>NC_138779.1:149364325-150020575 GCF_965119305.1 Pelophylax lessonae | reverse complement strand
GGTCCTTTCACACGAGCAATCCGATCAGATCCGCCTGTCAGTTTTTTAGGCGGATCTGATCGGATCCCCCATGCATCCCTATGGGGCAGCGGATGTCAGCTGAGACATGTCCGCTGACACCCGCTGCCATTCGCATCCGATCCTGTCCGTGAAATCCAGACGGATGGAAACCCTATTTTCCATCCGTCCAGGGGATTGGATTGGATGAGAGCGGACAGGTGGTCCGCTCTCATCCGATTCCCTCATAGAGATGCATGGGGCTCTGACACCTCCACTTGCTGCTCCGTCGGTGGACTCCATTTTTCTCAGCGGGGGATCGATCCGCCAATCCCCCGCTGAGCAGGTGGATGGCAGCTCTGTCTCCGCACTGTGTGCGGAGACAGAGCTGTCAGGTCCCCGCTCTTCTCTATGGGGGATTCAGATGAGAATGGACCGCCTGTCTGTTCTCATCCGATCCCATCCAATCCACCAGACGGATGGAAAAAAGGTTTTTCATCTGTCCGGATTTGACGGACAGGATCAGATCGGATGTTTGCGGACATGTCTCCACTGACATCCGATGCCCCATAGAGATCTGAACGGTCCACAAGTGGGAAAGGGGCCTTAAGGATTCCAGAGGCAAAATATGTACATTGGTTCTTCATGCCCTAGCCATGTTATCTCACTCTTCTTCCTGCATTTTCCATAACCACAAATAAATGTAAAATTCCACACTGAATGTGTAAGACCAATTAAGTGGAACTAAACCCTCCTATCCTTACAGCCAATGAAGCTGCCATCTTAACCTCTATTTGATGGCTTCATTGAGAACACAAGCATTTATGGCAGTTATCTCTCACAACATGCCACGAATATAACTATTTTGTGAAACAGTTAAATCGATGAGTTTAGTCTCGCTTTAATTTTGGTGGACCTAAAACAACAAAAATGTTCTTACTAGAGTTTAAATATTACCTACCAGTGTGTTACTTATCTCAAAAGCTTCTATCCTAAATGGAAAAAAAACAGTTTTCATAGGACTGTCCCTTTAATTTATAGAGCTCATCATGTGTAAATTCATTGTTTCATACAGACACTTACAATATCTTCCTGGTTTTTCAGGGGCACATGGAAACTATTTATGGCAACAGGATAAACCACATGAATCCAACCTATGGCAAGTTGTGGAAAATGGTATTGCAATTGCAGCAGATGCATTAAAACATCTGGAATATTCGGAGATAGCAGAAAAGTAAGAGATTGCAAACAAATATGAATTACACATTGCTGGTTGATATTACATAGTAAAAAATAATAGCATGCTTCCAATGGCAAAAGTACCTTTAGCTAAAAAGACCTAAATAATACTTTATATAAAATTGGAGTTCATCCAATTGTTTACATTGGGTATACAGGACAGTGTTTATGTATTCTGGTATACAATTACCTCTAGAAGGTCATTTACCCTAAAGCCTAGTTTTCTTCCCCTCCTCTCCCCCACTTTTTGAAAAAAAATATGTTTACATTTTTTATTTTTCCATGGGTCTTCTACCAGGTCAAGTGACATCACTGGCCCTCCTGCTTCTTTTTCTTCTACTGTTATTGGAAAAGTTTTAAATGCTGCAGAGAATAGGGGAAACCTCTTCAGCATTCTGTGAGCCCAGAACAGCTTTAGTATGTACCCCCCGTTCATTCGTCCTTGACAATCTGGGCTCACAGGAAGTGGGTTGAATAACACTGGGTTGACTGTTGGACAACTGGAGCAGTGGAATTGAATAGAACAGCGATGGAGAGAGGGTGAGAAATACAGCAAAACCTGTTTTTTGTCTTAACCACTTTACCACCGGAGGATTTTGCTGTCTTACGTCCAGGCCACTTTTTGCGATTCGGCAACATGTGTGAATTTAACTGACAATTGCGCGGTCGTGCAATGCTGTACCCAAACGAAATTTACGTCCTTTTTTTCCCCACAAACAGAGCTTTCTTTTGGTGGTATTTGTTCACCTGTGCGATTTTGACTTTTTGCGCTATAAACAAAAAAAGAGCGTAAATTTTGAAAAAATAACAACATTTTTCACATTTTTTATATGAAATTCCCCCCCAAAAAAATGTAAAAATCGAAATTTTTTAAAATTTTTGGCCAATTTGTTTTCTGCTACCTATGTTTGGTAAAAAAAATCACAATAAACGTATTTTGATTGGTTTGCGCAAAAGTTATTGCGTCTACTAAATAAGGGAAAGATTTCTGTCATTTTTGGTGTTTTTTTTTAACAAGCAATGGCGGCGATCTGCGATTTTTTTTGCTGGACTGCGACATTGCGGCGGACAGATCAGACCCTTGACTGACATTTTTTACACTTTTGGGGGTACCAGTGACATTTCTATAGTAATCAGTGCTATACATATGCACTGTTACTGTAAAAATTACACTGGCAGGGAAGGGGTTAATTTTATTGGAGAGGGAGGGGTTAATGTATGCCTGGTGCTTACTAACGTGTGTGGGGGGAGGTGACTGAGTGACACAGGGACAGATCGGATGTTCAGCTATGCTGAACCCTGCAATCTGTCACTGTTTGTCACTTAGGAGATCCGCCCGCTTTGTTTACACAGGCGGGCGGATCTCCAGACTCGATTCCCCGACGATCGGGGAAGAGCGGCGGCGATCGCCGCTGCTCCTCCCCTGGCCCGACTCCCGCTGTGACTGAAAACAGCGGGAGCGCGCCCCCCAGAAGGAGAGGAGTCCAGCGACGTAGGAATCGAGCCACTTTGCCACAGTACAGTCCCAGTGACTGGTCGGCAAGTGGTTAATAAGTGCTGGGTGAATTCTTTTAAAATGTTATTTCAATTTGAAATTTGAAGGCTATAAAGGGGCAGTCAACCCAGAAGTAATACCCCAATCAAAACCCCAATCAAAACATGATCTTTATGTCAATGTTACTGGCTCTTATTATGCCCATTCACATGGATTTATTCCTACTCCTTTTGTTGCATTATCCATAGTATAAAATAAATCCAGATGGGAGAGAGGATAGTAGGCATTCCAGACTGGTAACGTAAGATCTTGCTACTGAAATCCCTTTAAAAAAAAAAACCACTGCTGCACATACAGAATCCAGAGTGCTAACGCGTTTCAGATTACAAAGCCTTCGTCATAGCATAAGCTTTGTAAAAAATGTATACTAAGAAGCATTCGAATTGCCGGCTACTATCATTATGGATTTATAACGTAAGCAGTCACTGAAAATAAAGGTTGAGGAACACTGATGTGATTGAGCATATCATTCACCAAACATGATTTATAATTAACCACTTCTGGACTGGAAGGATTTACCCCCAATGACCAGGCCATTTCTTGCAATACGGCACTGAGTTACTTTAACTGACAATTGTGCGGTCATGCAACGCTGTACACATAATAAAATTGATGTTCTTTTTTTTCCCACAAATAGAGCTTTCTTTTGGTTGTATTCGATCACCTGTGCGATTTTTTCTTTTTTTCGCTATAAACAAAAAAAGAGTGACAATTCTGAAAAAAAAAAAAAAACAATATTTTTTTACTATCTGCTATATACTATTCCCATTAAAAAAAAACATTAAAATTTGTATTCTGCTACATATTTTTGGTTAAAAAAATCCCAATAAGTGTATATTGATCGGTTTGCGCAAAGGTTATCACGTCTACAAACTAGGGAAAAGATTTATGTGATTTTATTTAATTTATTTTTTTACTAGTAATGGCGGCAATCAGCGTTTTTTAGCGGGACTGCGACATTGCGGCAGACAGATCGGACACCTGACTGACATTTTTGACACTTTTGGGGGGACCAGTGACATTACTTCAGTAATCAGTGCTAAAAATATGCACTGTTACTGTACTATTGACACTGGCAGGGAAGGGGTTAACACCAGGGGCGATCAAAGGGTTAAATTTGTTCCTAGGGGGTGCTTTCTAACTGTGGGGGGCGGACTTGCTGTATGAACACTGTGTTCCTAAATAAGAGGAACACAGGGTACCTGTGTTCATAATTGACAGAACAGCGGTCTGCCTTGTTTACAATGGCAGACCGCCATTCTTTCTCCATGGGAGCGATCGCAGGGGCCTGGCGGCAATCGTGGCCGCCCGACTCGTGAATTGGCTTCCCCTGTGGCGAATGGGTGTGCGCCTCCGCTAGCGGTTCCGCTAAGCAATGTACAGGTACGTCGTTTCGCGGGACAGAGCCGACCTGCCGCAGTATATGTACTGCTGGCTGTAGGCAAAAGGGGAAATTGATGTAATTAACAATAAAATTTGATTTTTTTTTTTTCTCAAAAGGGGATATTTAGCTGGATTTCTGAATGTTGTTAGAGTAAATAATTAAAGCAGATCATTAAAGTAGAACTATAGGCAAAACTTTTTTTCATTTTGGATAAAGCAAGGGAGGTTTATAACCTCTGTCAGAATTGTTTTCGTCATCTGTGTCCCATTGTGAAGATTTACCTTTACTTCCTATCCCATAGCCAAACCGGAAGTGGGAGGAAATCCCTGCAAATTAAAGTCATTCCGTGGGGACCCCCAGGTCATCAGAACTAGTGGCCCCATTGGAAGATTTCCCCTCTATTACTTTCCCGGGGACAACCCAAAATATGAGAGTTTCTTTTACTTTAATTTTCAATGATAATGGTAAACAGGACAAATATTGAGGGGGAATCTTCTTAATGGGGGGCAAAAACAGCAATAAAAACTGCAGTGCCCCCATTCTAATCCTTTTCCACTCTATCCAAATCTGAAAAAAAAGTTTTGCCTTAAGTTATACTTTAAGACCATGATTTTTCAAGTAGATCCACACCCCCATGGGCCAAATTCTCTGATGCAATGCGAGGTGTAAGTAGATTTAGGGATAGACAATAGAAAGAGTCATAGTGCTTTGTATAATGCACTTTTTAATAATACCAAAAATTAAAACACTTGCATGTTTTAATAATCAGGAATGCATAAAAAACGTATATCGTATAAAATCTTAATAGTCTATCGTGCCTTTGGTTCCATGTGTGCTCTATATTGGACCTATAAAAGATTGGATCCAATGTAACAAGATGGGAGTAGACCAAGCACATTTGGTGGCACAGCTTGTGGTGGATCACACATACCAAGCGCATTGACAGAAAGCACTATGATATTTTTCTACTGCTTATTCCTGAGTTTACCTATATCTGGAGCAATGGAGGAAGAATAATCCCTGAGGATGAGGAGAGACAGCCGAGAGAAAGAGAGGAGAGAGACAGCAGAGAGAAAGGAGAGACAGAAGAGCGAAAGAGTGAGAGAGAGAGAGCAGAGACAGCAGAAGGGGCTATAGGAGAGACAGCAGAGAGTACATAGAGAGAGAGAGAGAGTAGAGACAGCAGAGGGAAAGAGTGCTGAGAGAGAGAGCAGAGACAGCAGAAGGGGATATAGGAGAGACAGCAGAGAGTACATAGAGAGAGAGTAGATACAGCAGAGAGTACATAGAGAGAGAGAGTAGAGACAGCAGAGGGAAAGAGTGCAGAGAGAGAGAGCAGTGACCGCAGAAGGGGCTATAGGAGAGACAGCAGAGAGTACATAGAGAGAGAGTAGATACAGCAGAGAGTACATAGAGAGAGAGAGTAGAGACAGCAGAGGGAAAGAGTGCAGAGAGAGAGAGCAGTGACCGCAGAAGGGGCTATAGGAGAGACAGCAGAGAGTACATAGAGAGAGAGTAGAGACAGCAGAGAGTACATAGAGAGAGAGTAGAGACAGCAGAGAGTACATAGAGAGAGAGAGTAGAGACAGCAGAGGGAAAGAGTGCAGAGAGAGAGAGCAGAGACAGCAGAAGGGGATATTGGAGAGACAGCAGAGAGTACATAGAGAGAGAGTAGAGACAGCAGAGGGAAAGAGTGCAGAGAGAGAGAGAGCAGAGTAGGCAGAAGGGGATATAGGAGAGACAGCAGAGAGTACATAGAGAGAGAGTAGAGACAGCAGAGAGAAAGAGTGCAGAGAGAGAGAGCAGAGACAGCAGAAGGGGATATAGGAGAGACAGCAGAGAGTACATAGAGAGAGAGTAGAGACAGCAGAGGGAAAGAGTGCAGAGAGAGTGAGAGCAGAGACAGCAGAAGGGGATATAGGAGAGACAGCAGAGAGTACATAGAGAGAGAGTAGAGACAGCAGAGGGAAAGAGTGCAGAGAGAGTGAGAGCAGAGACAGCAGAAGGGGATATAGGAGAGACAGCAGAGAGTACATAGAGAGAGAGTAGAAACAGCAGAGGGAAAGAGTGCAGAGAGAGAGCAGAGACAGCAGAAGGGGATATAGGAGAGACAGCAGAGAGTACATAGAGAGAGAGAGTAGAGACAGCAGAGAGAAAGAGTGCCGAGAGAGTGAGAGCAGAGACAGCAGAGGGTGTGAAAGGAGAGACAGCAGATAATACAGAGAGAGAGAGAGAGAGAGAGACTCTGTGCATAGGTGGAGGAGGGATTAGTGTGATGTTAGGTTTCTACCCCCCAAGCGTTGGTACTTTTCCATGCTCACAGATTGGAAGATTTATGAATGAGGATGAATTTTTGAGAGGTACTCACAATGTGATTTAGGTTATAAAAACATCATCTACTAAACTACAAAAGCAACAAAATGGTGTTTTGAGGATTTGGTCCACAACCACTTTAAGGAGGTTGTGAACTAAGTGATTATTGGTGTATTTATTACTGGACTTATACAACAATATTGGAGACATTTTTCTACATATAATTGATGAAAACCTTTTTTGGTTGGTTGCATGTTTTTGTATTTACACTTATGATGAGGATTAATATATTGGGAGTGCCGCACTGTATTAATATATAGATATATGTGTATATATATATATATTTATATGATATATATTTCTATCTATCTATCTATCTATCTATCTATCTATCTATCTATCTATCTATCTATCTATCTATCTATCTATCTATCTATCTATCTATCTATCTATCATCTATCTATCTATCTATCTATCTATCTATCTATCTATCTATCTATCTATCTATCTATCTATCATCTATCTATCTATCTATCTATCTATCTATCTATCTATCTATCTATCTATCTATCTATCTATCTATCTATCATCTATCTATCTATCTATCTATCTATCTATCTATCTATCTATCTATCTATCTATCTATCTATCTATCTATCTATCTATCTATCTATATATTGTTGATAGTCACATATTTACTGCAAGCTGGTTGGTGATGTGTTTATATAATTTTTTTGCAGTGCAGGAGCAATATTATATTTATTTTTTTAGTGAAATTCCTATATAACTTGTTTCTTTTTTTCTTTGAACAGATTTAAACTTAAAGAGAAGCTGGAAGCTGCAAAAGATAACGCAGAACATGTAGAGAAGGTGCTTGAAGACTATTTTGATGAAATCTGGAAATCCTACGATGAAAAGCTGCATAAGGAATTCCCAGTCTTCAGGGAAAAAGTTTACCCTCTTTTGAAGGAATTCGATGATAATTTAGAAGAACTGGTCAAAAAATCCGTAAAGCAGCTTGTACCAGCTACAACTGATTTTTTCTCTGGATTAGGAGGAGAGATTAAAAAGTTTTGGGTCAGTGTTGAAAATACCGCTGAAAAAGCCAGGGATGGAGTTCGGGCCGAGGTTGAGAGTTTACGTACCAAAGTCCAACCTTACGCTGAAGATGTCAAAGCAGAGTATAACAAGTACAAAGAGAGCATGGCATCTGACTGGCAAGAGAAAGCCAAACAAATGAAGGAAGAGGCAGAAAAAGATCTGGAAGAATTTAGGGAAAAACTTCAACCTTATTTTGAAGAGTTTAAGAAACAAGTGGGCCCAAAAGCTGATAGTATGCGGAAAAATGTAGAAATTCTAATAAAAAAAATTCATGAATATTTTACCAGTGAAGAGGAAAACTAAACACAGTTTCAAATGATGAAGCCAGAAACATTTCCACTGTAGGTCTTTCTGATCCACTAATATATGTATTTGGAACCACAGCTCTTTCTTTACCATTGATTATATATTCTAAAATCCATCTAATCTATGTTACATTTTGACAGTTTCATTGCATTTCCATGTTTCATTGTAATGTTATATGGTCCCATATTAAATCTTCAACACTGGATGGAAACCAAATGTGTCTTTCCTATTAAATTACAGTTTGTTTTTAGATATGATTCAAATGCAAAGAAGACTCTTTAATGACTGTATATAAATTTTGCCTCAAATATACGTGAAACATGAAAAGTCCCATAAGCAAGCCTGGCGAGATGGCATCATGACTGGTATTTCCAGCAATGTGAGCCAATAGCAGTGGAAAATAAATGTCACATGGCTGAAAGGAAAAGAATGACTGTTATAGTAAACAACACATGAAATATAGTTTGGTGAATTGAGCCCATAATCTTCTGTCCAGGCCGGTTCATAAGGGGCATTTACTAAAATTGGAGCAGCTGTGCATAATAATCAATCAGCTTTTCTCTTCAGTGTGTTCAGTTAAGCCTCGTACACACGAACCGATTGTCGGCCGTAAATATTCGGCCGACGACCGATCGGCCGATTGTAGGCTTGTCAGTATGATGCTTCCGACAAACGACAGCGCATTTTCGGCCGAACAGAATCTGTCGTGCAGGGATTAAAATTTTTGTTGGCCAACACCAGAACGGCCGATTGTTCGCCAGTCAGTACAGAATTCGGCCGACAGACAGCAGATTTGCAAGACTGGGCATGCTCAGAAAAGAAAAAACACAGGGAAAGTTAACCATCACATGACATCACTTCTGCAGTCGGCTGTTGTTGGCCGACAAAATTCGTGTGCAGTCTTTTGCAGTTTTCAACAGACACGACAGCCCTGGACAAAAGACGGCCGATCGTTCGGCCGACGATCGGTACGTGTGTACGGGGCATTAGGCCCTTTCACACATGCGGACCGTTCAGATCCACCTGTCAGTTTTTTAGGCAGAGCTGAACAGATGCCCCATGCATCTCTATGGGGCATCGGATGTCAGCGGAGACATGTCCGCTGACATCCGATCCGATCCGTCCAGCGGTCCGTTCTCATCCGATTCCCCCATAGAGAACAGCGGGGACCTGACCGCTCTGTCTCCGCACACAGCACGGAGACAGAGCTGTCATCCACCTGCTCAGTGGGGGATCGGCGGATCGATCCCCCGCTGAGAAAAACGGAGTCCGCCGTCGGAGCGGCAAGTGTGAAAGGGGCCTAAAGCTTTTAAAATGAAAGACAGAAGCTGATTGATTGCCATGAGCATCTGATCCAGATTGTTGCTGCTTTTTTTGATAAACGTCTCCTCCCCAGATGAGTTGGGTGGAGGCATCTGCTGGCTCTCACTTACAGGAAAAGGCTGATTTTCAAAAGGCAAATAGGCTGTACACTTTGCAAGTAAAGTTGCACTTTACAAAGGAATTTGCCCAGAGCTTAATGAATGTGGTTGGTGAAGTGTCAATTTGCAAACAATACCCAATTACCTTCAAGCACATGATTGGATAATGGAAGTCAGCAGAGCTTCACCTCAATCACTGAACTCTGGGGCCAAATCACTTGCAAAGTGAAAATCCTATTTGCCCTCAGTAATTCACCCCTTACTGTCTAAAGTTTGCCATAAAGTATATGTAAACCTAATTACATTTAAGCTTTAACATATTAACCACTTGCCGACCGCCCCGCCGCAAATATACGGCGGCAGGCTGGCTTGGCTGCGCGAATTGCCGTACCTGTATGGTGATCTGCGGGAGTGCTCGCCGTCAGCGCTGCGCTCCCACCCCCCCTAGGCAGCGGGGATACCGATCCACGGGACCTGCAATCGCTCCCCACTGAGCGAGAAGGACGATCAGCTGTTGTAAACACAGCAGACAGTTGTTCTCTCTGAAATGATCACAGAGCGCCTGTGATCCTTCTATGTATCCTATATAGGAACACAGGTCTCTGTGATCATTTCACAAGCCCCTCCCCCCACAGTTAGTAAACACCCCCTAGGCTCACACCTAACCCTTTGATCACTCCTAGGTTAACCCCTTCCTGCCAGTGTCATTATTACAGTAACAGTGCATATTTTTAGCACTGATTACTGTAGTAATGTCACTGGTCCCCCCAAAAGTGTCAGTTAGGGGCCTTATCTGTCTGCCGCAATGTCACAGTCCCGCTAAAAATCGCAGATCACCACCATTACTAGTAAAAAAAAAAAAAATTATATAAATCTTTCCCCTAGTTTGTAGACGCGATAACTTTTGCAGAATCCAATTAAAATATGCTTGTTGGAATTTTTTTTTACCAAAAATATGTAGCAGAATACAAATTGGCCTAAAAGGAAAAAAAAAAAGATTTTTATATTTTTTTGGGGGGTAATTTTATATAGCAAAAAGTAAAAAATATTGTGTCGCTCCTTTTTTTGTTTATAGCGCAAAAAATAAAATTCACACAGGTGATCAAATACTACCAAAAGAAAGCTCTATCTGTGGGAAAAAAAGGATATCACTTTAATTTAGGTACAACGTTGCATGACCGTGCAATTGTCCATTAAAGTAACGCAGTGCCGAATGGCAAAAAATGGCCTAGTCATTAAGGGGGCAAATCCTTCCAGTCCAGAAGTGGTTAATGTTAAATGTTAATGTTAAAAGCCATTTCAATTCTTTAAAACCTGCACCTATCATTGCTGATTCTGTCATGAAGGTCCTTGTTCTGTTTCATCATTTTTAGGGTGGCAACAGAGGCAAAATGGTGTTCCTGTCTCCCATGTGTGCACCTTCAATTTTCACATTGTCAAACAGGATTCTGATGCAGGCTATGATCATTTGGTCATTTAAACAGGAATTACGCAGGCGAGGGCAATATTGTCACCATCCGGAGACCCGCTCTGAGATGCACTATATTACCAAAAGTATTGGGACACCTGCCTTTACTCTCTGTGCGGTGCAAATTTCAGCCATTCAGTTTGTATGGCTGAATTCGCACCGCAATCGCACTAAACACGCACAGGACCCTTTTTTTTATCCGCAGCAGAATCGGATCGCATGGTGGTTCACACTAATGTGATCCGATTCTGTGCGAACTTGCAGATCGCACTGCGATATGCGATCTAAACTGGGGGTGTTGTTAACTTTTAATTGGCACCCCCTGCGTATTGCATATGGCAGTGTGAACTGCTATGGCTGCAGATGCGATGCAGGAACATTCTGCATATTCGCAGCATTCCCGCATCACAGAAGTGTGAACCGGGACTAAATGCTGTTTCTCCTGACAGGAGAAAATCAGCGGTAAAAACTCACCTAAGCTGCATTTTTTTCAAACCTGTCTACCAGAGTTTAGCAGCATTTGGTGTTTGGGAATTTTTTTTATTTCATTGGCCAGAATTTTAACAAGTGCTAAATGTGCCTAGCATTTACATAGTTACATAGTTAGTCAGGTTGAAAAAAGACACAAGTCCATCTGGCTCAAACAATAAAAAACAAAAACCAATAAAGAAAACCCAACCAATCAATCCCATATACACAATCCTATACCTGCAGTTGAGCCAGAGGAAGGTGAAAAAACCCCAGCAAAGCATGATCCAATTTGCTACAGCAGGGGAAAAAAATTCCTTCCTGATCCCCCGAGATGCAATCTGATGTTCCCTGGATCAACTTTACCTATAAACATTAGTACCCATTTATATTAAGTACACCTAGGAAAGAATCCAAGCCTTTTTAAAGCAATCTAGTGAGCTAGCCAGAACCACCTCTGGAGGGAGTCTATTCCACATTTTCACAGCTCTTATGGTGAAGAAACCTTTCCGTATTTGGAGATGAAATCTGTTTTCCTCTAGACGTAAAAAGTGCCCCCTTGTCCTCTGTTTTGACCTTAAAGTAAATAACTCAACTCCAAGTTCACCATATGTACCCCTTATGTATTTATACATGTTGATCATATTCCCCCTTATTCTCCTCTTCTCAAGAGAGAATAAATTCAGTTCCTCTAATTTTTCCTCATAGCTGAGCTCCTCTATGCCTCTTATCAGTTTGGTTCCCCTTCTCTGCACTTTCTCCAGTTCCCCGATATCCTTTTTGAAAACTGGTGCCCAAAACTGAACTGCATATTCCAGATGAGATTTTACTAATGATTTGTACAGGGGCAAAATGATATCTCTCTCTCTGGAGTCAATGCCTCTGTTAATACAAAATTTAGACGTTTTTAAACTCGTTTGGCCTTTTGTATGCCCAAAACCTCCTCTCCTGATTGTGAATCTTCTGCATTCAGGAGAGGAGCATTTCACTGCCTCTAATCTCTGCTGCTCTGAACTCTGGTAAAAGCCTATGTGTGCTTTAGCTAGTTGAGTTCAGGGGCTTGCGTCTCTTAGTTCAGTCCGACATCGCAATAGCATTTGTTCTGACTCAAAATTATAATTTTTAATGTAATGAAAGAAGATATAATAGGACTGTAAACAGAGCCTATCCCATGCATTCAGATTTATACTAATTAGCAGATTACATATGTTAACTGAATTTTGACCAAATCTTCTATCACGTATAATTAACACGCAAAAATAACATAGGGTACCAAATTTAATTATGTATTACATACAACAAATCAGATTACAATAAGGGCAGTAACATGAAAGTTTGCTATTAATGAAAAGGGTACATGATAATCAAACTAATATATTACCAGGAAGGGAAAACATACATTGTATTCATTTAAGTATGGCACTCACAGGTATGTTCAACTACAACTGTTAAGATGAGGAAACAAAATAAAAATCACAGTATATAAATTAGGGATAGACCAATATGTTTTTTCAGGCCCGATACCGATACCAATACTTTTGCCATCGCATATTGGTATCGGCCGATATGGGCCGATATTTTGTACATTTAAAGTTTTGAAAAATTAAGACAATTTTTGACACAAATCTGGTACTGAACATGTTAATTTTTGTTAAATGCTTAATGGCTGGCTTGCTGGCACCCTGTGGTGGGTGGCTGGCTGGCTGGCACCCTGTGGTGGGTAGCTGGCTGTCTGGTACAGTGTGGTGGGTGGCTGGCTTGCTGGCACCCTGTGGTGGGTGGCTGGCTGGCATCCTGTGGTGGGTGGCTGGCTGGCACACTGTGGTGGGTGGCTGGCTGGCTGGCACCCTGTGGTGGGTGGCTGGCTGTCTGGCACCCTGTGGTGGGTGGGTGCTTGGCTGGCACCCTGTGGTAGGTGGGTGGCTGGCACAGGGGCTGTGGGTGGCTGGCTGGTACAGGGCCTATGGGTGGCTGGCTGGTACAGTGCCTGTGGCTGGCTGGTATAGGGCCTGTGGGTGGCTGGCTGTCTGGCACCCTGTCTGTGGGTGGCTGGCTGTCTGGCACCCTGTGGTGGGTGGGTGGCTGGCTGGCTGGCACCCTGTGGTGGGTGGCTGGCACAAGGGCTGTGGGTGGCTGACTGGTAAAGGGCCTGTGGGTGGCTGGCTGGTACAGTGCCTGTGGGTGGCTGGCTTGCTGGTACAGCACCTGTGGCTGGCTGGCTGGTACAGGGCCTTTGGGTGGCTGGCTGGCTCGCTGGTACAGTGCCTGTGGCTGGCTGGCTGGTATAGGGCCCGTGGATGTGGGTGGCTGGCTGGCTGGCAGCAGGCTGCTGTGGGTGGGTGTATGGCTGTGATACACTCCCACGAGACTAGTCCCGACTCCAGACGAGGCTGTCCAAGGCGAGGGAGGCGGCCTAAGAAGGCAGAACGATGTCACAAAAATATTGGCAATATTGGCCAGTTCCAGGGCCGAAATCGATATATCGAGGAAAGTGCATATCGGCCTTTCCCTAATATAAATCATCTACAAAAATGAATAAACATCAGAATCCCCATTTAAAGCCTTACAGTAAAGGTCAATAAGTAAAACTGAGTGTCTACCAACTGCAAAATCAGTGATTTACTTCTGAAATTCTCCTTAAGGGGAAACAACAATAAGAGAAACAGGGGGAGGGGGAAGGGGGAGGGAGTAAAAGGGGAAAGGGGGGACAGGGAAAAAAGCAATGGGGGGGAGGGGGGAAAAGTATAGGGAGGGAGAGGGGGGAGGAGGGGGTGTGAGGAAGGAAAGTGAGGGACGGGACACAACATACTTACAGACAAGATGAGGTCATGAAGAATATAACTTATATCAAAGAGTAGTACATGGTGCTATGAGCCAGAGGACAAGTGCATATAGAAAATGGTTATTTGACAAGGTAAAAAGACACACATCGGCTCTAATCATAATATGGTGTTGACACCTAGCTCTTCGATTAATTGGGTGAAAGTGAATCAAGGGTATAGATCCAAAAAGTCTCTCGTTGGCACAATTTGGCATCAGATGAAAGTTTGGGGATGGACTCTATTACCCAAACCTCCAATCCTGATGTGGATTTGTTATGGAACTCAAGGAAATGTCGTGGTACGCTATGTTGGTCGCAGCCCTCCTCCACTTTTTCTTAAAAAGTAATTCTACCATACACCTTATTTCTATCACCTTCCCAAGGTACATATAGACCCCCCGGTAGACCTATCATGGCTGCCATGGATAGCGTCACCAGCGGTTTGTCACAGTACATCAATGTATTTTTGCAGCCACTTGCCCAGTCCCTGCAGTCTTATATTAGAGACTCTATCCACCTATTGGAAACTCTTAGATCCATACTCTTGGGCAGATAGCTACCTTTGGTTGTCCCTGGACGTTAATTCCCTTTACACGTCCATCCCCCATGATATAGATCTGCTCCACTGCACCAGATTCTGTGTGCTCCAGTTTTAGTAAATCCCCCTCATTATGTTTACTAAGCTATAGCAGCATAGAATGGGTCTATGCAGGTAAATTATAGTAAACATGGTAATCCACAAAATTAGCAATAAGTAATTACAGTGGAAAACAAAAACAGAAATGATAATGAATGCTACTCCTCTGTACACATAATTCAATGCTGCCAAACATCAAGTCTTTGAGCTCCTTCTGCTTGTCAGCTCCCCCTGGTAGATTGAGGCAAAGTAGTGTTAACTCATTCAGGCTGAAACCTATTTAGAGACACAGAAAGCACTGCAACACAGTGTCCTAAATTGCTTTCTGTCTCTAGCAAGCACCTGGCTAAATATCTAAATATCCATAAAATATTCTTTCACTGCTGTGCAACAAACAAGAGTCTCACAGACCTGTATAAACCATATCTCCCAACCTTTTGAGATGGGTTCGAGGGACGCCTATTAGCAAAGTATGTAGGCATTGGACACACCCCTGCCATGCCCCCTTAAAGACAAATTAAACAAAAATTATTAGTTAAACCCACAAGTGCTTTTTTGTACCATCCTATTTCTTTAAATTGGCTTTTTACAAATGCAGCAATTTAAAATTTGGAAGAAAGGTTTAGCATAGGGAAACACTTTTTGAAAGAAAAAAAGTGCATTTTATATATAACTATATAGGTCAGACAAAAATTATGAGGAAAGAGGGACAGCGATACATCGTTCCAAATCAAGTACAGTCCCTCGAAATCAGGGACAGTTGGGAGCTATTTATAAACCTTAGTACTCTCATATTTTAAAAAATTAAACTCTTCCATCACATATGATTTTGTGTACACTGAAATTGGCGTAGGTATCTGCTGCCCTCATCTGTTAGCTGCTAATATCACAGTGTTATGTATATGTATGTGTTAAAACTTCCTGACTGAGGGAGGGCTTTGAAACCCCAGAAGGAGGAAGTGTAGAGAGAGACAGAGAACTCTGCCGCCTGATCTTATACACACAGGGGCTACTATTTCTGCTGTATTGTCATCCAGACCAGAAGCAGAGACTATTAGGCAATTATTCCTAAGTTCTAAATTATTACCCGCAGCTGCCCATAGCTTCTTGAGTGTGTATCCAAATCCTTATGACAGATTTATCTTTGTCCTATTGGAATTATCCCACAGGCCTGTGCTACTGTATGTGGTAACCTTCCAGTATATTAGTAGGTGATCATGGTTATTGCAACAGAGTTTACATGCAGCTCCTGTTATTTTAGTTAACCCTGTCTCTTCTCGTCCTGAATTTTAAAGGCTAGATTTAGATCAAGGCTCAATAACCAGCATAGGCTAGAACCAGGTTAAGCATTCAATGGCCACTTCTGGTAGGCAGTTAGAGTTTCAATTGCATGACATATTAGAAATAAGAACTAAGAGGCAGAGTAGATCAGTGACTCTGAATCCCAGTGCCCCCCACAGATTCTGCTGTGAGGAGCTGTGTTCCAGGTTGGTTGGAGAATTTTTGAAGAGTCTCTCCATCACCGATGATCTTGTCTTCAGGACTTCGACACAAAGACGGATGCAGCATCGCAATAAATCTCAGGGACCCCTGTAACTGAACTTTGCTGCAACATTCATCTGGAGGTATCTTTATTAATAACTATATCTGTCCAGGTATATGTGTACAATTCCACCAGGACTCTTGTTGATAATATCTATTTGTACATTGGATGTATTTAATCTGTGTGCACAATTTTTAGGCAAGTTGTATTTTTGAAGATTAATTTCATTATTGAACAACCACAGTCATCTTGGTCAATTCAAAATGTTAATTAACCTCAAACCTGAATAGTTAAGAAAGTAAAAGTGAGGTTTTTGCTTTCTTAGGAGCAGGGCTTTTCTTCTCACCTGAAGCACCCTACCAGCTCTAGGATCTCCCCACACACTGTAGGTGGCTCCGCCTCTCTGGCATTTACAGAAATCAACCAGTGAGGGTTTTGCCATCCACACTGCATCCTGGGCACCTGAATCTCCCTTTTACCTATCCTGCACTAAGTGAGAGCTGCTCAGGAGATCAGACCTGTGGGAGTCGTTGGGAGACAAGCTGTCACTTGTAAACACAGAAGTCGGACTTCTGTGTTTACAAGTGATAATGGTGACCAGGGATGTTTTTTTCTCGACAGGTTTCTTGCGATCCTGTTGACTATTTGTAACAAAATGTCTGATGGTTCTGTGATCACCCCCCCCCCCCCCCAACATCTTAGGAATTTCAAGAGTGCTGCATCCCTCTGAAAGACTTTTTACAATTTTAGATTTTTCAGAGTCAGTTAAATCTCTTTTGTTGGCCCATTTCTCCAGGAAAAAGGAGTAGAAGCTGCCTAATAATTATGCACAGCTTGATATAGGATGTTGATCTCCTTAGGCCACACCCTCCCTCATTACACAAATACACATCACCTGCTATGCTTAAATCCAATAAGCATTCAAGTTTATACAGCTTGGGGTTGAACAATATCCATAAAAATGATGATTTGGTCAAATTACTCACAAAATACTCACTTGCCTAATAATATAATAATTGTGCACACACAGTGTATTATTATAAATCTTTTTTTTATAGAAAGCTTGTATTATTTCCATATTTGTGTATATTTAAATACTTTCAGTTAATGTTATATGCATGTTGCATTAGTTCCCCTGCTTCCAATTGCTTTGATTAGATTACTATTTAAAGATCAACTTCAGGCTTCTTCAGAAAAATTTATAAGCCAGCAGCTACAAATACTGTAGCTGCTGACTTTTAATATTAGGGCACTTACCTGTCCAGGAATCCAGTGGGGTCTTTGCCCGAGCCAATTTTTAAATTGGCAATCAGGTGCTGTTGCTGCCATCTTGACTAGCCAGTTTCCTACTGCATATGTGCATCTATCATTACCCTTCCCAAAAGAGAACTGCAATATAAAGAGCGCTAACACTTTGTATGAGGCTATCTAAAGATGTATTTCATTAACACAGTCAGATGCTGTTAAGACAATAAACACTTCAGTCAGATGTATGTATGTAAAGTACAAATATATATATATATATATATATATATATATATATATATATATATTCTTCTGGGAAGGCTGTACACAAGCTATAGGAGTGTGTCTATGGATGGTAATGTTTGACCATTCTTCCAGACGCACATTTGTGAGGTTAGGCACTGATGTGGACAAGAAGGCCTGGCTCGCAGTCTCCGCTCTAATTCTTCCCAAAGGTGTTCTATTGGGTTGAGGTCAGGACTCTGTGCAGGCCAGTCAAATTCCTCAACCCTACACTCGCTCATCCATGTCTTTATGGACCTTGCTTTGTGCACTGGTCCAAATCATTTGGTGGAGGGGGGATTATGGTGTAGGATTGTTTTTTAGGGGTTGGGCTTGGCCCCTTAGTTCCAGTGAAGGGAACTCTTAAGGCGTTAGCATACCAAGAAATTTTGGACAATTTCATGCTCCCAACTTTGTGGGAACAGCTTGGGGATGGCCCCTTCCTGTTCCAACATGACTGTGAACTAGTGCACAAAGCAAGGTCCATAAAGACAGGGATGAGCAAGTTAGGGGTGGAGGAACTTGACTGGCCTGCACAGAGTCCTGACTTCTACCTGACAGAACACCTTTGGGATGAATAAGAGCCCTATGGACTAAGACTGTGATGCCAATTAATGTTCATGTGCGTGTAAAGGTAGGCATCCCAATACTTTTGGTAATATAGTGTATAGGTATATATGTATGTATATATATATATATATATATATATATATATATATATATATATATTGCAGAAGTCTGTAATGTACAATAAACTGTTTATGTACAATTTACTGTTTATGGTTTGAGAGTCTGTAATGTACAATATAGTGTATAATTTTTTAGGTATGTAATGTACAATATAGTGTAATGAAAATGGAGGGCGGTCATAAAATGTACCCGACCCTCCATATATGGGGCCATGGCAGGACAATAGTTGTCAAGGCTATTTAATAAAAAAAAAATGATATCCATAAATTGTCGTTAGTAATACTTACCTATAAATTGGTTCAATTTAAAGCAAACTGTCCTGTTGGCACGAGTGGTTGCCTATATAAAGAAGAGAAAAAATTGTTAAAGTCAGTCAGTCAGCAGGAGCAGAGGAAGAAGAATTGTCCTTTCTTACCTGGCTATGGAGTCCTTGCTGCGGAGGTTGATGGAGCAGGCCGGTGGTGACGATGGGGAAGCCTGGATGCTGAGATACATTTCTCTCTCTTCTCTATTCAAGTTCCCGGTACCGGCAATTCGTCTGCCATCTTCGTCTCTTCTTGATGATGCAGTTCCTCCTCCGGATGACCTATCCGCTGACGACACTTCCTCCCTTCACGGTCGACGAATGGATGCCGCCGCTTTGAATGACCCTGGTGACCATATCTGCTTTCGTCACATCCGACCGGCTTCTGTTGCCGGAAACACCGACGGAGGCCATGTACGGAGGGTCTGCAAGAGACCTGGAAGATTTATTTCGGCCACCCCTTTGGCAACGAGCATCTCTAAGGGAAATGCAAAAAAGAAAAAAGGTACTTTTTTACGAACAAGAATACTGTTGCCATTGACTCTAACAATATTGCTTTTGAACAGGGGGAAAGTTCTGCTGAATTTCAACATGCAATGATACTGGTGGTCTCCCGTGCTGTCCCTACACCATCAACTCTGTCTGGACCCAGTTCAACGGTTCCTGCACCTCCTCAACAGGCCTCAACTGCTGCTCCTGTGGTCACTTATGACGCAGTTACTGGAGGCGAGCCATGTAATAATGCAGTTTTGCAGGATTTTGTGAATTTATTATCCTCTTTTTGTTCAAAATTATTGCATGCTAGTACTCATAATGATATTGTTAATGTTGCTACTAATACTTCAGCGGTTATCTCTCCTGCTGTTCTTAATTCAGTGCCTCCTTTAACTACAATTTGGGGTAGTGATTTAAATTCCACTTCCTTGAATCCTTGTTTACAAAATGTTGATGTTAATGTCCCTATATTGCCTTCTACAAGTGTTGTACCTCTGACTTCTTCATTGGTCCCTGAAACTTGTTTTAAGAAGGTGCTATATTGTAAGCTATCTCCTTTGGGTTTCCATTTAAAGGAAACCATTAAAGAAAAAAATTGGAGGGGAGAATACATTGACTTGTTATCATTATTGCCAAATAGTAAACCTTCTAAATTTTATAACAGGGATGGTGACAAGTTTGGGGATGATAAGTCTAGATCTATTCCTCGTACTTTTAATAATTGGC
Source organism: Pelophylax lessonae (assembly GCF_965119305.1). Classification (NCBI taxonomy): domain Eukaryota; kingdom Metazoa; phylum Chordata; class Amphibia; order Anura; family Ranidae; genus Pelophylax; species Pelophylax lessonae. Next base: position 150,000,580 of record NC_138779.1, on the reverse strand, counting down.
TGCAAGCATTTTGCATCTTTGCTAGTATATTGGGGGGAAAACAACCTCAATTATGTAGTGGCCTCTTTCAACATCTAAAAATTATATTAGAGGCTTATAAAAATTTTCCAGGTTTATCTTGGTTTTCCTATGATGAATCATTTCGTCAGAAATTGTCCATTCATACATCTTTAAAATGGGGTGTTAAAGATGTTGGCCTGTGGCTTTATTTGGTTTTGACTCAAAAACGGATTCCATCTCATAAAATTGGTAATTTTGGACAACTTTGTAAAGGAGTTTGCTTTAGTTTTAATGAGGGACAATGCAAATGGCCTAATAATTGTAAATTTAAGCACGAATGTTCACATTGTGCAGGTACTAATCCTGTTTCAAGATGTTTCAAAAAAATCGCTTTTCTTTCTTCACAACCTAACAGAGAGCAGCTTTTTTAGCAACTGAATCTGTTTTTTTTTTCAGTATATGAATCTTTATTATTTAAATGCGCTTTTTGTTATTTTGGCGATTTTTGGATATCAGAATTGTTGGCTTCCAGTTCTAAGGCCAAAACTGGTTTATATCTTTCTGATGTATCTATTTCCAATGGTATTCTTAACATTTTTCTTAAAAAGAGTAAAACTGACCAATTGGGTCATGGTAAATTGATTTCTCTCCTACGTAGTACTGATCAGACTATTTGTATTGTATCATTGGGAGAGAGATATTTACTGTATGTCTTCGGCCTGTACAACATAACCAATTTTTCTTACATCAAAATGGTATTCCTCTGACGATTTTTCAATTTGGAGCAGTATTAAAAAAATGTTTGTCTTTGCTGCATTTGGGTCATCTGCCGATATCTTCACATTCTTTCAGAATTGGTGCAGCCACTACTGCTGCCTGTATTGGTTTCTCTGAAGATTTCATCAAAGGCATTGGTAGATGGCATTCTGATGCTTATAAACTATATGTTAGACCTAACGCTTGCATTTAAATTTCAGGTCCAAAAAAGGTGGTGTGGATCATCGGACACTCATATGTCTTTTGGGCTCGTTGAAGAGCCGAAGGAGGACTTATGGCCTGAACTTAGGATTTCCGCCTTCTGTTATCAAAGTTTTTTGGTTCAGTTTTAGAGGTATGAAATGGAATGATCTTTTGCCTGTTTTTTTCTGATTTATGCGTCAGGTATTGTTGTCATCCATTTGGGTGGTAACGATATTGGGCATCGTAAAAATGTGGATATTATTTTACGTAATCTGATTTTCAGTATTTTCATTCTATTTTACCTAATAGTGTATTTGTATTTTCGGAAGTAGTTCGTCGTTTACCTTGGTTTTCGGATGATGTTCGATATCTCGAAAAAAATCGTAAACTCATAAATAGGTCTATTTCTAAATTTATGCCATCTCTAAATGAATTATCTTTTAGACATAGTGATTTAGAAGGTGGCTTAAGTGGATTTTAAAGGTCTGATCTTAAACATCTGTCTGATATTGCAAATTACATTTTCAACTTGGACTTGCAGACTTGCATTGAATTGGCCTTGAATTGGTGCCATGCTCATGATGTTTGAGCATGGCTTGTGGGAATTTTGTCTAATTTTTGGTCGTAGTTTGAGCTTTTTGGCTAAACTACAGGTATAAGTTATATGTGTTTTTGGTGATGGTATATTCCCATATTTATCTGAATTTAATAAAAGGCCACGGCCTATTATACCAAGCAAGTCTCGTGTCCAATATTCTTTATTTATTTAATATAAAATACATTTTATTGTTTATTCAATAATTGTTCTGCCTGCGGCACCATGAAAATGGAGAGCAGGTCATAAAATGTACTTGCCTTCCATATATGGGGCTGCGGCAGGACAATAGTTGACAAGGCTATTTAAAAAAAAAAAATTATATACATAAATTGTCGTTAGTAATACTTACCTATGATTGGTTAAATTTGAAGCGAACTGTCCTGTTGACACAAGTGGTTGCCTATATAAAGAAGAGAAAAAATCGTTAAAGTCAGTCGGTCAGTGGGAGCAGAGGAAGAAGAATCGTCCCACCCTCCCCCTTGTTTTTTGTCGCGGCCTTTTTTATGTTTCAATTCAATTTCTTTTTCTTGGTAGTTGGAAATTTTGTTTAATTTTTGGTCGTAGTTTGAGCTTTTTGGCTAAACTACTGGTATAAGTTATATGTGTCAGTTTTTGGTGATGGTATATTCCCATATTTATCAGAATTTAATAAAAGGCCACAGCCTATTATACCAAGCAAGTCTCGTGTCCAATATTCTTTATTTATTTAGTATTAAAATTAATTTTATTGTTTATTTAATAATTGTTCTGTCTGCGGCACCAATAGTTCAGGAGTGTGTTATGCTGACCATACACTGAGATTTTTTTTCTTGTTCAGCCACCAAGTTGAATGGGAAAAAACAACAGATTATTCCCTCACCCACACAAATTAGGTGGATAGAGGACCCCCCCTCCCCCATCTCCCCACAGGACCTTGTATTATGACAGTGGAACTAGACACTGTCAGAATACACTGATCAGTCCCCCTTCCCCAACAAAATTCTCTCCACAAATCATCGCCTTCCCCAGCCAAAGCCTCTCACTCCCCAAACCTTCCCCCCAGCAGGGTCTGCACTACCCATAGGCAAGGCAGGCGCCGGCCTAGAGCGCACATCGGTCGGGGGCATCATCTCCTTCTCTGCCTCGCAGCAGGAGGACCAGGGCAGCAACTCCTGCCCATGAACAGTTGGTCGGATCCACACTCCAGGAAGCTGAGTGGAATACATAAGCCCCCCAGCTCCTGGAACCTTTCCAGCAGCTTGGTGTAGTCCACCTTGTAGATTATCACGGCCAGTGGCTTTGCTATGGGGCTGCCAGAGGGGTGACACCAGGGGCGGGTTTACCATTGATTCGGGCACTCGGATACTGCCCGGGGGCCCCATGAGCAGGGCCAGTGCCAGCATAAGAGGGTGGGGATGCAGAGTTTTAAAATATCTGTTTTACAATCCCACTTTCCTAACAGCATTATACACTGCCCTTTAGAGGGGGGTTTTCAGAGGACAGGGTCTGTTTTTTATGCTTTGCACTCTGTGGATGCAGATCAAAAAAGCAAGGGGATTTCCAGTTACACCTTACTAACCAGCCAGCGACAAACCAAATTAACCTGTCTAATATTATGCATTAAAAACAGGGGTTTAGTTGCACACATTTGCAAATACATGCATAAGCTGCAGGCCACGGCAAGGCACCCTGATATCTGCAGACCCTAACTCTACCATTTAAAGAGTCTCCACAGTGAGAGCACATGTATTTTAATGGATAGTTGGTCGCTGTCTGGTTGGTAAGTTGTGACTGGAAATCCCCTTGCTTTTTTGATCTGCGTTTGCCCTTCCAGTGCTCCTTACTATCAAGACCAGTTATAGGTGGGGGTGGTGACCACTTTTTGAATTATCGTTTATATTGGTCAGGCAACACACTGACACCTTTGCTGCCATTGTGCAATGTGCTGGGTGTTTAGTGTGACCCTGCACCTTTAAGGAGGGGTGGGCTCCCTCCAGTCACCTGTTCTCCATCTATCCATTAGAACACATGTGCTCTCACTGTGGAGACTCTTTAAATGGTAGAGTTAGGGTCTGCAGATATCAGGGTGCCTTGACGTGGCCTGCAGCTTATGCATGTATTTGCAAATGTGTGCAACTAAACCCCTGTTTGTAACGCATACTGTTAGACAGGTTCATTTGTTTGGTCGATGGCTGATTGGTAAGTTGTGACTGGAAATCCCCTTGCTTTTTTGATCTGTGTTTGCCCTTCCAGTGCTCCTTACTATCAAGACCAGTTAAAGGTGGGGGTGGTGACCACTTTTTGTACTCTGTGAATGCAGCATGCTGTTTCTGGGTCCTGTAAGTGCAGAGAGAGAGGAGACACCCTACAGACTGGCACAGCACTGAATCAAGGACTCAGGTAAGTATTTGGGGGGGGGGGGGGCTGAAAAATGTTATGACTTTGGAACAATTTCAAGGATTCCTGTGGCAAGGTATGTACATTGATTTTGCACGCTTCGTAATTGTATCTTCCTACTTTGTTCTCCAATATCAAAAATAAATGTAATATTCCACACTAGATGTGTGAGATTCCCAAAGAGGAACTAACCCTCCCATTATTACAGCCAATGAAGCTGCCATCTTAGCCTCTGTTTTATCTGTAGTTGCTAAGATGCTGCTCATGCGATCAATTATGACACTGGGCATTTTTTGGCTTGACAGTTCAGTTGAGAGCACAAGCAGCTATGATAAATGTCAATAAAAGGATGCCTTGAATGTAATTGTTTTTAAAAACAGTTACCTTGAAAGGTTTAAATTGAAAATGTTGCTTTACCTATTATTGATCTAAACCACAGGTGCAAAAATATTCTTGCTGGAGTTCACAAAAAAATATTACATACCAGTGTGTGATTTTTCTCGAAAGCATCTATCCATAATTAAGAAAAATAGTTTTTATAGGACTGCCCCTTTAATTTTTTGAGCTCATAATGTATAACTCATTTTAACAGAATAAATGTTGCAATTGAAGCATTTTCAGTCCACGGTTAATAACTTTATGTGTGCTCTGACATGACATTATCATCTTGTGTTTTTTAGTGTCACATGGAAAATATTTCTGGCAGCAGGATAAACTATGTGAATCTAGCCTATGTATAATTATAGAAAAAGTATTACACATTCAGTGTCCCTGTACTCACGATACTGCAGCCATAGGGTCTCCCGTGTTTCCCCTCTCAGTAAGCTTCCCTGGACCTCTGGGTTCAGCTCCTCTCAACCGCTCCTCAGGCTCTCAGGACGACCTCCAGCATCCGCATGGCACCTCTACAGATGAGGAGGCAGCCATCCCCTCCCTCCGGGACTCCGCTCTCCAACGAAAGACCCCTCAGCACATGTGCTCCTGGCTTTTTTACAGTATCCCAGAATGCACCGAGACGACCTGCCCTCTGCCAATCATCAGGACTGTATCAAAAGCCTATTAACCCTATGAACAATATAGATTTACCTGCAACCCCCCTGGTAATCAGACAGAGCTTAAAATTATACTTTCTCACTAGCATCTACCTAGGAGGGTGCTACATTCACCCCCCGCCAAAATTAGCCATGGCCTCACTGGCTCTGGGCAGCCGCCACCAACAAAAATTCTTTGCACAAAAATGTCACAGTGTATCCCACAAACTAGGAAAAGGGGAAAAGAGAAGTAACATATGTACAGGGCCCTGGGGCATACCCCATATGTGGCCAGTGAATACAATAAATTATGTGGAAAAATATATGACTCTGCTGTACAAATATTCACACATTTATGTACATACACCAGGTGCATTTAAACCAATGCACCCCCCGCCGAACAAAAATCTGCTTGACAGGTAAAGACATTACCCTATCTGGCTAACTAAATGCAATATCTACATTGTATAAGAATTTACATTTACATCTCTGGTAGGCAGAGAACAAAATAGATTTACCTGCAACCCCTCTGGTAAGCAGACAGAGCTCAAAATTATACTTTCTCACTAGCACCTACCTAGAAAGGTGCTATAAGTGGATGGGTTAAAAAAATCGACACTATTCAGAGATGTCAGAAAAGTAAGAAATTGCGCACATATATGTAGTACACATTGCTGCTTGATACTGAATAGAAATATTAATATGCTTCCCATAGCAAAAGTACATTTGGGAAAAAATACTTGAGCTATACTGTATATAAATTTGCAGTTTATGACACTCTTATCTCATGGCTGTTCACATTCTTATATTGGTTATGCAGCTCAGGTTTTGTACTCAGGCTCACAATAATCTCCAAATTATTTTTTATTCCTTCCCCACCTTTTATTTTAATTTTATACACATATTTTATTTTTCCATTGGTCTTTTGTCAGGTCATGTAACAGCACTGAGGGCCTTACTTCTCTTCTTCCACTGCAGTGGAAAGCTCCTAATACTGAAGAGAATCTCTGCAGCATGCTCTTGTGAGCCCAGAGCACCTTTATCATGTACCCCCAGGGGTGGATCCCTGACAATCTGGGCATGCAGGAATTGGCTTGAATGAGTTGTTTTCAATATAAAGAAGTCCATGACTGGGCGACTGGAATGTGGGATCTGCAATGGATCTACAATCTTCAATGGAGAGGGGATGGGTATTGCAGGAAAACCAATTTTTTTTTTTTTTGTCAGAGGAGAATTGGCAGAATGGTTCGATGATAGAAAGGCAACAGTAACTCAAATAACCACTGGTTACAAGCAAAGTATGCAAAATACCATCTCTGAACACACAACACATCGAACCTTGAAGCAAATGGGCTACAGCAGCAAAAGACCACATCGGGTGCCACTCCTGTCAGCTAAGAACCGGAAACTGAGGCTACAATTCACACAGGCTCACCAAAATTGGACAATAGAAGATTGGAAAAAGTTACCTGGTCTGATGAGTCTGAATTTCAGCTGCAAAATTCAGATGGTAGGGTCAGAATTTGGCGTAAATATCATAAAAGCATGGATCCATCCTGCCTTGCATCAATGGTTCAGGCTGGTGGTGTAGTGGTGCAGGGGATATTTTCTTGGCACACGTTGGGCCCCTTAGCACCAATTGAGCATCGTTTAAATGCCACGGCCTACCTGAGTATTGTTGCTGACCATCAAACAAAAAGAGATCAAGTGCTCAGGCAATCAATGGTTAAATAGTAAAAGAAATGGGAATCAGAACAAACTGCTGCTCATCTACTGCAGGTGTTCTACATAAAGATGAAAATAAAAAATGTCAGTGCACGTTTGTATCCCTCTCTTACTAACTGAATCTAATATTATATGTGTTGAAAGTGCTAATGCATCACAAAATATAAAATTCCACATTCACATAAACATCATAATTAAAAAGTGTAATAAAGATCCTACACAAAAGTGCTCCGCGAGGACGTCGTGTGACGAAACTAGTAAGGCGGGGCCAGGATGCTGACCAACACTGCAACACAACTTTACCTTACACTCGGGAATTGGAGTAATAGCCGAAAACGTATCTTTTTGTTGCTGACCATGTTCATCCCTTTATGACTACAGAGTATCCATCTTCGGATTGCTACTTACAGCAGGATAATGAACCATGTCACAAAGTTCAAATAATCTCAAACTGGTTTCTTGAACATGACAATGAGTTCACTGTACTCCAATGGCCTCCACACTCACCAGATCTCAATCCAATAGAGCATCTTTGGGATGTGATGGAGCAGGAGATTTGCATTATGGATGTGCAGCCAACAAATCTGCAGCAACTGTGTGATGCCATCCTGTCGGTATGGACCAAAATCTCAGAGGAATGTTTTCAACACCTTGTTGAATCTATGCCATGTACTAGCAAGGTGTACATAATAAAGTGGCCCCTGAGTGTATAATGCCAGCAGTCTCTGAGAATAAGGGCTAATGAGAACTGATGTAATTGAGCATATTACCCGCCAAGCATGATGTTACAATTTTTTAAAATGAATTTAGAGTGATTTTAAACCCTCACCTTGTAAGGCAACCCATTCGGTTTAAAATAGTAATGAGAGGCAAAGCATTTCTGTACAGATATAGAACACATTTTAAATACCTTTTTCCCTGTTTTATAAGTGATCACATACCCTCCAAGCTCCTTATGCAGCTGAGCTAAGAACAGAGAGCTGGGGAAACAGCAGTTCACTGATCTTCCCAGTGAGTGACTGTGGAGCGGGGGCATTTCAGGACAAGTCTGATCATTGAAAGAGAGCACACATAGCTAGAGAACTGACCATGTTGTGCATCAATGCCTAGTGTGGTCAGTTTTTAATAGGAAAGCAGGGGGGCTAGCAGGAACACAAGGAATTTTACACAGAGGAAGCAATACAAAAAGAACAGGATACTCTTTTACATAAATACATACATACATACATATCAGGTATATCATTTCCTGCTTGTGTGGTTGGCCTACTGATTTTCCCAGAAGTCTGCACCAAGATACAAGAGAGTTTTTGGGCATCCCCTGCAAAGAAAAAATGGTAGGATACCACCAAAAGGAAATCACAATGCCGCCTTCCTCATTAGAACCCTTCAAGGGCAGCAGCTGATTGATAATTATAAAACCACTCCTATTCCCATTCACTTTCCACATGGGCACATACAGACAAACAGCTATTTCTTCAGAATAATAAAAAGTAGGAATCCGAAACAAAGTTTGTTCAAATCTCTCCAATGTACATAGATCATCCAGAGGGGAATGTTTTTTCTCAATAAAAATTGAGTTAATCTTTAGTCTTTATCTTAAAGAGCTCAAGAAATAGGTGGGCCCACAAGGTGAGGAGATGCGCAAGAATATAGAAAAACTAAAAAAGGAAATGAATGCACATTTTACCAGTGACAATAAAAACTAAGTACAGTTTTAAATGTAGAATCCAGAAACTTTTCAACTGCAGGTCTTTTTGACATGAACTTATGTGACTCAATGATGTATCTGGAGCCACAATTTCGATTGATTATATATTCTAAAATACATCTTATCTATGTTAAATTTTGACAGTTTCATTGCACTTCCAGATTTAATTGTAATGTCACATGGTCCCAAAATGAAATCCCAGTTCAATACTTATTCATAACAATAGCATGGGTAGGTATCATCCCTATAAGGAAATTGTAATGTGAAGAAAGTCCATGTAGGAGATTGGGACTTTAAATATACCTTTCTAGTGTTAAATAACACACAATGATCAACCATACAATAAAAACCATATTCATTTTACTTTCCAAACTATTAAAAAACAATGGTTAAAAAAAATCCACAGTTGATATATATCATCTATATTGTAGACATAAAAGCTTCTATCATCCACACGTTTCGTGGTTTTATACCGCTTCCTCAGGACAATTATTGAAGCAATTTACATGTCAAACGGAGTGAAAGAACCGTATTCCACCTACAATACACACCAACATACGTACAAACACACAAAGCGGATTGGGTGCAAAGTTGAACTCCCACCAAGTCCCCCCACCTGGCCTCTGAGAGGGCACATTGAGGTAAGGAGCAGACAGGAGGTCAGCTACACAGGGCAGTAATGTTCACAATAATTCTTGTATGTATGGTAATTACTGCTTACAAAATTGAAGTTGGTAATAATATGGAGATGTGATGAAGTCGATCAAATGTATCTCTGACAGTAAGTATATCTTCAAGGTATAATAATTAATCCAAATGGTCAATCCAAAAGACCATGGAAGTTGTCTATCCTCTGCCATATGATTCTGCTCCACATCTATGAAACATGTAAATGATGGAAGCTTTTATGTCTAGAATATGGATGATATACAGTATATCAAATGTGGACTTTTTATTATTGCATTTTAATAGTTTGGATAATAAAAATGATATATTTTTTATTGAGTCTTTTATCATTGTGTGTTATACTGTATAACACTTGGAAGGTATATTTAAATTCCCAATCTCCTACATGGGCTTTCTTCACATTACAATGTCATGTGGTTCCATAATAAATTCACAAATCTGCCTTGCAATGTAATGTGTATTTTTCATTAATTTACAGGGCGTGGTAGATATAGTCCAAAGGCAAAAAAGACTCTTGAAAGTTTGAATATTAGTTTTGCCTCAAATTCATATGGGCATGAAAAGTCCAATAACAGTGGCGGCTGGTGCTCAAAATTTTTGGGGGGGCGCAAAAAGAAAAATGTAATAGGTATTGCTTCGCGCCAAAAAACGCAGTAAAAAATTGCGTGACTTTGAAGTCATGGTACAGGCATGGCACAGGTGATGGTATAGGCATGGCATAGGTGATGGTACAGGAGATGGTATAGGCATGGCACAGATATGGTATAGGCATGGCACAGATATGGTATAGGCATGTCACAGGTCATGGTACAGAAGATGGTACATGCCCCTTTCAATGCAGAGACCAGCGTACATGCCCCCTTTCAATGCAGAGACCAGCGTACATGCCCCCTTTCAATGCAGAGATCAGCGTGCGTGCCCCCTTTAATACAGAGATCAGCATGCGTGCCCCCTTCAATGCAATGAACACTGTGCTGTGCCCCCTTCAATGCAATAAACACTGTGTTGTGCCCCCTTCAATGCAATAAACACTGTGCTGTGCCCCCTTCAATGCAAAGAACACTGTGCTGTGCCTCCACAATGCAGAGTTCAGCGTGCATGCCCCCTTCAATACAACTGTGCTGTGCCCCCTTCAATGCAATGAACAATGTGCTGTGCCCCCTTCAATGCAATAAACACTGTGCTGTGACCTCTTCAATGCAATAAACACTGTGCTGTGCCCCCTTCAATGCAATGAACACTGTGCTGTGACCCCTTCAATGCAATAAACACTGTGCTGTGCCCCCATCAATGCAGAGTTCAGCGTGCGCGCCCCTTTCAATGCAGAGCGCCACAGCATTGTCTCCAATCACTGCAGAACGCCACAGCATTGTCCCCAATCACTGCAGAACGCCACAGCATTGTCCCCAATCACTGCAGAGCGCCACAGCATTGTCCCCAATGATTGCAGAGTGCCCACCGCTTTGTATCCCAATGATTGCAGAGTGCCACAGCATTGTACCCCAATGATTGCAGAGTGCCCACAGCATTGTACCCCAATGATTGCAGAGTGCCACAGCATTGTACCCCAATGATTGCAGAGTGCCCACAGCATTGTACCCCAATGATTGCAGAGTGCCACAGAATTGTACCCCAATGATTGCAGAGTGCCACAGAATTGTACCCCAATGATTGCAGAGTGCCCACAGCATTGTACCCCAATGATTGCAGAGTGCCCACAGCATTGTACCCCAATGATTGCAGAGTGCCAAAGCATTGTACCCCAATTATTGCAGAGTGCCACAGCATTGTACCCCAATGATTGCAGAGAGCCCACAGCATTGTACCCCAATGATTGCAGAGTGCCCACAGCATTGTACCCCAATGATTGCAGAGTGCCACAGCATTGTACCCCAATGATTGCAGAGTGCCCACAGCATTGTACCCCAATGATTGCAGAGTGCCACAGAATTGCACCCCAATGATTGCAGAGTGCCCACAGCATTGTACCCCAATGATTGCAGAGTGCCCACAGCATTGTACCCCAATGATTGCAGAGTGCCACAGCATTGTACCCCAATGATTGCAGAGTGCCCACAGCATTGTACCCCAATTATTGCAGAGTGCCACAGAATTGTACCCCAATGATTGCAGAGTGCCACAGCATTGTACCCCAATGATTGCAGAGTGCCCACAGCATTGTACCCCAATGATTGCAGAGTGCCACAGAATTGTACCCCAATGATTGCAGAGTGCCACAGAATTGTACCCCAATGATTGCAGAGTGCCACAGCATTGTACCCCAATGATTGCAGAGTGCCCAAATCATTGTACCCCAATGATTGCAGAGTGCCACAGCATTGTACCCCAATGATTGCAGAGTGCCCACAGCATTGTACCCCAATGATTGCAGAGTGCCACAGCATTGTACCCCAATGATTGCAGAGTGCCCACAGCATTGTACCCCAATGATTGCAGAGTGCCACAGAATTGTACCCCAATGATTGCAGAGTGCCCACAGCATTGTACCCCAATGATTGCAGAGTGCCACAGCATTGTACCCCAATGATTGCAGAGTGCCCACAGCATTGTACCCTAATGATTGCAGAGTGCCACAGAATTGTACCCCAATGATTGCAGAGTGCCACAGAATTGTACCCCAATAATTTGCAGAGTGCCACAGCATTGTACCCCAATGATTGCAGAGTGCCCACAGCATCGTACCCCAATGATTGCAGAGTGTCCACAGCATTGTCCCCCAATCAATGCAGAGACCAGCGTGCATGCTCCCTTCAATTTAATGCACTTACCTGGGGGCGGCTCGGCTCCCGGCGGCGGGTTCTCCCCTCCTCGATCCTTCGTCCTCTTCTGCGGCGGCAGGAAGGTTAGCGGCTTCTCCCTCGTCCTCCGAGCGGCGGTGACGGTGAGTGACTGACGCACGCACCGGCACCGCTCCCATTGCGACGTCAGCGATCGGATGTCTTGGATGATGATTGGTCCAGGCTGGAGACTGGACCAATCCCAGCCAGGATCTCACGAAGGTGGGGGTGGCCAAGCACTCTTTCCTGCGCCCAGGTTACGCCCCCAGAAGGCAGCCAAGTCGTAAACCCCACCCCCCCCTTTAGCCACCACATAGGCCGGCGAACCGATTTTATTTTTTTCTATAACTTTATTGTTCTTTTTTGTCATTTTTTTTCCTTTTTTTTAAAGGGGGCGGCGCCCTGGCGCCCCCTATGCACGGGCCGCCACTGTCCAATAAGCAAGCCTGGGGGGAAGGCATAATGACTGGTATATCCAGCAATGTGAGCCAACGGCAGTACAAAATAAATGTCACATGGCTGAAAGGAAAAGCATGAAAGTTATTGCAAACAACACATGAAATATGGTTTAGGGAATTAGGGTCACAGTTTTCTATGCTGACCATACCTTGTCTCATTGGGGGAATTACCAGGGTCGCATAAGTCGCAGTTGCTACTGGGCCCTGGCCTTCTGCCACCGTGGGGGCCCCCAGACCCTTCCCCCTGCAAAGTCCAGTTTAGAGAATAAAAAGACACACACTGACCTAAGTCAGTGAATCAGCGCTCACTGGACCACTCTGGAGGGGACCACATGACCAGTGGTGCCACAGATGAAATCACAAATAAATGTAAATACCATTAAATGGATAAATGAATATATATATATATATATATATATATATATATATATATATATATATATATAAATTGGATTAAGTGACAATGGAAATATTACAGGGCAAACAAGATACAAGAACCTCAAATGTATAGAAGTCCTATTCAATCATGCGATGATCCCGAGTGGATGGATCCTTGCTGATGAAAGAGTACAAAAAGTCCAAATCAGAGTACTGGGGTGAAGATTAGACAGGCAGCTCCTCAAGAGGTAGGGATACCCTCCAAATATGTAACAAAGAAAAAGAACAAGGACGCCAAGTCATAAAGGTAGATGAACAGCTATATAATTTAATGTAGTAACTTACATGTTAAAAACAGGTATTCCAATAAGACAGCATGCATGGTGCAAAAGGACAGTCCCCACAGTGAATCCGATGGAAGAGGCAAGATGAAGGATAATCGCATCTGGGTCCTGTATAATGGTGAAGGCAGTCCTGGATACCGGCAATACCGGGTGATGCCGCAGCTGCCTGATGAAGCAGGAGGTCCTCCGAAACGACGTTGCAGCCCGCCCTCCACTCTTGGTTCAGTGTTCGTTCCTGTCGGCTTCCGTGGAGGAACCGACAGACTTGTCCTTTCTACTTCCGGTTTCCGGGTCATTACCTCCCTGCTGCACGGCGGATTGCGGTGAGGCTGCCCACGCTATTTGCGGCATCACCCGGTATTGCCGGTATCCAGGACTGCCTTCACCATTATACAGGACCCAGATGCGATTATCCTTCATCTTGCATCTTCCATCGGATTCACTGTGGGGACTGTCCTTTTGCACCATGCATGCTGTCTTATTGGAATACCTGTTTTTAACATGTAAGTTACTACATTAAATTATATAGCTGTTCATCTACCTTTATGACTTGGCGCCCTTGTTCTTTTTCTTTGTTAAAGTCCAGTTTAGACATTGTGCTAATTCACGGAGCATAGTGCCAGGGAGTGTAATGTTCTGGTACCTCTGGTACCCTTATTCCACTTTTCTATTCAGTGTATGCGTCCCACCATTCTCTTCTGGTAAATGCGCATACACCTTTAAGACCGATGCTGTCATCACTGAGCGCCGCAGAGCGGCTATTTCACCCGCCGGCGTTCTCACTCACATGTTCGTTCAACCTGCCTTGAAGCTCATATGCTTACAAGCGTACCTCGCTGTCGGAACCTCGCTGCTGATCCCTGTATCCCACTACCGGATCACTCGCTCATACCGGACCTCTCTACTACTGCTTGCTATTAGTGATAAGTACCCCGCAGGGGAATCCTCCATAACCTTCCTACTAAGCTTACACTATCTAGCTCTGCATATTAAGGACTGTAACTATCATCTGCACTATTGTTTAGATTGCTAGCTCTTGAGCTTACTAACATCTATCCTTGCACTGGGTTAGTCTCTCCTGTATGACATCTGCTGTCCTACCACCTACTACCATACATGATTGCTAAACCTATCTGCATCCTACTCGATACCATCTATACTCTCATGAACATTTCTCTCAAGTGCTGTTCACCTATTGTCACTGTTCATACCTGTCTCTTCAGCTCATCACCACTATACTGCTATATACATCTATCACTCCAGGAAACATCTTATTGAGTGTGTATATTTGTATGCTGAATCAGACAGACCACAGTGAGGAGTCTTGGGAGTTGGAATTGGTATTTCAACGTATCTCTACATGACTGCTGAGTGGAGTTTTTCTGCAGCTGCAAATCCATCTTGTTTCAGAAAACGCAGGAGCGTTACAGATTGAACGAACCTAAAATGGATTCAGCAGATTTACCCACTCAAGTGACACAATTAAAACAACAAGTGACTGCGTTAATACACGCTCTTACTGAATTAAGAGAAGACAATCAGGGTCTGAAGCAGCAGATAACCCGTCTATCACAACTTGCCGCTGCTCAGCCCCCTGAACCCAAAATAAATCCTCCTCTAGTGTTTACAGGTGACCGCAAAAAATTTAGTGAATTCAAAAACGCCTGTCAGTTACTTTTCTTGCTAAAACCTCGTACCTACCATACTGATCATATCAAAGTCTGTACTATTATTTCATACCTAACGGGTGATCCACGGGCCTGGGCAGACTCTCTCTTTGAGAAAAATGATCCACTTCTCAACTCCTATGCTTTGTTTCTAGCGGAACTCGCTAGTCTATATGATGACCCCAATAGGCAGAGTACTGCCGATATTCAATTGAGATCCTTGAAACAAGGTAGGAGACCTGTAGAAGACTTTGTAGCAGAGTTCAAAAGATGGACCCTTGATTCAGGGTGGAATGATACATCTCTGAGAACTCAATTTAGACTTGGCCTATCAGAAGCCGTTAAAGACGAGCTCGCCCGAGCGGATTTACCGGACACCCTAGATGCCTTTATACAACTCAGTATCAACATAGACAGGAGGCTGCGAGAAAGAAAGGCTGAAAAAATGGGAATGCCATCGTCCAGTCCTTCTCGGATTTCGGCCGTTGACCCCACTCCTATGGAGGTAGGAACCATACGCCCACCTTTATCAGTTACTGAAAAAGCCAGGAGACGATCCAGTAATCTTTGCTTGTACTGCGCATCCCCGGATCACATGATAAGCGTCTGTCCCCTTGTCCGCAAAAAAGAGGGTGAGTGTTCACATGTCCTCCTAGGGGGATTGACAACTTCATTTACTAACCCTTATCTTTTTGTTCGTTTGACATTGCAGTGGGACCAGACTAGGATTACCACTAAGGCCATGATCGACACAGGATCTTGCGGAAATTATATCGATATACGTTTTGCTACTTTAAATAAAGTACCTATTATTTCAAAACCTAAGCCTGTCTCTGTGAGTCTTATTAACGGTATTCCGTTATCTTCTGGCCCAATCACTAATCAGACACAAGCACTCCTACTCACCACTAACAAGTCTCATACGGAGACCACTACCTTTGACCTATTGTCTTCCCCCCACTTTCCCATTGTTTTGGGACTTCCCTGGATACACACACATCAACCAACCATAGATTGGAAGAAACGGACCCTATCCTTCCTCTCTTACTTTTGCGAGAGTACGTGTAACCTCCCGTCTTATGGAAAGATTCTGTCTGTCGTGTCAGATGAGATTGCACCACTATGCTATCAGGATCTGTCCGAAGTTTTTCTTGAGAAAAATGCTCAAGTACTGCCTCCCCATAGGGATTATGATTGCACTATTGATCTACTCCCAAATTCTAAATTGCCTTTTGGTCATGTTTATCCTCTTTCGCAGGATGAACTTTCCCATCTCAAGGAATACTTGGATGAGAATTTGACAAAAGGTTTTATTAGACCTTCCACTTCTTCCACAGCTACAGGACTTTTTTTTGTCCGCAATAAAGACTCAAGTCTCAGGCCTATTATCGACTATAGACAATTGAACGCCATTACAGTAAAAGATCGTTATCCTTTGCCGCTTATCCCTGAACTCATTGAACAAGTGCGTGGAGCTACCTACTTTTCAAAATTAGACCTGAAAGGGGCATACAATCTAATACGAATCCGTGATGGAGATGAGTGGAAGACGGCATTCAGAACCAGATACGGATTGTTCGAGTATCTTGTGATGCCATTTGGGCTATGTAACGCTCCCGCAGCCTTCCAACGATTCATAAACGATATCTTTAGAGACATACTTGATGTCTGTGTTGTGGTATATCTGGACGATATACTCATTTATTCACGATCCTTATCTGAACATATAAAACATGTAAGACTTGTGTTATCCAGACTACTCACACACAATCTATACGTGAAACAAAAAAAATGCTTATTTCATAAAGAAGAAGTATTATTCCTAGGATACATCATATCCAAAACAGGAATCAAGATGGACATGAGTAAGATATCCTGTATTCAGGATTGGCCTATACCAACCACCCGCAAAGCACTACAGCGATTCCTTGGATTTTCAAACTTCTATAGGAAGTTCATCAAGAACTTCTCTGCCATTGTGAGACCTCTCACACAACTCACAAGTATTAAAAAACCATTTAAATGGTCAGATGAAGCAAATGAAGCTTTTCGCTTGTTAAAAACAAACTTTACCTCTGCTCCCATACTACGCCATCCAGACCCATCCCTCCAATACATTCTGGAAGTAGATGCGTCAAATATGGCAGTAGGAGCAATACTCTCCCAACGACCAACGAATACTTCACCACTCCATCCAGTCGCCTTCTTCTCTAAATCTTTAAGCAGCCCAGAGGTGAATTACCCAGTGGGTGAAAAGGAACTGCTTGCTATAAAACTGGCTCTGGAGAATTGGCGACATCTACTTGAAGGCACCCGATTACCAATACTCATATATACAGATCATAAAAATCTTCAATATCTTCAGACTAACAAAACCCTCTCCCACCGGCAGGTACGATGGTCACTATTCTTCCTAAGATTTAACTTCCTAGTGACCTACACACCTGCAGACAAGAATAAAAAAGCGGATGCGCTATCACGATTAACTGAAGATAATTACTCCGAAATCCCTTCCGTTCCTATAATACCCTACAACCGTATTATTGGGGTTGTCCGTTCCTTGAAGGAAGAGATTCTGCACAGTATAGGTTTGGATTCACCCCCACCACAACTAAGTGCTGATGCAGAAGGCTTCCTCTACTACAACGACAAACTCTACATACCCCCTACTATGCGCACCAAGATCTTAGAATTGTCACATGATGTGCCTATGGCAGGACATATGGGTATGACAAAGACCCTTAATTTGCTTACCAGGCAGTTTTGGTGGCCTGATATGAAGACATCTATACAAAAATGTGTCTCTTCATGCAACGTCTGTGCCAGGTCCAAAATTGACACTACAAAACCATCCGGTCTACTATGCAGTCTACCAATACCCCAGACTCCATGGGAAGTTGTGTCCTTGGACTTTATAGTAGAACTACCACCTTCCAAAGGATTTAATACCATTTTAGTGTCAGTGGACCATCTGACAAAGATGGCACATTTCGTTGCTATTCGCAGACTACCTACGTCCAAACAAACAGCGGAACTACTGATGAAACATGTCTTTAAGTTACATGGTATTCCAAAAACTCTTTTGTCTGACCGTGGATCACAATTCACCTCCAAGTTTTGGCAAGAACTATGCCACATACTACGAATTGAGCGAAAGCTCACTTCTCCCTACCATCCTCAGACCAACGGACAGACTGAAAGAGTCAACCACTCATGATGCACTCATCAAGCAATATTTACGTTGCTATACATCATACCTACAGGCTGATTGGGTGGATCTCCTCCCTCTGGCAGAATTTGCCTACAACAACGCAACCCACAGTACGACCAAACAGAGTCCATTCTACTTGAACTATGGGTTTCATCCCACTATTCTTCCACCACGCATCCTTCCATCAAGTAACCCAGTAGCCTCAGACTATCTTACCAAAATAAAAGACTCTCTGGGTTTACTTAATACTACCATCTCACACGCTCACAATCAACAAAAAAAATACTATGACCTTCGTAGAAGACCTTCTCCTCAGTATGCTATTGGGGACCTTGTTTGGCTATCAACAAAAAACTTGAGATTAAAGATCCCTAGCAAAAAGCTTGGGCCTCTATTCTTGGGACCCTCCCCAATCAGGAAACTTATTGGAAAAGCTGCAGTACAGCTCACATTACCAATAGACCTCAAGATACATCCCATCTTCCATGTGTCGCTACTGAAGCCCCATGTTCCTGACCAAGGAATAAGACCTACCATCCCACCTCCACCTCCTGTACAAGTTGAAGGTGGAGAAGAATATGAGATAAAGGAGATTCTGGATTCTCGTATCCACAGAAGAAGACTCCAATATCTAGTACGATGGAAGAACTATGGGCCCCAAGACGACACCTGGCTGGATACCTCTGATATACATGCCCCTAGGCTGATTCGCAATTTTCACGCGAAATACCCGGAAAAACCAGTTCTAGAGGCCTTCTGGAGCCGGCCTTAAGGGTGGGGGGGTACTGTAATGTTCTGGTACCTCTGGTACCCTTATTCCACTTTTCTATTCAGTGTATGCGTCCCACCATTCTCTTCTGGTAAATGCGCATACACCTTTAAGACCGATGCTGTCATCACTGAGCGCCGCAGAGCGGCTATTTCAACCGCCGGCGTTCTCACTCACATGTTCGTTCAACCTGCCTTGAAGCTCATATGCTTACAAGCGTACCTCGCTGTCGGAACCTCGCTGCTGATCCCTGTATCCCACTACCGGATCACTCACTCATACCGGACCTCTCTACTACTGCTTGCTATTAGTGATAAGTACCCCGCAGGGGAATCCTCCATAACCTTCCTACTAAGCTTACACTATCTAGCTCTGCATATTAAGGACTGTAACTATCATCTGCACTATTGTTTAGATTGCTAGCTCTTGAGCTTACTAACATCTATCCTTGCACTGGGTTAGTCTCTCCTGTATGACATCTGCTGTCCTACCACCTACTACCATACATGATTGCTAAACCTATCTGCATCCTACTCGATACCATCTATACTCTCATGAACATTTCTCTCAAGTGCTGTTCACCTATTGTCACTGTTCATACCTGTCTCTTCAGCTCATCACCACTATACTGCTATATACATCTATCACTCCAGGAAACATCTTATTGAGTGTGTATATTTGTATGCTGAATCAGACAGACCACAGTGATGAGTCTTGGGAGTTGGAATTGGTATTTCAATGTATCTCTACATGACTGCTGAGTGGAGTTTTTCTGCAGCTGCAAATCCATCTTGTTTCAGATAACGCAGGAGCGTTACAGGGAGCAAGCTCCGGTTCCCTGTCTAAAGGGGTGCGCCAGCTTGGGACCCCTACCCCGCATCTCTTGTGGGATGCCCGGTGTCCCACACATGACAAACACCCCCACTGCGGCAGCCGGCATGTCTCCCCGCTGACTTCCTGCACACTGCACACCTTGCTGAAGCTGGCTCTTCCCTCTTAGCTCTGATGTCCTCTTGTACACAGACAGGAGGAGCCAGGTGGAGAAGTATAGAACAGGAAGAGCCACGCTGCTGAGGTCTGTGTATTTTGCTGTATTCAGAATAGGGGGACAATAGTAACTGGGAAGGGGAATGGGGGAGGTAATACAAAAATACACCTGGAGGAGTGATGTGGGTGGTAAGAAGATATGTGCTGGGGGGGGGTGCTTTGGGAGAGGAGAGGACAAGGTGCTGGGGGGGGGAGGCAGATTTGACACCACACCTTGTAGCCCTGTCCCCTCCCAAAGCATCCCCCAGCACATATCTCCTAACCTCCGCCCCAATCAAAGAGATTCCGCCTGCCTCAGAGGGGGCAATTGCAGCATCTGGTACCCCTAGCACCCTATAAGAGATGCGGGGCAAGTGCCCTTGGTGCCCACTCTGGAACATTGGAGGGGAAGGGGGGATTTGCACTGGGATGGGAAGGGGGATTATGGGGGTTAAGAGAATTTGTGCTGGAGAGGATGAGGGGAGTGAAGAGGATTTGTATGTACAGGAGGGGAGAGGGGCGTATGTACAGGAGTCACAAATGCAGTGTATAGAGGAGGGGCAGTGAGGGGTGGCATATAAAGCAACCAATTCCCTCCAAAATGGAGGTGATTGGTTCCTCTACATGCCACCCCACCACCCCTGCTATCTACCTCCTGCTGCTCCCAGGCCCCTGTGTACTCCCCTTGCTCCCTCATCTCCTGCAGAACTACTGGGTTCCCCCTCCCCTCTCCTACCAGCTGCTGTGGGGGATGTGTCAGAATGGAGAGTGGGCAAGGGGCCAGTAAATGTGTAATTTACCGGCCCTTTTCTTGTCTTAATGATTAGAGTCAGTGATCCGTGCTGATCAATGACTCTGTTCATTCATAACTGAGGCATAATAAACTGTGTTTACTATGCTTCAAATGAGCAGGAAGCCTCTGTTCAGAGTTTTTCCTGTCCATTCATTCTGTGCAGCTAAGACTACAGAGATGGAGATTGAGGGCTGTGTCCTCAGTCTCCTTTCTCTGTTTGAAAGGTGAAAAATCAGAGGTCTGTTTAGACCCCTCATATCACACCAAAGCCCCCCCGACAGGGCTCCTAAAAAATTGTAAAAAATAACCTAAAATACAATTGTAAAAAATAAATAAAATAAAATGGTCAAAACTAATAAACAAATAAAATAACAAAAATAAAACTACTGACACCATTGGTGAAACTACCAGGGTTACAAAGGTCACACATGCAATCAGGCCCTGGTGTCTTGCTATCATGGGGGGCCCCGGCCGGGGGTCAGGGGGGCCCACTATGATTTCTTTCACTGGGGCCCTGAAGGTTCTAGTCACGCCTCTGCCATGTCTCCTTCTTAGATTGGTTGGTTGGATATGTCTGCTGGCTGTCACTGTTATGAAGAGGTTGATATACTAAGGGCAAATTGGGAGAATTGGTCTCAGAGCTTAGTGAATGTGGTAAAGTTTCATTTTTGCAAAGACTATTCAATTACATGCAAAAAAACAAATAAAAAAAAAAAAGCACTGCATATTTGCTTGCACATGATTGGATGATGGAAGTCAACTTCATTTTATTCACTAATCTCTGGGGCAAATTCCCATGCAAAGTGCAACTTCCTTGCCAAGTTAAAAGCCTATTTGTCTTTAGCAAATCACCCATTTACTGTCTAACGCTAGCCATAAAATATATGTAAACCCAAACACTAAAATTACATTTATAGTGGTTCTAAAAGCTGAAGGTTTTTTACCTTATCGCATTCTCTGCATTAAGGTAAAAACCTTCTGCATATAGCCCAAACCCCCCCCCCCCCAATCCCAGCCCCCACTTATATATGTAGCACTGCCCTCTAGAGAGCTGCTGAGAATTACACTTCTTGGGTTCCCCTGGGTTACCCCTAGCAACTGAATGCAGATGAACATCAAATACAGTCCTTGGCTCAGTCAATGATCAGTCCAGGGGATGTGGCTTTTTTGTGTTTTATTTGTGTTATAACGTGTTTTAAAACTACGTTTTACCTGCCTAGCACCTATCTAGAAGGGTGCTACATTCACCCCCCACCAAAAATGAGCCATTTCCCCATTGGCTCTGGGGCAACCGCCCCCTACAAAAATTCAGACCGGAAAAAAAATCCATGTAGTAACTCACAAACCTGGAAAAGGGGGAAAAGGGAGGAAAAAATGTACAATAATAATTTACGTGGAAAAATAGATGTATCTGCTGTACAAATTATATACACATATCAGGTGCATTAAAGGAATGCACCCCCCACTAAACAGAACTCTATTTGGTGGGTGACATAGCTTCCTAACTATCTAACACTACATGGGCCCTACACAACCTGTAAGGAAAAACAGTTAGGTATTCCTGCAAAAGCACATAGTTAGCAACACACATTTTTCCTAGCTAGCACTGGTGAGAAGATCCTCTCCGCTGAGGTGACCTTCTCACACACTTCCCTAACTAAGGGATTCAATAAGCTCTTTCTTCCTCCGCCAGTCTTGACACGAAGATCTAACATCTACTACTTTGCTCTACTTTGCTCATGGGGGCCTGCAGCATCCTCTCTGCCTGCAGCACTGTGACAACCAGTCTCTTTTTGACAGGAACCTTTTGCTGGAGTCCGAGCAACCTGTCCGACCTGCGAGGGCAACAATTTCTTCAGGGGTCCCTGGCACCAGAGCACCCCCCACCAAACATGCTTCCGGTTGCATCCCACTCTTTCTTCTGGTGGCAACCCGACATAGTTCCACTTTTGGCCTGTTGGCCCAAAACAGTCCATAATATGTTCTTTTAACTGGTTAGAACATTTTGACCCTGGCCCGATGGCCTTAAGGATCTCTTTAATAGCAAACTTTTTACAGTCTCTCTCTTTAAGAATTAGAGGGTCGACCCTCTGAGGTGAGTCCACTCAGAAGTGGTGCTTTGTAAATCCCTTAACCCCTCCTTTAAGGGAAGAAGAAGAAGGGGTATTGGAAGCAGGGTTTGAGCCCCAACAACAGTTCAACTTGAATATATCTACGGACAGTTCACGACTTTTGAACTCAGGCTAGCCAGCCTTGAAGCGATTCAGCAGTCTGTCCTTTTAGCATAATAGTCCGGAGGAGGAATTCGCATCTGGGCGGCAGACTTCCACCCGGTCTATATGAATAGCCCACCCATGGTTCCAGTTAGCCTTCACCGACTGGAAGGTCTTCCACAAGTCCATTCTGGATTGGTTGCGGTGGGGTTTCGGGACAAAAAGCAAATCCCACACGGCTTCATCACACCATGACTCTCTTTTAGATTCTCTCCAGCATGACTTCCCGTGGAGTGTATAATTAGTCATACCCAAACTCCAATGCAACCTTCTTCTAGATCATCCTTTGCATCCTGGAAAGTCTGGGAAGGGTTTGACGGTTCCTTCTCCCATGTGGGGAGTATAGGGTCTCCTCTCTCTGAATCAAGGAGGCATAGGCCTAATTTTGATCCTGAGCCCGGGCATAGCTTCTTGGTGGGGACAAATCTGAGACCTGATTAGAATAGGCCTCAGGGAACCCCAGATTCTTGGCGCACTGACCTCGCACCACAGAATCCCTAGTCTCCTCATCAGGTGGGCCAAGACTGACTGGACTGCTCCAATCTTCAGATCCCCAGTCCCATTCAGTCTCTTCTTCTGACTTCCAGACATCAAATCCCTCCTCCAAGGATCCAAACTGATGCTGGAAGCTGGGAGACCCCGCATCAATGACCCCAGCCTCTTCCTCGCTGCTTACACTCACTCTTGCAGCCTCGGTCACCACTGGCCATCTTCTCCCCTCTGCCTGTATTGGAGCAGACTTTATCTCTGCCGCTGCAGCTTTCAATGCACCGAGTGGCCGCTCCCCGACCTGCACTACCTGCATGCATCCTGGCTCGGACAATCGGGCCTCTCTCCATTTGCAGCCTGGATCACTGACGGATTGCATAGAGTCCAGCTGCATAAGGACCCTCAGCACTCCACTTCCTCGACCCATGAAAGGTCCCGACTCCGCAGCCGACAGGGCATGAGTGACCCTGGTCTCCCAAGACACATTTAATCTTCGGGGCCAACCTCCACTCTCTTCCACCCGCAGCAGCAGATTGCCGCAATGCCTGCACTGGCCCCACACTTGCATCCGCATGGTCTCATTTAGACACTAAGCACATACCAGGCCTAAGTGTTCCATGCCTTCTCCTATGCACAATGCCAGTCCTCCATCGGGCACCATCCTCAGCCCTGTATCCCACAGGGTTGATGTTATCGGCTTTCTGGTCTGCCTCGCAGGTTCTCCGCCAGCACGTGGGATAGCCTCTGCGCTCCGGCTCACTCCAGTACTTACCATCTTGCTCCTTCACACACATGTCTCCCTCTCAGCCCCACCCGAAGGCGGAAGTAATTTATAGACTTTCCTTTCTTCCCCGGATTGACTGTGCGTTACTGGCGTCTCCGCCCATGACTCCAGATTGGCGGTGGTTCCTCCTGCGAGGCAGATCTTTTCAGCATGCACTTTCCGGTGTGGTACAGTAACCCCTCCGATGCCGCTCCATCTCTGCTCAGCCTGCATGGAAGTTACTGTAAAGCAGACCATGCCTCTCAGTCTGCACGCATCCGCCATCCTTGTCTGTACCAAGGCCCCAGCTGCATCTTCATCACTCTGAGCCAGCTGGCCCTCTTTGCTATGTAGTAGAATTGTCCCGCTGTCAGGCATTGCACGGTCGACACTCCTATTCACAGCACTTGTACAGGCAAGACACGCCATACTGTATTGGAAAAATGTTCCACTGTCATTAAATGCAGGGTCAACAGTTTTCTTTACAGCATCCTTTGCCACTACTTTGGAAGAATGTCCGCTGTCATTGGATGCACGGTCAACATTTTCCTGCAAAGTTCTGGCACACACGTGGCTCCCGGCACAACGATCCACGTGCCATTTTCTCCGTCCACACTTGTACCTTCTAATGTTAAGCAGACACAGTCCATTTGTACAACAAGATGCATTTCTCCCACTCTCCAGCACATTGCTTGAGCAGACAATTTGCAATTCAGACAAAGATTCTTCTGTTGCCGTTAGCAACCATCACTGTGCATTTGATTCTTCATCCCACTCTCCCTATCTCCTGTAGAGCAGACCTCACACTTCTCTTGAGCATTAGAACACAGTTCTTGAGAGAAAAATTACATTTTCAAAAGTTTTCTTTGGTCGTTGCCGTTAGCAACCATTTCAGTAACCCAGGGAGATATCCCAGACGAGCCCCCAAATGTAACACTGCCCTCTAGAGAGCCACTGAGAATTACACTTCTTGGGTTCCCCTGGGTTACCCCTAGCAACTGAAAGCAGATGAACATCAAATACAGTCCTTGGCTCAGTCAATGATCAGTCCAGGGGATGTGTTTTTTTTGTGTTTTTTTTTAGAACTGGGATAGGAGAAGGAATGAGTGGGATACTCCAACAATAACTATGCACAAATCCTGAGGACAACTGATAGAATGCGGCAAGGCCGCTGCTTCCCCTTGCCACTGAATTAAAGATAGATTAACTGTTCCCGCTTTAATATACTCTTCAGGGTTAATAACTTGGCACCCCCTTTACTCTCACTGCCTGTGTGCTGACTCCCGACCGCTGACTCTAGCCACTGGAGTGGTCCCCTTCCTGGGCAGACCCTTTGGCAAGCTTCCCTGTACTCACGGACACTGTTTTTCCAGAGTTGCTCTGCCTTCACCTCCTCAGTCAGCTTCCACTGGACCTCTGAGTTCAGCCACACTTTGTTGGTCCACTAGGCCGACTGCCTGTGACCCTCTTCCACACCTTCAGAAGAGTATACGGCCATCACCCTCCTTCTGGGACTTGGCTTCCCGCCCAAAGTGCTCCTGGCTTTTATAACCTATCCCAGGATGCACCTCTCTCTGTGCAAACCCACTGAGACAGAACAAAAGCCTGTGCTTCATTGGCCAGGTTTCCTCCACTGTCCAACGAGCCTCCTCATTGGATACAGTGAGGACACTCCCTCAGCCCACATGAATCGCACATCGAGCACACCCAGCAGGCCTAAATACTGATCAGGCTCCCCTGATAAGCAGATAGAGCAACTACGTTTTACCTGCCTAGCACCTACCTAGAAGGGTGCTATATATCCATACCTGCGCTATGCACAATAGCAGTGGCTCTCTTGGCTCTCCCTTCTCAAAGGCTCAAAGAGAGCAGCGCTATGGGCCCCTGCTGCTGTCAATCACAGCCAATGAGGATGAAGCAGGGGGTGGTGCAGTGCAATGCTCTGTATGTCTATGGACATACAGAGTCGGCTCAGGAGCAAGCCCACACGAGTTCCCCACATAGCAAAAGGCTTGCTATGGTGGGCACTCAGCAGGGGGGAGAAGAGTCAAGAGCATCTGCAGGAGACCTGAGAAGAGGAGACTCGATGCTGCTCAAAACCATTGCACAGAGTAGGTAAGTATGACATGTAATAAAAACAATACATGCTTACAATTTCTTTAAAGTTTATGTAAACCCTCACCTTGTCAAACAACCCATTCCATCTAAAATAGAAATGAAAGGCAAATCAGAAAATTACAGCAAATCCAGATGTGCAAGTGAGGCAAAGGGAAGGGGAATGTGGAATAAAGTGGAAAAAAATCAAGCATATCTGGACAAAGGGGGATTTAATTGTGCCGTATAAACACTAAGCAAAACAAGAAATATATAAAAATATCAAAATTGTATTAAAACATGTAAATTATAACATATAACTCTAAAAGCGAGGATAATCATAGTTATTGTACATATTCCAACACATGCCTCCAGGTAAGGAGGTGTGTATAAAGGTTCACTAATGGATCAACGCGTTTCGCTGTGGCAGCTTCATCAGGATCCAGCAAATATAATTCAAAATGGTGTACACAGTGTTATCTTATCCTTCATATAAAATCAAGACAAAGAATATTAAGGCATCAAATCATCCTATGGATCAACTAAACAAGGCCATTTATCCAGAGGTCCCAAACCCTTAGAGTATGGGGACTGGTAACAGGTTGCTAATACAGCCTATCGCTCAAAGTACCCCATATGTCCAGAGTTTGATATTCAATCAACCTATGGATAGGTAATGGCAGACCAGACAACCCAGGTAGTAATGGGATAAGAAGAGAAAATATCCAGTGGGGACCCATAGCCCCTTGATGGTCAAGGAGATGAGAAAATAATCTCCCTACACATCTGTAATCGGTCACCACAACTGGAGGATCTTCACACATATAGACCGTATATCCAACTGGGAGCCTGTAGTCAGCCGATCCTTCTCCATACAATTTCTACTTGAAAAGCAAAACATTTGTGTATACATATAAAAAAAAAATGTTACACTTTTTTTTCTCTTTTTTATAAATGATGGCATACCCTCTGTTCTCAGCTGCATATAGAACTCAGGGAGGAATAACCAGTGAATGGATGTGTGGGGGGGGGGGGGTCATGTCAGCACAAGTCTGAAAACTGACCACGCTGTGCTCTCATGCCTATTGTCAAGAATCAGCAGCTGTTGGACCAGATATATGTAGCTACACACAGAAACTGGGACCAGACCACGTATGCATATCTTTAAAGTGAGAGTAATTTACAGTAAACAGAAACCGCACACCAACAGCAATAAACATGAGAACGCATGAAAATCAAAACTAAATGACAAAATGCCTAACCAGCAACCTAACAAATTAACTATATGTATACAAATGTACAAACGAGAAACGCAAGGCATGGGAGAGCAGGAAGCATGTGGGAAGAGCAAAACAAAACTGGGATGGGAACAAGGCAGCAGGATACTGGATGCAGGGCAAGAGCAGGCCCATCTTACCGCATGGGCACGCTGGCTCACTTGCTCGGAGGACCCCACCTGCCCAGCAACCCAGCCCCAGCCAAGCATTAGTCCCAACTCCCGTGTGCATCTGGCCGCTGAACTCAGCAGGTGGCAAGCGCCTGTCAGCCCTGTGCTGCTGTCAGGCCACTTGGGCTAAGGAGGGGGAGCCCACAACTGCAGGAATGCCTGTCCACCTCCACGGGAACAGGCACACACAGGACAGTCGAGTCTGACTACTGTCCGTGTGTGTGTTCACCGGACCCAGCCCCCAAACTTGGAAGCTGTCATTAGCCTTGCACTGCTGTCAGGCTAATCGGGTCATGGAGAGGTGCCCAGAGCAGCAGGAGTGCCTGCCTGCTTTCAAGGTCTGCCGGGAGACAGGCACACACCAGGACAGCCGCAGCGCAAGCCGCAAGGGCGGAGGCACTGCTGTAGAAGCCTAAAGTGGAAGCCAGCATGGCAAAAAGGAAAGAAAGACAGAAAGGGTAAGTACTAACTTTTTTTATGTGCAGAAATAATATTGTCTTTGTATGTTCAGAAAGCCAAAACATCTGCATGTCACTTTCATTTTGTATACAATTGATGCCCAAATTAATAAGGATATCAGCGCCTTTTATTTTTTTCACTTTTTTAGAAATTATTTATTCATTATTTTTTTTTAGCCTTTTTTTTTTTTAATTATTCAGGCAGCAGCACGACAAACAGGGTTCAAGCAGGAACAGCCAAAAAATAAGGAAAGGAGTAGTAGCAAGGGTGGAACTTAAAGCGGAGTTCCGGCCTCAAAATCTAAAAAAATCGATTTTGGGCCCCCGGCTTGCTGAGGGCAACCAGAAAGAGAAATGGATAGTGCCAATTTTTTTTTTTTTTGGTCACTTACCTTATTATAGAAGAAAATATACTCACCTTCCTTCCACTTCCTCCCTCTGCGGCCGCGGCCCGCGCCGTCACTTCCTGTTTACGATGATTCCTGGGAGCTGAATGTCATCGCGGCATTCACTGCTAAACAGCTTCTGGGCATGCCCAGAAGCTGTGCAGGGATGCCGCGCCTGCACCAGAAGTGATGAGCGGGGCCGGTGCAGTGCATTGTGGGACTCCGACGTCACGGAAGAGGACACCAAGAGGGATGCTGCGGCTTCAGCTGCCCACACCAGAGATGGCAGCGCTGGAGAAGAAATTTTCAAGGTAAGTATTTCTTCTTACAGGTATGTGCGACCCGGGACAGTTCAGAGGCTATCCATTATGGAATGTACTAGCCCTGACTGTCCCGGGGGTATTTTTAGCTCAAATTGACCCCTGAGGCCGGAACTCTGCTTTAAGTTTCCTGCTAGTGGAAATTAAAACTGTAGCTTTCTACCCAGAGCATCACAGTGCCACCAGCAGCTAAACTCATTTCTGACACCTATTGTGGTCAGTTTATAATTGGAAAGCAGAGGGACTGGCAGGAACACCAGGGATTTTACACAAAGGAAGCAATACAAAGAGAACAGGATACTTTTTCATACAAGTATATGGTACAACAGGCATGTATCAGGAATATGATCTTTTGGGTTTACATATTCTTTAAGATTAAATATATAATAATGTCATTTCAAAAGCCGTTTTCAATCCTTTAAAACTTGAAGTTATCATTAAAATATACCTGCTGATACTGCCATAAAGGTTCATCATAGGGTGACAACACTGGCAAAAGTATGTAAAGAAAGAAAAAAAGCAGTATTATCTATGTACAATCAGGTATTTTTTTCTACCAAAATGTGCCGGAACTGGCACCTCCGGGAGCCTTTCCTCTCCAAACTGTCATGTAACATGGTAGCTGGTAGAGGAAGTTTTCTGCATAGCTCACTTGCTCTACAGGCTTCTCCGTACTAGTGAGCCCTGGTGAGCCCTTTCCTTGAGCCCTAATGAATGCCTCAGTTCCCAGCACTGCAGTTGCTTGCGGTGATTAAGGAGGCAGATTCCATCCCTGCCGGCCTACTCCAACATTGTAGCAAAAAGCCAACAGTTCTGATAGGCGGGTGGGATTTGTGCAGAGAAGAGAGCTGGGGTGGAGATTTGTGCAGAGAGGAGAGCTGTGAGAGACACTGGGGGTGCATAGGTAAAACATGGGGGGTGCCAGAGCTAAGGGCTGTGGATTGGGGTAAGCTTTGGATTGGGGTGCAAAAGGGGGGCAGAGATAATGAGAATGGGGGTGCAGGGATGAGTTGTGGACTGGGGGGTGCAAGCTGTGGTTGGAGGGGTGCGGAGGCGTGATGTTAGTAAGGGGGGGCAAAGGTGAGCTGTGAATGGGGGGGGGGGGTGCTAAGATTAACTGTGGATAGGGGTGCAGAGTTGAGTTGTGGGCAGGGGAAAAAAGAGGTGAGCTGTGGATGGAGAACAGAGAGGTAAGCAAAGAAGTGTGCAGAGATGAGAATTTGATGGTTACTTTGGGGGGGATACTTAAGGGAAGAAGGATTTTTGCTTGGGGAAGACAATGGAAATTTGCTGGGGGACAGTAAAGCTTACAGAGTTCAGTGACCAAGAGTATTTAATGTACTGTATGGCACATGCTGTATGTTACATATCTTTTACAGTGTATGTTACATATTAAAGCCCTCCTGCATGCTGTACTGCATATTACATACACTTTACCACTGTACTCTGCGTGCTGGGCTATATATTACATAATCCTGACCCCTGCACTGTGTACATAGGGCTATGTGTTGCATACTGTATTCCTGACCCCTGCACTTTCTACACAGGGCTATATGTTACATATTTCTGCCCCCTGCACTGTGTACACAGACCTGTAAGTTAAATTTTTCTGAACCCTGTACACAGGGCTATATGTTACATATTACTGATTCCTGCACTGTGTACACAGGGCTGTGTTTTTCATTTTTCTGACCCCTGCACTGTGTGCACAGGGCTATCTTATACATATTCCTAAATAGTTATATAAATAGTGTTGCGCAAAAATAAAAATCACTGTGAGTATATTAATCTAAAAAAGTAGTGTCTATCCCAATATACTGTGTATGATAAAAATAAATTCCAATTGTTTAAAACATGAATAATGTAGTGCATAACATATTATATAAAATCCAATTCGATAATTAATATATGCTCAGTGTTAAATAAATAATTGGCTTCAGTTAATAAATAGGTAAATGCATCAAACTATAAAGTGCTATGTGCTAGATCGATACTGGTATATCGATTTTCCTTAAATTACTACAATATGTGCTTGTTATGTCCTCTCATGCAATTTGAAGAAAATAAATAATTGTGGTCGATCTTAAATACAGTCCATAAAGTGCTTAACCTCCCTGGCGGTATGATTCTTTTGGATTTTAGGTGCTGAAAGCGGTACCATTATTTTGCATGTAATTCTTGTGAATGAGCAGCCCAAACCAACTGTATACATTTATTATATATATTATATATATATATATATGTATACATATATTATGTATACATATATTATATATATATATATATATATATATATATATATATATATATATATATATATATATATATATATA
Source organism: Pelophylax lessonae (assembly GCF_965119305.1). Lineage (NCBI taxonomy): Eukaryota > Metazoa > Chordata > Amphibia > Anura > Ranidae > Pelophylax > Pelophylax lessonae. The sequence goes on along the minus strand of NC_138779.1, from coordinate 149,969,488 downwards.
TATATATATATATACGTGTATATATATATATATATATATATATATAATGTATACAGTTGGTTTGGGCTGCTCATTCACAAGAATTACGTATATATATATATATATATATATGTATATATATATATATATATGCATATATATATATGTATATCTATATATATATATATATATATATATATATATATATATATATATATATATATGTATATATGTATATATATATATATATATATATATATATATATACATAAAAAGTACAGTAAAACTGCAGGAAAGGGCACTGGGGGGCAATTTGCTTGAATTTTAGCCAGAAAAGGTTCCAAAGATAAAACAAAAAGTATAGGGGAGAGCGGGCAGCCCTGTCTGGTCCCATTAGAAAGCTTAATTGATTCGCTGAGGATACCATTAACCTTAATCTGAGCAGTAGGGGATTTATATAACGCATTAATCAAACGACACAGGCGGGGGCCTAGACCAAACGCCTGTAGTGTCGCCATCAGGAACTCCCAGTCCACCCTGTCGAACGCTTTTTCAGCATCCGTGGAGAGCAACAGGGTGGGCTGGGAGTGCTGGCGAACAAAAGATAAAAGTGAGATTGTGCGTGACACATTGTCCCTCACCTCACGACCAGGGATGAAACCCGTTTGACTGTTAGCGATACTAGCGGGTAAAAAGGGGAGCAATCTGTTGGCGATTACCTTGGCATATAGTTTAACATCAACATTTAACAAAGAAATGGGACGATAACTAGAACATAAAGAGGGGTCTTTACCCTCTTTCGGGATTAATGTAACATATGCATGCAAAGTCTCCGGGCGCAAAGAAGAGTCTGCCAGAATAGAATTAGCATAGGAGGCCAGGTGAGGGAGCAAGGTTTCGGTATATTGTTTATAGTAAAAGGCCGAGAGGCCATCAGGGCCCGGGGCCTTCCCCATTGGGGTAGAGATTAAAGCAATTCGAAGTTCTTCCACCGAAATTTCATCCTCCAGAGAATTAACTTTCTCTGGTGGGATAGAAGGGAGGTTGGCACTAGCAAGATATTCTGACATCAATGATCTACGCTTTTCTGGATCCGAGATGGCTTTCGGAACAGAATAGAGATTTAAATAGAATTTGTGAAATTCGGCCGCGATGGAGGTGGAGTCGTGCGCCAGGGAGTCATCATGTCGCTTGATTTTAGGAATATAAGAGGCTACTTTTTGTTGTTGCAAGGACCGTGCAAGGTGTCGGCCAGGTTTATCACCCCATTCGTATATCCTTTGGGACACCTTGCGATATGTGGCCTTGTTTTGTGAATGGAATAGGGCCTTAAGCTCCTCCCGTTTTTCAGTCAGTAACTGTAAGGTAGAAATAGCAAGGGAGGCCTTATGAGAGCGTTCGAGAACCTGTATTTCAGCAACAAGAGTTCTTTGAAATGATACGCGCTCTTTCTTCTTCCTTGCTCCTAATTCTATTAGTTTACCTCTAATATAGGCCTTATGGGCCTCCCAGCGAACAGCAGTATTGACCTCCGGCAAGGAATTATCCACAAAAAAGTTGTCTAGTTCTTTACCTATATTTTGTTTGTCCACAGGGCTCACAATTAGGGAGTCATTTAACTTCCATGTGGATTTTTTATAATGGAGAGAAGGAAGCTTCAAGGTCAAACAAATAGGGGAATGATCCGAAATAGAAGATGAAGCAATAGTGACAGAGTCAACTAGTTCGAGGTGGAAGTGGTCCACCAAGAAATAGTCAAGTCTTGAATAGAAGTTATGTGTTTTGGAGAAGTACGAGTAATCCCTATCTGAAGGATGGAAAACACGCCAAGCATCTATTAATTGAAACTCATGCAATTGTGTACGCAAATAGTTTAACCGTTTATATGAGATATAAGACTTACCCGAGGAGGTATCCAGCAAGGGGTCCATAGGGACGTTGAAATCGCCTGCCACCACTAATATTCCGTCAGCAAATTCCTGGAACCTGCGCAGGGTGGTCGTTAAATAAGACACTTGATCTTGATTAGGAGCATAAATATTTGCAAAAGAGACAACAGTGCCGCCCAGGGTACCCTTCAGAAACAAATAACGCCCGAATTTATCAGCTACCATTTGTGTGAGTTTAAAGGGTGAGCCTTTACGGAACCCTATGGCGACTCCCTTGGAGTTACGAATATCCGAAAGGCTATAGTACCAAATAGGGTACGTGGGGGTGGTCAATTTAAGATTTGAAGTGTGGGTGATATGGGTCTCCTGCAGGAACACTACTTCTCCTTTCAGCGCATTCAGTTCTCTATATAAGCAATGCCGTTTAGCTGGAGTATGAAGCCCCCTTACATTATAGGATAGATATGTCACCTTCGACATTGAGATCTAAACCGGATATATACTAATATCCACACCTAGACTGGTGTACACCAAGGGGGGGGAAAGGAACAATTGGAAAGATAAGAGAAGAAAAACGAAAAAAAAAGATCGAGGAAAAAAGGTTGTCGCCATCGCGACAATATGTTGGTGAGGAACACTCACCAAAGAGCGGAAAAACGGCGATCTCTCAGCCGCGGTCCCACCTGGAGACCCGCTACCTGGCGGGAAACACGGGTGAGGGAGAGCCGAGCTCCGCTCAAAAATTGGGGGGGGGGGGGATGAGCAACGAGAGGGAGATCAAGACAAAACCAATCAGAGATAAAAACCCTGAAGAAGTCCGGGGCCCCTCCGCGGGACCTCGCCAGGTGGCTGAAAAAAAAAAAAAGAATTTATCAGATTATCACTTTTTCTCTCTCTGTATCTACAAGATAGCCCACAAAAAAAAAAAAAAAAAAAAAAAAAAAACTGGGGGGCAATTTAATGTGATTTTATTTTATTTTGAATGGTATCAGTGTGTTTGGTGTGTTTCACATTTGAATTTGCCGCCGGTTCCACCCCCCGGCGAACGTCACGTCGCCGGTGACGGAAGTCGGGGCTCGCAGACGATCGGGAGGAAGCTCCGCCGCCGCATACCGCCCGCATTCTTCGCTGGATCCAGGAGAAGAGGTAAGTAAAACCTCTACCAGGATCCAGCAATCTTCCTAGCGGTACCCCGAATGTGGCTCGGGGTTACCGCTTTTGGCTCTAAAATCTAACCCCGAGTCACGCTCGGGAATACCGCTAGGAAGGTTAAAGACTTATTAGAAAGTCAATAGTGAATAAATAGTGCCAAGTGCTTATAAGTAGTCCTCTGATTGTGCTCAGGCCACTAAGTGTGTGGCTGTGTTCTCAACCAATGTGCGTGACCGATATGTCACAAAATCTTCTCACACCGTGCACCCCCTTGTGATTGGGCGCTCATCTTAAATAAGGGATATATGAACCCCACAACGTGGTCAGTGGTTCCTCCTCAAGATCACTTCTCCTCACTTCCACTTAGACCCGGATAGTTCACTGGCAGCACCTTCCTACATGTACCTCCAACTCTCCAGAGGGGGCGATGTTGTATATCATGTGGAAAAATAACTCCAGATAGTGCTTATATCTTTTAAACTTTATTTTATGTAGAATAAAAGTATTTACAGTCACATTTTAAGGTGCATGCATGTACCTGTAAATCGCCATATACCGTCTGCTGGATAACCTTCGGATACCTTCCTGATATGCTGGGAGCCGCCTTGGCTGTGTAACCTTCCTCGCTGGTCCGCCTGACAGTCTCACCTACAATCGGTGCAAAGCTCCATCAGTCCTAGCCCCTCCCCTACGTGTGACAACACAGGGACCTTGTGTCTTCCTCAGGGAATCTGTTACATATTCCTGATCCCTGCACTGTACACACAGGGCTCTATGTTACATATTCCTTACCCATGCACTGTGTGCACAGGGCTATATGTTACATGACCCCTGCGCTCTGTACACAGAGCTATATGTTACATATTTCTGAGCACAAAGGGCGCTTTGCATTAAATGTAAGTGCTGTCCCCTTTGCTCATTTTTTTTCTGCACCCTGTGTGATACACACTTCTCACAACTGCGCAATACACACTCCTGAGTCCTGTACCTTGTGTGTTACATATTACTGAGCAACGTGTCTTGTGTTATACGCAATTCTAAGCATTAACGTATTACCATTATTTGGTGCCACTGTACTTCTCTACCCTAAGGAAGATGTGGTTGGGGGTGGAGTTTGGGTGTGGATGGGGGTGGGGAGTTGGCCAGGGAAGGTGAGTTCCTGCACCTTTTCTGTGAGAAAAAAAGCCCTGTGTATAATCAATAGTGCAAATGTATGCCAAAGTTCTCTGTGCAGTCAATATGATAAGTACCTATTAGTTACCTAACAGCCCCCAAAATGTCCACTCGCCTGCTCGCATCTGGTGAGTGGAAATATGCTGAGGGCAAGTATGGACATGCCAGCAGTAAAGTCTGAATCCCCAGCCACCTACTAGGGATTCCATACCGGCTGCTAACTGTCCCACCTGTTTCCGAAGCACCCCACCTCAACTGTGCTGTCCCAGGAATGAGCACCTCCACACACCAGCACAGGCTGCTTACTCTGTATAGTCAGTGCCCCCCGCCCCACACAGGTTCGCAGCACGGGCATTTTATACCTTATGTATTTATACATGTTGATCATATCCCCCCTTAATCTCCTCTTCTTAAGAGAGAATAAATTCAGTCCCTCTAATTTTTCCTCATAGCTGAGCTCCTCCATGCCTCTTATCAGTTTGGTTGCCCTTCTCTGCACTTTCTCCAGTTCCCCGATATCCTTTTTGAGAACTGGTGCCCAAAACTGAACTGCATATTCCAGATGAGGTCTTACTAATGATTTGTACAGAGGCAAATTGATCCCTCATTCTCTGCAGTCCATGCCTCTCTTAATACAAGAAAGGACTTTGCCTGCTTTGGAAATGAAATTATCCAATATTCACTGGCAATAGTATGTCCTTGTCTCCCTGGTATGCTCTTGCATGTTTCACACTGTCACACAGGACTATTATTCGGGCTATAATTGATCATTTAAACACGCATTATACAGGCATGGTCCACTGTTGTCACCAGCGGGAGACCCACGCTGAGATATACTATGCAGCCATCACTGATGTGCATGCATGTAGATAGGAAATGGCTGCAAAGCAGCTGTGGGAGAACAACAAAGGATGAAAAAAAGGTGAACAAGTATTTTATTTTTAAAATAGAGAAGCTGTCTATTATACATGATGCTTTAGCAAACTAAATGGAGTTCATTTAGGGTTTACATTCAAAGCATAGGGTGATATTGAGTGACAATTCCAAACAAAAAAACAGCTTTCAGCAGTCTAGTTTACCCAGGCTAATAAAATCTGATTTAACTGCTAAGGTAACTAGACAGCATTGTACTTTGCACCGTGGTACTTAGTTCAGTTCCATGTCACCATAGGATTTGGTCTGACTCTTCAAAAATTCTAAAATATGGAGAAGTGTATTGTGGAAAACAATAAAACGGAATTGAAGCATGCATTTCACTGTGAAATTATTATTTTAAATGTTATGATTTTTCAGTAAATAAAATTACAGTAAAGCCTCCCCAGTGGACTCAGGATATAAACAGACTAAAAACCGAGCCTAAAGCACACAGCCAGATTTTTACCAATTAGAAGATTACATGTGTTACATGAGCTTTGACCAAATCTTGGGCATATTATAATAGCAGGCAATATTTAAAGAGGGTAGAAAACTTAAAGGATAATTTCACCTTTCAGAGCATGTTATATATTACACCCACAATTTAAGTGTAACATGCTCCAAACCTGCCCACGCACCCTTGACCTGCCCTTCCCTGTGACAGCGGGCAGGGGATCTTCTCCCCGCACCCGCTGTTACATTTTGAAAATAGCGCAGCTGTGTGGGACTTTGCCCACACAGCCAGATTATTAATTCACAGAATGAGAGAACTACAAGTACTGTCAGCCATTACAACTGATGGCTTGTAGTTCTCAACGAACTGCAAAGGGTGCTGATGAGCGTTTTCATAATTCATTCACAAGCCCTGAAGCTTGTAAACAGTCAGCCTGTATCAGAGGTACGAGCTAAAAGCTGAAGGGCTTGTCTGCAGGAGACATTGCACCCCTGATCCACTGATCCACTGATTAGGGGTGCAATGATTTGCAGGCTCCTGAGGGAAAAGATAAGAAATGCACATTTTTTTTCCCTGCAAAAATATGTGCATTTATTATTTTTTCCAAAAGGGGAACTTATCCTTTAGCTATGCATTAAGGGCTCTTTCACACGGTCCGTGCTGCTCAGCGGGGATCGATCCACCGATCCCCGCTGAGCCGGCGGATGACAGCTCCGTCTTCGCTTGTAGTGCGGAGAGGGAGGTGTCACAGCTCCCGCTGCTCTCTGTGGGGGATCGGATGAGAGCGGACCGCCTGTCCGCTCTCATCCAATCCGATCCCTGAACGGATGGAAAAATAGGGTTTCCATCCGTCCGGATTTCACGGACAGGATCGGATACGGGTGGCAGCGGGTGTCAGCGGAGATGTCTCCGCTGACATCCGCTGCCCCATAGAGCTGCATGGAGGATCTCATCAGAAATGCCTAAAAAACTGACAGGCGGATCTGATCAGATCGCCCGTGTGAAAGAGCCCTTACACGCAACAAATCAGATCACAATAAGGGCAGTAACATGAAAGTTCGCTATTAATACAAAGGATACATGATAACCAAATGATTGTATTAGCAGGAAGCGAAAACATACATTGTAATCACATGAGTCTGGAGTACACAAATATGTTTAAGTACAGCTGTTAAGATAAGGAAACTATATAAAAATCACGGTTTATAAATCATCTATAAAATGAATAAACATCAGAATCTCCATTTAATTCAGTAGAGCAAAGGTCAATGAGTCTGCTAGCTGCAAAATCATTATTTCACTATGAAATCAAGTTTGCTAGAACTCACTTTTCTCATCCATTATAAGGGTGCAGGTCATCATCATCATCATCATTTATTTTACTAACAGACAGTGAATTTGCTTACTGTCAGTGCTGACTATTAGGTGTATTTACAATTTCTTTATTCTGACATAGCTTGCTATCCAGTAAGTGCACACAGACACTGGATCATTTCCAGTGAAGCTACTTTTTATTCACATAAAAGCAAGCATCAAAGAAACTGATTTCATTAAAATTGGGATTGAATAACTAAGCAGTTACAAACAGAGCATGTTAGTACCTTTAGTGAAATAGTTACATAGGGGTTTATTTACTAAAGCTAGAACTAGATGAACTTGTGTCTTTTTTTCAACCTGATTAACTATGTAACTATGGGGTTTATGTACTAAAGCTAGAGAGGGCAAAATTAGTCACAATTCTGCAGAGAAACCAATCAGCTTCCAGGTTTAATTGCTAAAGCCTAATTAAACAAGCTGAGGTTAGAAGCTGATTGGCTTCTTTGCAGAATTGTGACAAATTTTGCCCTCTCTAGCTTTAGTAAAAAAAAAAAACAAAGTTACATAGTTAGTCAGGTTGAAAAAATACACAAGTCCATTTAGTTAGTGAATAAAAGGGAACAAAAATCATGCAATCCCATTTACAGAATCCTATACCCACAGTTGTTCCAGGGAAAGGAAAAAAAAACAGCAAAACATGACCCAATTTGCTTCAGCAAGGGAAAAAATTCCTTCCTGAGTGGCAATCGGATATTCCCTGGATCAACTTTACCTATATTTGTTAGTATCCAGTTTAGGGATAGACCGATTATCGGCAAGGCCGATATATCGGTGGCCGATATGCACTTTCCCTGATATATTGGTATCGGCCCTAAAACTGGCCGATATTGCTGGTATTTTTGTGACGTCATTCTGCCTTCTTAGGCCACCTCCCTCGCCTTGGACAGCCTCGTCCGGAGTCCGGACTAGTTTTGCGGGAGTGTATCACAGCCATACATCCACCCACAGCAGCCCGGTGCCAGCCAGCCACCCACATCCACAGGCCCTCTACCAGCTAGCCAGCCACAGGCACTATACCAGCGAGCCAGCCAGCCACCCACAGGCCCTGTACCAGCCAGCCACAGGCCCTGTACCAGCCATCCAGCCACCCACAGGCCCTGTACCTGCCAGCCACAGGCACTGTACCAGCCAGCCAGCCACCCACCCACAGGCCCTGTACCAGCCAGTCCCCCACAGGCCCCCTGTACCAGCCAGCCACCCACAGCCTCTGTGCCAGCCACCCACCCACCCACCACAGGGTGCCAGCCACGCACCACAGGGTGCCAGCCAGCCAACCACCCACCACAGGGTGTCAGACAGCCAGCTACCCACAGGCCCTGTACCAGCCAGCCACAGGCACTGTACCAGCCAGCCGCCCAGAGGCCCTGTACCAGCCACCCACCACAGGGTACCAGCCAGCCAGCCATCCACCACAGGGTGCCAGCAAGCCAGCCACCCACCACAGGGTTCCAGCAAGCCAGCCAACCACCCACCCACCCACCACAGGGTGCCAGCAAGCCAGCCACCCATCACAGGGTGCCAGATAGCCAGCCATTAAGCATTAAACAAAAATTAACATGTTCAGTACCAGATTTGTTTTAAAAACTGTCTTTATTTTTCAAAACATTAAATTTGCAGAATATCAGCCCATATCGGCCGATACCATTGTGACCAAAATATCAGTATTGATATCGGCCCCGAAAAAAACATATCGGTCTATCCCTAATCCAGTTATGTTATGTATATTCAGAAAATAATTCACGTCTTTTTTAAAGCAATCTACTCAGCTGGCAAGAAACACCTCTTGAGGGAGTCTATTCCCCATTTTCACAGCTCTTACTGTGAAGAAACCTTTCCGTATTTTGAGATTAAATCTCTTTTCTTCTAGACATAGAGTGCCCCCTTGTCCTCTGTGATGACCTTAAAGCGAATAACTCAGCACCAAGTTTACTTAATGGACCCCTTATGTATTTATACTTGGTGATCATATCCCCCCTAATCTCCTCTTCTCAAGAGAGAATAAATCCAATTCCTCTAATATATCCCCCTAGCTGAGCTCCTCCAAGTCTCTTATCAGTTTGGTTGCCCTTCTCTGCACTTTTTCCAGTTCCGCGATAACCTTTTTGTGAACTGGTGCCCAAAACTGAACTGCATATTCCAGATGAGGTCTCACTTATGATTTGAACAGGAGCAAAATGATATCACTCTCCCTTATCTATACCTCTCTTAATACAAGAAAGGATTTGGCTCCCTTTGGAAACCGCAGCTTGGCATTGCATGTTATCATTAAGCTTATGATCTACCAGAACACCCAGATCCTTCTCCTCCAAATGTACTCCCCCTAGTATGTATGATGCATGCATCACAGCGGACTGTTCTTCTCTCTGAAATGATCACAGAGCACTTGTGATCCTTCTCTATAGGAACACAGGTCTCTATGATCATTTCACAAGCCCACCCCCCATACAGTTAGAAAACACTCCCCAAGGCTCACACTTAACTCTTTGATCACCACTGGGTCAACCCCTTCCCTGCCAGTGTCATTATTACAGTAACAGTGCATATATTTAGCACTGATTACTGTAGTAATGTCACTGGTCACCCCAAAAGTATCAAAAATGTCAGTTAGGGGTCCAATCTGTCCACTGAAATGTCGCAGTCCCGCTAAAAATTGTAGATCACTGCCATTACTAGTCAAAATAAATAAATAATTAAAAATGCCATAAATCTTTCCCCTAGATTGTAGATGCAATAACATTTGCGAAAACCAATCAAAATACCCTTATTGCAATTTTTTTTTACCAAAAATATGTAGCAGAATACAAATTGGCCTAGAAGGATAAAAAAATTTGATTTTTAATTTTTTTTTTGGGGGGGGTATGTTATATATAAATCTTTTTTTGTCTATAGCGCAAAAAATAAAAATGAAAAGTGATCAAATACCACCAAAAGAAAGCTCTATTTGTGGGGAAAAAAATGACATCAATTTTATTTCCGCACAGTGTTGCACCACTGTGCAATTTTTCATTAAAATAACGCAGTGCCAAATTGCAAAAAATGGTCTGGTCATTAAGGGAGCAAATCCTTCCGGTAGTGTTGAGCGAACACGGACTGTATTATTCGTGTTCGTACCGAATAATTGGATTTTTTGTACCCGAACACGGACACGGACACTTTACTGTATGTTCGGGTAAAAATCCGTGTTCGGTCGTTTTATTTCCGGGTTTTGCATGCTTTGGCGCTCTTTTCATGGCGGGCTTTCAACAGCCAATCAACAATCGTTTAACTGGTGTGCCTTAAGCCATCCCAGCCATGCCTGCAAATGTCTCAGTAGCTGTGATTGGCCGTCTGAAGCATGTGACCAAGTCTTTATAAGTTCGAGGCAGCCGCAGCGGCGTCATTATGCTGCTTAGATTCAGGGACAGAGCACACATCAACGTGCTGGCTGCTGATTAGGGAAAGATAGGCAGGAAAAAACCATTTGTGTCCGGATAGAATTGAGGGACAGGTCGGAGTGTTTAGGCAGGGCGAGTTGTAGGCATTTTAGGGATAGAGTCTGCTGAATTATAGGGTCAGTGTCTTCTACAAACTACAATCGATATTGCTGTGTGGGGGGTGGGGTGAATCTGCACTCAATCCTGATCTACGATCTCTTCTCAATCCTGTTAGGGACAGAGTCTGCTGAATTTTAGGGAAACTGTGTTCTACAAACTACAATCGATATTGCTGTGTGGTGTGGGATTGGAGATAGGCAGGTGTCAGTGATCCACATCCATTTTTCTGTGTGTGAGCTGCAGTGAACACAATCTTTTTGGGCTGCAGTGAACACAATCTTTTTGGGCTGCAGTGAACACAATCTTTTTGGGCTGCAGTGAACACAATCTTTTTGGGGTGCAGTGAACAAAATCTTTTTGGGGTGCAGTGAACACAATCCTTTTTGGTGTGCAGTGAACACAATCTTTGTGGGGTGCAGTGAACAAAATCCTTTGTGGGGTGCAGTGAACACAATCTTTTTGGGGTGCAGTGAACAAAATCCTTTTTGGGGTGCAGTGAACAACATCCTTTTTGGGGTGCAGTGAACACAATCTTTTTGGGGTGCAGTGAACAAAATCCTTTGTGGGGTGCAGTGAACACAATCTTTTTGGGGTGCAGTGAACACAATCTTTTTGGGGTGGAGTGAACAACATCCTTTTTGGGGTGCAGTGAACAAAATCCTTTTTGGGGTGCAGTGAACAAAATCATTTTTGGGGTGCAGTGAACACAATCTTTTTGGGGTGCAGTGAACACAATCTTTGTGGGGTTCAGTGAACACAATCTTTTTGGGGTGGAGTGAACAACATCCTTTTTGGGGTGCAGTGAACAACATCCTTTTTGGGGTGCAGTGAACACAATCTTTTTGGGGTGCAGTGAACACAATCTTTGTGGGGTACAGTGAACAGAATCTTTGTGGGGTGCAGTGAACACAATCTTTGGGGGGTACAGTGAACACAATCTTTGTGAGGTGCAGTGAACACAATCTTTGTGGGGTGCAGTGAACACAATCATTGTGGGGTGCAGTGAACTCAATCTTTGTGGGGTACAGTGAACACAATCTCATACTTCTGAAGGTTTGAGGGTGCTGCCTGTTCCATACTCCCCCTACTCCTCATCTAGCCTTTTAGGGGTACAAACAATAGTAATTGGGGCCTAGTGTGGTTGTGTACGTGTGATATACATACACTTTTTTGGGATCATATTTTCTATTCCGCTATTTAATCAAAAACCTTTGGGGATCAGTTAAATTGGGGGATAGTCTGTGTTGGTACGTGTGAGAGAGATCCACCTTTCCAAGTTGTTGGGGTTCATCTCATACTTCTGAAGGTTTGAGGGTGCTGCCTGTTCCATACTCCCCCTACTCCTAGCCTTTTAGGGGTACAAACAATAGTAATTGGGGCCTAGTGTGGTTGTGTACGTGTGATATACATACACTTTTTTGGGATCATATTTTCTATTCCGCTATTTAATCAAAAACCTTTGGGGATCAGTTAAATTGGGGGATAGTCTGTGTTGGTACGTGTGAGAGAGATCCACCTTTCCAAGTTGTTGGGGTTCATCTCATACTTCTGAAGGTTTGAGGGTGCTGCCTGTTCCATACTCCCCCTACTCCTAGCCTTTTAGGGGTGCAAACAATAGTAATTGGGGCCTAGTGTGGTTGTGTACGTGTGATATACATACACTTTTTTGGGATCATATTTTCTATTCCGCTATTTAATCAAAAACCTTTGGGGATCAGTTAAATTGGGGGATAGTCTGTGTTGGTACGTGTGAGAGAGATCCACCTTTCCAAGTTGTTGGGGTTCATCTCATACTTCTGAAGGTTTGAGGGTGCTGCCTGTTCCATACTCCCCCTACTCCTAGCCTTTTAGGGGTACAAACAATAGTAATTGGGGCCTAGTGTGGTTGTGTACGTGTGATATACATACACTTTTTTGGGATCATATTTTCTATTCCGCTATTTAATCAAAAACCTTTGGGGATCAGTTAAATTGGGGGATAGTCTGTGTTGGTACGTGTGAGAGAGATCCACCTTTCCAAGTTGTTGGGGTTCATCTCATACTTCTGAAGGTTTTAGGGTGCTGCCTGTTCCATACTCCCCCTACTCCTAGCCTTTTAGGGGTACAAACAATAGTAATTGGGGCCTAGTGTGGTTGTGTACGTGTGATATACATACACTTTTTTTGGATCATATTTTCTATTCCGCTATTTAATCAAAAACCTTTGGGGATCAGTTAAATTGGGGGATAGTCTGTGTTGGTACGTGTGAGAGAGATCCACCTTTCCAAGTTGTTGGGGTTCATCTCATACTTCTGAAGGTTTGAGGGTGCTGCCTGTTCCATACTCCCCCTACTCCTCATCTAGCCTTTTAGGGGTACAAACAATAGTAATTGGGGCCCAGTGTGGTTGTGTACGTGTGATATACATACACTTTTTTGGGATCATATTTTCTATTCCGCTATTTAATCAAAAACCTTTGGGGATCAGTTAAATTGGGGGATAGTCTGTGTCGGTACGTGTGAGAGAGATCCACCTTTCCAAGTTGTTGGGGTTCATCTCATACTTCTGAAGGTTTGAGGGTGCTGCCTGTTCCATACCCCCCCTACTCCTCATCTAGCCTTTTAGGGGTACAAACAATAGTAATTGGGGCCTAGTGTGGTTGTGTACGTGCGAGATACATACACTTTTTTTGATCATATTTCCTATTCCGCTATTCAATAAAAACCTTTGAGGATCAATTGAATTGCGGGATAGTCTGTGTCGGTACGTGTGAGAGAGATCCACCTTTCCAAGTTGTTGGGGTTCATCTCATACTTCTGAAGGTTTGAGGGTGCTGCCTGTTCCATACTCCCCCTACTCCTCATCTAGCCTTTTAGGGGTACAAACAATAGTAATTGGGGCCTAGTGTGGTTGTGTACGTGTGATATACATACACTTTTTTTGGATCATATTTTCTATTCCGCTATTTAATCAAAAACCTTTGGGGATCAGTTAAATTGGGGGATAGTCTGTGTCGGTACGTGTGAGAGAGATCCACCTTTCCAAGTTGTTGGGGTTCATCTCATACTTCTGAAGGTTTGAGGGTGCTGCCTGTTCCATACCCCCCCTACTCCTCATCTAGCCTTTTAGGGGTACAAACAATAGTAATTGGGGCCTAGTGTGGTTGTGTACGTGCGAGATACATACACTTTTTTTGATCATATTTCCTATTCCGCTATTCAATAAAAACCTTTGAGGATCAATTGAATTGCGGGATAGTCTGTGTCGGTACGTGTGAGAGAGATCCACCTTTCCAAGTTGTTGGGGTTCATCTCATACTTCTGAAGGTTTGAGGGTGCTGCCTGTTCCATACTCCCCCTACTACTCATCTAGCCTTTTAGGGGTACAAACAATAGTAATTGGGGCCCAGTGTGGTTGTGTACGTGTGATATACATACACTTTTTTGGGATCATATTTTCTATTCCGCTATTTAATCAAAAACCTTTGGGGATCAGTTAAATTGGGGGATAGTCTGTGTCGGTACGTGTGAGAGAGATCCACCTTTCCAAGTTGTTGGGGTTCATCTCATACTTCTGAAGGTTTGAGGGTGCTGCCTGTTCCATACCCCCCCTACTCCTCATCTAGCCTTTTAGGGGTACAAACAATAGTAATTGGGGCCTAGTGTGGTTGTGTACGTGTGATATACATACACTTTTTTTGGATCATATTTTCTATTCCGCTATTTAATCAAAAACCTTTGGGGATCAGTTAAATTGGGGGATAGTCTGTGTCGGTACGTGTGAGAGAGATCCACCTTTCCAAGTTGTTGGGGTTCATCTCATACTTCTGAAGGTTTGAGGGTGCTGCCTGTTCCATACCCCCCCTACTCCTCATCTAGCCTTTTAGGGGTACAAACAATAGTAATTGGGGCCTAGTGTGGTTGTGTACGTGCGAGATACATACACTTTTTTTGATCATATTTCCTATTCCGCTATTCAATAAAAACCTTTGAGGATCAATTGAATTGCGGGATAGTCTGTGTCGGTACGTGTGAGAGAGATCCACCTTTCCAAGTTGTTGGGGTTCATCTCATACTTCTGAAGGTTTGAGGGTGCTGCCTGTTCCATACTCCCCCTACTCCTCATCTAGCCTTTTAGGGGTACAAACAATAGTAATTGGGGCCCAGTGTGGTTGTGTACGTGTGATATACATACACTTTTTTGGGATCATATTTTCTATTCCGCTATTTAATCAAAAACCTTTGGGGATCAGTTAAATTGGGGGATAGTCTGTGTCGGTACGTGTGAGAGAGATCCACCTTTCCAAGTTGTTGGGGTTCATCTCATACTTCTGAAGGTTTGAGGGTGCTGCCTGTTCCATACCCCCCCTACTCCTCATCTAGCCTTTTAGGGGTACAAACAATAGTAATTGGGGCCTAGTGTGGTTGTGTACGTGTGATATACATACACTTTTTTTGGATCATATTTTCTATTCCGCTATTTAATCAAAAACCTTTGGGGATCAGTTAAATTGGGGGATAGTCTGTGTCGGTACGTGTGAGAGAGATCCACCTTTCCAAGTTGTTGGGGTTCATCTCATACTTCTGAAGGTTTGAGGGTGCTGCCTGTTCCATACCCCCCCTACTCCTCATCTAGCCTTTTAGGGGTACAAACAATAGTAATTGGGGCCTAGTGTGGTTGTGTACGTGCGAGATACATACACTTTTTTTGATCATATTTCCTATTCCGCTATTCAATAAAAACCTTTGAGGATCAATTGAATTGCGGGATAGTCTGTGTCGGTACGTGTGAGAGAGATCCACCTTTCCAAGTTGTTGGGGTTCATCTCATACTTCTGAAGGTTTGAGGGTGCTGCCTGTTCCATACTCCCCCTACTCCTCATCTAGCCTTTTAGGGGTACAAACAATAGTAATTGGGGCCCAGTGTGGTTGTGTACGTGTGATATACATACACTTTTTTTGGATCATATTTTCTATTCCGCTATTTAATTTAACTGGGCCTCCATGCGAGACCTGTGTGCCTTGTTGCGCTGTTTTGAGTACTCCACCAACATGGCCAGTGGCAATGACGCCGTTCTCAGCTTAACTATCCCACTTCTATGCCTCCTTGAAAAAACAATTCGGGCGATGATGGAAGAGGATGTGGCACAGGATGAGGAGGAGGAGGAGGATGAAGAGGTAACATTTCCAAGGCTTTCAGGGCAGTCATTCGCAAGGGGCTCCGAGGGTGGGTTCCTGCACACGCAAACGCCAGGGACGCAATTGTCCAGCAGGGGCACAGTTCTGGAGGATGAGGAGGATGAGGAGGAGGAGGAGCTGGAGGAGGAGATGGAACCATGTTCACAGCAGGGTGGCACCCAGGCCAGCTCATGGCCATCACTGGTGCGTGGCTGGGGGGATACAGAGGACACGGACGATACACCTCCCACAGAGGACAGCCTTTCGTTGCCTCTGGGCAGCCTGGCACACATGAGCGATTACATGCTGCAGTGTCTCCACAACGACCGCCGAGTTGCCCACATTCTAACTTGTGCTGATTACTGGGTGGCCACGCTGCTGGATCCCCGTTACAAGGACAACGTACCGTCCTTAATTCACTCACTGGAGCGCGATCGCAAGATGCGCGAGTACAAGCGCACGCTGGTAGACGCCATGCTGCTGGCATTCCCATCTGACAGCGGGGCCACAGTGGAAGCACAAGGCAGAGGAGGAGGAGGAGGAGGTCGCCAACGCAACCAGGGCACCGCCAGCACCTCAGAAGGCAGGGTTAGCATGGCCGAAATGTGGAAAAGCTTTGTCAGCACGCCACAACAAACAGCAGCACCAGCAGCTCAGATGGAACGTCTTAGCAGGAGGCAGCATTTTACCAACATGGTGGAGCAGTATGTGTGCACACGCCTACATGTAGTGAATGACGGGTCTGCCCCCTTCAACTTCTGGGTCTCCAAATTGGGCACATGGCTTGAGCTTGCCCTTTACGCCTTGGAGGTGCTGGCGTGCCCTGCAGCCAGTGTATTATCTGAACGGGTATTTAGCACGGCTGGGGGCGTTATAACAGACAAGCGCAGCCGCCTGTCCAGAGACAATGTGGACAAGCTCACGTTCATTAAAATGAACCAGGCATGGATCCCACGGGACTTTTCCGTACCTTATGCAGAATAGCAATGGATACCGACCTTACCCACCCATTGTTCCATTTTTGCTCTTTCTCACTCTTTTGGGGTGTACCCTCATTTAAAATTTTTGAAAAGAAGCAGTGTTGGCTACCTCGTCCTCCTCCTCAGGGCCAGATTAATGTAGGGGCTATTGGAGCTGCAGCTCCAGGCCCCTACCTTTTATATAGGCCCCGGGTTGGCCATATTCACTGTTACCGCTCTTCTGTCACTTGTAAACACAGAAGTCTGGCTTCTATGCTCGCTTCCCCAGGCAGCACCCTCAGAACCTCCCCACACAGCGTGAAGGCCGGACAAGGAGGGACAGTTGGCGATGCATGGATGTGTTTATGGGCTTCAGAGACAGCATCCCATGTTGAATTAGGCATGCATGGCTGCACCCTTCCTCCTCTGGGTGCATGGCAAGGCACGGCCCTTAAGGCCCTTCAAAATCCTCAGCACCAAGCCCATGATGCTGTTAATCCGGCCCTGGTCCTCCTCCACCGCCGCTTCCACCTACACCGCCCATAGGTGTGCGCAGCCTATTGCATTAAGGTGTGCACCCCAAAGTTGAAATACACATGCATGTGTTTGCCAGCAGGGAGAGTAATGTATCGGGGCCATGTACCTGTAGGCAAGGAGAAATAGAGCAGAGCAGGTCCCAGGGAGATCTTTCCCATCTCCTCACTGGCAATGCTATGTGCCCTAGGTGATTAGGGTGTGCCCAGGCACACCCAGCACACCCTGTGCGCACGCCTATGTCACCGCCACATCCACCACCACCTCAACCTCCCTCCTACTCCATATGGGCCTCGTCCTTCAGAGATGAAGAAGAACATTGTTTTATTTTTCTGTTTTTTTTTTGTTGTTTTAAGTTATTTCCCTATCCACATTTGTTTGCAGAGCACTTGCCATGCTCTTAATTACGTTTTGCTGCCATTTGCAGCACTCTAGCCCTTTCCTTTGGTGTTTTAGAGCCATTTTAGTGCCTTAAAGTTCGGGTCCCCATTGACTTCAATGGGGTTCGGTGTCCGGGAAAAGTTCGGTAAAAGTCCGGGACACGGACCCGGACTTTTTTTTAAAGTTCGGCCGAACCCGTCGAACACGGACATCTAGGTGTTCGCTCAACCCTACCTTCCGGTCCAGAACTAGTTAAACAGTGGTCGGCTTGTAAATTGGAGACATCTTGTAAGGACGTTATTCCACTGCAAAGCTCAGTGTCATCAGCTAACACTGAAATGGTACTTTTAATTCCGGACCCTATATCATTTATAAAGATATTAAATGTAAGGGTCCCAACATTAGAGTACACCACTGATAACTTTAGACCATTCAGAGTGAGAATCATTAACCACTACTCTCTGAATTCTATCTTTTAGCCAGTTTTCTATCCATTTACAAACTGATCTTTCCAAGCCTGTAGACTTTACCATACACATTAGCCATGTGTGTAGGATCCGTGGGTGTATGCCATCAGGTCTAGATGTTTTGTCCACATTTATTCTGTCTACATATTTCTTGACCATATTACTTTTGAGCCATTGTGGATCATTTGAGGTTGTGACAACACCATCCTCATTATGGTCATGACTCATGAGCTCCCCCATTCTCCTCTGTATTTACAGATCTGAAGAAAGTATTTATTAAATTTGCCTTCTCTTTGTCCTCAGTCACCCACTGTAGATTATTTTTGTAAAGGGCCTTCATGCTCAGACCTGCCATTTTTACTATTATTATATTTGAAGAATTTTTTGAGGTGTGTCCCACTATCTTTTGCAATCTGTTGTTCGTTTTGAATTTTTGCACCCTTGATTTCCTTTTTACATATTCTGTTATATTTGTTGTAACACTTAAATGATGATAGTGTTCCTACGTTTTATATTTTTTAAAAGCCCTTTTCCTATTATTTATAGATTTTTTTTAACTTTGGCCCCGTGAGCCGCTTAAGTTTTATTTTTAATCTTTTTAACTTATTGTCCATGGGAAAATACTTTGCAGTGAGTTCACATTGTTATTTATTTAATCACCCCGTGCAGCACCCCAATAATGCCTGCAGGCTCCCTGCAGCTGATCGTTTTCCCATTACCAGATTACAATGCTTTGTTCTGCACTATGTTTTTTTTTTAAACTAAAGGTAAATAGACTGTTCACCTTGCAAGGGAAGTTGCACTTTGCTTGGGAATTTTCAACTGAGCTTCTTGAATGAGGTAGAGCGCTGCTGACTTCCAATCAAGTTTAAGCAAAAATCCTTATTTTTCCCTTGCAAATGATTGGATATTCTTTGAAATGTGAAATTTCACCACATTCACTACACTCTGGGGATAATTCCCATGAAAAGTGCAACTTCAGTTGCAAACTGTGCAGCATATTTATCTTTAGTAAAATCAACCCCTATGTCCCCTTTCTGTCCTTAACATTCCACATTAATACTTGATTTTTTCAATTTCTTGCCTTTGATAACTATATAGAACCCACCATGTTAAAGGCCGCTTGATCAGTGCTCCAGGCAATCACTACATATTTGACACCCTGCAAATAAAGTTCTCAGTCTAAATGTTTCATTTGTACACATTATTCAAACAATAAGGAACTGGGGATCTGCCTCTTGTAGTGCATGTACCAGAGATAACCCCAGTTTACCAAGAGTCCCATTCAATTAGGTAATCTGTTAGTTTTTTTTTTCCCTTGCACATGACTGGTTATGTAAAGTAATCATAGATTCACTATTTTTATTAGGCTATAAATAAATTATAGTTTAAAGTTTTTAAAATGACTTAATATTAGTGATGTCACCTTAGCAAAATATCTCTTTTCTTTCTATACTGTTTGCATCTGGACAGGTAACATGCTAAGAGGCCCCAAATGTTTTGTAGCACTTCAGCCAATGGGAACACCATTGTTTGTCTAGTATGCTGGGCTGGTAGTCTTCATGGTGGAACCTCAAAGGGTTTTTTTAACTTTCAATACAAAAAGCAATTTTGGAAAGAGGAAAATAAACTAGTGGTTTGGCAGCTCAATAGATAACACTCCACACCTGAGTGTTTCCAAGGTTTTGGAAATCCAGCTGATTTCATCCATTGCTTCTGGTCCTGCCCCATAGTCTCTTCATTCTGGTCCGAAGTTGAATCTTTTTTATCCACTGCCCTAGGTTTCTACCCACATTAAACAGTTGTTACGCATTTTATATTTTTACGCCAAAAAGATCATTCTTCTGAGCTGGAGGGGGAATTCACAACCCACTATCACCACTTGGCTTCAACTGATTAATTATAGTTTACCTCCGTATTAGGTTATCTTCAAGCTCCGAAAGCGACCACTCCTTTTTGAAAATTTGTAGCATAGATGGGTGTCCAGCCCTCCTACTTTGGCGTCAGTAGGTTCAGGAGACTAACCAATAGTACTGACCTTTGCTTTTATGCGTGTTCCAGTAAAACTGACACCTGTTACTATCTTCCTACTATATGAAGAGTTTACATGCTAAAGCTGTATTTTCCTTTTATGTGCATGTTACATATGTTAAATTTAAGACTTGAGACGCACAGCCTGGTTACGGCTGTGATCTATATTGTCTGTTTTGTTGTTTGTGTAAAACCTTTATTAAACATATCTTAAAAAAAAAAAAAGGGTGCAGCATGAGAGGAAGGCAAGCCGGTGGAGGCAGTATGATACTTTGGGAATGTTCTAATTAGAAACCTTGGTCCTGTTATTTATGTGAACATTACTTTGACACGTACTACCTTCTGAAACATTATTGCTGGCAAAATGCACCCCTTCATGGAAACGATATTCTATGATGGCAGTGGTCTGTTTCGGTAAGACAATGCCCCCTGCTACATAGCAAACATGGTCCAAGAATGGCTTAAGAAAAACAAGTTTGTAGTGTTGACTTGGCCTCCGGATTCTCCAGATCTCAATCCATGGAGCATCTGTAGGATGTGCTGGAAAAACAAGTTTGATCCATTGAGACACCACTGTGCAACTTATAAAACTTAAAGGTTCTGCTACTGACAGCTTGGTGCTAGATTGCACAGCATAACTTCACCACCGGTCTAGTAGCATCCATGCTGAGATGGGTCAGGGCTGTATTTTTTGACAGGGGCTGTTTTGGTGGCAAAAGGGAACCTACTGTACTTAATTTTAGGTGGGTCTTCAAAATGTTATGTTTGATCGTTGTATGCTTGAGCAAAACCACTAGGCATGCCTATTTCACAATACTTCTACAAAATAATTATGTTTTCTGCTTTCCCTTTCATTTTCATGACTAGTCTTAGAACCTTAGTGTAGCAATCAAGTAGTTTCCATGCTTGAAACAAGAGGGGGTTTAGTACAGACTTTAGCACAGAGTTAAAAGCAGCTCTTGCCAATTCATGCAACTTACAGATACAGTATGTGGTGAATATACAGAATAAACCTTATATATGTATATAGTCTCTTTAATGTTTTACATGTTTAAATAAAGAAATAGAGCTACAATGGAAAAAATAGAGCTATATGGTACCTGTATCCTTAAATAAACAGGATATAAGGGCCATAGCTTCCAGAACTTTTTAAAATCGAATAATAAGATTCAGAAATATACCTTATCAGAGTTAATTGCTAGTAATAAGAAAGACATTTGGTCAGCAACATGAAATCCAATCAGGACCTTGACCAGATTGTATGACTCTAGACTATGTGGCAAGGCTTAGATAAGTGTTATATAATGTCATAAATCAGTTTTTGTGATAGCACAGGGTGCTTAGTACTCAGTCGATAGGAATGCATAAACCTGTTTACCTGCCACATCACTAAAATATTGTATTGATGATATCAGTCAGACATTATTCAGACTGTCTCCATCTGACCTTGGTAACAAAGTATCTTAGACACATGCCATCTATTGAGATACAGCATTAACTTGACTATATTTAGAAGCAGGGGAGGACTGGGCCAGGGGGCAGGTGGCAATTGCCTCCTGGGCCATTCTGATGCCCTGTAAAAAGGCTGCACTGCTACAGACATGCCTAAAGGATTCCTGGTGAAGAGAAGTGAAAAGCCCCTACTGACGTACTGAGTGCAGGTTGAAGACAACAACAGAGCGCAGGCCTCCCCCCCCCCCCCCTTCCCAGCATGGATGGTGTAAACTGTGTCTGAGCAGAGGCCGGCTCAATGACCCACTGGAGACTCTCCTCCCCCAACCAGCCCCAACCAAGCTGTCCCAGCTCCCCCCAACTGCCCTCTGCTGGCCAGGTTGGGAACCGGGATTCAGCCGGTGAGTAGAGAGAACCAGGAGTGGAGCTTTAGCCTGGAATGTGGGTCAGGAGGAGAACAGGAAGTGGGAGAGTGGGAGCGGGGCCAAGTCACTGCACCATGGGACTCTGGTTTGTACATGCCCCCTGGGCTGAAAGTTGCCAGTCTGCCCCCATTTAGAAGTATATATTGTGGCAACAGCAATGATATTGTTTATTCTCCCATATTCAACCTATTTATGCTAACTGTCAAAGCTTGTAAACATAACATGACCTATGCTATACACTAAATATGGCACCAGCCAGCTAAAAATGTTCCTTCTCAGAGCTATCGATTTGTTTTTCGTACTCGGACACTCTATTCTCCTTCAATTGAAGCTGCATTGCACGAATGGCAAGATTTATGCTTATCTCCAATCACTTTTTCCACATCAACCACCCTGTCAGTCCCACTAGACAATGTATCCCTAGTGTGGGCAATTACTTAGCCACTGCCAAAAAGTGGCAACCTCAGATTGATTGGTACTCAACTGAACACCTGACTTGATAATGGTTGATTCTTAATAATGAGTGATGGTGCTCTGTATGGGTGGGCTACAGTCTCTGACATTGTTAACTTTTGTTAATTGCTATTTGTATGTTGTTTATGTAATTGCTAGGTGGCCTCCTTTGACCTAAATGGTTGTATTCTGCCACTTTAATGTACCTTGACCGTTTGAACGTATTTGCTGACCATGACAACTTTTCTTTTGTAAGGTGTTCTACTCCATTTAATGGATTTTTTTTTTTAGTAAAGAGATATTGAAATAAAATTATTCCTTCTCAGGAAAAAAAAGGAATCGCTGCAGCCAATGACCCATTGTAGCCCTAAAAGTCAATTGGAAGTGAATGTAAACCCTAAGTAGTAAAGCAGATTGAATTGTGATATAGTTTTTTGTTTTTTGTATATTGGTGTTCACACTTACAATAAGATTAAAGCCCAACTCCAGAAAAATTACAAAATCCACCCTTACAGTTGGGACCCCATGCTTTGCAAGGTTTAAATGCTCATTTAGCCTGATGGCAGAGGATAAGGGGAGAAATAATTATCTTACTCCTTGCTCCAGCAGGGTCCTTCCTGCGCTGCAAATGGCCTCTACAACCTGTTCTGTAAACTGCAACTGGCTCCAGTTGCACTTCAGGCTCCTCAGCATACCATACAGGGTTAATTCCCGATATTGGTGAGGCAGTTGCCAACAGTCCTGAATATGGTGGGACAGGTGCACTTTTTAGTCACCTGTCCCCTTCACTACCTCTGCCCAACCCTGCCCTGTCACAGCGTGTACAATTGAAGTGGGTGATTTACATATGAATGTGGTGGAATTTACATATGAATTTGATTCATATATAAATATTGCAGCATTCATATGTAAATCACCCTTTCATTCATATGCTGATCCCCTCCTCCCAGTTCCCACACACCATCTCCTCTGCTGAATACTGCCCACATGGATGTACAGTCAGAAGCAGGATAAGGAATCCTACAAGCACTGTCTTTGCTAAGCATGCTACCAGGCAGGGCCGGTGCTAGACTGTTTTACGCCCTAGGCAAGATCAGCTACTTGCGCCCCCCCCAAAAAATAAAAAATAAAAAGGGAAGGGGTTAAAAACTGCTCTATGTCATATCCAGTGACCCTGATATGATGGTTCCTCCATGTTATGCTGTCATACTCAGTGATCCCAATGTTCCTCTATGTCACATCAGGGGTCCCTGATGTTCCATCATGTCATACCCGGAGACCCTGATGTTTTTCCATGTCACAACTGGGGACCCTCATGTTC
Organism: Pelophylax lessonae; assembly: GCF_965119305.1. Classification (NCBI taxonomy): domain Eukaryota; kingdom Metazoa; phylum Chordata; class Amphibia; order Anura; family Ranidae; genus Pelophylax; species Pelophylax lessonae. The sequence goes on along the minus strand of NC_138779.1, from coordinate 149,945,836 downwards.
CTCCATGTCACACCTGGGGACCCTCATGTTCCTCCATGGCACACCCAGGGTTTCCAATTCATCATGGCACACCTGGTGACCCCAAAGCCCTGTTACACGTGTGACCCCTCTCCCCCATGTCACACCTGGTGACTCAGATTCCCCATGGCATACCTGGTGACCGCAATTCTCTTTCACACCAGGGATACTCCATGTCACACCCAGGGACCCTGATTCCCTGTTCTGGGGACACTCACTGGGCGGTATGAAGAGAGTGGCCTGCACTCTGCCCTCCTTCACTGGGATCCTGCTTATTCATTCTCACAGGATGCACCTCTCCTGGACCACAATGCTCACCACAGCTCCAACCGGCTCCTGGTGGAGGGAGAAGCAGCCGTCGGAGAGCTCCACACGTCCTTCATCACCAACATCCTCAGACCATTCCGTTGCCTCATCGCTTCTGCTCCAGTAAAGGTGCCACCCTCCAGTGCTGAGCTCCGGCTCAGGTTCAGCTCTCCTCCACTCCCTGCTTAATACCGACCCGGGGAAATGAACGGCTGCCCACCAGCTCAGATTAGAGAGTCACTTCCCGCCCAGGGATTAGGCCGCTCAGCTCCAGACAAAGAGGATCATTATGCAGCTAGCACTCCGGTGGGCTCCTTTCCTGCCCCTTGGGGCTCCCCCAACAATGGTGGAAAGCCAGGGCCTGGTAGTTCTGCCACTGCCCCAGACACCTGGCATCTTCCTCTGTCCCTTCTTCCTCCCCCACTGCCGCTCCTTTCCTCAGCTCACAAGGATCATTCATTATGGAGCGTGAGTGCTGACTCGTGGCTGCGCCCCTAGGTGGCAATGCGCCCTAGGCAGCTGCCTAGTTTGCCTAGTGGAAGCACCGGCCCTGCTACCAGGAACAGCACTGCAGCAGAAGTGAGCAGAGGGAAGAAGGGGGGGGGGGGGTTGGAGTGTAAAGTTCACGGCGGATGATGGAAGGGTATATATTGTCTCATCACCGACTGTTTCAACCCTGAAAAACTGCATCACCACAGTACAACTGCTTAAATTGCACGTGGTTGTGGCATAGCCCCATTCAATTGAATGGGTCATGTGTGGTGGTGGTACTGCCAAGTAAACACAACAGGGTGTGTCATTTTTGCCACAACACAACACAAAGTTAATGACATGTATACAACCCTATTCAGCTGCCTTTGCAGCTTAAGGGGGGAGTTTGCGGTGGTAGAACTGTGACTAAACCACTTGTTTTAACCCCCCCCCCCCCTCCAACTGTAAATGTAAATTAGGCCTTGCATTTCTGGTCAGTATAAATGTTTCAGTTAAATTGGTGGTTAGTGTAAATATTCATATTGCATTGATGGACAGTGTAAAATCCCCCCTTACATTGGTGGTTAGTGTAGAATCTCCCTTTAAATTGGTGGTCAATGTAAAGCTGGCTCTTTGTTTTATGGCAACCAACCGGGCTAGTTAAAAAAATAATAGATTCTTCCATCCACACAAGCAAGGTGGATGGATGAATTTCCTCCCCCTCCCCCTGGTGCATTGTATTCTGACCACTGTCAGAACACACTGATCGGTGGCTGCAGCCAATTGGCCTGTTAATTTTAAATGTGTAAAAAAGCTGAGAGGTTTACTTTAGATATAGAATGTATATGTAGCAGGATTTCCAGGCATTGGGCCTGATGTGGGTCTTCCATTGTTACCGGTAACACTTCCAACACATTTAAGTTGAAAACCCAAGTGTGAGAGCTGAGACAATGACCATTTCGGCATCTTTGGTTTGTTTTGTTTATTTTTTAATGTTGTGATGGGGATGGGACAAGGGAATGAGTGGGATACTCCTCTGGCTCAACTAGGTTCAACTGGGACACTTGGTAGGAAAAATGCCTGTTAGCGCTGTCCTGACCCCAGCTGAATGCCGACCAACGCTTTCTGGCGCTTGAAAATACTGTTTTGCTGAAATGTGCTGAAACTTCATCTTTAACTCCTTGGTTAACTCAGAAGATCCAGGACTGTAATAACTCTTGACTTTTGCACTATGTCTAGTTTAAAAGTCTTGCGAATGGCTCCCTCCAGCCCTTCACTGACTGAGGTAGCTCCTTGTAACTGCTTGTGCTGCTGCAACCCTTAACACCGTACACTTGACTCTTTAGGGCGCAACCGCTGACGCCCCCTCTACACTTTCAGGGTCCTCTCACTAGGCACCCCCTCTGACACTTCAGGGTCCTTTCACTAGGCACCCCCTCTGACACTAGCTGGCTCCTGGATCCCTGGAACCTTCACCGGAGTGGTCCCCTCTACATTAGGCAGACCAGCAGGGGCAATTCACAGTACTCACGAACTTGGCATGCTTTCCTGGAACTGAACCCTTCTATCTCCACTCGTCCTCTCTACAACTCAGTTCCACTCTCTATCTGGACCCTCAGGCAGCCACCCGAGACACCCGATCCTTCAGACAGGAGGAGAGACAGCGGTACCCTCCCTCCTGGGACTCTGCTTCCTGCCAAAGACACTGCATCATGCGTTCCCCTCAGACTTATACCCACTCCCAGAATCCTGTGTGGCATAGTCTGCCTTTCTGGGGTAGATACAGGCCTTAATGTGCCACTGATTGGGTTTCCTCCACTGCCCAATGAGAACCCTTCTCATGGAGCCAGTGGGGAAACTCCCCAGACTCAATAGCAACACCTGGGAGACATGACAGCCCAGCTGAAAAGCATGGCCCTGCTGTTAGGCAGCCAAGGCCCACTATACTTTGCCGAGCACCTACCTGGTAGGGTGCTACATATATATTAATATAGCATAATGAAATGGAGTTTACTGGCTAAAGCAAAATTTTCAAGCTACATCTGACACTTCCATTAAGCAAACACAGAGGGTCCCCCTCCTGCTTCTTCTCAACGCCAGACATTTTCAGATTTTGGGGATTTTTTTTATGATATTTATGCTATTATTGGGATTATTCATTAAGGTTGTAGAAAAAAAACCCATTTAGTAACCACAGTATCCAGTGTTTAGTTTGCTGTGGTCTGATCAATAAACGCTAATTTATGATTTGAAAAATAACAAGCAATGATTAGCTATTAATTCAATGATATTGTATTAGAGTGTTCTCAGAGCACTGTAAAGCTCAATTTTGCACTGTCACTCTCTAATTGATAATTCATGCAGAGCTGTTCAATACGGTGTGTGTGTGTGTGTGTGTGTGTGTGTGTTTGGGTTGGTGTTTATCCTCCTATTAATTCAGTTATATGTGTGTTCTGAATAGAGGCAAACAGCAGGATATGAAAGACAGAGAAGAACCACGTCAGATCCTCTCTTTCTCTTCTGTGTAGCCATCGCCGCTGGTAGCAACACTCCCGGGCTCCGGTAGAGCCTGGGAAAGGCGGTGGCGGTGGGAAGGACCCCTTCCACCAACCACAGAAGTGATTGAGTGGCTATTTAGCCACACAAATCACTTCTGCCAGAAACTGAATCACTGGCTGAACAATTTCATACTGGGATGATGCCTGTAGGTACAGGCAATATCCTGATATAACCACTTTGATCATCCATGGTTGTCCTACGGGCATGAAGTAGTTAATTTGTTGTACTCTGATAAATGATAGCTAAGTTATGATTAGAAAAAATAGCAAGCAATGATTAGCTAATAATTCAAGGTTATTCCATTTGAGCAGCAATTGCTAAACTGCAGCCCATGGGGCCAGTTGTGGCCCTTTGCTTGCCTTTATCCGGCCCTTGGGGCACTATTTCTCCCACTGATACAAGACACTATTCTGCCAACTGCCATCAACAATGGGGCACCATTTCTCCCACTGACACCAACAATGGGCCACTATTCCTTCCAATGATACTAACGATGGGGCACCATTCATCCCCTTAACCTGCCTAGCGGTATCCCCGAGCGTGACTCGGGGTGGATTTTCCATGCTGTTATCGGTATCCCCGAGTCACGCTCGAGGTGGATGTGCAGAGCACGCAGCAGTGTCTTACCTTCTCCTGACGATCCAGCGATGATCTCCCATTGCTGTGATCGCCAGCCATCTGAGATCCCCGCCGCTCGTCCGTCCTCCGTCGGTCTGATGACTTCCTAGTTCCACTCCCTGCAGCAGCAATGCTGCATGGGAGCGGAACTAGGGAGGGAAATTCAAACGTTGAACGTTGCACAAAACACAAATACACACACATAACATTTATATTTTATATATATATATATACACACACATATATATATATATATATATATATATATATATATATATATACATATATATATATATATATATATATACACACACATATATATATATATATATATATATATATATATATACACGTATGTATATATATATATATATACACAAACAGACACACACATATATATATATATATATACACACACATATATATATATTATAACACATGAATTATAATCTAATCAATAATATAATTTTATTATATAATATAATATATATATATATATATATATATATATATTATATTATATAATAAAATTATATTATTGATTAGATTATAATTCATGCGTTTGTGTTTCAAATTTATCACATCTGGGATGTCTACTAGATTCTTGTCTTGGTCAGGTTTAAGTCAGTAATTACTAAGAAATGTAGGCAGTGGTGGGATTCAGCCGGTTCGCACCGGTTCTATGGAACCGGTTGCAAACTTTCTGAAAGTTCGCAGAACCGGCTGATCCCTCTAAGCTGGCGGCCGTGGAGCAGCAGAGCAGTGCGCCCCGAGGCCGAGCCCGCCCATTCTGTGACAATAGCGAATGAAAATTCGCTATTGTCACAAGGATCCTCCTCCTGGCCAATCAGGGAGCGGGTCCTCCCGCTTCCTGATTGGCCCGAAAGGCAAACGCCGTGCCATTGGCCGAGGAGGCAGGAGGAATGGGGAGACGCGGGGAGCCGAACTGAAGAGGAGCTGCAGTGATGACCGCCCGTGAGGTAAGTAAACGGGTCTCGCGGGGGGAACGCTGGCACTCTGCAATGATTCCGGGCAATGCTGTGGGCGCTCTGCAATGATTGGGGCAATGCTGTGGTGCTCTGCAATTATTGGGGGCAATTCTGTGGCGCTCTGCAATGATTGGGGGCAATGCTGTGGGCACTCTGCAATTATTGGAGGCAATGCTGTGGGCACTCTGCAATTATTGGGGGCAAAGCTGTGGCGCTCTGCAGTGATTGGGGGTAATGCTGTGGGCACTCTTCAATTATTGGGGGCAATGCTGTGGGCACTCTGCAATTATTGGGGGCCATGTTGTGAGCGCTCTGCAATTATTGGGGGCAATGCTGTGGCGCTCTGCAATGATTGGGGGCAATGCTGTGGCGCTCTGCAATGATTGGGGGCAATGCTGTGGGCACTCTGCAATTATTGGGGGCAATGCTGTGGCGCTCTGCAATGATTGGGGGCAATGCTGTGGGCACTCTGCAATTATTGGGGGAAATGCTGTGGCGCTCTGCAGTGATTGGGGGTAATGCTGTGGGCACTCTTCAATTATTGGGGGCAAAGCTGTGGCGCTCTGCAGTGATTGGGGGTAATGCTGTGGGCACTCTTCAATTATTGGGGGCAATGCTGTGGGCACTCTGCAATTATTGGGGGCCATGTTGTGGGCGCTCTGCAATTATTGGGGGCAAAGCTGTGGCGCTCTGCAATTATTGGGGGCAATGCTGTGGGCATTCTGCAATTATTGGGGGCAATGCTGTGGCGCTCTGCAATGATTGGGGGCAATGCTGTGGGCACTCTGCAATTATTGGGGGCAATGCTGTGGGCACTCTGCAATTATTGGGGACAATGCTGTGGCGCTCTGCAATGATTGGGGGCAATGCTGTGGGCACTCTGCAATTATTGGGGGCAATGCTGTGGGCGCTCTGCAATTATTGGGGGCAATGCTGTGGCGCTCTGCAATGATTGGGGGCAATGCTGTGGGCACTCTGCAATTATTGGGGGCAATGCTGTGGCGCTCTGCAATGATTGGGGGCAATGCTGTGGGCACTCTGCAATTATTGGGGGCAATGTTGTGGGCGCTCTGCAATGATTGGGGGCAATGCTGTGGCACTCTGCAATGATCATTGGGGCAATGCTGTGGCACTCTGCAATGATTGGGGGCAATGCTGTGGTCACTGTGCATTGAAAAGGGGGCACGCTGGTCTCTCTGCATTGAAAGGGGGGCACGCTGGTCGCTGTGCATTGAAAGGGGGGCACACTGGTCACTGTGCATTGAAAGGGGGGCACACTGGTCACTGTGCATTGAAAGTGGGGCATGCTGGTCTCTCTGCATTGAAAGGAGGGCACGCTGGTCACTGTGCATTGAAAGGGGGCACACTGGTCACTGTGCATTGAAAGGGGGCACACTGGTCACTGTGCATTGAAAGGGGGCACGCTGGTCACTGTGCATTGAAAGGGGGGCACGCTGGTCACTGTGCATTGAAAGGGGGGCACGCTGGTCACTGTGCATTGAAAGTGGGGCATGCTGGTCACTGTACATTGAAAGGGGGCACGCTGGTCTCTCTGCATTGAAAGGGGGGCACGCTGGTCTCTCTGCATTGAAAGGGGGCACACTGGTCACTGTGCATTGAAAGGGGGGCACACTGGTCACTGTGCATTGAAAGTGGGGCATGCTGGTCTCTCTGCATTGAAAGGAGGGCACGCTGGTCACTGTGCATTGAAAGGGGGCACACTGGTCACTGTGCATTGAAAGGGGGCACACTGGTCACTGTGCATTGAAAGGGGGCACGCTGGTCACTGTACATTGAAAGGGGGGCACGCTGGTCACTGTGCATTGAAAGGGGGGCACGCTGGTCACTGTGCATTGAAAGTGGGGCATGCTGGTCACTGTACATTGAAAGGGGGCACGCTGGTCTCTCTGCATTGAAAGGGGGCACACTGGTCATTCTGCATTAAAAGGGGGCACGCTGGTCCCTGTGCATTGGAAGGGGGCACGCTGGTCATTCTGCTGGGAAAGTCGGAACTGGTTACTAACATTTTTGAATCCCACCACTGATTGTAGGCCTATAATACATAACGCCAAATTTCCATGAAAAAAAATTGTACCGCTTTTGGTACAGAATTCCTGACATAATCATACAGCCAGGGAGGTTAATACCAAATGTGGTGATGTTTACTCCCACTGATTCCAGGGAAATGTCCACTCCCGCAGGCCAGAGTCTGGTCCCCCTAAAGTTTGAAGGACATTAAACTGGCTCTTTGTATTAAAAGTTTGGAGACTCCTGCATAGAGTGATCACAGAGCATTATAAAGCTCACTTTTGCATTGTCACTCTCTAATTGATATTCCATAAGGAGTTCTTCAACCTGGGGTGGGGTGGGGGGGTGTTCATCCTCTTATTAATTAAGTTATATGTGTGTTCTGATTAGACCTAAAATTCAGGGTATCAAATTACACTCTGTTTAAAAAGAGGATTTATAAAGTATCATCAGAATAAAAAACTCTCCAAAAACCCTTATGATAGAACAGCTATATGACTACTTTGGGTCTTAGAATGTTCTGCTTCTGGTCCCTGCTATCTGAATGGTCTTAGTGGAGGCAATGGTGGCCCCATACAAAGCATAAAGACTGAAATCAGTCAGCCAGCTGTACTGCTTCCCTGGCATTAGGGTTTTCATGTGTATATCAGAAGGAACACCATGGAAGTATGTGTAATTAACACATTACATTTACCTCCCACAGTCCTTTCTGATAACATTTTGGAGTCCATGTTTGAAGCACAGTAAAATCAAACTGCAGAAAACATGCAGTCAACAAACTCTAGAGCCCTACAATCTGGCTAAAAGTAGTAAATAGGAAGTAAATGCGGTATTTCCTATTTACCTAGCTATGATGATTCATTTATTTCTTGTTTTACATTTTTTTATCTTGCATTCTGGACATAAAAAAATCACTGAATAAGTTAAAAGCACTATGAAACCCAGTTAAAGGCAAAGGCAAGAAGTCTGTCGCTATTTTCAAATGAAATAACATAAAATAAAAACAGTCAATTACTGTCTTCAAAATGAATTTTATTTACAAAACAGGCACACTTTGAATTAAAAAAACATAAAACATCAGAATGGCAAGCTATTTAGTGCAATGTATAGGTGGACATGGGTATCATGGATGACATGGATGTTGGAACTTTTTTAGGAAAAAAAATAGTCTGAGATTAGCTTTGAAAATAAAAGGACAGACATCTACAGACGGGTGAGAATGCAAAATCTTCACTCTGTTGAAATATACTTGTTCTACCAATTTAGAAAGACTTGGTCAGCTGCTCCCATCTCTCTATTGCCTTGTTCACGAATGAGCTGTACATAGATGTTACATACTGACTTCCTGAATCGTAATATTCACTATAAGAAACAAGAAAATACAATTTAGATGTCTGTATAATAAATCATATGCATCATAAAATATCCATTTTAAAGGTACCAACATACAGTATAACCATAAAAGGGTTAACTTACTGAGCATTTATGCTATCCCATACATCCTCTGCACTGAAAATGTCACAATGGTGAATCTCTACACTTACATAGTTACATAGTTAGTGAGGTTGAAAAAAGACATCAGTCCATCCAGTTCAACCTATGATGTGTGTGTGTGTTTGCTTTTAACCGTACATTGTATACCCCTGTATGTTGTGGTCTCTAAGGTGACCATCTAACAGTTTTTTGAAACTATCAATGCTCCCTGCTGATACGACTGCTTGTGGAAGAGAATTCCACATCCTTACCGCTCTTACAGTGAAGAACCCCTTACGCATTTTAAGGTTAAACCGCCTTTCCTCTAGTTTTAGTGAGTGGCCACGCATCTTATTGTATTCCCTTACTCTGAATAGTTTGTTCCTTATGCCAGGGTCGCCAGTACAGTATTTGTACATTGATATCATATCCCCCCTCAATCTTCTCTTCTCCAGAGAGAAAAGGTTCAGTGCTTGTAGTTTTTTTTATAGAAATAGATAAGCAGAGAGCTGGTCTATTCACAGCACAGCTCTTCATGTTTCTTCCTTCCTCTGCCTATGTGGAAGGGGGGTGTGCCTTTTCTCCAATCAGCTGTCACACAGTGTATGCCAAGACTCCACACCCAGTGCTGAATTTTCACTTCAAAAATGTTTTGTATCAGCTTGGAAAGGATAATTTCTGGATTGCTGAAAATATTTCCAACTTCTTTATTCACCCGCTGGCATAAGATTGCAGAGTCCTCAAAAATACAGGAATACTCCAGTAGTGTTCTTTAATCACCCCCTGCCTGGCCTATTATAATAATACAACCGGACAAGGCCTTGTCCTGAGTGGACACCATATGACGTGTCACTCTTGGCGCTCCTGCGTGCCTCCGGGGAAGCACAGCAGCGCGATCGTTGTACCAGGCTGGCCCTGCTACTGTGTGATCGCTGTGACCAATCACATGTCAGTGGCCTCATTCATAGCCATTCATTGTGTCCTATTGTAATCTCTTTGATTGGTCATGGTACAGGGCCAAACACAGCAGATCTGTACCATGCAATTACAGCCATCACAACTGTACACAATGGCACATAAATGGATGCCATTCATAAAAAGGCTTATAACAGTGATCATGACTGTAATAAGCTATCAAAGTGTAAAAAAGACATCCAAATCAGCACCCCAGAGCAGTACAGTGTACTACAGTGGCACTATACTGCTCTGGTCACATGTACAAAAAAAGAAAAACATATGGTGATGCTGTACTTCTCTGGTGACAGTATGTCAAAAAACGGTGGAAAAGATAGGCCATCAATACATTTTCAAATCAATATATCAGTTTGTAGACTCTATAACTTTCGTGCAGAGTAAATCATTGACACCGATTGGGGTTATTTTTACCAAAGAAATGCGGCAGAATACATTTGGGCCTAAATTTATGAAAAAAGATTATTTATTTGCAATTTGGTAACTTTTATAACAGAAACAAAGAAAACCTTTTTTTTTTTTTTTTTTCTTTTTGTTTATATAGCAAAAAATAAACAGTGGTGATTAATTACCACCAACAAAAGCTCTATCTGTCTGAAAAAGAGATACAAATTTCTGTTGGGTACAGTGCATGACTGAGTAATCATCATTCAAAGTTTGACAGCGCTGAAATCTGAGAATTGGCCTGGGCAGGAAGAGAGTGAAAGTGGTTAAAGTCTAGCACAAAATTCTACAGATTATAGGGAACACGCCAGATGTAGGGACCAGGAGGAGGAACCAGAGAGGTGGGGAATTATGCAGGCATCTAACACTGGAAAGTGCGATGGATGTGAAGATTCTTTGTGCGGCTTTGATCATGGGCATCAACAGGTAAGTAAAATGTTTTTTTCTTTTACAGGAGCTTTTTTTTTTTTAATTTCAGCAACAGATTTGCTTTAAGGTGATGTAATATTGTAAATCATTTCTAGCTCTAGCTGTAAAAAAAGCAATATTAAGTGATATACAGAAACAAAGGAGGCCTTGGTGAAAAAAAGGTCAGGTGATGTAACATCTATAAAATAAGCTGTGATCTCGCCCCAAGATTAGATAACAGAGCTTCTAGGAGATGGTTAAAGATGGTTCCCTTACATTTCCTCACCTCTTAAAAGGAATCCTACTTTTCCTTTATACAAAGTTAAGGGTAAATGGGAAACACATCCCTTGCATTACAGTATGTGGGATGCAAACAAATAAAGCACTTCTTTTTCACATGTTCCATATTTATTTTTGCTGCGGTTTAAAAGTTCAGTAGCCAAAATGTGAGTTTACATGTAACCAAATGATAACCAAATCAAAGACAAGTGACTTTGTCCTTCCCTGTTTTGTTTAGAAAGGGTCCTAAAAATTTTTGATCAGAGAGGCAGAATTTGAAGTCAAACAGCTCCTGCTGTGCTCTCTCTTTTACAAAAACCACCAAAGTAATTTGAGCACACTCTATGAAATGTGAATGTATAAAATATTTCTTATTTATATATATATATATTTCTTTACTGTATATATATATATATACACACAAACACATATATATATATATATATATATATATATATATATATATATATATATATATATATATATATATATATATATATATTAATATACAGTATCTAACAAAAGTGAGTACACCCCTCACATTTTTGTAAATATTTTATTATATCTTTTCATGTGACAACACTGAAGAGATGATACTTTGCTACAATGTAAAGTAGTGAGTGCACAGTTTGTATAACAGTGTAAATTTGCTGTCCCCTCAAAATAACTCATCTGACCACAGGACATGGTAATCCATGTTCTTAGTCTGCTTGTCTTCAGCAAACTGTTTGCGGGCTTTCTTGTGCATCATCTTTAGAAGAGGCTTCCTTCTGAGACAACAGCCATGCAAACCAATTTGATGCAATGTGCGGTGTATGGTCTGAGCACTGACAGGCTGACCCCCTTCCCATCCCTTCAACCTCGGCAGCAATGTTGGCAGCACTCATGTTTATTTCCCAAAGACAACCCCTGGATATGACGCTGAGCACGTGCACTCAACTTCTGTGGCTGGCCATGGTGAGGCCTGTTCTGAGTGGAACCTGTCCTGGTAAACCGCTGTATGGTCTTGGCCACCGCGCTGCAGCTCACTTTCAGGGTCTTGGCAATCTTCTTATACCCTAGGCCATCTTTATGTAGAACAACAGTTCTTTTTTTGCAGATCCTCAGAGAGTTCTTTGCCATGAGGTGCCATGTTGAACTTCCAGTGACCAGTATGAGAGAGTGAGAGCGATAACACCAAATTTAACACACCTGCTCCCCATTCACACCTGAGACCTTGTAACACTAACACATGACACTGGGGAGGGAAAATGGCTAATTGGGCCCAATTGGACATTTTCACTTAGGGTGTACTCACTTTTGTTATCAGCGGCTTAGACAATAATGGCTGTGTGTTGAGTTATTTTGAGGGGACAGCAAATTTACACTGTTATACAAACTGTACACTCACTACTTTACATTGTAGCAAACTGTCATTTCTTCAGTGTTGTCACATGAAAAGATATAATAAAATATTTACAAAAATGTGAGGGGTGTACTCACTTTTGTGAGATACTGTGTATATATATATACACACACATTTTTTCCTTTTCACTTTAGAAGTGTTCATAAGTATGTGTTACACATTTTGAGTGTTACAGTACATGAAATGAATTCTTACATAGCTTGTTGTGCCAGTGCCAGGTCTTTTACTTGGTTCAGGGCATCTGTTGTTTTGGAAGCTACATCACTGGCCAGATCCTGCACGTAGCCGATACTTGAGGATAAGAAGGTTTCATCATCTGCAGAAACTGGGTACAAGAAGCAAAAGTAGATCAGTATGATGATTTACTCTAAATAGATCAACTAAACCTCTTCAATAATATCTGTGTATTGGAGAAAATTAATATAATCACGAAGTATTTTTATTTTGCTTTAAAAACTCCAATTATTGAATGAATAATCTGTTAAAGTATGACATTTGGTAAGGCAGCAGTGATGGGTGCATGACTACAAAATAATAGTCATTTCCAAGTCTGAATTTGATTTGCAGAAGATGACAGGAGTTCCAGTGCAACATCTCCAACTGAGCAGTGTACTCAGCAACGATGGCAAAAAAAATTGTCTGCATTGTGTTTAAGGACATTTAATAAAAATGTATGCTTCATGCTTTTCTTGGGCCTAAATGTAGGGGGACATACAAATAAAAAAAAAATATTCAGGGCTAGAAAATGTAATATATTGCAGCTTAGAAGTTCCTAGATGAACACCCTCCCCCTTCGTCCTCATCAGAACTGAATGGCAGGATGGGTTTTGTAGTTCTGGGGATAGCTCAGAAAGTTGATAATATTGTTTGAGATTTCAGTTCAGTGCACAGGAAGTTACAAGGACACTGGATTTTTGGAAGAAACTTTGAAATGCTCTCCTGGCCTTGTAACCACAATATTATAATTATGATGATTATGATGAAAGACTGCAACCTGGAGGTATACTTCTAAAGTGCACTGGAGGGTTGAGAATGACTGGTTAGGGGAGCAAGATTTGTGCAAAGAAAAAACATGCAAAACACACTTTAAGCCCAGGTAAAAAAAAAAAAAAAGGACCAGATGTTTTTTAAATCCTCCAAGATATATTGAAGCAGACGTGTGCAAAGAATAAATTGCTTTAGACTTTGACCAACTGGTAGATAACGTTACAGATGTTTTATCTGGGTTTCAAGGAAAACAGTAGTCAGTTGATCTAAGAAGTAAATATACTTATAATGTCCAGGAGAGCATTTGCTTAAACAATGCTAAATTCTCCTTCTATGCTCTAAAGCAGCCTTTTTCAACCAGGGTGCCCAGGCACCCTGGGGCGCCTTGAGGTTTCTTCAGGGGTGCCTTGGAAAAATTTCCCTAAAAATTGCCCAAAAATTATATAGCCAGTGGGTGGGTGAAACCTGCCTTTTAATTAATGTTTAGTTTAGTCAATGTTTGGTGTCCTACGTGTATTGATGTTGCTGTAAAATTGTCAGAATAGTTTTTACATTTTAGAATGGAGTGCCTCAAGTCCATAATTTTGGAGGGTGCCTCATGATTGCCCATTATTTTTAAAGGGTGCCTTGTCTGCAAAAAGGTTGAGAAACACTGCTCTAAAGCTCCCTAGACCTGGATGGTCTGGAATGGAAAGAAAATGTAAAGAAATAAGAAATTATGGGAATTTTTTTTATTTTTGAATCATACTTACCCAGGTGGATGCAGCATCAATCTGATCTTGCATCTGTCCCCCACTGGCTCTAAGGCTGAGAGCCAAGCGATCAAACACCGCTGGACGCTCAGTTCTCAGAGCTCTGTGAGCAGAAAGCTGGTAAATGTCAGCGGCTCTCTGCTCTGCCCCCTCCCCCCCCTGCACCCATTGGAGCACTGGGATGTGGAGGGGCAAGAGCAGCCGGCTCAGGCTCTCAGCAGCTCATTGAGAAGCTTAGCTGGGTGCCGGTCCAGGCATGTGGGTGGATCCCAACCATATTGTTACTTCAGCCCGCTGTCTGCTGAAAACTGGTCACAGGAGTGCAGCACAATCTGTAATCCTGTAAACTGCAGAAGAAGTACAGCCAAATAAACATATTTCTTCTTTGACAAAAAAACTGAGCTTCCTATGCCACCCTCCAGACAAAGGATACACCCACACCCTCAAAACTGTAGATCATGAAGAATTAAAATGCCAAAAAGCATTTGTTAAACCCACAAGTGCTGTTTTCACTACTCCTATATTTCATACTTGATTTTTTTTTTTAAAATGCAGTTATATGGAGTTTGGATAAAAGGTTTACAGTAATATAACATATTTGGTAGTTACTGTAAGTGGTACATTAGTGTAAGTGGTACATAATATAGAAGTCTAGACATTAGACCAAAAAGAAGACAGGTGTCAAGAAAGGGTAATAAAGGGATCAGAGATAGGGATACATAGGAGGGACAGTTCTTCCATTTAGTGATAGCTGGGAGATAACAAAAAAATGTTTTCTCCTATAATATTTTCTGGATGTCTTTGTACAGTGAATGCGTGCTCAGGTAAAAAAAAATAATAAAATGTGGGAATTCAGACAAGTCTGAAATAGGGATTGACCGATTATCTGCAAAGCCGATATATGGAGGGCCGATCTGCACTTTCCCCGACATATCGGAATTGGCCACCAAGGTGGCCGATATTACCGATATTTCGTAAAGTGCTTGTACCGGAGTGATGCCTGCACCCAGAGGCATCACCCCGGTACCGGCGTCCATAGCCGATGGTCAGCTGTCTTGTAATGACAACCGATGCGGCTGAAAAGCCGTTCGGCTGTCATTACAAGGAGCGGGAGGGGACATTCCCCCTCCCGCCGCTTTCCGCGGCTCGCCCGGGTCTCCCGTCCCACCGGAAGACCCGAGCAACCAGCCTGCACGGCCGCCCAAGACCCGATCAAAGCCGCATTTGGCTCCGATCGGGTCTCCATGCAAAAACCCAGAAGTGATGTCATGACAGATTAAAAAAAATGACAGCATTCAAAACAGCCAAACTTGGCGTTTTGAATGCTTTTAAGTGCAGAGGAGGGGTTTGGGGTCTTTTAGATCCCCAGATCCCTCCACAAGAGTACCTGTCAAGAAAATAAATTAAAAAATTTAAATGTACAAAAATATCGGCCCATATCGGCTGATACCGATACGTGATGACCAAAATATCGGTATCGGCAATGAAAAAACGATATCGGTCAATCCCTAGTCTGAATCATAGAGGTGAGTATAATGTACACATTCCTTCCCAGCCCATTGATATGAACCCTTTGTGCTACTTCAAAAGTTTGATTAGAAAGTAACAAAAAACGGTAAACATTAACTACTTCCGGTCCGCGCTATAGCCGAAAGAAGGCTGCAGCGCGGACTCTAATTTTCGGGAGGCCGTCTTTAAACGGCCTCCCAGAGACAGGCTCCCCGCGCACTCCCGCGAGCACGCATCGGGGAAAATCTGTGTCGGCCGTGTCCCTTGGACACAGCCAATCCCAGATCGTGGTAAATGGCCAATCACAGCGGCCATTTACCACGTGATCGGCCCATGCAATGAGAGATGATCTCATATGTTAACATATGAGATCATCTCTCATCGCCAGCGCTCCTTCCTCACACGGAGACTGCAATGTGAGGAAAGAGGAGTGCTGATCAGCCGCCGGGGACACAGAAGAATGTAATCAGTGCCCTGATTACACAAGGTAAAAAACATACACAAAGTGCCCACCATCAGTGCCCACAGTGCCCGCCATCAGTGCCCCCCATCAGTGCCCACAATCAGTGCCCATAGTGCTGCCAGTCAGTGCCCATCAGTGCCTGCTCATCTAGGCACTGATGAGCACTGACTGGCAGCACTATGGGCACTGAGTGTGGGCACTGATGGTGCTGCCCATCAGTGCTCATCAGTGCCACCCATCAGTGTCCATCAGTGCCATCCGCCAGTGCCCATCAGTGCCGCCTATCAGTGCCCATCAGTGCCGCCCGTCAATGCCGCCTCTCAGTGCCCAGCAGTGCCACCTCTCAGTGCCACCTCTCAGTGCCCAGCAGTGCCGCCTATCAGTGCTCATCAGTGCCGCCTATCAGTGCTCATCAGTGCCGCCTATCAGTGCCGCCTATCAGTGCGGCATTTTAGTACCTCCTCATCAGTGCCCATAAGTGCCACCTCATCAGTGCCCATAAGTGCCACCTCATCAGTGCCCATCAGTGCAGCCTATCAGTGCCCATCAGTGCCGCCTCATCAGCGCACATCAGTGAAGGAGAAAAATTTATTTATTTTCAAAATTTACTCGCAGAAAATAAGAAAAACTTTTTTTTTTTCAAAATTGTCTGTCTTTTTTCTTTTTTTTTTGTAAAAAATACAAAACCCAGAGGTGATTAAATACCACCAAAAGAAAGCTCTATTTGTGAGAAAAAAAAAAGATAAAAATGTCATATGGGTACAGTGTAGCATGACCGCGCATTTGTCATTCAAAGTGTGAGAGCACTGAAAGCTAAAAATTGGTCTGGATGGGAAGGGGGTTTAAGTGCACAGTAGGCAAGTGGAACAGTGAAGAGAACAGTATATAGTAATAGGTACAATGTATAGTATTTTGTTTCAAATTGGATATCTATTTCTTACCTGCACAGGCAGTTAAAACAAGCAGAGCAGCGATCACCACAAGCTTCATATTAAGGTTTCAGATGATAATCTGTTAAAATACAAATCACATTATTTGAAGGGCATAATAAATACTATCAGGCAGATTAAAATGTTGTAGGCAAATCACTGTGTAAGGTCAAAATGTTGGTGTAAGGTACATTTGCATCCTTTAGAATACACAAGTTACAAATAACCCATAAGTAAAAATGCAAAATATTCACATATCCCTAAAACAGTCCATAAAGAATACCAAACCTTACCTTAACCCAATGCCAATCCTACCACCTGCCATAACTGTAACCTACCATTTCCTCTAAACCTAAAACAAACTTAGTAGCAAATATATTGTTAGCCTAACCTCATCATTCTAGAATGTAACTCAGTCCTTGAATAAACCCTAGTCCATGTCCTATCACAACAAGTAAAACATCTTTGGCATGTGCAGGGGAGGCCTGGCAACCTTTGGACTAAGTGTGGGCAGGTGGCAAATACAACCAAGTGGCCTTTTCATAGTATGGATTCCTGTGCCCTAAAGATTATGTATTATGTAAAGTGTGTCTTGGCGCCGGAGTGATTGGTGGGCATAGTGAAAAGGTAAATGGTCCTAAAGGACATCGTTTATTGTGCCACACCTTTTCACATCTTCCAGCATCAGTTTTCTTTGTGGTTCTTGAAATTCAGTGACATGACATCTCAGAGTTGAATAGGAAGAATTCTCTCTGCCAGAAGCTGTGATCAAAGATCTGAACAGAAAATCCGTATCTACTTAATACATAACACGTGTCACTGGATGAGGGCCAGGCTTCAACATTTGCTGAAGGCTCGTTCACACCATATTGCACATCTTACAAGTGGTATGCATTTTGACACTGCATTGCTCTACATTGCAATACATTATTGGAGTGGTTGTAAAGGTAGAAGATTTTTAGCCTTAATGCATTCTCTGCATTAAGGTAAAAAACCTGCGATTAGGATCTCTCCCAGCTCCCCATAAATACTTACCTGAGCCTGATCTCGATCCAGCACTATACCCAAGAGTAGCAGCTATCTTTGCTCACTCTCTCTTTTCATTGGACTTGGAGGCAGTCATGCCAATCACAGCGTGTGAGGAGAGAGCGGTGGGTGGGGCCAAGCAATTCTCTCAGTGTCTATGGACACACACAGCGCTGCTCGGGATCGAGCCTGCACAAGTGCCTTCATAGCAAGTGGCTTGCTATAGAGGCTCTCAGCAGGGGAGAGGAGCCAGGAGTGCCAACAAGGGACACCAGAAGAGGAGGATTGAGGCTTCTCTGTGCAAAACTATTGCACAGAGCAGGTAAGTATAACATGTTTGTAAAAAAAATTAATAAATATTTTTACAATCATTTTAATCTTCCTTGTAATGTGTCTTTGTACATTTTTTATTTTGCTTTTTTTTTACCTCTGTCTTTTCAATGCATGCTGCAATGGATTGCAACACACTGTGATAAAATGCAACCTAGAACACAACACAGGGGGTAAACCAGCACCACTGAAAACAATTCTATTTTATTTGACCTTGCACTGACTGTGTTGAGCAATGCAGTCTAACACTGGTGGCGTGAACAAGCCCTGAGTCACTGACCTAGAACAAGCATGCAGCCAGTGAAGACAGAAGTCAAGATCTCTACATTGGTTTTGGGTCAGTAAATCAGAAAGCATGAAAACCAAAAAACATGACAGCAAGATAACTAGAATTTTCACAAAGAAGTAGAAAATGGCAATCCATGTATTTATTTCAATAAAGGTTTCCTTAATAGCAAGCCTAATACAAGAGATCAATAATTATTGTATTCATCACTGATGTTATATGGATACACATTTCTGAAGATCAATGTTACAAAACAGCATTATCATATTGCACTGAAATAATTAGATTTATATCATTAACAATAATATGTACATTAAGATTCTAATTGAATAGAGTGCTCAGAAGTACAACATACATGAACATTTCCATTTAGCTGAGACTCACCTTGCAGTACTGCACCCTGAGCTCTACCTAGTCCCTTCCCATTGTATATAGGGTGCACGTGTTATATAGACTGCTTTCTCCATAGGGAGAGCCTGGAGGGGAGTGGGTGGGTGTGTTGGGAGAGGGGTGAAGGTTGCAGTCCAGGATCAGAAAGTTTATACCTAGGACTAAGAGTATTTGCTGACTCCCTTGTGCCACAGAGATAGGAGATTAACAGATAATCCCATAACACACATCATTAGTAAAATAATGTGCATTGAGCACACTGAAGTATGAGTCATACCTTTATCCTAAAATTCCTAATACAACTAGCAATGCATGAAAAATGCAATATTTGGGACTAGAAGGAATAATGAGAATGGGTAAGTACTCACACATATAGGTGAAAACCTGCATCTTCATAGACACAGCTTGTCACCCAACAGGATACCTTTTGACTTGTTCATGATCTCGTAGATGAACACAAGCTGTTATGCATGGACATCTCAATGGATATAAGAAATTAAGTATATGTGAATCCTCGTCTTGTAAAACAACCCGCTGTATAATATAAATGCAAGGCAAACTATGTCTGTATATATATATATATACACAAATGCGATTCCAAAAAAGTTGGGACACTGTACAAATTGTGAATAAAAACAGAATGCAATGATGTGGAAGTTTCAAATTTCAATATTTTATTCAGAATACAACATAGATGACATATCAAATGTTTAAACTGAGAAAATGTATCATTTTAAGGGAAAAATAAATTGATTTTAAATTTCATGGCATCAACACATCTCCAAAAAGTTGGGACAAGGCCATGTTTACCACTGTGTGGCACCCCCTCTTCTTTTTATAACAGTCTGCAAATGTCTGGGGACTGAGAAGACAAGTTGCTCACGTTTAGGAATAGGAATGTTGTCCCATTCTTGTCTAATACAGGCTTCTAGTTGCTCAACCGTCTTAGGTCTTCTTTGTTGCATCTTCCTCTTTATGATGCTCCAAATGTTTTCTATGGGTGAAAGATCTGGACTGCAGGCTGGCCATTTCAGTACCCGGATCCTTCTTCTACGCAGTCATGATGTTGTAATTGATGCAGTATGTGGTCTGGCATTGTCATGTTGGAAAATGCAAGGTCTTCCCTGAAAGGGACAATGTCTGGATGGGAGCATATGTTGTTCTAGAACTTGGATATACCTTTCAGCATTGATGATGCCTTTCCAGATGTGTAAGCTGCCCATGCCACATGCATCATGCAACCCCATACCATCAGAGATGCAGGCTTCTGAACTTAGCGCTGATAACTTGGGTTGTCCTTGTCCTCTTTAGTCTGGATGACACGGTGTCCCAGTTTTCCAAAAAGAACTTCAAATTTTGATTCGTCTGACCACAGAACAGTTTTCCACTTTGCCACAGACCATTTTAAATGAGCCTTGGCCCAGAGAAAACGCCTGCGCTTCTGGATCATGTTTAGATATGGGTTCTTTTTTGGCCTATAGAGTTTTAGCCGGCAACGGCGAATGGCACGGTGGATTGTGTTCACCGACAAAGTTTTCTGGAAGTATTCCTGAGCCCATGTTGTGATTTCCATTACAGTAGCATTCCTGTATGTGATGCAGTGCCGTCTAAGGGCCCGAAGATCATGGGCATCCAGTATGGTTTTCCGGCCTTGACCCTTACGCACAGAGATTGTTCCAGATTCTCTGAATCTTTGGATGATATTATGCACTGTAGATGATGATAACTTCAAACGCTTTGCAATTTTTCTCTGAGAAACTCCTTTCTGATATTGCTCCACTATTTTTCGCCGCAGCATTGGGGGAATTGGTGATCCTCTGCCCATCTTGACTTCTGAGAAACACTGCCACTCTGAGAGGCTCTTTTTATTCCCAATAATGTTGCCAATTGACCTAATAAGTTGCAAATTGGTCCTCCAGCTGTTCCTTATATGTACATTTAACTTTTCCGGCCTCTTATTGCTACCTTTCCCAACTTTTTTGGAATGTGTAGCTCTCATGAAATCCAAAATGAGCCAATATTTGGCATGACATTTCAAAATGTCTCACTTCCAACATTTGATATGTTATCTATATTATATTGTGAATAAAATATAAGTTTATGAGATTTGCAAATTAGTCCATTCCTTTTTTACTCACAATTTGTACAGTGTCTCAACTTTTCTGGAATTGGGTTTGTACATATACATACACACTTTTTTTCTTTTTTTATGAGTGATCACATGACCTCTGTTCTCAGCTACCTAAGGGGCTTAGGGAGGTGGGAGTGGAGACTGAAGGGGGTGAGTCAGTATGATGTAGAGAAATAGCAGTACTACACTGAACTTTCCAGTGAAGAGCTGTGCAGAGGGAGGCGTGCCAGAATAAGTCTTGGCCATTGGAGAACAGGCAGGCTGCAAAGAAGAAAACTGACCACACTGGGCGGATGTGTTTCTAAACCTAGCATGGTCAGTTTAAAATAGGAAAATGTGGGGACTGGCAGGATCAGCAGGTATCTCACATAAATGAAGAAATACAAAGAGGACAGGACAGCATATTTTTTAACACAATTGGTCTGAAGAAGGAGCAGTTGTGCGCATGCTCCGAAACCGGTAACCGCCCATTCCACGTCAACACAGCCGTACGGCCTCCCTGTGAGGTATGCGGTTCACCACGGCCTCACTCTGATCCAGTTCCCTGATTGGTCTGGCTGCTGGCAGCTTTGAGGACGGGACACCGTAGATCAGGAAGGACGCCGGGTCATGACGACTC
The DNA here is from genome assembly GCF_965119305.1 of Pelophylax lessonae. Lineage (NCBI taxonomy): Eukaryota > Metazoa > Chordata > Amphibia > Anura > Ranidae > Pelophylax > Pelophylax lessonae. Next base: position 149,924,444 of record NC_138779.1, on the reverse strand, counting down.
ATTTCTGCCTTCATGTAAGTTTTTAATGTGAGTTAATAAATCTGGTATACTTGCTTCACTGAGTGGCGCCTTTTCCTTTATTCTGTTTTTCAAAAACAAGTACACTGGCGTAGCTTCAGGGGTCACAATGGCGACCACATCCATGCTTCAGGGAGCCCATGCGGTCTGCCTGTCACATTTAGTTTTAGACCTGGACAGGGGGGGGGGCAGCGGGAAAAATATAGGAACCACTGTTGAGAGCCTGCTTCTCCTCCTCTACCTCCCGCTGGCATTCAGAGGCTGCAGGAGGAGAGGGAGAGGATTGGTTTCTGTATATGTTGCCCCTCTTGCCCAGTTTAGTCTTATTTCTGCACTGCCTGTCCCCCAGTGTGTTCCCCTGCTAACCCCATCCCCCACATGCATCTCTTCTCTCCCGCCGACTGCGGACTGGGAAGAACAGGAAAGGGGCAGGTAGATATGTCATTTTCTGGCCCCTTCCTTTTCTGAATGAACACAGTGAGTCATCAGTACTGAATACTTGCTCTTTTCATTCAAAACTGAAGCATAGTAAACTGTGTTTACCATGCTTTGGTTTGTGAATGAACATTAAGCTCTGTACACAGCTATTCCTATTCATTTATTCTGTGCATCTGAGGATTAGGTATTGGTTGAACTAGATGGACTTGGGTCTTTTTTCAACCAGACTAACTATGCAACTATGTAAATTGAGGGCTGTGTCCTCAATCTCCTTTCTCTGTCTCCAAAATGAGACATTAGGGGTCTATTTAGACCCCTGATATTTCATCAAAGCCCTCCAACAGGGCTGCTGAAAAAACTGTGAAAAAATAAAAATAAATAGAATTGTAAAAAAAATAAACTTACATGTTACATTTTAAAAAAAAAATAACCAAAATAAAAAACTACTGACCCTGTCCTCTGCCCTACTGACACAGTCTACTGCCATACTGACACATCCGCTGATTTATTGACACCGTCCACTGCCATACTGACACATCCGCTGCTTTATTGACACCGTCCACTACCCTACTGACATTGTTCACACACTGTCCACTCCCCCATTGACACTGTCCACTTTTAAGGTAGGCTAAGTTGATATTTTTACAGTGACATTTGTTTTATTATATTTTCTAAGTTTTCCTCACTAGTTAGTTAGGCCTTGCTAGTTGCATTCTTTTTTTTTTGTTTAAGGGCTCCGAACTCTGGTGAACTTTGATCTCTTTCATGTTGTTCAGGTAGATCTCCACCTCTCAAAGGTTGCCTAACCTGCTCCAGGGTATTCAAAAGAATTGGAGAGGTATGTCAAAATGTGGACAGTTTTTCCAAAATCATTTGAACTACCCTCTCAATACGCACAGTAAATAAATATCTGAAATAACTCTTTAGCCACTTGCAGTATCTTGGCACTAGATGGTAGTGGGGGACCCTGGGTCAACTTTTGCATCGGGGCCCACAAGCTTAAAGCTACGCCTCTGCACAAGGATATGGTACATCAGACACATATCAGGAATATGAAATGTTGGGGTAACATACACTTTAGAACCTCAAATGTAGTGAGGGGGTTGGGTACACCTGAGCATTGTGGTGCATAATTCCTTGACTGCCTTCTGTTGCTCAAAGGTTGATGAAAATGTTACATAGTAATATAGTTAGTCTGGTTGAAAAAAGACACAAGCCAATCTAGGGGAAAAAAATCATACAATACTATATACACAATCCTATACCCACAGTTGATCCAGAGGAAGGCAAAAAACCCCAGCAAAGCATGATCCAATTTGCTCCAGCAGAAGAAAACAAATTCTTCCTGATCCCGAGAGGCAATCGGATATTCCCTGAATCAGCTTTACCTATACATGTTAGTGTCCAGTTATATTATGTTCATTTAGGAAAGAATCCAAGCCTTTTTTGGAGTCTATTACACATTTTCACAGCTCTTACTGTGAAGAAACCTTTTTCGTATTTGGAGATTGAATCTCTTTTCCTCTAGACGTAAAGAGTGCCCCCTTGTCCTCTGTAATGACCTTAAAGTGAATACCTTAACACCAAGTTCACTATATTTTAGAAGTTAAATACCCCAGCTATATGAAAGCTTAGAAGTGGTTTGCCAACATCCCTGTAAACTGAACAAGCAGAATGGGGGGTCCCCCTAGGGTGTGGGACTTTACCGGCAAACACACTTCCACAAGTAGATAAAAATAAATCGTTTTATTAAACAAGGTTTAAAATTGATCTTACATAGATCGAACGGGTATAAAGGTCACATAGATTGTACAGATAGTGTAGATGGGTATAATTAACAAAAAAGAAATGAGGAGAATTGTATTGCATATACTCAAAGGTACATATTAGCTTCTTGAAGGAAATCCTCCCACCCGACGCGTTTCAGGCACGCAGGCCTTTCTTCAGGGGTCTGAAGTGGGGAGATTTGTGATTTCCTACATGACATGATAAGTATTGTTTAGATTAGTTGCATAAACATATTATCCAATACAGTATAAGTATACAGTATAAGTAAATTATCAGATATACATTGTATATATTGCACGTATAGGTAAAGCTTGGATTCTTAAAAATTCATACCTGTAAGCTACTGAAGAAGTGACAAGAGAGTCACGGCTGTTAAATGAAAGGAAAGAAAAGAGTTCCGCTGTGCAGGATACCGACGTGGGCGCCACTGGGTCCCTGAGGCTGTAGGTCCTCCCGTATGTGGCCCCAACGAGGATGCCTAGGTTGGGGTCACACTGGCGTCTGTGTAAATGTATATGCAAAGGAATGATTCGCATTGTGTTCTCTGCGTAGGTAGTATATTTTTAAATAAGAAAAAAAGGAAGGGGAGATACCTTCTGGTAATTGTCTCAGCACTTATGCTTAAAGGGGTTGTGGAGTATCTGTTCCACTGAGAGTCGAAAGGTAGAGGAAGTTTTATTTGTTTCTGGAAAATAAAAATAAAAATAAAAATTGTACCTATTTTCAATGGGGTGTTTTGGTTGGATTGTGTCAAAGAGTTAGTAGTAACCATGTATGTGTTGTACTCATACCTTGTAGTATTTGTATCCAAAAAGGGACTTTATGCCCGAGGGAGTAGAGAATTGTGTGGTTGGTTCCCGATGGGTGAAGGACGAATGGTCCTGAGAGACTGTTACAATGGGAACATAACAGAGTATATAATACTTACTGGAATATGTGTCTGGAAATTAGGGGGATTCAGCAGCGGCGGATGCTGTGTCTAGTGTCCGCCGCTGTTTATATGTGGAGTGAGAGACGCCGGAGCATGCGCAGTGCGTGCCACGCGCACGCTCCGGCGCTGAAGGTGACCAGTGGCATCCCCCGCCGATGGAACGCAGGCCACGCCCCCAGATGCGGAAGCGCGGCCTGCGTTCCAGCGGGGCCGACGCAGTGACTGGCTCAACCATAGCGGGCGGGGCCGAGATGATCGGGTGGTGCCCGCAGGAGGAGCCAGGATGTAGGGGGAGCCCGCATGTGAATTGCGTGCCCCCCCCGGGTGCGCCGGGTGGAGCAACAGGGAGAGCAACAGCCAAAGGGGGTGGAAAATTAGGGCGGAGTCGGCCAATGCATATCGGAATGTTAGTGTGAAGAGAAGAGCAGAGAGCAGGTCAGGAAAGGTAGGGGAAAAGGAAAGCAATGAAGGTGGATAGTGAGGATGGCTGTTGTGGATCCCTGGGGGATCCATTCCAATATTCAAACACATTTTGTTGCATTGTTCCATATGTGAAGAAGACAACACATTATATAACAGGTAAATATAGTATGAAAATATTATACAGTATATACGTAGAAAACACTTTGTTTATATATACAGAATATATCCGAGGCTAACAACAGCTCACCGAAGATTGAGTAATATTGTTATATCTGTGTTATTAAAGGTAAACAGTATATATTTAATGATCTGTGCGAGTGGTTTGATTTCTATATCTTATCCATCACTCTGAGTGTGTCTACGTTATATGGTGCACACATATGAATAGTGTATGGAGAGAAAAAAAAAAGAAAAGGGGAAAGGGAATCAATATAGAGAATACTGAAAGACCTGAAACCAGGGACCTCAAGTGGTCTGGGAGCAGCAGACCTATTTGGTATAAACACAGTAATGAGCAACTCATGTAGAAGTTACTGATAGCATACATGTATTTCTGTAGGGGAAGGAAAAAAGTTTAGTTCAATATTTTTAGGCACATTCTGCATACTGATGGATGGAAAATGGGGGGGGGGGGAATTGTTGATGTGAGCTGGTAAAGAATGGGGGAGAAAAGGGGGGGGGGAGGAGAATGGGGGAGGGGGAACAGGGTTGTTGGAGGAAGATGAGTGGGGTGGTGTGAGTTCACTTTTCCCAGCCTCCAGAGGAGAACCCCTCTAGAAAGGGTCTAAAGCTGAGAGAGTCATTAAGGCCTGGAGGTGAAGTGGCATTCAGTTCTATTATCCATCGTGTTTCACGTTGTAGAAGTGTTTTGTTCCAGTCTCCCCCTCTTTTGTTTGGGTGTATTCTGTCTAGAATTAAAAACTGGATAGCGGGGAAGTGGCCATAATGGAAATCTCTTACGTGCCTGCCAAGGGGTAGGTCTGGATTTGCTGTCTTCATACTTAAAATGTGTCTGTAGGCTCTGTTGTGAAATTCAAGTTTTGTTTTGCCTACATAGTACCCACCGCATGGGCAGAGTAGTAAGTATACTACCCCGATGGTCTTGCAGTTGGCGTAGTGGCGGGGTTTATACTTTTTACCATTAGGTAGGATGATGTTGGGGTTGATGCACATATACTGACAATATGTGCATCCACCGCAACGAAAGGTTCCTGGTCTTTTACAGGGGTCTCGTCTCGGTTCACCAGTGTATTCACTGTGGACTAGCATATCCTTCAATGACTTCGTTTTTCTAAATGTTATAGCAGGGGTTTGTTGTATATGTGGATTGAGGGTGGGATCGATTGTTAGGAGATGCCAGTATTTATTAATGATTTTCCTGACTTTGGTGTGATCTTTTGTGTATTTTGTAATAATGCGGGTAGTTTCCGATTTCCTTGTTGTAGGTTGTTGTGGTAGTTTGGGAAATAATAAATCTGCTCTGTTTTGTGCTGTCGCCCGTTTAAAGGCTCTTTTTAAACAGATGTTGGAGTATCCCCGTGTATGGAGTCTTTCTCTTAGTTTGTCGGCTTCAATTTTGAATGTTACATCGTTTGAGCAATTTCGGCGGGTCCTAAGGTACTGGCTGTAGGGGATGGATCTCAACAGAGGGGCTGGGTGTGAACTGGTGGAGTGTAGAATGGTATTTCCAGCAGTGGGTTTGCGATATATGGAACTGGTAAGTAAGCCATCTGTGTTTTTTTCGATGGTGACGTCAAGAAAATTGATTGTTTTTTGGTGACATGTCATGGTGAATGATAGGTTAAAGTTATTTTTGTTCATGCATGTTATGCAGTCAAGTAATAGTTCCTGGGGTCCAGTCCATATGATGAACACGTCATCAATATATCTGTACCATGACAGGATGTGATCCGTAAAATGGGTGAGTGTGGAGTCTAGAAGAAATGAGCGTTCCCACTCCCCCAGGTACAGGTTGGCATATGATGGGGCACAGCCCGTCCCCATTGCCACGCCCTGTACCTGGAGGTAGTGGGAGCCATTGAAGGAGAAAGAGTTGTGGGTCAGGATGTATTCAAGAGCTTGAATTAAGAATTCATTGAATGGAGTTGGTATTGGGTTGGATTGTTGGAGGACCCTTCGAATGGCCGCGATGCCCTGTGCATGTGGTATGGAGCTGTATAGAGCTTCCACGTCCACTGCCACCAGTAAAGATTCCAGAGGTATTACCAGGCCTTCGATGATTTGTAGTAAATGAATAGTGTCTTTCACGTATGAGGAAAGGTCTTCTACATATGGTCTCAGTTTTTCGTCAATGAGTCTACTTAAATTCTCAGAGATGCTTCCTCTGCCTGATACAATGGGTCTCCCTGGTGGGCTTTCTAGGTTTTTATGTACCTTGGGCAGACTGTAAAATGTGGGGATTTTGGGATAACTTGTACGGATATACTCCCAACATTGTTTGTCTATTACGTTATGGTAGTATGCGGTGTCTACAAGTAAGTAGAATTCCTGGTGGTGTTTGTCAATGGTGGATTTGTTTATGGATCTGTACCAGTCTGAGTTTTGTAAAATTTTATCGCACATTGCAGTATATTGGCTGTTGTGCATGATGACAATGTTGCCTCCCTTGTCGGAGGGTTTGATGGTAAGTTCAGATTGTTTTAGTAGGGTGTCTAATGCTTTTTTCTCAGAGGTTGGGAAGTTGGAACTTGATGTGGATGTTTTCAGTTTTTTAATGTCTTGAATCGTCATTGTTAGAAAGGCGTTTAGGTTCGGATTGAGGGAAGGGGAAGGGAATTTGTCTGATTTTTTCTTGAGTTTTGTCATATTGGATGCACTCGTTGGTGCAGGATCGACATGTGCGTTGAGGAGGGATTCTAGGTCGATCTTGTCGATCAGGTCTAGATCTTCCTGTTCCTCTAGTAATGAAATGAGTGTATCTAATGCTGCATTTTCTAGTGATATTTTTTCTTTGGGTTTTGTGTGAAAGCTTTTTAGCAATAGTTTCCTGGCAAAGATTTGGAGGTCTTTTATTACCTCAAAATTATCCGTCTTTGACTCTGGGCAAAAACTTAGACCCTTAGTGAGAAGGTTTAATTGGTCCTCAGTTAGGGGGTAGTCAGAGAGATTGATAATATTCAGAGGATTGGTCTTGGGTTCCGTGATAGGTGTGTGTCATGATAGGTGTGATGGTGCTGAGGGGAGTGTGGGGGGTGGTCCTTCTGGTTGATTGGAAGGTGTAATTGGGGGCGCTGGAGTGCTCGTGGTTTTGAAAATGGGTGCTGTGGTTGGTCTGTTTGTGCCGTTGCGTAGGGTACCTGTATTGCGTGAAGAGGGCGTTCCTGTTGGTGCGCGTGCGGGTGGTTGTGAGGGGACGTGCGAATCGGTGATGTGTTTCTTGAACAGTTGATCCTCATTGTCTTGAGGGGTCCTCTTCGTTTTTTGTTTTCTGTTTCCGTGAGACTGCTGTGAGGATGAAGAAATAGAGGAATTAATGGAGGAATCTGACCCATGAAAATACTTTTTATCTCTCGTGTTGCGTGTTTGGGATATTGTTTTTTGCCATCTGTAGGCTTTTTGTTCAGCAAACGCTGTTTTGTCTCGCCAGAATTTTCTCTCTTTCGTAGCAGTGGTTTCTTTTACTATATGGTCCAAGTGGAGTTTAATCTTTTCCTCTTGTTCCCGATAGTTAGCTAGTGGTTGAAAAGGGGTAAGTTTTTCATAGATCTTATTGATGTCTATTTCTAAGGAGGTAATGCGTTTACGATATTCCTCCATAAGTAGTTGCATCATGGTTTTAGTACATTGTTGTAAGTTTTGTTCCCATTTACTTTTGAAGGTTTCATCAAGATTGTCGAGAGTGGGGAAAATTTGAATGCGTAAGCCAAACGGATTGATGTTCTCAAGAATATACTGTTCAAAGCTATCAATATGGAGTGCCTGGGTTAGCTTTTTTTCAACTACTTTTTTCAATTGGGTGAACAAGGAAATCATCTCGGATTCCTTTGCTCCTATTTTACTTTGTTCCTTATACGATGTCAGGAGTTTGGCGAAGCCTTGCTCTTTAAACATATTTGAGGTGGCTGGGGAGAATTGGTAGGTTTGAGTAGATCGTTGTGGAGTTATAGAATATTCTACAGATTGTTTCGAATTAGAGGGAGGAAAAGATCCAAGCTGTCTAAGTCTGCAATACCGATGGAAGGGGTGTATTGAGAAATAGTCAGGTAGGTGTTTCACTCATTTCATTACTAGAGGAACAGGAAGATCTAGACCTGATCGACAAGATCGACCTAGAATCCCTCCTCAACGCACATGTCGATCCTGCACCAACGAGTGCATCCAATATGACAAAACTCAAGAAAAAATCAGACAAATTCCCTTCCCCTTCCCTCAATCCGAACCTAAACGCCTTTCTAACAATGACGATTCAAGACATTAAAAAACTGAAAACATCCACATCAAGTTCCAACTTCCCAACCTCTGAGAAAAAAGCATTAGACACCCTACTAAAACAATCTGAACTTACCATCAAACCCTCTGACAAGGGAGGCAACATTGTCATCATGCACAACAGCCAATATACTGCAATGTGCGATAAAATTTTACAAAACTCAGACTGGTACAGATCCATAAACAAATCCACCATTGACAAACACCACCAGGAATTCTACTTACTTGTAGACACCGCATACTACCATAACGTAATAGACAAACAATGTTGGGAGTATATCCGTACAAGTCATCCCAAAATCCCCACATTTTACAGTCTGCCCAAGGTACATAAAAACCTAGAAAGCCCACCAGGGAGACCCATTGTATCAGGCAGAGGAAGCATCTCTGAGAATTTAAGTAGACTCATTGACGAAAAACTGAGACCATATGTAGAAGACCTTTCCTCATACGTGAAAGACACTATTCATTTACTACAAATCATCGAAGGCCTGGTAATACCTCTGTAATCTTTACTGGTGGCAGTGGACGTGGAAGCTCTATACAGCTCCATACCACATGCACAGGGCATCGCGGCCATTCGAAGGGTCCTCCAACAATCCAACCCAATACCAACTCCATTCAATGAATTCTTAATTCAAGCTCTTGAATACATCCTGACCCACAACTCTTTCTCCTTCAATGGCTCCCACTACCTCCAGGTACAGGGCGTGGCAATGGGGACGGGCTGTACCCCATCATATGCCAACCTGTACCTGGGGGAGTGGGAACGCTCATTTCTTCTAGACTCCACACTCACCCATTTTACGGATCACATCCTGTCATGGTACAGATATATTGATGACGTGTTCATCATATGGACTGGACCCCAGGAACTATTACTTGACTGCATAACATGCATGAACAAAAATAACTTTAACCTATCATTCACCATGACATGTCACCAAAAAACAATCAATTTTCTTGACGTCACCATCGAAAAAAACACAGATGGCTTACTTACCAGTTCCATATATCGCAAACCCACTGCTGGAAATACCATTCTACACTCCACCAGTTCACACCCAGCCCCTCTGTTGAGATCCATCCCCTACAGCCAGTACCTTAGGACCCGCCGAAATTGCTCAAACGATGTAACATTCAAAATTGAAGCCGACAAACTAAGAGAAAGACTCCATACACGGGGATACTCCAACACCTGTTTAAAAAGAGCCTTTAAACGGGCGACAGCACAAAACAGAGCAGATTTATTATTTCCCAAACTACCACAACAACCTACAACAAGGAAATCGGAAACTACCCGCATTATTACAAAATACACAAAAGATCACACCAAAGGCAGGAAAATCATTAATAAATACTGGCATCTCCTAACAATCGATCCCACCCTCAATCCACATATACAACAAACCCCTGCTATAACATTTAGAAAAACGAAGTCATTGAAGGATATGCTAGTCCACAGTGAATACACTGGTGAACCGAGACGAGACCCCTGTAAAAGACCAGGAACCTTTCGTTGCGGTGGATGCACATATTGTCAGTATATGTGCATCAACCCCAACATCATCCTACCTAATGGTAAAAAGTATAAACCCCGCCACTACGCCAACTGCAAGACCATCGGGGTAGTATACTTACTACTCTGCCCATGCGGTGGGTACTATGTAGGCAAAACAAAACTTGAATTTCACAACAGAGCCTACAGACACATTTTAAGTATGAAGACAGCAAATCCAGACCTACCCCTTGGCAGGCACGTAAGAGATTTCCATTATGGCCACTTCCCCGCTATCCAGTTTTTAATTCTAGACAGAATACACCCAAACAAAAGAGGGGGAGACTGGAACAAAACACTTCTACAACGTGAAACACGATGGATAATAGAACTGAATGCCACTTCACCTCCAGGCCTTAATGACTCTCTCAGCTTTAGACCCTTTCTAGAGGGGTTCTCCTCTGGAGGCTGGGAAAAGTGAACTCACACCACCCCACTCATCTTCCTCCAACAACCCTGTTCCCCCTCCCCCATTCTCCTCCCCCCCCCCTTTTCTCCCCCATTCTTTACCAGCTCACATCAACAATTCCCCCCCCCCCCATTTTCCATCCATCAGTATGCAGAATGTGCCTAAAAATATTGAACTAAACTTTTTTCCTTCCCCTACAGAAATACATGTATGCTATCAGTAACTTCTACATGAGTTGCTCATTACTGTGTTTATACCAAATAGGTCTGCTGCTCCCAGACCACTTGAGGTCCCTGGTTTCAGGTCTTTCAGTATTCTCTATATTGATTCCCTTTCCCCTTTTCTTTTTTTTTTTTTTCTCTCCATACACTATTCATATGTGTGCACCATATAACGTAGACACACTCAGAGTGATGGATAAGATATAGAAATCAAACCACTCGCACAGATCATTAAATATATACTGTTTACCTTTAATAACACAGATATAACAATATTACTCAATCTTCGGTGAGCTGTTGTTAGCCTCGGATATATTCTGTATATATAAACAAAGTGTTTTCTACGTATATACTGTATAATATTTTCATACTATATTTACCTGTTATATAATGTGTTGTCTTCTTCACATATGGAACAATGCAACAAAATGTGTTTGAATATTGGAATGGATCCCCCAGGGATCCACAACAGCTATCCTCACTATCCACCTTCATTGCTTTCCTTTTCCCCTACCTTTCCTGACCTGCTCTCTGCTCTTCTCTTCACACTAACATTCCGATATGCATAGGCCGACTCCGCCCTAATTTTCCACCCCCTTTGGCTGTTGCTCTCCCTGTTGCTCCACCCGGCGCACCCGGGGGGGGGGCACGCAATTCACATGCGGGCTCCCCCTACATCCTGGCTCCTCCTGCGGGCACCACCCGATCATCTCGGCCCCGCCCGCTATGGTTGAGCCAGTCACTGCGTCGGCGCCGCTGGAACGCAGGCCGCGCTTCCGCATCTGGGGGCGTGGCCTGCGTTCCATCGGCGGGGGATGCCATTGGTCACCTTCAGCGCCGGAGCGTGCGCGTGGCACGCACTGCGCATGCTCCGGCGTCTCTCACTCCACATATAAACAGCGGCGGACACTAGACACAGCATCCGCCGCTGCTGACACTGCAAATTCATCCGCAACTACTCCCTAAGGTAAATACCTGGACTATATCCCTCTCACCCAACCAAACATGTAGCTGAAGATGACTTCACACGGATTTTACAATTTCAGGAACCAACAGGGAGACCTATTCCCATAACAAAAATTACATCACCTCTGAACAATATCAGGTAATTTACCAGCCTGACCTCTCTTTTTTACTCCTGGACACCCTCCCCCCCTTAATATATCTTACCTTGTATATTGTCTATATTATCCCCCTAATTTCCAGACACATATTCCAGTAAGTATTATATACTCTGTTATGTTCCCATTGTAACAGTCTCTCAGGACCATTCGTCCTTCACCCATCGGGAACCAACCACACAATTCTCTACTCCCTCGGGCATAAAGTCCCTTTTTGGATACAAATACTACAAGGTATGAGTACAACACATACATGGTTACTACTAACTCTTTGACACAATCCAACCAAAACACCCCATTGAAAATAGGTACAATTTTTATTTTTATTTTTATTTTCCAGAAACAAATAAAACTTCCTCTACCTTTCGACTCTCAGTGGAACAGATACTCCACAACCCCTTTAAGCATAAGTGCTGAGACAATTACCAGAAGGTATCTCCCCTTCCTTTTTTTCTTATTTAAAAATATACTACCTACGCAGAGAACACAATGCGAATCATTCCTTTGCATATACATTTACACAGACGCCAGTGTGACCCCAACCTAGGCATCCTCGTTGGGGCCACATACGGGAGGACCTACAGCCTCAGGGACCCAGTGGCGCCCACGTCGGTATCCTGCACAGCGGAACTCTTTTCTTTCCTTTCATTTAACAGCCGTGACTCTCTTGTCACTTCTTCAGTAGCTTACAGGTATGAATTTTTAAGAATCCAAGCTTTACCTATACGTGCAATATATACAATGTATATCTGATAATTTACTTATACTGTATACTTATACTGTATTGGATAATATGTTTATGCAACTAATCTAAACAATACTTATCATGTCATGTAGGAAATCACAAATCTCCCCACTTCAGACCCCTGAAGAAAGGCCTGCGTGCCTGAAACGCGTCGGGTGGGAGGATTTCCTTCAAGAAGCTAATATGTACCTTTGAGTATATGCAATACAATTCTCCTCATTTCTTTTTTGTTAATTATACCCATCTACACTATCTGTACAATCTATGTGACCTTTATACCCGTTCGATCTATGTAAGACCAATTTTAAACCTTGTTAAATAAAACGATTTATTTTTATCTACTTGTGGAAGTGTGTTTGCCGGTAAAGTCCCACACCCTAGGGGGACCCCCCATTCTGCTTGTTCAAGTTCACTATATGGACCACTTATGTATTTATACATGTTGATCATATCCCCCTTATTCTCCGCTTCTCAAGATAGAATAAATTCAGTTCCTTTAATCTTTCCTCCATGTCTCTTATCAGTTTGGTTGCACTTCTCTGCACTTTCTCCATTTCCCCAATGTTCTTTTTGTGAACTGGTGCCCAAAACGGAACTGCATATTCCAAATGAGGACTTACTAATGATTTGTACAGGAGAATAATGATATCTCTTTGGAAACTGCAGCTTGGCATTGCATGCTATTATTAAGCTTAGAATCTACCAGAACACCCAGATCCTTCTCCACCACTGATTCCCCCAGTTCTACTCCCCCTAGTATGTATGATGCATGCATATTCTTAGCCCCCAAGTATATAACTTACATTTATCATCATTGAACCTCATCTGCCACCTAGTTGCCCAATTAAACAGTGCATTGAGGTTGGCTTGTAAGTTAGTGTCAGGGGTGTCGTGGCAGAGCCTGACGTGTAGAGGAATGTTTCACGGGATGAAGAGCCTGGAACTATGTGTGATCGCAGGACAGGGATGCTGGCAGGATATCTTAGCAGGGCACAGGTTCACCAGAGGCACAGAGTCTAAGTGCTAGCGGGTATTCACCAGGGCCCCTAAAGGTGGGGATGGATTTGGCTGCGTGCTAACACCAGGTCACGGTCCTCCAGATTCCTCAAGCCAGGCAAAGAGCAGGTTCAGGTCCAATAGCCGGTAGTGGATAAGCAAATCAGGGTGAGGCAGAAGAGTAGTCAAGACAAGCCGCGGTCAGGGCAGGCAGCAGGTAATCAAGGTCAAAGACAAGCCCGGTCAGATGATCAGGAATAGCAGGTAATTTAAAGATTCAGTGCGACCACTGCCCTTAAATAGGATACTTGGCGCCAATGATGATTGCGCGTGAACGCGAGGTAGCCTCAAAATATTCCATGGTAGACTCTAACTATTCAAGGCGCCTCTGTGTACGCGCATGTGCATAGGCGTTCGCCTGGTTTGCGGCATCAGTGCGCCTGCGCATAATAGTGAATCCCTGACAGTTAGAGACATCATGTAAGGATGCTATTCCACTGCATAGTTTGGTGTCATCTGCTAAGATTGAAATGGTACTTTTATTCCCAGACCCTATATCATTTATAAGGAAATTAAAAAGTAAGGGTCCCAACACTGAACCTTGAGGTACACCACTAATAACCTTAGACCATGCAGAGTATGAAGCACTAACCACTACTCTCTGAATTCAGTCTTTTACCCAGTTTTTTTATCCATTTATAAACTGATTTTTTCAAGTAGTCTTTACCTTACACATGTAGACATTTTGTTTCATGACTAGGAAGGCCATGGATAGGAGAATTATTGTTTATTTTTTTAACCAGTTGCCGACCATCCGCCGCATTTATACTGCGGCAGGCTGGCACAGCTGCGCAAATCACTGTACCTTTACAGCGGTTGCGCACGGGGCAGAGGGGGCGCGCGCAGCCCCCCCTTCCTTTCCCAATGTTCTGATTCGTTTCAGAACTGATCAGTCATCAGGTCCAGGCCAATAATTTTTGGCCTGGACCTGTTGATCGGTTCTGACCAATGGCATTACATCCTGTGCCTGTGTAATGTAAACACAGGCACAGGATATGATGTAATCTCCTCTCCTGGAGTCCTTTTTGATTCCAGCGTGAGAGGAGGTAACATCTACCATGAGTACAGAATCACTACACTGACACCAGTACACATAGGCACACTTTTTACCCCCTGATCACCCCCTAATTAACCCTTTCACTTCCTGTCACAATGCACACTATACAGTATACAGATACAATTTACTGATCACTGTATTAGTGTCACTTGTGACTTCAGATAGTGTGAGAGGCAGTAAGTGGTAGTTAGAGGGAGTCCCAAATAGGTTTAGGGTCCCCGCCATATATCCCCCAATAAATATTTAACCCCCTGATCACCCCCGTTAACCCTTTCACAGTGTACACTAATTACAGTATACAGACAATTTACTGATCACTTTATTAGTGTCACTTGTGACGTCAGTTAATTTGAGAGGCAGTTAGTGGTAGTTATAGGCAGTCCCAGATAGGTTTAGGGTCCCTGCCATATATCCCCTAATAAAGATTTAACCCCTGATCACCCCCAGTTAACCCTTTCATTGCCCTGAGTCACTATTATAGTGTACAGATCTTTTTTCTGATCACTGCATTAGTGTCACAGGTGACAACAGTTAGCATTAACATTAGTTAGCATCAATCAAGGACAGCTTCAGATTGCCCGCCACATATTTAGTAATACATTTTAACCCTTTGATTGCCAGTGACACACACACACACACACACAGACACACACACTAAACACCCCCATTACTAGCATAGTGTCTGAACAAATCAATATCTTTGATCTGATCGGAACTATACTCGCGTCCCCAAACGTTTAGTGTTCCCAAAATTCAGCTTTAGCAGGATCAGCCCCGACACCAGCCAGCACTTGCGTTTAGCCCCGGTGCCCCCCAAAGAAGTGCAGAATCAGCAGATTACTGTCACTTTCAATACACAGCACACTAAACCGCAGCGTTAGCAGAGTCAGGCTAGATCTCTGCTAGCACTAGCAGTTAAAGTTTTTGGTAGCAGTTCAAACCATCCTTGACAACCAAGTGCTTTTTTACCTGTGAGTCACACTAGGTACCTATAGATGTATTGGCTAAATTTCCAAACAGAGGTACACTAGTGAAGAGGCCTACACGATGCTGAGCATAACAGATGAGAGCGATGGGGAAGCCTCACTGTCAGAATCAGGCTCAGTATTCGAACCTGTAGAGACCAGCGGCACCCTGACAGATAGCTCTGACGATGGAGTAGTGGTCCCTGCTAAGGTCAAGCATACCCGACCCCGTTCTTCTGTTTCTGAGGTGCAAAAACCGCAGGGTTCTCGTATGCAGCAGATTGTCGGTACTAAGGCCCCTTAACCTTTTGGTGAACTTGCAAGCACCAGCGGCCTACTACATCCTGGTCTTAGACAAACCAGCACTGCAATATCACTTGGTGACGTGGTGAGTCCCATAAGTGCAGTTCAGGCTGGTGCGGTGGCTAGCACAAGTAGTGTCCCGCAGCCACCAAGAATTCAAAGACAGGCCCATAGAGCACATAGTGCCTTCCTGATGCAAATCCTGATTAGGAGCCCACCACTTCTGCAACGCCCATACTTCCCCCATTCACTGGCAGACCCGGAATTCAGGTGGAAACAGCCACTTTTACTTCCCTTAATTTTTAGGAGCTGTTTTTCACGGAAGATCTTTACAGATCTGTTGTGGACCAAAGCAATTTATATGCCGGTCAAATCTTTGCCGCAAATCCGAATTTGACTCTTGCCAGAGAATTTGCATGGAAACGTATCACGGTTTCCGATCTTAAAACTTTTCTGGGCCTATCCCTCCTCATGGGTTTCTGGCACGGTTTCTGTTGCTGACTCCTGCAGGACATGCTCTGGGGCGGCTGTCTGTGGATACACTGCATCCAACCCTCAATCCAGCACTGAGATCCCCAAATCTTCCACTGTCACCGCAAAACTGAGCAGAGTGATCTGGAGGGGTGACAGGGACAGCCTGGACTGAAGGAGGGAGGAGGACTGTGGAGGAGAGGGAGGGACACAGCATAAGGAAACTGCATATACTACCCACGCCCTTCCATATACTACCCTCGCCTGTCCGTATACTACCCTAGCATGTGCGTATACTACCCTGGCCTGTCTAAATACTAGCCTATCCATATACTACCCATGTCTATCTATATACTACCCACGCCTAACCATATACTACCCTGGGCTGTCCATATACTAAAGGTGCTTAAAGTCTCATGGGTCAAGTGAGCAGGTTTGGTTTATAGCAACATAGCGTCCAAGATTCGCCTGGTAATACCTATAAGTCTCTCCCAGACACCACCCATGTGTGAGGAGTGTGGAGGATTAAAGACCCATGTACATCCTCTGTCTTGGAGAAAGTCTTGCAATTGTGATTCACTGTCACAAATGTTAAGTTCTTTGCAGGCTCCCACAAAGTTTGTTCCTCTGTCAGAACGCAGCAGTTTTGCTGGGTCACGAATTGAGAAGAATCTCCTCAAAGCATTAATAAAGCTTGATGTTGACATGGCTTCAAGTAGCTCTATGTGCACAGCTCGGGTAGACAAACAAATGAAAAGGACTGCCCATCGTTTACTGTCCGTGCTGCCTCCTCTAGTGCGACGGGTTAAAACAGACCATGGACCAAATACATCTAAGCCCACATTGGTGAAAGGTGGTTGAGCAATTACTCTGTCCCCTGGCAGCTCTGCCATATTTTGACTTTGTAATCTTCCTCACAGCTTACGACAGATGACACATTTGTGTATAAAAGCTGATACCAAGAGTTTGCCACCAAGAATCCAGAAACCTGCGGATCTAATTGCACCTTCTGTGATGTGTCGCCCATGGTGATCACAAGGTATAATGACAGGCTGTTTCTCTTCCTGAAAGTTCAGCAAGAGACAAACGTCCACCTACTCTCAACAACCCATTCTTGTCTAAAAAGGGGCTAAGCCTCCTAATACGGCTTTGTTTTGGGAATGTCTTTTGTTTTTTTGATGCAGTCAATTTCCTTCTGGAAATGCTTGTTTTGAACAGAAGAAATTATAACAGACTTTGCCTGAGCAAGTTTTACCAGATTGACCTGTTCATGGAAATCTTCGCACCTTCTGACCTGATCGCTATTGGTTTCTCTCCGGAAGGATTTAGCGACATGGATGAGTCTGGCTAGGGTCTTACCTAATATCTTCCAGCAAGAAAATCTCTCAAAGCAATGTGAGTGAAGTGTGGTTTCAGAAGCTTTGGTACTGAAACTCGTAATTTCCGATCTGATTTCAGGGTCAGCTTCTGGCTCTATGAGTGGATAAAACATTAGTAGAGTCTATCTGCTCACAGTGTGGTTGGTACAGAAAGGATGGCCCTGAGAACCATATAGAGTTCTGAAGGCATGCTGCTTGAGTAGGTCTAGTGGCATAATCTGCAGGGTGTTGCTCTGTAGATACATAGAACCACTGATCTGGGTGTGTAGGACAGTCTTGCTATCACTGAAGAATTTCACAGCATCAAAGTCAATGTCTAGTTCATCTGTGATTAGCTCAGACATTTCGACTGCAAGTACAGAAGCACACAGCTCTAAACAAGGAATAGTGTGGGCTGGTTTAGGGCTTAATTTGGACTTTCCCATAACAAATCCAACATGACACACATTTTCTGCATCAATTACTTTTAAGTAAGCTACTGCACCTATAGCTGTGGTGGATGCATCTGAAAAGATACACAGTTCCTTCCTGCAAGCTGATGATAGAGATACGGGCACATAGCATCTGTCTATTTTTAGGTGCTCTAATGCTTGCAAGGATTCTGTCCATTGAACCCACTCACTTAGTCTCTCCTGTGGAAGCAATGCATCCCATTTACTTTTCCCAGGTGACACTTCCCGAACTAGGACCTTACCTCTTATTGTCACAGGTGATACAAACCCTAGGGGATCATAGAGGCTATTTACAGTAGATAGAATGCCTCTACATGTAAAAGGCTTTTCCTCTGAGGAAACTCTGAAAACAAAACTATCTGTTTGTAGATCCCAACTTAGGCCTAGGTTTTTCTGCAGGAGAAGGGTGTATGTACCTAGGCAAAGATCTTTAAGGTCCTTAGCTCTGTCTGGTACAGGGAAGGCTTCCATTACTTTTTGGCTGTTGGAAGCGATTTTATGAAGACGCAGGTTGGATTCTGCCAACATTTGCTTTGCTTTACTGAGGATGGAAATTGCATCTTCAGGTGTGCTAGCAGAAGCGAGTCCATCATCTACATAGAAATGTCTCAGTACAAAGTGTTTGGCTTCTTGTCCATAGCGCTCTGCATCTTTCTGGGCAGCTTTTTGCATGCAGTATATAGGGACAGCAGGAGAATGGTTATTGCCAAATACGTGCACTTTCATTCTGTACGTGACAATTTCTTTGTCTATATCATTTTCTTTGTACCAGAGAAAACGTAGAAAGTCTCTGTGGTCTTCTCTGACAAGAAAACAATAAAACATTTGTCGCACTTCTGCTGTGAAAGAAACAGGCTCTTTTCTGAAGTGCATGAGGATACCTAGCAAAGTATTGTTGAGGTCAGGGCCACTCAACAGTACGTCATTTAAAGAGACTCCTTTATACTCTGCGCTGGAATCAAAAACTATTCTGATTTGGTTAGGTTTGTG
Organism: Pelophylax lessonae; assembly: GCF_965119305.1. Classification (NCBI taxonomy): domain Eukaryota; kingdom Metazoa; phylum Chordata; class Amphibia; order Anura; family Ranidae; genus Pelophylax; species Pelophylax lessonae. The sequence goes on along the minus strand of NC_138779.1, from coordinate 149,905,670 downwards.
TGGATGGTAAACACCAAACATTGGTAGATACCAGTGTTCCCTGTCTGTCTCAAGTGGTTCTGAAACTTCAGCGTGATCGTTGTCTAGCATCCCTTTAATGAATTCAATGAAATCTCTTTTCACTTCTGGCTTTCTCTGCAGTGTTTTGCTGAGTGAATGCAAACACCTCCCTGTTACTAGGCAAAACACGTCTGGGTGTGCGAAAGGGGAGAGGGGCCACCCAACTGTGATTGTCATCTTGGTAAGCCTCTCTGTCCATGATCTGCAAGAAGGTCTGATCCTCTATAGAGAGGGCCTGTTTGTCATTAGCTTTAGTTTTCTGGAACACTGTAATCCCTAGATTGTCTGTTTCAATGTTGAAATGTACTTCTTCTTTACCATATAGTGTAGAAGAGTCACAGTGTTGTGTTGACCTGCCAAAGCTTTCCTTGACAACAAAGTTGTTGTGACACGGACTGAGAAGGGATGTGCGTCCATTTGTTAACACAGACGTCTTCAGAGTGCCAATGTTGTCAGGCTGGTGCCCTGTCCCCATGCAAACTTCTCCTACAATGACCCACCCCAGGTCCAGTCTCTGTGCATAGGGGGCATTATAAGGTCCATTGATTTGCTGGCGCACCTTGTGTACCTGAAGGATGTCTCTCCCAAGTAAAAGAATAGAAACATCTGGCTCAACAGCTGTGATAAGGTGAGCAATTGAGCGGAGGTGAGGGTGGTGATGGGCTACTTCTGGAGAGGGAATCTCAGTTTTGTCATAAGGTATCATGCCACATTCTATTAACCGCTTCCATACAGAGCAGTTAGACACCCTTCCTGCCCAGACCAATTTTCAGCTTTCAGCACTCTTACACTTTGAATGACAATTGCTCAGTCATGCTACACTGTAACCAAACAAAATTTTTATAATTTTTTTCACACAAATAGAGCTTTCTTTTGGTGGTATTTGATCACAACTAGGGTTTTTTTTTTCGCGATATATTCAAAAAAATAGCAAAAATTTTGAAAAAAAAACACTTTTTTTTAGTTTCAATTATAAAATTTTGCAAAAAATTAGTTTTTCTTCATACATTTGGGCCAAAATGTATACTGCTGCATGTCTCTGGTAAAATTAACCCAAATTAGTGTATATTATTTAGTCTGTGTGAAAGTTATTGAGTCTAGAAGCTATGGTACCAATTACTGAAAATTGATCACACCAGATGCACTGACTGCCTATCTCCTTTCTTGAGGCCCTGAAATGTCAGGACAGTACAAATACCGCCCAAATGACCCCTTTTTGTAAAGTAGACAGTCCAAGGTATTTAGTAAGAGGCATGGTGGGTTTTTTGAAGTTGAAATTTTTTCCCACAATTCTTGGGAAAATGAAGAAAAAAATTTTTTTTTCTTTTTTTTCCCACAAAGTTGTCAATTTATAAGCTATTTCTAACACATAGCATGTACACAGCAAAAATTACACCCAAAAATACATTCTGCTACTCCTTCTGAGTATGGCGATACCACATGCGTGAGACTTTTACACAGCCTGGCCACAAAAAGAGACTCCACGTCCAAGAAGCACCTTCAGGCGTTCTAGGAGCATAAATACACATAAAACTTTCTTACTACCTATCACACTTTTCAAGGCCCTAGAGCACCAATACAATGGAAAAGTCCACAAAATGACCCCATTTTGGAAAGCAAACACTCCAACGTATATTCTATGAGGCATTATGGGTCGTTTGAACATATCATTTTTTTCCACAGGTTTTTGGAAAATGTGGGAAAAAAATGAAAACTTTTTATTTTTACACAAAGTTATCAATTTATAGGATATTCCTAACACATAGCATGTACACAGCAAAAATGACACCCCAAAATACATTCTGCCACTCCTCCTGAGTATGGCAATACCACATGTGTGAGACTTTTTCACAGCCTAGCCATATAGAGGGGCCTAACATCCAAGGAGCATCATCATGCATCCTAGCCACTTGCCTAGGCCTATTTTTGACATTTGGTGTTTACAAGCTAAAATCAGTTGTTTTGCTAGAAAACTGCTTAGAACCCCCAAACATTATATATATATTTTTTTTTAGCAGAGACCCTAGAGAATAAAATGGAGATTATTGCAATATTTTTTATCACACCGTATTTGCGCAGCGGTCTTCCAAAGGCAATTTTTTTGGAAAAAATTCACTTTTTTTAATTAAAAAATAAGAAACCAGTAAATTTAGCCCAATTTTTTTCCATAATGTGAAAGATAATGTTACACCGAGTAAATAAATACCCAACATGTCATGTTTCAAAATTGCGCACGCTCACAGAATGGCGACAAACTTTGGTACTTAAAAATCCCCATAGGCGACAATTTAAAAATTTCTACAGGTTGCCATCTTTGAGTTACAGAGGAGTTCTAGGGCTCAAATTATTCCCCTTGCTCTAACGATCGCGGCGATACCTCACATGTGTGGTTTGAACACCGTTTACATATGTGGGCGGGGTTTCTGTATGCGTTCGCTTCTGCGCGCGAGCTCACGGGGACAGGGCGCTTTAATTTTTTTTTTTTTTTTTTACTATTTATTTTATTTATTATTTTTTATTTTTACACCGTTTAAAAAAAAAATTGATCATTTTTATTTCTATTAAAAGGAATGTAAACATTCCTCGTAATAGAAATAGGCACGACAGGACCTCTTTTTTGTGAGCTCTGGGGTCAAAAAGTCCTCAGATCTCACAAGTACACTAAAAGATAGAAAAAAAAAAAAAATTATTATATACAATGAAAAAAAAAAGGACCTTTAAACCGGTTGCTAAGCAACAACATTTTCTGTAGCTCCGGTCCTCCAAGACCATAGAGTCAAGTGAGGGCAAGCTTGCCCTCACTCGACATCCTGTCTGTGAGGATCTGGGACCGGATCGTTTTCCCCGCTGCCGGCGGGTCCGGTAAGCGGGGAAAAGGACCGGAACGCGGCGGGAGGGGCGCCTCTTCCTCCATCCCGGAAGGGTGATCCCACGGCGAATCCGCCGCTGGGACCACCCTTATCGGAAAGCCAACCGTCCACCGTTTAAAAAAAAAAAATACCAGGGTTATGGCAGCTATCTGCTGCCATAACACCGGTATTTAGGTTTAAACGGAGGACGTATATAAACCTTTTTGGACTTGGACATGGTGGCTGTATGAAGGGTGACAGGTACTCGGGTACTTTGTTGGGCAGGTGACAGGTACTCTGGTACTGATGAGCAGGTGGCAGGTACTCGGGTACTCCGATAGGCAGGTGACAGGTACTCTGGTACTCTGATGGGCAGGTGACAGGCAGGTGATAGGTACTGATGAGTAGTACTGATACTGATAGGTGATACTGTACTGATGGGTACTGATGATCAGTACTGATACGTGATAGGTACTGATGAGTAGTGATGGGTACTGATGGCGGCAAGTACTCGGGTACTTCAGGCGTCAGGTACTCTGATGAGCAGGTGGAAGGTACTCGGGTACTCTGATGGGTAGGTGACAGGTACACAGGTACTCTGATGACGGGTACTCCGTTGACAGGTACTCAAAGTACCCGAGTACCTGTCATCAGAGTACCCGAGTACCTGTCATCAGAGTACCCGAGTACCCGTCATCAGAGTACCCGAGTACCCGTCATCAGAGTACCCGAGTACCTGTCATCAGAGTACCCGAGTACCTGTCATCAGAGTACCCGAGTACCTGTCATCAGAGTACCCGAGTACCTGTCACCAGCCCATCAGAGTACCCGAGTACCTGTCATCTGAGTACCTGATGGCCTGATGGGCTGGTGACAGGTACTCGGGTACTTTGATGGGCTAGTGACAGATGCTCTTTATTTGGGGGGGGGGGGGGCAATCAGTGTGTTTAGCGTGCACTGTAATCGGTAACTAGCTGTTACCACAATCTCCTCCTCACACAGGATCAGTGTGTGAGGAGGAGAACACGGTGACAGCTAGTTACCGTGTTCTCTGTTGACATTTGTGACCGGCTGTGATTGGACACAGCCGGTCACGTGGTAAAGAGCCAATTTCATTGGCTCTTTACCTAGATCGGGGATCGACTCTGTCCGAGGGACGAGCCTCGTCCCCGATCGCTGCTCTGCGCGCCCCCGGGGGCGCACATTGCAGAGAGAACGAGCAGCTCGTGCTGGTGCCGCTCATGTGATTGGCTGTGATTGACACAGCCGATCACGTGGTAAACAGCCAATTTCTATTGGCTGTTTACCTTGATCAGGGATGGGCTATGTCCGAGGGACGAGCCTCACCCCTGATCGCGCCGCTGCGCGCCGCCGGGGGCGCGCACTGGCTGCTAGAACGGGCCAACGTCATATGACGGCGGCCCGGATCCGTACAACCACTTTGCCGACGTCATATTACATGACTCGGTATGGAAGTGGTTAAGGTAGGAAGTGGGAACTGCACTTTCTTATTGAAGGATTCAATGGTAAAGTCAGTAGCTCTTCTCCCTGTGGTTTCAATTGTCCCCGCACATGTCCATAGAGTGTATGGAACTGCACTTGCCTTAAGGTTGAAGATATCAAAGAAATCTGACTTTGCAAGGGATCTGTTGCTTTGTTCATCTAGCACTGCATACATTTTCACTGCCCTTTCTCTCTTGCCAGTGGGATACACAGTCACTAAACAGATTTTAGAGCATGATCGTGCGCTCTTGCCTTGTCCACATACTTCAGTGCAATTAGACATTACTGAGGAGAGCGGGGTCTCTTGTTGCTCCCTTTTTTCTGACCTTTCCTGGGTTATACAGTCTCTAGTGGAGCAGGAGCAGGGCCAGGGTGCAAAGCTGCAATATGTCACTCACTGCCACATTCTGTACATTCTACTGGGATTTTGCAGTCTTTGGCAATGTGATAAGTAGATCTGCAGCACTTGAAACAGATGCCGTTTTGTTTAAGGAAGGACATCCGCTCTGCAATGGGTTTGCTTCTAAAGCCTTTCCATTTCTTTAGTGGATGTGTTTTTTTGTGTATTGGGCAATGTCTATCAGGGTTTTCTATGGTGTGTACCTTGTGGGTGCTTTGGTAGTCTGTGACCTCTGAAGGTAAAGCTGTTTTGTGTGTGGATACAGAGGTCCTACCGTGAGGTCTGTGAGGTCTCTCAGGTCTGTGTGATTGATTGCCGCTGGTGGTGAAGGCGAAACTGGGATCACTTCGGATTTTCGCTTGCTGTCGGACAAACCTAGAAAACACAGAGAAAGGGGGAAAAGCGACTCCATAATCTTTTTTGAATTTACCTCCCACAGACATCCACTTGTCTTGCAGATTTGAGGGCAGTTTCTCTACTATGGGATTAGTGCCTCTAGCTGTATCTAGATATGAAGGTCCTGGCAAGTAGCCATCCTCTTTGGCATATTCTATCTCTAGTAGAAGATCACTTAGGAAGGGAGGTTGGTATGGACCATAAGGTGAGTACCTGGATAGAGAACTGGCTCCAGGGGAGAGTACAGAGGGTGGTGATTAATGGGGAGTACTCGGATTGGGCGGGTGTGGAAAGTGGGGTCCCCCAGGGTTCTGTCCTGGGACCAATCCTGTTTAATTTATTCATAAATGATCTAGAGGAGGGGATATCTAGTACAATCTCAGTATTTGCAGATGATACTAAATTAGGCATGCCAATATCTTCTATGCAGGATGTGGAAATCTTGCAAGCAGACCTGAACAAAATAACGGGGTGGGCGACTACATGGCAGATGAGATTTAATGTAGAAAAATGTAAAGTAATGCACTTGGGTGCCAGAAACCAGAAAGCAAGCTACTCACTAGGGGGGGAACCTCTGGGTGAGTCTAGGATGGAAAGGGACCTGGGGGTACTGGTAGACAACAGGCTTGGAAGTGGCATGCAATGCCAAGCCGCTGCAAGCAAAGCCAACAGAATACTGGATTGTATAAAAAAGGGGATTCACTCCAGAAATAAAGAGATTATTCTTCCACTCTACAAGACTCTGGTCCGGCCACATCTGGAGTATGCTGTCCAGTTCTGGGCACCGGTCCTCAGGAAGGATGTGCTGGAACTGGAGAAAGTCCAGAGAAGGGCAACAAAAATAATTAGGGGAATGGAGGACATCGGCTATGAGGAAAGACTACAAGCACTGAACCTATTCTCTCTGGAGAAGAGACGCTTGAGGGGGGGATATGATATCAATGTACAAATACTGTACTGGCGACCCTAGCATAAGGAACAAACTATTTAGAGTAAGGGAATACAATAAGACACGTGGCCACTCACTAAAACTAGAGGAAAGGCGGTTTAACCTTAAAGTGCGTAAGGGGTTCTTCACTGTAAGAGCGGTAAGGATGTGGAATTCTCTTCCGCAAGCAGTCGTATCAGCGGGGAGCATTGATAGTTTCAAAAAACTATTGGATGGACACCTTAAAGACCGCAACATACAGGGGTATACAATGTACGGTTAAAAGCAAACACACACACATAGGTTGAACTGGATGGACTTGTGTCTTTTTTCAGCCTCACTAACTATGTAACTATGTAACTATGTAACTTAGTTCTTGTAGCCACACTTTGTCTCTGTAGTCCACCTTGGGAAAGACTTCAAGTTTTTTCAACAGTGCTCCTTCTATTGCCTCTGGGGATCCATACGTTTCTTCTAGTCTTTTCCAGGTCATGTTGAGTCCTGCTGCAGGATTTAACAGGTTTGCTCTTCTCATCCTCTTAGCATGCTCTACTGACTCAGTACCAAGCCATTTTATCATTAAATTAAGCATTTCTGCTGGTGACCTTCAGTGGCATTCAGAAAGGAAGATTTCCATGCCCAATAGTTTCAGGACAGTCATCAAATTGGAGAAAGCCTGAGTTAACCATTTCTTTGTGGATGAGATATTTGGTGACATCCACTGCATATTGTTGTTCACACATGTAATCTATAGGTTGAGGTGATGGGAACACTTGTTTTTCATTCTTAGGGGTTTCTGGTGCTTCATTCTTGGTTTGCTGGCAGCCGTTGACCTCACGTGGTTGATTGGGCCTGCTCAGGGGGGTCTGTTCATCTTGGCCTGATTTCCTTTGTTTCAGGTTTAAGAGACTGTTACTTTGTATGCGCATCAGTAAGGTTCTGGATGTACTCACTTGTACGATCTGCAGTGAATAGAGGTTTTTCTGGAACCTCTGAGCCTTTATATGATTTTTTACGTCCTGACCGACTTGTTCCCATGTAGGCAGCGGCCTCTGCTTGAGCAACTGCAGTCTGTCGCTGCAGGATGAGCAATTTTGATTCTAATTCCACTTCGTGGAATTCTATGGCAGCTTCCCTAACTCTCTCTTGTGCTAGGGCAGCTTTCTTTGCTGCTAACTTCTGCATCATTCTTTTTCTGCGTACTGTAGCTGGACGCGGGCAGCTTCTGCCTTGGCACGAGCTCTAACTGCTGAGGAACTCGCTGAGGACATCTTGCAAGCCCGTGAAGATCTGGATACATGCGATTGTGCATCGCTTGCTGGGCCCCGGGAATGTTCTCCCTGCCTTGCTGTGTCGGCGGTAACGTGACATCAGCCTGGTACTTTGTTCCTGATCTTAGACTCATGCTGCAGTAATGGCGTCTCAGTTTATTCCCGACCGCCAAGTGGTTGTCTTTTTACTGTTCTGCTTCACGTTGTTGAACTGTTGTATAACACTAGTCAGACAGCTTAACAATAATTCAGAAGTGAAGAAACGTGAGACATCAGATCTGTATGTATTCTTTTTTCTGAATAACTTTGTAAAACGCCAACATAAGCATAAACAAAACATACGTGTCAGTGCATTAAACATTATACAGCAGCCTTACTCCATCAGTGAACGTACTCACAGATAGTGATGGACGAACATTGGCCGGGCGGTTCGATAAACGTCAGCCGAACATTTTCTGAAATATCCGCGAACCGCAAGTTTGCGGCGGGTCCCATTGACTTTAATGGGAGGCGAACTTTAAAAACCTTCAGGTCATATTTGCAGCCACAAAAGACTTACTAGCTGTGCACAAATAGTCCCACCACATGGACAATGTCATAACAGAAGTATTGCAATTTTTTTTTTTCATAAATCAGCCAGAACTGACAGCAGCCGGTAAATACATGTCAAATACATATAGGGTCCATTCACACATCTGTAAAATGGGTCCGCATCCATTCCACAATTTGGCGGAACGTTTACAGACCCATTGATTTTCAATTCCAGTCTGAAAAATTAGGCATTCACAGGATAAAGAAGTGTCGGCCATTCCAGGCCCCAAAAATGAGCCCACATGCGTTTACCTGACAGCTAAGAACGTTGTATTCTGTGGCTGAAGGTACATTAGGCATTCACAGGATACAGAAGTAAGCGTCGGCCAGTACAGGCCCCAAAAATTAGCCCACATGGGTTTACCTGACAGCTAAGAACGTTGTATTCTTTTATGTCTATCGGTGAGAATCCCTCTGGAGGTGATAGGCTATCCATAGCCTTTACTATCTGAAGGTCCCTGTGTATATACAACGCTGTGATTGACCCAGCAGTGGGTCTATAGTGGAGGTGAGAGACCAATTCACCTGGTGGTGGGATTGCACTAATCACGAAAGCACTAATTAAGTTTTGCACAAGATTCTTTTGGACACATGGATTCACCGTTTATTTGATTGATTGTATGGACATCGGAACATGTACGGACACTGATTTTAAGTTTTATTACACTATGTGTGCACATGACTGGGGCAACACTACTTTTTGGTTTATTTAGTTTACATTGTGTGGTTTAGACACTTTTTTTTTTTTTTTTGAAAATCTTTTTATTGTTTTAAACAAGTTAACAACACATAGACAAACACTGGTACAATAGGTCCACCAACCAGCCTCGCCACACACGGCATGCGCTGGAAACAGAAATACATTCAGAGGGGGGCGCCCACGCAGGGGCAGAGCAATCACCGAAACAGCAGTCATAACCTAATAAACACACGTTAAGGTACAAAAAATTATACACCAATACAGGGGACCCACCAGGCTCCAAACGAGGGGACCCCGCCGTGTCCCCCTGGCAACTAGCCATCGGCCGGGGCATCCCCACCCAGGCATTCAGCAAGGATCGGGATTGCGGAGTCCGCCAGCCACCTGGCCCAGACCCTATCATGCTTCTTGGGGCAACCTCTGTGAGTATACGTATCCTTATACAATGGTATAACTGAATCCACCAGCGCCCTCCACCGCCGAAGCGGGGGGGGGGCGCTGTCTCCAGTGAAGAACAACATTTTTCCTGGCGTAGAATAGTATGAGACCCAGGAGAGTGCGGTCCGCCACCCGGGGTAGCAGATCATCCAGCAGGCCCAGGAGGGCCAACCGTGGCGTGGGGTTGATCGATATCTGCAATATTCCTCTGGCCGCTGCGAACACCCGCGACCAATAGTCCGCCAGGGCCGGGCATGTCCAAAAGATGTGAATAAAGTCCCCAGGAGTGCTGCCACAGCGCCAGCACTCCGGGGAGTTAGAGCCATGAATCTTATGCAGGCGATGAGGGGTAAGATACGCCCGATGTGCAATCTTATATTGTACCATACGGTCCCTGAGTGAGATCAAGATCTTGAACGGGGAATCCCACATCTGCTGCCAGTCCTCCGCATCCAACTCCGGAACATCCCGGGTCCACCGCTCCCGGAGACCCGTGAGCTCCGGAGAGAACACCCGAAGGAGGTGAGCATGCAGAACGGAAGCCGCTCGGTCAGAACAGTCAAACCGGAGAACCCGCTCTAAGTCCGACTGCACCGCCCCCCCCCCTGCGGAAACTGGGCCCTGAAGGCATGGGACAACTGCAGGTAGCGAAACAAGTGGGATGAGGGCAACCCGTGAGATTCAAGGAGGCGGGAGAATGTGGGAAGGGAAAGGTCTGAGGATAGGTCCGAGACCCTTTTAATACCAAACTTGGTCCAGGCGGCCGGATCCGGCAGAGAGTAGAGGTGAGGTAAGGTAGGATTGATCCACAGTGGTGCATTGGGGGAGACTGCGGTGTCGGGGTAGGCCTCCAGGGCCAGGCCCTGGCGCCAGGCTCTAATCGTCGTCCGCATGGAGGAAGTCAAAGGATACGGAGCCCGGAGACCCCTGAAAAGCAAGTGTGTCAACGCCTCCACTGACCCCAGCACTGCAGCCTCCGTCACCACCGCGGAGTTGGAGGCGTCAGGAGACAACCACCACACCGCAGTGACCAGTTGGGAGGCCAAAAAATATTTGTGGCAATCTGGGAAGGCGAGACCCCCCTGAGACTGAGGTCTCATAAGCGTGGAGAATTTGTACCTGGGAGGGCGGGAGCCCCACAAGAAGGAGGAAAAGAGCTTATTGAGATTAGCAAAAAAAGCTTTGGGGATCCACTGTGGCGAGTGGCGGAAGAGATACGTCAGTTTGGGGAGGATTTTCATTTTCACCAGGTTCACCCGCCCTAGCAGGGACAGAGGGAGGTTCTCCCATGCCTTCAGTTTAGCCCTGATATCCCGCACAACAGGGTCAAGATTCAGTGAGATAAAGGCCGTGGGATCTTTGGAAACTCTCACCCCCAAATACACAAAACTATCAACCCACTGAAGCTCGAGATCCGACGGGGCGGCAGCACGTGCAGCCCCATCGATCGCCAGCAGCTGAGACTTGGTCCAGTTCACCCGCAGGCCCGTGACCCTGGAAAAACCATCCAGGATATCCAGGGCCCCCCGGAGGGAGGGACCAGCGTCTTGCAGGAAAAACAGAAGGTCATCTGCGTACAGAGCCACCCTCTCCTCCAGCCACGCCACACGCAACCCCCGAACCTCCGGAGAGGTCCGAAGTGCCTCAGCCACAGGTTCCATGGCAATGGCGAACAAGGCCGGAGAGAGCGGGCAGCCCTGCCGCGTGCCTCTGTACAGTGAAAAGGGGGCAGACAACCGGCCCCCAAGACGGATCGCCGCCCTGGGGGAACGGTATATAATTTGTAGCCACCGGATGAACAAAAGGGGGAATCCCATTCTCCTCAGCACTTCCCACAGAAAGGGCCATTCCACCGAGTCGAATGCCTTCTCTATATCTAGAGATGCCACCACCCTCGTGCCAGCGTTCAGATGCTGCGTCTGTAGATTCGTAAACAACCTGCGCAGATTAATGTCCGTAGACCTACGGGCCATAAACCCAGTCTGGTCCTGGTCAATCACAGAGGGGAGGATAGGCCGAAGCCTGGAGGCTAGGATTTTGGTGAGGATTTTTAGATCGCAATTAAGTAAGGCGATCGGTCGGTAAGAAGCACATAATTTAGGATCTTTAGGGGCTTTGTGAATTAAGATGACATGGGCTTCTGCCATAGAGGGTGGCAAAGAGCCCATCTCCAGACAGTCATTATATAATGCTGCCAAGAGAGGGGCCAGAACCCCCACGTGAGTCCCATAAAATTCAATAGGCAACCCGTCAGGGCCTGGGGCTTTGCCCCTGGGAATGGACCTAATCACCACCTCCACCTCCTCCGCCGTGACCGGCCGAACCAGACCCACACGCTCCGAGTCAGACAGCCAGCCCAGAGCCACGGGGTCCAGGAGCCCCTGCAGGACCTCCGGGCCGAGGTCATCCGGGAGGGTAGTATCATATAACCGTGAGTAGAAAGTCCGGAACGTCTCCAGTATCCCCGTCGGAGAGGTGATCGCCTCCCCCGTAGGGGAGGTAAGTTCAGGCACCAATGTGAGGGGGGTATCATGATGAGACATGGTGGCCAGCAGCCTCCCATTTCGGTCCCCGTGCTCAAAGAACTTCTGCTTAGCATGATACATGGACAGCCTGGCGACCTCAGCCAAGTGGAGATGCAGGTCCCGTTTGGCTGCCTGCAACCCCTCAAAGTTGACTGCCGAGGGGTCCCGAACGTAACGGTCGGAGGCCTCCTCAGCCGCCGACTCCAGGGTCGTCACCGTAAGCGCCTGGCGCACCTTGACAGCTTTGATGGTCGACATGTAATGACCTCTTGTAACTGCTTTGAAGGCATCCCACACCATCCCGGGAGAGGCCGTATCCGCATTGATGTCCCAATACTCACGAATCACGGACGGGGTCTGAGTCACAATATCAGGGTGCTCGACCCAATGGGCGCCGAGACGCCACATGGAGCCGTCACGATCACACCCCATCCGCAGGACGACCCGCAGGGGACTATGGTCCGACAAGCCGCTGGGGAGGTAAGAGACCCCCTCCACATCCAGCAACATCGACGGATTGGCGAAACCATAGTCAATCCTGGACGCCGTTTTGTAAGTGGCCGAAAAACAGGAGTAGGCTCGCTCCTGAGGGTACTTCCAACGCCAAACCTCCTGAAGCCCCGCGGCCTCAGCCCAACGGGGAAGGTCCCCGGAGAAGGTCTTGGGTGGCACAGGTCTATCCAGGTCCGGGGAGAGGATGGCATTGAAATCCCCCAGGAGAAGCACCTTGGCCGGACAGTATTTGGACACCCTCTCCAGGACGGTGTAGAGGACCTCAGCTTTAAACGGCGGGGGCACATAGATACCCGCCACCACATACCTCTGTCTCCACATCGTGAGCACCAATACCACATACCTACCAGAGGGGTCGGTATGTACCGCCTCCACCTCGCAGGGCAAGGATTTCCGAATCAGAATGGTGACCCCTCTGGCATACGTAGAGTAAGAGGCATGAAAGGACTTTTGTACCCATGGCCTTTTTAGTGAGAGAAGCTTGCTGCCCACCAGATGAGTCTCCTGCAGAATCAGAATGGAGGGGCTATAACGTTGCAGGTATTGAAATAGGAGAGCCCTCTTGAATTTGGAATTAAGGCCCCTAACATTCCACGAAATCACAGAGAAAGTGGATAATCTAGAAGGCGCCATCATGTAACATGTGGAATGCGAGCACCCCCGAGGGAACCCAATCAGGATAGGCACCCAGGGAGCAGCAAGGCCTAGCAGACCATGTACCAGATAAACACATACAAAACAGAAAGAAAAAAAAAGAATAAAGAAAAGACAAAAACAAGCAGTTCTCCAGGGGGGAGAACAAAACACCCCAACATAGCATCATTACCCTACTGTACCCCAGCCCCCTCCTAACAGTGGGGGGGACAGGGGACAGTTTGAACCCTGAACAAGAGAAAACGGTGCGAGCAGGCTCAGCCATCAACCAGCCAAGCCCCTCGTGGGAGCAGGAGCGGGAGCAGAGGCCCGGCCAGAGTTCTGAGGGGGGTCAGTCTGCGACAGTCCACCAAGGGGACCCCCAACAACGTCAGTTCAAAAAGATCCCAGGAGGGAAGCGGCACTCTCGGTGAGTCTTCCCGACGTCAGTCCTGGGCAGGGCTCCGATCCGTAGCAAGACAGGATCCCGTGCTATAGGGCAAAAAAGAAACGGCCGGCACCGACCAACAGGGGGGAGGAAGTGGGAAAGGGGGGGGGGGACCGTGCCAGTTCAAGGAGATTTGCGGATGTAGGAGCAATCGACAACCAGACTCAGTCCGGGACATGGGGAAGGATCAAAACGGGGGGGGGGGGACAGTCACAAGCCCGGGTAACAAAAAGGAGAAAGGTGGTCAAACCTGCAGGTGTAGGCATCCAGGGTATCAGGAGCACCGCGACCGGGTACAGGACTCCCGGGGGAGATCAAGCAGGGAGGTTAACGGACGTCAAGCCAGGCAGCCGCCGCCTCCGGATCCTCAAAATAGCGCGTGCGATCTCCATCTATCACCCGCAATCGGCTAGGGTAAAGCAGGCTAAACTTGATCCCCTTCTCCCGCAGCCGCCTGCGGATGTCCGTAAACATACGCCGTCTTCGCTGGACCTCCGGGGAATAGTCGGGAAACAACATGACCTTGGCATTTACAAAGCGGAGATCCGGCTTCGTCCTGGCAGCGGAGAGGATGCGGTCTCGGTCCCGGTAATTCAGAAGTCGGAGCAGAAACGGGCGGGGGGGGCTCCCGGGATTGGGGGCGCCGGGGGAACCCGATGTGCACGCTCCACCACGAACGTCGGAGGCATATCCCCCAAATCCAGCAAGGAGGTGAGAAACTGCTCAGCGAACTCCGCAGGGCGGGAGCCCTCCGCCCGCTCTGGTAGGCCCAGGATTCGGATGTTATTCCTCCGCAGCCGATTTTCGGTGTCCTCCGCCCGATCCTGCAATGCCCGGACCTGCAGTTGGAGGGCATGAAGATCCCTGGAGTCCGCCCGGGTCGAATCCTCTAACTGGGAGATACGGTCCTCCGCCTCCGACATTCTGGACCGAAATTTATCTAAGTCGTGGCGGATCAAGCTGATATCCGTCGCCATGTAGTCCATCTTGACTGTAAGTGTGTCTTTGCAGGCTTTAATGGCCTCCAGAATGTTGGATGGGGACGGATCCTTGCTCGCCCCTGAGCTAGGAGCCTGCTGAGAGCCAGCTGCCATCCTGGAGATGGAGGACCTCGTGGGCAAGATGGCCGCGCTGGAGACAGGACCCGAAGCACCGGAGTTCTTACCGGAGCGGAGCTTCCCCGGAGACAGCGGAGGAAGCCGCGTGGATGTCCCCCGTCTTCTGGAACCCAGGGTGCAGGTAAGTGGGGTGCCGGAGCTGGAAAAAGAGAGGCTGGAAGAAGATAAAGATCACTGAGGACCGGAGCTCAAGCACAGTGCCGGCCACGCCCCCGGTTTAGACACTTTTAGTGTGTGCAGCCGGTCTTTATATCATTTGTTTATTGCACCATTCACTATTGATATTTTTTTGCGCTGATAGTTTTTGTTATATACATGTGTTGAATTCCTCAGAGATCCATGCCTCATTCATTTTTATAAATTTGAGGTAGTCTACACTGTCATGAGCTAGGCGAGTGCGCTTATCGGTCACGATCCCCCCTGCTGCGCTGAACGTCCTTTCGGACAGGACACGGGACGGGGGGCAAGCCAGCAGTTACATTGCAAATTGTGCAAACTCTGGCAAGAGGTCAAGCCTGCCCACCCAGTAGTCCAGATGTTCATCACTCCTCAGAGCGTCCACATTAGCTGTTAACCCGATGTAGTCGGACACCTGTCGGTCTAGGCATTCCCTGATGCTGGATCCGGAGTACAGCTGTCGATGGGTCGGCTGAAAGAAAGATCTCATATCTGAAGTGACCAACACATCTTCAAACCGCCCTCTTCTTGAAGGCGCTGTTGGATTGCTACCTGCAACTGTCTCTCTGTGACTGGAAATTCCTCTGCCAGCACACGCAAAAGCAGAATGCAGCATTTCTCGCAGCAAGGCCTGGAAGTGCTGCATTCTGACCACCCTCTGTGATGATGGCAACATTTCCGCTATTTTTTGTTTGTACCGGGGGCCTAAGTACATTGCCACCCAGTACGGGTCCTTGCCCTTTATGCTTTTTATACGGGGGTCCCCTTTAAAACACTGGAGCATGAAGGCCCCCATTCGCACTAAACTGGAAGCAGTGTAGTGGCCTGGCTCCAGCTCATCATCCAGGATAATGTCGTCCTCGTTCTCCTCCCCCCATCCAACATAACACCAGGGATCCCAGAAAGGTTTAAAGCATACTCTTCTTGCTCCTCCTCATCCGCCCCGGCACCATCCTCCTCTGACTCCTCTTCAGACTCCTGTTGTTGACTTGTCTCAGATGGAGTAGCACCTCCTGGGAATTCATTCAACATTGCGACTTCCTCATTTTCCTGCTCCTCGACGGCTTGATCAATGACACGACGCAATGCACGCTCCAGAAAGAAGGCGTAAGGTACAATGTCACTGATGGCATCCTGGCTGTGACTGACCAGTTTGGCGATCTCATCAAATGGCCGCAGAAGTCTACGTGTGTCGTGCATGAGCAGCCACTGGCGAGGTGAAAAAAACCCAAGCTCCCCAGAACCTGTCCTGCCGCAGAGTTCGTACAGGTAGTCGTTAACTGCACATTTCTGCTGGAGCAGCCTATCAAGCATATGCAACGTTGAGTTTCATCGTGTCGGGCAGTCACAAATAAGACGCCAGACGGGCAGGTTGTGTCGCTGCTGAATTCAGCAAGGCGAGCCATGGCTGTGTAAGATCTTCTGAAATGGCCCGAGATTTTCCTGGCATGCCACAAGACGTCCTGTACCCCAGGGTATTTGGCAACGAATCGCTGCACGACCAAGTTCAGGACGTGTGCCATGCATGGCGCGTGTTATTTTTCTCTGTTTCAGTGCTCTCAGCAGATTGGCACCGTTGTTGCACACCACTTTACCAACTGTCAAATTGAGCGGTTTCAGGCACTGATCTGCCTGTGAACACAAAGCTGAAAGGAGTGCAGGACCAGTGTGGCTTTTGGCTTCCAGGCACAACAGACGCAGCACAGCATGGCAACGTCTCACCTGGCATGTGGAATAGGTTCTGGGGATCTTGGGCAGCACAGCGGAAGAGACGGTAGCAGCGCAAAAGGAGGAGTCAGCCGAGGAGGAGAGGGAGGATGGAGGAGGAGGAGAAGAAGAGGCAGGCCTGCATGCAATCTGTGGTGGTACAACCAAATCTACACGGGTGCCACAGGTTAAATGCTTGATGGCCATCAGAAGGTTCACCCAGTGGGCAGTAAAAGTGATATACCTTCCCTGCCCGTGTTTGCTAGACCATGTGTCTGTGGTCAGATGTATCTTGGCACCAACAGTGTGTGCCAGAGATATATTCACTTGCCGCTGAACATGGCCATACAGCTCTGGAATGCCCTTCTGCAAGAAATATTTCCTGCCTGGGACCTTCCATTGTGGTGTTCCAATGGCCACAAATTTCCGAAAGGCCTCCGAGTTCACCAGTTGATATGGCAGTAGTTGGCGGACTATCAGTTCCGACAAGCCAGCAGTCAAACTTTGGGCAAGAGGGTTATCCGGCGTCATCATTTTTTTACGCTCCAACATTTGGGCCACGGAAGCCTGCCTTTTTCCAGAACAACCTGAAGACGGCATCATGGAAGGTGGAGTGGAGGACAATTGTGAGGAGAGAGGAGAAGGAGAAGAGGCTGGACGGTGAGAGCCTGGAATGTGGCTTTGTGGGTTCTGATGGTGTTGCTCCCACTGGCCTCATGATGGGAGTTCAGGTGCCTTCTTAAGGCGGTCGTCCCTAGGTGAGTGTTGGGCTTACCGCGACTTATGCGTTGACTGCAAAGGCTGCAGATGGCAACACTGTTGTCAGCAACAGACACATTAAAAAAAGCCCACACTGCGGACCACGTGTCGGCGTCCTGGGAGCACCAGATGTGACTGTACATGGTTGATGGCTCGCTCCTGACACATTTGCAGTCTGCTTTGTACCTCTTGTGCAATGCAAGTTCCTCCTGCTTCTCCTCCCTATCTGCTGGTTCATCTCTCCCTCTGAACTCCCCTCTGATCTCGGAGTAGACAGGGACCAACCTCCTTGGGCTGATCTGGGTACTGTCATCAGACTGCTGAGTGGCGTCTGTTGCTACCTCCTCTTCCTGATCTGATGCCAACAATGGCTGCGCATCACAAATGTCTTGTGATGGATTGGAAAATAATTCCAGTGACTCAAGAGGAGGGTATATGGTGGTGGTGGTGTCTTTGGGGGTGCACACAGCAGAGAGTGAAGAGGGTGCAGATAGAGAGGATGAGGAGGGTGCAGAAGAGGAAGGCTGAGTGAGCCACTCAACCAAGTCTGGTGCGTCCTTTGACGTAATTGAACGCACCTTCTGAAACTTCACACTTTGGCTCCGGCCTACTGCTCCTGCCCTACCTCTACCACCCCTGCGTAAGGGCCTGCCTCTTCCTCTGCCTGTCATTTTTTAAATTACCCTGTGACAAAAGTCTCTAGAGAAGCACAGTATATGTCTAACAAGGTATATAACACCCCGCTTCAAACTGTGGTATTGGGGGGCCACAGGTTTATCACACCAGATGTACAAAAAATTGGCCAGTGAGTTTGGCACTGTGTGTAGCAGAGTTAATGCAGCAAAATAGGCAATATTGTTGCAGGGCACAAATACACTTATACAAGTATACTCAGATAACACCCCACTTCAATATGTGGTATTGGGGGGCCACAGTTTTATCACACCAGTTGTACAAAAAATTGGCCAGTAAGTTTGGCACTGTGTGTAGCAGAGTTAATGCAGCAAAAGAGGCAATATTGTTGCAGGACACAAATACACTTATACAAGTATACTCAGATAACACCCCACTTCAATATGTAGTATTGGGGGCCACTGGTCTATCACACCAGTTGTACATAAAATTGGCCAGTACGTTTGGCACTGTGTGTAACAGAGTAAACGCAGCAAAAGAGGCAATATTGGTGCAGGACACAAATACACTTATAAAAGTATACTCAGATAACACCCCACTTCAATATGTGGTATTGGGGGGCCACTGGTCTATCACACCAGTTATAATACTTTAACCACTTGCCTACAGTGCACTTTCACCCCCTTCCTGCCCAGGCCAATTTTCAGCTTTCAGTGCTCTAACACTTTTAATGACAATTGCGTGGTCATGCTACACTGTACCCATATGACATTTTTATAATTTTTTTCACAAAAATAGAGCTTTCTTTTGGTAGTATTTAATCACCTCTGGGTTTTTTATTTCTTACAAAAAAAAAGAAAAAAGACAGAAAATTTTGAAAAAAAAAAAAAGTTTTTCTTATTTTCTGTGAGTAAATTTTGAAAATAAATACATTTTTCTTCCTCACTGATGTGCACTGATGAGGCGGCACTGATGGGCACTGATGAGGTGGCACTTATGGGCACTGATGAGGTGGCACTGATGAGGAGGTACTAATATGCCACACTGATGAGCACTGATAGGCGGCACTGATGAGCACTGATAGGCGGCACTGATGAGCACTGAGAGGTGGCTCTGATGGGCACTGAGAGGTGGCACTGATGGGCACTGAGAGGCGGCACTGATGGACACTGATGGGCGGCACTGATGGGCAGCCACATCAGTGCCAACACTCAGTGCCCACAGTGCTGCCAGTGAGTGCCTAGATGAGCAGACACTGATGGGCACTGACTGGCAGCACTATGGGCACTGATTGTGGGCACTGATGGCGGGCACTGTTGGCACTGATGGTGGGTAGTTATGCCACTTTATTTCACACTTGTGTAATCAGGGCACTGGTGATCAGTGCCCTGATTACATTTCCCTGTGTCCCCTATGAGGAAGAGCCGCTGATCGGCTCTCCTCACCTCACACACTGACAGTGTGAGCTGAGGAGAGCCGAATAATGGCACTTCCTCATTTACATGTGACCGGCTGTGATTGGACACTGCCGATCACATGGGTAAAGAGTCATGTCATTGACTCTTTACCGAGATCGGGATTGCGCCGTGTCCTAGCAACATGGCGCGGTCACGATCGCCGCTCTGCCTGGGACGGCGTCCCAGGATAATAGGTACACCGCTCCGCAGTCATTTGACGGCGGCCGGGTAGTAACTGGTTAAAATTGCTTTTGTCACGGTTTGTAGTATTGCTGCAGAAACGCTCAACACACCAGTCACAATGCTGCACAGTGCACAATACAAATCCACTATAATATGCTTTCTATATTAGAAAGTATATTATAAGTGGATTACACCCCTATATAGTGCACTGCACACCTATACCAAATACCAGCCCTTAAAATGACTTTTATGGACCTTAACAGAGCGATTTGTGTCACTGACAATCTGTCCCTGGTGCACACAGCAGACCTCTCCCTACACTGACAAAAAGCAGAATGTGAAATGGCCGCCAGCTCAGGTCTATTTATAAGGTAGGGGGTAGGTCCATGTGCTGCAATGTTTCAATTGGCTGTCCCGTTCCACCTGATGGCTGTGTCATGGGTCAAAGTTCTCCCCAATGTAAACTAATATGGCCGCTGTGAACAACGCCTTGTGTTCGCAAAATCGACCGCCGGGCAAACCGCAAGGCCATCCCTACTCACAGACAATTACATCATTAGTCCAGGAATAGATCAATAATTCCTCTGCATGCAGTCTGCTAGATCTAGGGTCAGTTATGAAATGGAGGAAATACAGTTCCAGGTTAAAGGTTACTGCCTCTCATTCTGAGGAGAACACCTCTTCCTGTCAAGCTCTGGCAAATAATAACTAACTCTGACCACTAGATGGCAGCAACGTCAAACAACATTGCAGTATAATCTGTAACAACACATTGCCCCCAGATTCACTCTGCACATTGACACAAAAACAAAACAATGAGCTATTCCTTTAAAAGCAGAAAAAGCTGAATTTTTAACATGTTTGTTAAAATCTCTCATTAAAAATTGCTCCCTCAGGGGACTGTTTTTTCAGTATATCCAAAGGTTAAAATCAACTTTATTGTTCATGCACATATACAGTTGATTCCCCATCTGTATGGGATGAATTATGTTAGAGAGATGATCTTTGGTGGTGTGTCTGTGTTTGAATATTTTCTAAACAATAAAGGCCCCATTTGCAGCTACTCATGGACATCTGCATGTAATTCGGTCATGCAGATGCAGCAATGTTTCCAGGCCTTGGGCCCGCCATCAGTACTGGTAACACTCCCAAAACATTTAGGTGTGAGAACTGAGACATTGACCATTCCGGCATCTTTGGTTTGTTTTATTTATTGTATATTGGGGATGGGAGAAGGGAATGAGTGGGATACCCCTCTGGCTCTTCTAGGCTTAACTAGGACTTTGTACAAAAATGCCCGCTAGCTCTGTCTTGACGCCAGCTGAATGCGGACCAGCACTTCCTGATGCTTGAAAATGCTGCTTTGCTTATTTAGTGCTGGAACCTCAACTTTAACTTGTTTGTTAACTCACGAGATCCAGGACTGTAGAACTCTTGACTCCTGACGCTCGATTTAGCTCAAAAGTCACTGAACAGCTCCCTCCAACCCTTCACTGGCTGAGGTAGCTCCTTGTCACTGCTTGTGCTGCTGCAACTCTTAATTCTGTACACTGCACACTGTACAGTAGGGTCCTCTGACTAGGCACCCCCTCTAACACTTCAGGGTCCTCTGACTAGGCACCCCCTTTACAGCTAGCTGACTCCTGGATCCCCAGAACCTTCTCTGGAGTGGTCCCTTCTACACTTGGATGACCCCTAAGGGCAGTTCACAGTACTCACGACCTTGGCAGGCTTTCCTGGAACTGAACCCCTCTTCCTCCACTGGTCCTCGGCACAGTGGATCCCCTCTGCAGCTCAACTCAGCATTCTCTGGATTCCCAGGCAGCCACCCGGAACACCCGATCCTTCTAACAGGAGGAGAGACAACCGTATCCTCCCTCCTGGGACTCTGCTTCCTGCCAATGACGCTGTGTCACGTGTTCCCTCAAAACTTATAGAATCCTCTCCCAGAATCCTCTGCGGCAGAATCTACCTTCTGGGGTAGATACAGGCCTGAGGGTGTCTCTGATTGGGTTTCCTCCACTGCCCGAAGAGGACCCTCTCCTGGAGTCAGTGGGGAGACTCCACTCTCAGCAGACACACCTGGGAGACATGACAGCCCAGCTGAAAAGCATGGCCCTGCTGTTAAGCAGCCAAGGCCCACTATACTTTTACCTAACACCTACCTGTAGGGTGCTACACAGAGATAACCTGCAGATGGTCAGCTTTGGATGCAGTCTGCGCCCAGGGATGATCATCCACAGGTAATCTCTGCATGAAAATAAGGGTCTTTACACATGGGCTTTCCGCCCGGCGGACTCCGTTGTGCTTAGCAGGGATGGATCCGTCAATCCCCGCTGAGCAGGCAGATGACAGCTCCGTCTCCACTTACTTTGCAGAGACAGACCTGTCAGATCCCCGCTCTCCTCTATGGGAGATCGGATGGAAAAAGGACCGCCTGTCCATTTTCATCTTATCCGATCCTCTAGAGACGGATGGAAAATAGGGTTTCCATCCATCTGGATTTCAGGGACAGGATAGGATCGGATAGCAGCGGGTGTCAGCAGAGATGTCATCACTGACATCTGCCACTCCATAGGGCTGCATGGAGCATCCGATCAGGTCCGCCTGAAAAAAATGACAGGTGGATCTGATCGGAAAGCCTGTGTGAAAGTGGCCTTACATATTAAAGCGGTTGTAAACCCTATAACAAAAAAATTAAAAAAAAAAACCTGCAAGACAAAGGCATAATGAGCTAGTATGCATCGCATACTAGCCCATTATGTGTAGCTTACCTTAAAACGAAGCCCCGACACGGACCCCCGGACATCGATGCGGGCGCTGCCATGATCCCTCGTCGTCTCTTCTGGGTTCGGCGGCTCCGGCGCGCTGATTGGCCGGAAGAGACGGCTCCGGCGCGCTGATTGGCCGGAGCCGCGATGACGTCACTCCCACGCATGCGCGCAGGAGTGATTTTTCCGGCAAGCTCCCGGCAACTTAATTGAAGGTCCCCCCCGGACCTTTAGAGCGCTCGCGCGAGCGGCTGCATTCACTGTAAATATCTCCTAAACCATGCCGGTTTAGGAGATATTATTTGTACCTACAGGTAAGCCTTATTATAGGCTTACCTGTAGGTAAAAGTGTCAAAAAGCGGGATACTACCGCTTTAATAGCCATGAATAGCTCCAGGTGCTGTCAGCCTCACACTGCTTTTAATAGGGCTCCCTGCCTGCAGCTAATTACAGGGAATCTTGGCTGAGCCTCCTGCAGGTAAGTGTAGCCAACCTAATTCACAAGTGTGAATGGGGCCAAAGTTGATTTTACCCTTTCAAAGTGGTTTGTGGCTTCAAGATTTTGCAAAAATTGTAAGGCCCTGTTCACACCTGAGCATTTTTCAGCTCGTAAAACGCTCATCTCTGAAGTCTCAAAACGCCCAACAAGCAAAATCCTATTCATTTCAATGGCCCCTGTTCACATATGAGAGTTTTGTCGACTGAAGCTCAAAAAAGTACATGAGCTTCTTTTTTGGCAGATTACAGGTGTTTTTGTTAGATGTTAATGCCTGCCTCCAAACACCTGCAAAAAGCGCCTGAAAAATGCCTGAAAACGATAAGCTCAGGTGTGAATGGGGCCTAAAGGTCTTAGAAACGGCTTCTTCTTTATAAGTATTTAATATGTGGATTTAGCTGTTTGCCAAAAGTTTAGCTTTAACTTTTTCTTCCATGTCCAAGAAACCAAAAGTAACAGCTAAGAACACCCTCTCCTGGACATTCCCTTTATAAAAGAAAGTAGAATAATATGCTGTAATCTCTGTGGCCTAACATTTCAGTGGGTTATCTTTTTACATCACTCTCCTTCTATCGTGTCTTCTTCTTGTGACTCTCAACTGGTCTGTATTTGAATGAAAACCACGTATCACCCAACTGTGTTTCTGAGCCTCTTGAAAGATTTGAAATCAAGTGGATAAAAGGGATGGGCCAGGGTCAGTAAGGCCTGAAAGGAAATGGCCAGATGGTAATGGATGGCCTTCATCCAGGAAATGAAAAGGTGACTTACTGCAGCTTCTACTGCACACTGTAAAAAGCTCAGTGTGCAGTGAAATCAGAATTGCCCATTATAGTACAAAAGTGCAAGACTGATGGTAGGACTAGGATCACAGGGAAACTAAACTCAGGTTCCATTCACACCTGTATGACTCTAAAGTCATTCAACTTTGGATGGGTGTGACTTGGATGCGACTTGGACCGATGATAATGGACAACTGTCGCATGTATAACATTCATATGTGACTTTTGAGAGTTTACATTGCAGTCTATGGCAATCAAGTCATTTAAAAGTTGGACTAAAGTAGTGCAGAAATCTTTTTAAAGGCACTGTGACTTTTAAGTTGCACATATTTGAATGGTTATCATTGAAAAACATGAGATGCGACTTTAGTGTCCAAAGTCGCACAAGTGTGAATGGAGCCTTAAAAAGAAATCTCTATTCAAGTATGTATTTATTACTCAAAAAAGTACTCCTTCTTTGCTCTCATTCTCCTCCAAATTGCTTTTTTTGCTGCTGTGATCTGACTTCCTCTTAGATTCGAGGGTGAATATGTTCCTTCTCCATGGTCTTGTATGTAGGAATGTAGCCAACCTCTCTGGCTCTCTCCTAAAATGGACTATGGCCTATGGGATGTGTAGTCAACATAGAGAAAAGCACATGACTGCAATTTACATGTACCGTTTGTTCCAAACAAATGGAAATAAGGGGAGGGCGAAGTAGAAGAGGTTTGGGAGCTCACAAAGGATGTTACAGGGAGCTCTGACCTTAAGAAACAATTTCATGAAAAATGGATTACAGGGTCACTAAGTAATAGATGTGTATGGGTTGTTTTTGAAAAATAGGGCAATTCTGTGGTGCAGCTTAAAGCTCTAAATCCTCCTGAAACTTCTTTAGATTAGGTTTGCATCCCTGCGGGTGAGGAACACGTGGGAAATTGTGCGCATTCCTGATCCACAGACAGCATGCTGTACTTTAGCAGACACGTGGGGTACCATTTATTCTTTAACCATTTCTGGACCAGAAGATTTTCCCCCTTAATGACCAGGCCATTTTTTGTGATTGGGCACTGCGTTATTTTAATGGACAATTGCGCGGTCCCCAAATTGATGTCCTTAACCCCCCCCCCCCCCCCCCCCCAACTAGAGCTTTGTTTTGGTGGTAGTTGATCACCTGTGCGATTTTTTTTTTTTTTTTTTTTTTTTTTTTTTTTTTTTTTTTTTTGCGCTATAAACAAATAAGATCAATAATTGGAAAACTGTAATCAATCATGGACAATAACCACAAATTGTCACAGGTAAATATAAATCACAGATAAAGTGAGAAAATATTAACAAATATTAAAGTGAAATCTCTCTTCAATGAAGTGTGGATTATCCCAATTATTTGCATGCAATAGATACAGGTCATAAAAAACCAATATAGTGAATAAATCACAAAGGTTGTAACAATAAATAGTGAAATATTGAACAAATGACTTAATTGAGTGAAAGTCCCTTGTAGTTGAGAGTCCCAAGATGGTGAATAGTAGAAAATAAGGTGAATAATGATTTTCAGCAATACTGGCTTCACCACGGTGCTGCGGTTAAATTAGCATATTCATGAGCTTACCAGAAATCAGAAGAAATAGGCTTGTGTAGAGCAAAAGCTCATCTCATCCTTAGGAGAGATCGTTTTCTTCAGCCAACCAACTGGGACAGCGATGTTCCAAGGCACTAATCCTTAATGATATGTCCGGTAATCTCAAATAAACATGATAGGCTCCATAGTGTTAAACCGTAAACAATTTATTAAAATAAATGGTAAAATAACTCACATTGTGCAGGAAATAAAACTGCATGAAACAAATAAGCCAGTCGGCTCATAGACTAGCCCGTCCTTCAGGAAGCGAGGTGACGTCAGCACGCCGGACCCTACGTGCTCGTCACAAATGACTCTTCTTTCTTCTTTTTTTCATAATTTCAGGCCAACTTGTATCCTGCTACATATTTTTGGTTAAAAAAATCCTAATAAATGTATTTTGATTGGGTTCGCGGAAAAGTTTTTGCGTCTACAAACTAGGGGAAAGATGTGTCATTTTTATTTATTCATTTTTTACTAGGCGGCGATCAACATTTTTTAGCGGGACTGCGACATTGCAGCAGACAGATCAGACCCCCAACTGACATTTTTGACACTTTTGGGGGTACCAGTGACATTACTACAGTAATCGGTGCTAAAAATATGCATTGTTACTATAATAATGACAGTGGCAGGGAAGAGGTTAATGCAGGAGCGATCAAAGGGTTAAATGTGAGCCTAGGGGAGTGTTTTCTAACTGTGAGGGGGGTGGGCTTATTTGACCAACATAGGGACCTATGTTCCTAAATAGGAGGAACACAGGAGCCCTTTGCTAATTGCTGACAGAACAACGGTCTGCTATGTTTACAATAGCAGACCGCTGTTCTGTCTTCCTGGGGAGTGCACGGCGGCAATCGCAGCCGCAGGTCCTGCAGAGGAGCGGCGTATGGATACGGCAATTTGCGCAGCCAAGCCAGCCTGCCGGAGTATATCTGCAGCGGGCGGTCCGCAAGCGGTTAATGCACCCCCACACATTGACATCTCGCCGTGTTTCCATGTATACCATGCTGCAATTTAAAAAAAAATGGTTGGGGACTTCTTTTCTCCATGTTTCCTGAGGGTAAGGCGGCCTATGGAAATGTATAGGCTGCCCTATTCACGACGTGTTCGTGCAAACACACAGATTTGAACGTACTGCACACGCTCTAATTGTATGGTTTTGTCACGTAGCTAACATATCTAGGCAGCCTTGTATAGCTTCTGAGCCAGAGAGGGTTAATCAGCTGCTTGTTTATTGTGCATTGAGGAGACCTTGCGCTGGTTGGTGATGGGGAAGAAAGCACAGACTTTGATCATACAGGACAGTCACACACAGTTCTAATAACAGATAGATAAGCCCTAAAGCTAATAACCGTTATCTTAGTGTCACAATCCTCTTCCACGTGTATGAAGCTTTTTGAACTCAAATCTGCGGGAATGATTTATTAGGGGATAAACTGAGACGCATTTGATTCAAAGGCCTGAAAAAAAGCTGCGTGTGCAGTTATCTAATTCTCGGCAAATATTTGTATATGGGAGAAACAAAGGGATGTTGCATATAGAGGATTTTTTTTCTGGTTGTTTTTGCAGACCTTAACAACTTTTTTTTTTTTTTTCTGTCTTTTTTTTTTTTTTTTTCGCTAAAACAGAGCTATTTAAATAGCTTAGAATGTTTAATTGAAAAAAAAATGTATGCCTCTTTTTTTATATACTAATATAAAAAATATTTATATATCGAATTTTATAAACAAATTGCCTACATATCAAACTGCGGTGCCTGGTGAACACAATGTCTGATTTTCGTTTAATTTACCGTATATACTCAAGTATAAGCCGAGTTTTCCAGCATGTTTTTTCATGCTGAAAAAGACCCCCTCAGCTTATACTCAGATCACTGGCTCACTGTCTTTTTAAAAATGGCTCCGCATGCCCGGGAATAGCCGAACGTGTACAGGCTTTCCCGTGCATCGGCGGCGCATGTGGTGACATATTGGCGCCGGGTGGCGCGATTTTTAAATCGAAGGCGCCTCACCGACAGGTGAGACTCCTCCGCAGCCCCTGCATTTCCTCATGCAGTGCTGCGTGCATGGTACAGGACATTCTCCTGTACCATGCCCGCAGCATTGCATCTCCTGTGCCATGCCTGTGCCTACTGTGCCATGCCTGTACCTAGTGTGCCATGCCTGTACCATCTCCTGTAC
The DNA here is from genome assembly GCF_965119305.1 of Pelophylax lessonae. Classification (NCBI taxonomy): domain Eukaryota; kingdom Metazoa; phylum Chordata; class Amphibia; order Anura; family Ranidae; genus Pelophylax; species Pelophylax lessonae. The sequence continues at coordinate 149,878,558 of NC_138779.1, read as the reverse complement.
CATGACCTGTGCCATGCCTATACCATGACCTATGCCATGCCTATACCATGACCCGTGCCATGCCTGTACCATGACCTGTGCCATGCCTGAGCCATCTCCTGTACCATGCCCGCAGCCCCTGTTTTGTGTCTCGTGGTGGTCCAGTTGGGTCCAGTAGCAGCTGCATTTCCCACCCTAGGCTTATACTTGAGTCAATAAGTTTTCCCATTTTTTTTGTGGTAAAATTAGGGGCCTCGGCTTATATTCGGGTCGGCTTATACTCGAGTATATACGGTAATACAGTTTTTATCTGAAAAAAATCGTAATAGCAGGACAACGCATGCTTAGAATCCAGGGCTTTTTTATTCAGAAAATAGGAGCAGGAACTCAACCACGATCCCACGCCCCTGGACACATACACCCTCCAAACTGCATCAAATGGTGGGTATGGTCAAATTTCAATAACAGTGGGAGGGTCTGAAAGGGGAATTAAATACCAGGAGTGCATTATGCACAGAGTGCAGATTTTGGTGGGGTTACACACAGAGTGCAGAGTTCAAGGGTGCTCTATGTGTAGAGTTCGGGAGTGTACTACACACAGAGTGCAGAGTTCAGTCTTCTTCCACAGCTGCTTACCTCTGCACCCCCACCCACATCTCACTTTCACCCCTCTTTTTCTTAATACTTCTCCGCACACTGTGGGTGGCTCCACCTCTCTCACTTGCAGGGAGATCATGCAGTAGGAGTGTCAGCATTCTCACTGCACCCCGGGCACCTGCATCTCCCTTGTCCCCATCCTGCACTCAGTGGGAGATCCTCAGGAGATCAGATCTATGGAAGCGGTTGGAAGACAAGCTGTCACTTGTAAACACAGAAGCCAGACCCCTGGGTTTACAAGTGATAGTTGTGAGCAGGGAGCAGAGGGCCTGAGCCAAAGGTGGTGGAACTGAGGTTCACCAAGTTCCAGCTGAAAAAAAGCCCTGTCGGAAACTAAAGAATACATTACAAAACAATTTTAACACATTGCATCATATCTGAAGTTGTATTCTGTATGTTGAGTAACCCCTTCATTTTCGATATGAGACTAGCATGCAACAAAAAACACGATTATTCGTCCAATAATCTCATTGTGTGTACCAGGTTTAAGAGTACAAATCATTTAAGCATAGCAGGTTACAGTTAGGGATGAGCTTCGAGTTTGAGTCAAGGCTACGTTCGTCTCGAACATTGGTCGTTCGATCATTCGTCAAATGACGAACAAATGTGCTTCTTCGTGGGAAATTTGAGTTTCCCATAATGCACTGCACGCTCGCATGCAAGCATGCACAATGACCTCATACTTTGGCCATGATTGGACTAAAGGCCGCTTGATTTGAACAGCAGACAAATTGCACTACCCCAGTATTTGAACCATAGAAATAAATACTGTCCCAGCCATCCACATGCTCAGCGTCTTTGATGCTAGCTTGGCCAAATTGATAGCATTACAGTTGCTGCCTTTTCAGCTGGTAAACTCGGCTCCCTTTTGCAAATTTGTAGAATGTGCTACACCACAGTGGCAGGTCCCAAAAAGGCATTTCTTTTCGCTTAAGTCCATTCCGGCTCTCTACCGTCATATGGAAGGTAGTGTTTTGGCCTCGCTGGACAAAGCGGTCTGCAGGAAGGTGCACATTACTGCTGACTCTTGGTCCAGCAGGCATGGACAGATATGTTACATTTCTTTCACAGCGCGCTGGGAAGGATGCAGGACAGGGTTCAGTGCTGGAGCTTGTTTTGCCACCACGCCTCCAAAAAGCTGGTGCTTATTCTGCCACATCTGGCTTCTCCTCCTCCTCCTCTTCCTCCATGTCCTCTTCTGCGCAATTCTCCTCTGCAGCAGCAGTGCTCCCTAAGCGTTCAAGGGGCTACGCAAGCAGTCACGCTAGATGCCATGCTGTGCTTCAGTTGGTCTGTCTAGGGGATAGGAGTCACACTGGTGCAGAGATTCTGTCAGCTCTGCAAGGGCAGACTCAGAGATGGTTGACGCCACAACAGCTTGAGCCAGGAATGGTTGTATGCGATAATGGAGCAAACCTTCTCTCTGCCCTCCGACAGGGACACTTGACCCATGTTCCATGCTTGGCACATGTTCTGAATCTGGCGGTGCAGCGTTTCTTGAGCAGATAACTGGGTTTCCAAGATCTCCTGAGGCAGGCCAGGGAAGTCTGTGGCCATTCCCGCCGTTCGTTCAATGCCAGGTCTCGCTTATCTGACATTCAACGGGAATTCAACCTGCCCACCAACTGCCTCATTTGTGATATGCCCACCAGGTGGAACTCAACGTTGACAATGCTGCAGCAGCTGCACACGCAGCAGAGAGCCATCAATGAGTACCTGTGTGAGTATGGCACAAGGACAGGGTCAGGGGAGCTTGGCTTTTTTTCACCACACCAGTGGCTTTTGATTAAGGATGCATGCATTGTCCTGTCACCATTTGAGGAGGCCACAATGATGGTGAGCCGGGACGATGCATGCATCAGTGACCCTATCCTGCTAGTCTACCTGCTGGAGCACACACTGCGGGGAATCATGGACAGGGCACTTGAGGCAGAACAGTGGCAGGAAGAGGAGGACTTCCTTTCCTCACAAGGCCCCCTTTATGCAGATATCATTCCTGCAGGGCCACAAAACACACAGGAGGAAGAGGAAGGGGAAGATGAGGATTTCGGCAGCATGGATGTAGAGGAAGAGGATAGCATACAGCAGTCTTCAAGGGATGGTTTTGATTCCCCAGAAACCGCAGGAGTTGCATGTGATTGGGGAGAGGTTGCTCCTGCTGGCAATGTCATCCTTAGTGACCCAGAGGACTCAGAAGCTCATGCCTCCTCCAACTTACGTTGCATGGGCTCCCTGATTCTGCAAAGCCTGCGAAAGGACCCGAGGATTTGTGCTATTAAGGAGAGGGATAATTACTGGTTGGCAACCCTTCTTGATCCACGTTACAAGGGTAAAGTTGCAGAGCTCATCCTGCCTTCGCAGAGGGAGCAGAGGATGTAACATCTTGAGGAGGCCTTGAAAAAAAATGTGTGTACCGCCTTTCCAGACACTGGGAGGTCAACATTCTCCGGACGTGTTTCTGAGGCATCGTTCAGCCAAAGGAGGAGTAGTGGAGAAGGCGGCCAGCTGACCGATGCCTTTAAACAGTTCTTTTGTCCTCAGCAGCACCCAGGGCTGTTAGGTTTAAGCAACCATCGCCAGCGTCTCCATTATATGTTGCATGATTATCTGTTGCATGATTATCTAGGCGCAAGAGCAGACCTGGAGACCTTTCCAGCTGTGCATCCACTGGTTTACTGGGTCTTGAGGATGGACCACTGGCCAGAACTTGCCCAATATGCTATGGAGCTACTGGTCTATCCTGCTTCCAGCATGCTTTCCGAATGGACGTTCAGTACTGCTGGAGGTTTTGTGATGGACAAAAGAGTGCGTCTGTTCACAGATTCTGTGACCAGCTGACTTTTATCAAAATGAACCAGTCCTGGATCAACAAGAGCGATCAGGCCCCTGATGCTGATGTAACTGATTACATTTTCTAGGGGTCTGCCATCCCTTGAAGACTGCATATGCTGCCTATCCTATTCCTATTCCTATTCTGCTAGCTTCCAACAATGTTTTTGGTTTAGGTCACTACCAACCCCCAAGGCCTAATTTTTGGGGGTTGTGCATACAATTGAAATGTCGTATGTCATTTTTAACAGCAGGCCCTGTTCCTGTACCCTGCTAACTGTGAGGGGTTATGGTGTTCAGGCACTACCTACCGCAAAGGCCTAATTTTTGGCATTTGTATAGCACATGCAATTTCAAATTTGCATGGAATTCTTACCAGCAGGTCCCGTTCCTGCACCCAGCAAGAGTAACTGAGAGGCCTTGGTTACGGTGTTCAGGCACCACCTACCGCAGAGGCTCAATTTTTGGCACTTGTATAGCACATGCGATTTCAAATTTGCATTGAGTTCGTACCATCAGGTCCTGTTCCTGCACCCAGCAAGAGTAACTGCGAGGCCTTGGTTAGGGTGTTCAGGCACCAGCTACCCCAAAAGCCCAATTTTTGGCACCTGTATGACAAGTACATGCGATTTCAAATTTGTATGGATTTTTTAGCAGCAGGGCCTGTTGCTGCTCCAAGCAAGAGTAACTGTGGTGTTCAGGCACCACCAACAAACAAGGCCCAATTTTTCTGTACCCGTATGAGAAGTGCATGCGATTTGCAATTTGTATGTGTATTTGTACATGACATTTTATGCTTTAGAAATTTCAGTACAGCTGCAGCAGACTACATACATCGTAGAGATGCTCTACTTTACAGGCATGTTCAGGGGACCCCCCAGGCACGATATTTGAAGGAATGTTTCATTTTTATAGTTTCACTTTAAGCCTCATTAAAATCAGTAAATCAGTGCTCCTTTGAAAACTATTGTTTTTAAAAACTTATTTTTCATTGCTACATGTTCCCCATATCAGGACCTGGACCCCCATACACTTTTTTGGGGCAATAACTTGCATTTAAGCCTTTAAAATTAGGCCATTTGATTTTTGAGGTTTGAGTCCCATACACTTCAATGGGGTTCGTTTGTTCGTACAAACTTATCCTCTGTTCGTGGTGTTCTGGTGCGAACCGAACCGGGGGGTGTTTGACTCATCACTAGTTACAGTCGCAATTAAAGCAGATCTAAACCCAATCAATAAAATATCGCACAGGCTCTATCATGTTAATATTATTTTAAAAATAGTTTTTAATCTTTTTGATGCTATTAAAAGAATGCCTGGTGATCCTGCCATGAGGGTCCTTGCTCAGGCAATTCCTTTTATGGGGTGACAACTGCCTCCCAGTTGTGCTACTGCATTGTCACCCTGTCACACAGCCCCTGGTGAAAACTACATACGGCTGCAGTGTTCCACACTGTGTAGGCATGGTCAACTGTTGTCACTACCAGGACGCTGGTCCAGAGTAATGACTTCTAGTTACCCCTGCAGAAAGTTACTAAATGACAGTGGAAGAAATCCAGAGCCCTGGGATGCAACAAAGAAGAAAAAGAAGGTTAAAGTATTTTCTGAAAAACAAAAAGGGCAATAGTTTTCTATACATAGTGCAAATTGTCATCCAGCTACTGGATAGATCTACAGTAGTTCAATTATTTTATTATAAGTTATGGACCTAAAATCCACCAAATTATACAATATACGGATATCTACAAAAATGTTTATCTTTTCTGAGAACAGATGACCTATAAAATAGTTTAGAGGTTTCCTAAATCCTATTTAAAAAAAAAAGTAAAAGTTGTGTAAATTTAGTTTGAAGACATTTATAGATGCCAAAACTTTATTACATCCATGTCTCATTGATGAAATTTCCATTCACTTTCTGTTCTGTAGACAGAAAGTTCCAAAGTGGGGGAAATCCTTTCATAAACAGTTGCAACAGAAGCAGTTCCAGTGCCCCCACTAGAAGATTTCCTCTCTATTCCTGTATTGGTGTAGGGTATTTATTTAGAAAACTTCTGGAAGATTAGGCCTTAATTCATATGTGAATGTTTTGCTTTAGTGAAGTATGTTTTTTGTTTTTCTTTTTTTAAAGCTTTTTTAAAAACATGGTTATCAGTTTTGGCTGACAATGAAATGACACGATTCTCTTCCACGTGTAAGAAGCTCTTGGAACTAAAGCTTCCAGGAATGTGTAAACACACTGTTATATGTTAGAGGATAAACTGAACACCAATGGACTCTCTAAATCTCTGCAAATATTTGTATTTAGGGCTGTTAATTTATTTAACCTTACTAGACAATTGAATTGAATGGATCCAATTTTTTATTTTTTTTTCAATAAGGAGGTGCATTGACATCAATGTGAGATACGTAGATGTTATATGAGATACTCTTAGATAGCACCCCTCAGATTTTCCCCAATAGATACATTTGGCAAGGGGATGGGGATCTGAAAGGGAAATGCCAAGCTTTTAGGAAGAAGAACTTTTGTTAATAGTTGAGGGTCAGGGTAGATATGTTGATAGTTGAGGGTCAGGGTAGATATGTTGTAGCAGATGTAAAGTGAGGTATAAGATCAAGGAACGCATCATACAGACAAACAGCAAGAAGTGGCAACCAGGGTCCAAGAATACAGAGGAAAAGAGACTGAGGTGCAGGTAATCCACACAATGCACTAGCAGTTCCTAAGGGGAAAAGCAGTCTTCACATAACTTAGGGAAATTAGTATGTCATGACCTGCTGGAGGATGCTTACTACAAAGCAGATACTCCATCGCCTTTTCTATATTCTAGTCCATGCACTTACTTACAATACACTCAATGGCGTAACGTGGGTTGTCAGCGCCCGGGGCAAGGTAAGTAATTTGCACCCCCTACACAAATCTACTAGACCACTACACTGACACCTACACTGACCTAGCTGACCACTACACAGACCTACCTCATTCCTACACTGACCTACCTGATTACTATACTGACACCTACACAGACCTACCTGACCACTACACAGACCTACCTGACCACTACACAGACCTACCTGACCACTACACAGACCTACCTGACCACTACACAGACCTACCTGACCACTACACAAACCGACCTGACCACTACACAGACCGACCTGACCACTACACAGACCGACCTGACCACTACACAGACCGACCTGACCACTACACAGACCGACCTGACCACTACACAGACCGACCTGACCACTACACAGACCGACCTGACCACTACACAGACCGACCTGCACTGACTTATCTTATTCCTACACTGACCTACCTTATTCCTGCACTAACCAACCTGATCACTACACTGACCTACCTAATTTCTATACTGACACCTACACTGACCTACCTGACCACTACACAAACCTACCAGACAATTACACTGACCACTAAACAGACCTACCTGTTTCCTGCACTAACCTACCTGATCACTATACTGACCACTACAGAGACCTATCAGACCATTACAGAGACCTACCTGATTCCTACACTAACCTACCTGATTACTAAACTGACACCTACACTGACCTACCTGATCACTACACTGACCTACCTAATTACTATACTGACCACTACACTGACCTATCTGACCACTACAGAGACCTACCTGATTCCTACACTAACCTACCTGATTACTATACTGACACCTATCTCACCAATACACAGACCGACCTGATCATTACACTGACCTACCTTATTACTACACTGACCCCTACACTGACATTCCTGATTTCTACACTGACCTACCTGACCCCTTCACTGACACCTACACTGACCCCTTCACTGACACCTACACGGACCCCCCCTACAGTGACACCTACACTGGCCCCCCTTCCCTGACCCTTCTTCCCTGCCCCTCCTTCACTGACCCCCCTTCACTGGCCCCCCTAGACTGAACCCCATTCACTGACACCTACATGGAACCTCCTACACTGACCCGTTCGCTGACACCTACACTGACCCCCCTACAGTGACACATAGAATGGCCCCCATTCACTGACCTTTCTTCCCTGCCCCCCCCCCCTTCACTGACACCTACATTGACCCCTACACCGACACCTTCACTGACCTCTACACTGACCCCCTCTACACTGACACCTTCACTGACCCCCCCCCCTACATTGACCCCCCTTCACTGAACTCTTACACTGACCCCTATACTGACCTACCTAATTACTATACTGACAATTACACTGACCTATCTGACCACTACACTGACCTACCGGTTTCCTGTACTAAACTACCTGATCACTATACTGACACCTACAGAGACCTATCTGACCACTACAGAGACCTACCTGATTCCTACACTAACCTACCTGATTACTACACTGACACCTACCTCACCACTACACAGACCTACCTGATTCCTGCACTAACCGACCTGATCACTACACTGACCTACTTTATTACTACACTGACCCCTACACTAACATTCCTGATTCCTTCACTGACCCCCTACACTGACCCCCTACACTGACCCCTACACTGACCCCTTCACTGACACCTACATGGACCCCCCTACAGTGACACCTACACTGACCCCCCCTACACTGAACCCCCTACACTGAACCCCATTCATTGACACCTACACTGACCCCTTCGCTGACACCTACACTGACCCCCCTACAGTGACACATACACTGGCCCCCCTTCACTGACCCTTCTTCCCTGCCCCCCCTTCACTGACCCTTCTTCCCTGCCCCCCTTCACTGACACCTACATTGTCCCCTACACCGACACCTTCACTGACCCCTAGACTGGCACCCCCTACATTGACACCTAAACGGACCCCCCTACACTGACACCTTCACTGACCCCTCCCCCTACATTGACCCCCCCTTCACTGAACTCTTACACTGACACCCCTTCACTGACACCTACACTGACACCCCTTCACTGACCCCCCCCCACATTGACACCTTCACTGACCCCCCCCCCCACATTGACACCTACACGAACTCCCTTACATTGACACCTACACTGACCCTCCCTTCATTGACACCTACATTGTCCCCTACACCGTCACCTTCACTGACCTCTACACTGACCGCTAGACTGGCACCCCCTGCACTGACACCTAAACTGACTCCCCCCTACATTGACCCCCCCTTCACTGAACTCTTACACTGACACCCCTTCACTGACCCCCCCCCCTTCATTGACACCTACACTGAACCCCCCCTTCATTGACACCTACACTAACCCCCCTACACTGACCCCCCCTACACTGACCCCCCCTCCTGCGGGCATGGTATAGGAGAATGCAGGGCTGTGGGCATGGTATTGGTACAGGAGAATGCAGGGCTGCGGGCATGGTACAGGAGAATGCAGGGCTGCGGGCATGGTACAGGAGAATGCAGGGCTGCTGGCATGGTACAGGGGAATGCAGGGCTGCGGGCATACTACAGGAGATGCAGTGCTGCAGGGATGGTACAGGTAGTGTGGCTGTGGAGGAGTCTAACACTTACCTGTTCTTGTGGCGCCATAGATTTAAAAATGGAGCCGCCCGCCGCCAACACGTTATTGTGCATGCTCCGCCGCCGCTTGGGATAGCTCGTATACGTTTGACTATTCCCGGGAACAGACGAACGTGTACGGCCTTTCCTGAGCGGCGGCGGCGGCGCATGTGCGTTGACATATTTGCGCCGGGCAATGCCATTCTTTAATTTAAGTTGTCTCAGGAGCACAGTCGGCCCGGAGTTCCGTTAAAAAAAAAAAACCCTAAACCGCTCCAAGATAAAAGTAGTAAATGAGAGGAAAAAGCACAAGGAGTGCAAGAAATCCAGCAACAGAGGTTTACACTAAAAATGTATATATATATATATATATGTAATTATATAAAGATCTTGAAATTAAAAAAATATATGATTTAACCCAATGGCAACAAGTAGCTCAGGGTGTTACCCAATTTAGGAATATGCTTGCCACAAAATCATTTCACAGCGATTCCCACAAGTATCAGGATGTTTCCAGCACACTAACTGAGATGTAAATTCAGAAGATCATACAGAACCCCACATGGAAAGACAATAAAACAATCAATTAACAAAGCTGGATAACATTGCACCAAATGGTTGTGGGTTGTCCCCTCTAGATGGCAATGTTGAGGATAGCACTTGATACACGCTGTCCCTGCTCGCTTTCCCCCTTTTTCCTGTGGGGATGGCAGGAGGGGATTTGATATCCCTTTTGGCTGGGTTGTCCATCTGTAGAGAGGTGGGAGGTTGTGGGCCTATCGGAGCTGGGGATAGTTCCTGCTGCCCTCTCCCTTCCCTTACCTCTCCTGGCAGCTTTGTTGCACTGGGTGGGAATCTGCATGTGACAGCATCTTTCCAGGCATGATGCTGTCACAAAAGTGCAATTGTTAAGCCAGAAGTGATGTCACCATACTAGAAATGACGGGGAGCACATTGCAAGATACAGGAAGCATTGCTTCCTCTCCATCTGTGTAATTTTGGTGCTCTTTTTCATTGATGCCTGTTACCGTAGGGGTAAAAACAGAGCAGGAGTTTGTTGATACATGAGGTAAGACCTTTATGGATCTACTTATGAGTTTACCCATTTGGTGCACTGTTTTCCAGCTTCTTTAACCTTTTGCGGACCCAGTACACAGTACATATACTGCGGCGGGGTGGCATGTGCAGGCACAATTATATACATGTATGTCATGTGCCTGTACCGGGTCTAGGGGCACACAGCGTGCTCTCCCTACCCTGGGACCACTGTGTCTGCCAGTCACAATAAATTTCAGATCCCGCAAGCATGTTGCCTAAGCTGTGATTGGCCCACAACTATCACATGGTACCTGGACCAATCGCAGTACCCTATACCATGTGATTAGCTGAAACACAGATCACCAGTGATCACAGCAGTCACCAATAGTTAACCAATGAATGGTCTTTTGAGAACGTAATTTCTGACTAAACATGTCAGGACAGGGCTGCGCATGTGACGTCATTACTATCTGAAGTTGTCTTCTAATGTAGTTTAACAATGCTGTCTTATGGGATTTGTTGTAACAGCAATTGTAATGTTTATTAAAGCTTTTTAATCTGATTTACCCTATGTGGAGCATGGTTCTCCTTTTTGCTTCCCTTTTTTTGCGTCTATTGCCCTGAAGTTTGACATCCAAGGATTTTTGGTTCACCAATCTTGAGGACCCCTTCTACACCCAGTGAAAAGTTCATCCGGTATCTGTGGTGCATCCTTGTTTTGTGGCTAATGAAGGTTAAGAATTTCCATCTACTAAAGGAGTTCCACATTATGACTTCTTTGACTTTCTATTAATTTAAAGGGTCACAGATTTGTGGTAAGCTCCAATCTTCTGCTCCTGGTGATGGGTCACTTTGATGTTGGTGGATGTACTTACTTGCCTTTTCTCACAGTGAAGAAACGAGTTCATTATAAAGACATTTACACTTATATTATGTTTAAAAAAAAAAAAATTACAACTTCTAAAAGCTTACTGTGCCCCTTACTAAATGCCTACTTTCCAAAAAGGTGTTATTTGGGGGGAATTTGTACTTTTCCGGCATTTTATGGCCTCAATCAGTACACCAGAATTTTATCAATTTTTCAAATATACAGCCTATACAGCCTATACCTATTACCTATACCATAGTTTGTAGGCACTATCATTTTCACACAAACCAATTTTTTTATCAAAGAAATGTAGCAATTTTAATAGATATGTTGTATGACAGCAAGTAGCAAATATCAATATTTTTTATTTATTTAATTTTTTTTAAATGTCTAGTCATTTTTTAATGCAAAAAAAAAAAAAAAACAGTGGTGATCAAATACCAGCAAAAGAAAGTTCTATTTGTATGAAAAAAATGTAATTCGTGTACAGTATTGCATGACAGCACAATTTCCAGTTAAAGTAGCACAGTGCTGAATTGCAAAAACTGCCCTGCTCATGAAAGGGATAAAACCTTCCAGAACTCAAGTGGCTAATTGATTGTTTTAATTTTGTTTATTTTCGTGTATATCCATGTGGGTATCTGTATGCCCTTCTGGCTATACCTCTCAATTAGTGTGCTGGTAACATCCTGATACTTGTGGGAATTGTTGTAAAATGATTTTGTGGCAAATGTATTCTTATTGTAGGTAAGTCCCTGAGAAACTTGTTGCCATTGGGCTAAAGTATATGTTCTAATTTCAAGATCTTTATATCATTCTAATTGATTATTATTTTTTTTTTTTTGCGTAAACCTATGTTGCGGGATTCTTTGCACTTATTGTGGTTTTTTTTTTTTTTTTCCTCTCCTGTACTATTTTAATCTTGGGACTGATGATTCACCGTACCTCATTATATTGTAATGTAAGTCAGTGCATGGACTAGAACTATATAAGTTGTATGTGCTGACTGTACAAAATATATAATAATGTTTTTCTGACATATATGTATTTACATTACAGACAAACCACCAACATAACCCTTGTAAAGATGCATTCTAAAATAAAAACGTGTCAGATCCACATGTAATAATGAGTGATAGTTTGACTTTATTTCATACAAATGTGATGATGTGTGATTTAAGGTGGTTATCACATAGGGGCAATATTGGTTAATCTTAACCATTTACATTATCAGCCATACTATTATTAAGTATGTACCGTATTTATCGGTGTATAACACGTGCCGACATATAACACGCACCTAAATTTTAGGGCAGAAATTTCAGGAAAAAGCTGAAATTTAAAATAAACAGGTTTGAACTTGGAACATTTTTTAAAAATTAAATGTAGTCTTACCAGTGCCCACGAATGCAGCCTCATCAGCGCAGTGTCCTTAAATACTACAATACAAAGTAAATAATGTGCAAACATAAATTAATGTTTTAAAACGTGTGAAAGAAGTCCTATAAAATAAAACATTATAAGACTCCATATACGGACCAATCTACAAAAAAACATTTATCTCCAATATACTAAAGTACTATTATACAGGTGCATTTAAAAAAAAATAGAATATCATCAAAAAAATAATTTATTTCAGTAATTAAATTCAAAAAGTGAAACCCATATATTGTATAGATTTATTACACACAGAGTGATAACTTTCAAGCATTTCTTTTTCTTTTAATTTTGATGAATACGGCTTACAGCCCAAAATTCAGTATCTCAGAAAATTTGAATGTTGTGAAAAAGTTAAATATTGTAGACTCATGGTGTCACACTCTAATCAGCTAATTAACTCAAGACACCTGTAAAGGTTTCCTGAGCCATTAAATGGTCTCCCAGTCTGGTTCAGTAGGTTACACAATCATGGCAAGGCTACTAACTTGTCCAGAAGACAGTCACTGACACCCTCCACAAAGAGGGTAAGTAAAAAAAAAGTAATTGAAAAGAAGCTGGTTGTTCATAGAGTGCTAGCATATTAATGGAAAGTTGAGTGGAAGGAAAAAGTGTGGTAGGAAGAGGATTGTGACGCAAATAGTGATGAGCTGAACACCCCCCCCCCCCCCGGTTTGGTTCACAAAAGAACACCGCGAACAGAGGAAGGTTTGTTCGAACAAACAAACCCCTTTGAAGTCTATGCGGCTCAAACCTCGAAAATCAAACGGCCAAATTTTGAAGGCTTAAATGCAAGTTATTGCCCCAAAAAAGTGTATGGGGGTCCAGGGGAACATGTAGCATTGGAAAAAAAAGTTTTTAAAAACAATCGTTTTTAAAGGGGCACTGATTTATTGATTTTAATGAGGCTTAAAGTGAAACTATAAAAATGAAAAATTCCTTCAAATTTCGTGCTTGGGGGGGGGGAGTCCCTTGAATGTGCCTGTAAAGTAGTGCATCTCTATGATGTATGTAGCCTGCTGCAGCTATACTGACATTTCTAAAACAAAAAATGTCATATACAAATATACATGCAAGTTTCAAATCACATGTACTTGTCATACAGGTGCAGAAAAATTGGGCCTTGCTTGTTGATGAACACCGTAACCCCTCGCAGTTACTCTTGCTGGGTGCGGGAACGAGCCCTGCTGCTAAAAAATCCATACAAATATGAAATCGCATGTGCTATACAAGTGCCAAAAATTGGACCTTGGCGGAAGGTGGTGCCTGAACACTGTAACCAAGGCCTCACAGTTACTCTTGCTGGGTGCAGGAACGGGACCTGATGGTAAGAATTCCATGCAAATTTGAAATTGCATGTGCTATACAAGTGCCAAAAATTGGGCCTTTGTGGAAGGTGGTGCCTGAACACCGTAACCCCTCACATTTAGCAGGGCACAGGGACAGGGCTTGCGGTTAAAAATGACATAAGACATTTTAAATTGTATGCACAAGTGCAGAAAAATTAGGCCTTGGGAGTTGGTAGTGACCTAAACCAAAAACATTGTTGGAAGCTAGCAGAATCAAGGTAGAGGAATAGGATAGGCAGCATATGCAGTCTTTAAGGGATGACAGACCCCTAGCAAATTCAGTCTGTTACATCAGCATCAGGGGTCTGATAGCTGTTTGTTGACCAGCTGAGTTTCCATCAAAATTAACCATTCGTGGATCAACGAGTCTGTGGACAGGTGCACTCTTTTGTCTGTCACAAAACCTCCAGCAGCACTGAACGTCCATTCGGAAAGCACGCTGGAAGCAGGACAGGCCAGTAGCTCCATTGCATATTGAGCAAGTTCTGGCCAGTGGTCCATCCTCAAGACCCAGTAAGCCAGTGGATGCCCAGCTGGAAAGGTCTCCAAGTCTGCTCTTGCGCCTAGATAATCGTGCACCATATGATGGAGACACTGGCGATGGTTGCTTAAACCTAACAGCCCTGGGTGCTGCTGAGGACAAAAGAATTGTTTAAAGGCATCGGTCAGCCGGCCGCCTTCTCCACCGCTCCTCCTTTGGCTGAACAATGCCTCAGAAACACGTCCGGAGAATGTGGACCTCCCAGTGTCTGGAAAGGTGGTACACACATTTTTTTTTTTTCAAGGCCTCCTCAAGATGTTACATCTTTTGCTCCCTCTGCGAAGGCAGGATGAGCTCTGCAACTTTACCCTTGTAACGTGGATCAAGAAGGGTTGCCAACCAGTAATTGTTCCTCTCCTTGATAGCATGAATCCTTGAGTCCTTTCACAGGCTTTGCAGAATCAGGGAGCCCATGCAACATAAGTTGGAGGAGGCATGAGCTTCTGAGTCCTCTGGGTCACTAAGGATGACATTGTCAGCAGAAGCAACCTCTCCCCAACCACGTACAACTCCTGGGGTTTCTGGGGAATCAAAACCATCCCCTGAAGACTGCTGTTTGCTATCCTTCCTCTACATCCATGCTGCCGGAATCCTCATCCTCCTCCTCCTCTTCCTCCTGTGTGTTTTGTGGCCCTGCAGGAATGATATCTGCATAAAGGGGGCCTTGTGAGGAAAGGAAGTCCTCCTCTTCCTGCCACTGTTCTGCCTCAAGTGCCCTGTCCATGATTCCCCGCAGTGTGTGCTCCAGCAGGTAGACTAGCGGGATAGTTTCACTGATGCATGCATTGTCCTGGCTCACCATCCTTGTGGCCTCCTCAAATGGTGGCAGGACGATGCATGCATCCTTAGTCAATAGCCACTGGCGTGGCAAAAAAAAGCCAAGCTGCCCTGACCTTGTCCTTGTGCCATACTCCCACTGGTACTCATTGATGGCCCTCTGCTGCATGTGCAGCTGCTGCAGCATTGTCAACGTTGAGTTCCACCTGGTGGGCACGTCACAATTGAGGCAGCTGGGGGGGGGGCAGGTTGAATCCCCATTGAATGTCAGATAAGCGAGCACTGGCATTGAACGAACGGCGGGAATGGCCACAGACTTTCCTGGCCTGCCTCAGGAGATCTTGGAAGCCCGGGTATCTGGTCAAGAAACACTGCACCACCATATTCAGAACATGTGCCAAGCATGGAACATGTGTCAAGTGTCCCTGTCGGAGGGCGGAGAGAAGGTTGATGCCATTGTCGCATACAACCATTACTGGCTCAAGCTGTTGTGGCGTCAACCATCTCTGAGCCTGCCCCTGCAGTGCTGACAAAATCTCTGTACCAGTGTGACTCCTATCCCCTAGACAGACCAACTGAAGCACAGCATGGCATTTTTTAGCCTGACTGCTTGTGTAGCCCCTTGAACGCTTAGGGAGCACTGCTGCTGCAGAGGAGAATTGAGCAGAAGAGGACATGGAGGAGGAGGAGGTGGTGGAGTAGCCAGATGTGGCAGAACCAGCCCCAGCTTTTTGGAGGCGTCGTGGCAAAACAAGCTGCAACACCGAACCCTGTCCTGCATCCTTCTCAGCTGCCAGCAGAGTTACCCAGTGTGCCATGAAAGAAATATAATGTCTTTGTCCATGCCTGCTGGACCAAGAGTCAGGAGTAATGTGCACCTTCTTGCTGACTGCTTTGTCCAAGGAGGCCAAAACACTACTTCCACATGACGGTAGAGAGCCAGAATAGCCTTACGCGAAAAGAAATGCCTATTTGGGACCTGCCACTGTGGTGCAGCACATTCTACAAATTCGCAAAAGGGAGCCGAGTCTACCAGCTGAAAAGGCAGCAACTGTAATGCTAGCAATTTGGCCAAGCTAGCATTAAGACGCTGAGCATGTGGATGGCTTGGACAGTATTTATTTATTTCTACGGTTCACATACTGGGGTAGTGAAATTTGCCTGCCGCTCAAACCAAGCGGTGGTGTACTGCTAGCAGATTGGTTGCAAGTCTCTGTGGCACTCTTTGCTATGCCGCCATCCCTCTCAATGCTGGTATTTGAGAAGGTTTGAGGTATAGTAGGTTTAGAGATCATAAATGAGGAGCAAGGTGATGTATGCTTGTTTTGATCTGGTGCCTCTTTCAGGTGCTGTTGCCAATGGACTGCATGGCAGGTCATCATATGCCTTCTCAAGCATGTGCCTAAGCGGCTGGTGTTCTGGCCACGCTTGATCCGCTTTAGACAGATATTGCAAACAGCAACGCTGCAGTCTACTGCACAAATGCTGAAAATAGCCCACACTAATGACCTTTTTGGATTGTTAGTATAGTGCTTTTGACAGGCGATTACAGATTTCAGGACGACAAAAACTGGATGTGCAGGCTATAAAATTTTTATCGTCCGTCAACACAACGTACGATTTTCGTTTCATTAGTACAGTTTTCGTCTGAAAAAAATTTTGAGAGCAAGACTAGGCATGCTCAGACGAAAGAACACATACAAAACAATCCAACACATGACATCACTTCTGAAGTGGAATTCTGTCGTATGGGAAAATTTGTATGAAAATAACCTCCACTTTCAACATGAGACTAGCATGCAACAAAAAATGGACGACAGATCGTTCATAATCTGATCGTGTGTACGGGGCTTTAGAGCCGGCGAGGAAACGGTGCTGCAGCCATCTAGATGAGTAGGAATCTTTGTTCCCATACTTCTATTTTAAGTGGTAGGGTCAAAGAAACAGCAGACCTCCTATACCTTCTAAATTAGCAATGTCAGGGGCCCCATTTTCTTTAATCTTTTGCTTTATAAGGGGCCTTTCACATACAGATTCCTCTCTAATAAATCCAGTTATTTGACCTCCATTACCTCCTAACTTTTTTTTTTTATTTTAGCTGAGTCTAAGTATAATTCACAATAACCTATAACTTGTCAAGTGTAAGCTTTAGTAGTCATACATTCTTGCGGTTTCACTTTTAGCTGCAATAACTAAATGAAAATGATTACACAACAGTTCCCTTCTCCTTATGACTGTGAGTCCACACTGACCAGTCCTCAATGAGCTCATCAAACTTCCAGAATCTCTCTGAAAACAATGACACGTCAGGAACTCCACGTTGTAAAGCTGATCTAAAGTTCAGCAGGCTGGCTTGGAATAGAGTCATAGCATAGGTAACGTCCAATATAAAGGGCAGACTGTAGCATCCGTATCAACATCAATCCCAAGTACCAGGCTACAGGTAAGGGGAAAGGAAGTCTACCCCTATTACACAGGGGCAAATATCATCTTAGTTCACGAAAAATTATTTGGTTACTTTATGGTTTTTAAGACTTTTTAAATTTAAAGGGGGAGGATTTATTCAATATTTTATTATTGCATTACTCTACTTTTTTAGCATTTACTAAAACTCCTTTCAGAAAATGAAACTATTATTATATTGTGCCATTTTAGTTTGCTAGTTCTGTGACTATCTCCCAGAGATCCAAAACAACAAACTTGGGTTTTGAATAGCACTGGTTTCAACATCCTAAAAATGTATGCTAAACTATTGAACAGGATTGGTTACCCCCCATCAGTTCAGAACAAATGCACAATAAGTACAAATTTAAGGTTAAATAACAACTGCATTATTATTCCATTGTATAATATATACACAAATCTCAATTGCCTGACATTGCTATTTTTCTCTATATAGATTTCAATTACTGTGAAGCACTTGGCTGTCTCTTTTTGACCTTCTCAGCCATTCAACATGTTGGTGAAAGTTGCAGCACTTGCACTTCTTGTGTGTGCAATTACAGGTCAGTAAAATCAGCATGTGACCAGGGTAATTTCTTTGAAAAGACAAGGTGAAATCTTGTGTAAGATAGCACATTCTGGGTGCAGTATGAGATGATATCTTCATCTAATGGCATATATTCTTTTGGATACACTGGTAGTGTAATTTACCACATTGTTCCCATAGTGTTTACACTAGTATACATGGTCACAGTTAAAAGAGGATGGAATTTACTACAGGGGAAGGGCTTAGTCCTCATGGGTGGGATAGGAGCAAAAGAACTTAGCAGCACTTTAGAAAGGAAACACTCCTGATGCACAGACCCACACGCCTGATATCTGTAACTATAAGCTGAAAAAAACAAAATTGAACTGTACTGTTACCTAGTGATAGTAATAAAACTCCAGTATGTACTTATTCTTTCCTAAACACCTTATTGCCACTACAGTACCACTTCTAGCTGTGTAATGGAGGGTGCAAATAGGTTAGTTGGAGCCTTCCCGCAATATACATACTGTACAGAGAGTATTTTCTCAAAACTGAGATTACTGGAAACCTTCACATGAAAAGTGATGATTTTACCATATGTTGGACAATGCAGTTTAAAGCCCAGATTAATAAAACCTCAGGTTTGGGTGCATCGGTACTTATAACCACCTCTGTACTTCTTCTAATACTGATTATTTGATACATATACATACATTAAAGAAACTTCTGGCCCTCTTCTAAGATGTTTTTAGTGCAGTGACCTATAACAACCAGTCTCTGTATAGATTTGTAAGTAAATAAAATGTGATTGCTTTTTTAGGAGCTACTGTACCTAATACCTGAGCTTGCCACTGCTTTATTATATAAGCCAATTTAATGTGAAGTTCTGTGTCTGATGATAGGTTCTTCTCTCCCTTAGGATCTCAGGCAGAAGTTAGCACTGACCAGGTATCCAATGCTTTCTGGCAATACTTCACTCAGCTGACCACTGGCACAAAAGACACCGTAGATCAGATCCAGCAATCTGATATCAGCAAACAGCTCAAGTAAGTGACAAATAACTGTAACAGCATCAAAGTATTATAATTCAGTTGAACTCACTAGATACGTTTTTTGCCTTTTAACAGACATCGCATTTATCATCTCTTTACAAAAAAATAACAAGCTACCTTGCCCATCAGGCTTTACTATTATACAGGGTTGCAAGGGTTCTGACAAGTAGGCGTTTATCTGTGAAACCATTTCCTTGTAATTTTATTGGTTATTGGTACAGTATTTTGGGTGACTCAAGACATGGTGTAGGACCTGCCCTACAATAATATACAAGGATATTGGCACAAGACTGGGAGTACTGGTGTGCCCAAATAGTACCGAGTACAAAATATTAGTTAAAAACAGTCTATTAAAGTCCGTACATTTTAACAAAAGTCCATATGTAGGCTCATTTGGATGGCAGCTCAGTGTGCAAGCAAGAAGGGACTTGGACATAGCTGAGAATAAAACACAAGAGTCATACTAAGTGCAGAATATAAAGGATTTCATTTGAATCATATGAATGTTACCAAAGGTTGGAATTAAATCCTTTATATGCTGCACTTAGTATGACTCTTGTGTTTTCTCAGCTATGACCTGCCCTATTGCATGCATTCTCTAGTGACAACAAATTTTGCAACAGAAAGTTTGCCTCTGGTCGTTATACCTAATATACCTAACATACCATAGCCACGTTTAACAGCCTAATTATCATCATTTCTGACAGTATTATACTTCTTTCACTAAACCCTAATTTCATATGTGTTTTAGGATCATTTATCTGTTCCAAATAGAGTGATGTATCTATGTACCTATACATTTCTGGGTGCTGATTTACGTTATAAGTTTAGTGTTGTCTGTATATTATACTTTATAGAAACTACTACAACAATTTTTTTTATATATTTTTTTTTTTTTTTTTTATCACCGTAAGGTTAAAACACATAGGTGATCAGCATTCAACATGCTTGTGTGATGAATGGCTGCCTTCTGTTTTTTCATATTTTTATCGGTTTTATTAGAATCATACCATATAAATGCACAGAATAGCCGGTTAATACACATAAATGTTTCCCAAGCATTACAATTATAATGAAGACTTAGAGTACAATCAGTTTCAATTAAGTTTGTACACTTAATGAAGTGGATTTACTGAAGGTAAATAGGCTGTTCACTTTGCAGTGAAAGTTGTACTTCACAAGGGAATTTACCCAGAGCTTAGTCAATGTAGTGAAGTTTTACTTTGGAAAGAATACCTAATCACATTTTAGTAGGTAAGGATAAAAATGTAAGGCAAGGGAAAAAAAAACAGCATTTTTGCTTGCATATGATTGGATGATAGACGTCAGCAGAGCTTCATCTCGTTCTCTAAGCTCTGGGGGCAAAATCCCTTGCAATGTGCTACTTCCCTTGCAAAGTGAACAGTCTATTTGTCTTTAGTAATTCAACCCCAGTGTAATGTAAGCCTTCCTTGATCCCTCAAAGGAATGGAATATCTGGGAAAGGTATGACAATATTAATTACCCTCATATAGAGTAAGGAAGGGTAGACAGCACACAGAGATGATGGAAGCAAAATAAATTACCCAACTAGGTATCATCATTGTAAATTTTGTAGCCTTCAGAAGCCTTTTGATATACTGTATGTAATTTAATCTACCTATGTAACAATGTAGGACAGATGTACTAAAGAGATGTAGAAATTGCTATTGCTGGCTCTCCCTCCTGAAAACACTAGCTGGTTGTTGAGCTGAATCAAAAATGTTAGTACTTTGAGTCACTGGCTTGAAACAAGTATAAGGTTCAGGAGTTCTGACTTCACTTTCCTGGTCTGCATGCTTATCCCAGCTCAGTGACTCAGATGGTATTAAAATCTAGGACAGTCAAGCAGCTAGCATTTTCACAAGAAGACCAGCAATGACTACCTCCACATAAAGCATAGGCAAAAGTAAAACTAGAATACCAATATACATCCTAAAATGTATCCAAAGACCCATATATTTGGGGTTTAGGGTAGAGAGGTAAGGTGTTAGAACCCCTGTCAATTTATTTATTGATATTTGTGCCCCTGTTTGGGAAATTTACTCTATGTATTTATTCTGGTGAACACTGTCACTGGGACTAAAAGAGATGTGAAAATCCAAAAGTCTGAGTTGTCATCAGAACAAGAGTAGAGGGGACATTTTCTAATGGAAACACTTGTTCCAGAGAAGTAATTAAGAGGGTATTTTTGTCACTTTACCCTCACTTCTTGTTGTGCTTATTTTTTTTTTTTTAATTTATAAAATGTGTTAAAAACATTATAAGCTGATCTGAATGGTTGCTATAGGCTAACTTAACATTGCAATAGTTACACAATAGCTTTTATTTTATTTATTCACAATAATACTGCAGTTTCTGCTTTCTGAAGGATACTCTAATGCACTTTATAAGTATATGTGCATGTGTGTGTGTATAATTACAATAGATGATATAGTGAACACATTTGATGAAATAGTGAACACATTTGATTAAGGTAAATGTGAGGTTTGATTGCTATTTTTTTTCCTCCCACAGTGTTTTAATTGAAGAAAACCTGAAGAGTGTAAATGTGTATGCGGGGGAACTACAGAAACAACTTGCTCCTTTAGCCAAGCAGATACATGAGAAATTAACACAGGACTCAGAAAAACTAAGAGAACAAATTAAAACCGAGTTGGAGAGGCTGAAGGAGAAGTTCTCCCCATATGCAGATGAGTTACACAAGCAGCTGAACAACAATGTCAAGGAACTTCAGATTAAATTGGCTCCATATGCAGAAGAGTTCCAAACCCAACTGGACAAAAATGCCCAGGAATTCAGCCAACAGCTAAAGTCTGTGACCAATGACCTGGAAGCTAAGTTCAGAGAAAATGCAGACCACATACAGGCAAAATTGGCCACCTACTCACAAGAGTTTCAGGTCAAGGTAGATGAGAATGTGGACCAATTGAGGAAGCAGGTGACCCCTATCACAGAAAAGGTAAAAGAAAACATTGATCAGCAAATGCAGGAGCTGTATAAAAGTCTGAATCCCTATGCAGAGGATGTTCAAGATGAGCTCCGAAAACAGATCCAGAACATGGAGTTCCAAATGAGGAAAAACGTGGACCAGCTGGAGAACAGAGCTCTGGAGCTCACAGTACAACTCAGAGAACAACTCTACCCTTATGCCAATGAGTTAAGAAATAAGGTCAATGGAGATATGGCAAATGTCAAACAGATGCTGGAACCCTATCTGACCCAAGTAAACCAGCAAATTGACCAGAAAATTACAGAATTTAAAGGCACAATTACACCAGAAGTGGAAGCTCTCAACAAGGCTCTAGTGCAGAGAGTAGAGGACATGAAGAAGAAGTTGGGAGAGTACACTGTGACTATGCAAGATCAAGTGGAGTACCTAGAGAAAGATGTTCGGGACAAAATCCATGAATTCATAAATCAGGGTGTTTCTAATGAAAACTGAGTTTTCCTTAGTCAAACTTATTTTCTGAATAGTTATATCGGAAATAATACCTACACAGTACTACACACAA
The DNA here is from genome assembly GCF_965119305.1 of Pelophylax lessonae. Classification (NCBI taxonomy): domain Eukaryota; kingdom Metazoa; phylum Chordata; class Amphibia; order Anura; family Ranidae; genus Pelophylax; species Pelophylax lessonae. The sequence goes on along the minus strand of NC_138779.1, from coordinate 149,856,025 downwards.
AATGTGCTGTTCATTAAATTCATCAAGAATCCCATAAAATATTTCTACAACTTTCCACTCAATATATCTACACTCAGCACTATCTGTAGCATGTATTTATAATGTTTTCCAGGCAATCCTCAATTCTTCCTCAGTATTATGTGCCTAAGACTTTATCTGTAGCTTTTCAAGGAACTGCACTTACCGAAATTTCCAAAGTTTCATAGTTTACAACATTCACTGAAATAAAATATGAAACCAATTAGGTTACCCAAGGAACCCAGGTTCTCAACAATGACGACATTTGTTGTAACAATGTCCAGGATTCACAATGATTCCTTTTTATAGATTGCATTAAACATTGGAATGCATTATTGGAATAAAACGATGTATAGAAAATGTTCCTTTTCTGCTTTTAATGTTTAGGATATGGATGGAGAATTATACACAGAAGGAAATGTATTGGGATAGTATTAAAAATGAAAATGTACAATGTGAAGTCTGTTAAATAAAAAGCAACTTAGCAATGCATAATTTGTCCTTGTTCTACTTTTTGTTAACCCATTCATGCTGACTGTACACACTGGACTGGGCTTTTTTCCACGGGGATGCATATTTACACATCTTCCTTTGTGCTGGGTGCACGCACAGAGACCGGGTCTCCCCAAAAGCTCTCTAACGATCGGGACCCACAATGGCTGATTCTGGGTCACCTGATCGCTGGGATAGCCTCTGATTTGCTATTGCAGTGATCAGCCACTGTGAAGCCCGCCCCTGTGTTTATCTGTCTTTGTGAATGAACAAAAAAAGATACATTGTATCCTTCTCTGTCCTTGCAGAAAAAAGTATGTGAAGAAAAAAAAAATTATAATAAAAAAATAAATAAATGAAAATACCTAAATCAAGGTTTGATCTAGGTCAGTGCAAGGGTTAGTGTATTAGTCAAAGGTCAGGGTCAGTATTTTGTTGGATAGTATTTTTTTTTTTTTCTAGTTAGTGTCAGGGTGTTTTAGGTAGGATTTTAAAAAAAGCAAAACTATCATTTCTGGGCTGTACTACGGGTACAAACAACAACTAACATACTGTCAGGGATACCACATGCAGGCATCCAGCAAGGGTGATCAGATCAGTTGGCTGCACCAAGGAATCAGGACCCAGATGGATAAAGATGTAAATAAGTTTATTAAGCAAAATGACACACTCCAATACCAACACCAGTGACCATAAACAAGTAAACAAAATATAAATGATAACAGTACAAAACCCCAATAGAACCTAACAAACTATATACAAAAGGATGGAGCAAACAATAGCAGGACAGGACAGGGACAGGAGACAAGGAAAGCAGGGAGCCAGGTACAGGAAGCAGGATGCAGGGAACAGGACTCAGGATCAGGATACAGGTTTCAGGATACAGGTTTCAGGATACAGGTTCAGACAGGGACACGGCTAGCAGAGAAAATACTGAAGCACTGAGCCTCAGTGAAGGGCTGGCTTATATTCCCTCAGCAGTCCTCCTCAGGTGCAGCTTAATTAAAAGAACAGTCCAGCTGCTGGGAGACACCCGCTGGTGGGCCCTGGAACTGCGCCCCTCAGTTCCAGGAACAACAGTGCCACCAGCAGGTGACCCATGTAATGACACAGATCCTGACAGTTCCCCCCTTTAAGGAGCGGCCTCCGGACGCTCCATTGTGCTTCTACCCCAAAAGTCCAAAAAGGTCTCCCCTCCATGTCTGCGGGTCTTCTAGCACTCTCTAGGCCAAAGTCCTTTAACTTGCCGGAAGGCGTGCCACCAGAGTCCAGCAATTGATCATGCGCCCCACCACCAGGGTCTGGAAGCCGTCTTGGCACCCCACAGGTCAAGTTCCTGAAGAGGCGTAACATTAGGGATACACCTGCCCTCATTGCAACACATGTCCCAACACTGGGACTGAAGGCAAGCTGGACATCAAGCAGGGGAGCGCCAGCGGCATGCAGGATATCCGGCAGTGGCACACCAGGCTGGGCAACAGACAGTGGCACATCAAACAGGGCGGCAGACCGTGGCTCAGCAGGCACTGGATCAGCAAACACTGGGTCAGCAGGCACCGGAACAGCAAGCACTGGGTCAGCAGGCACTGGAACAGCAAGCACTGGGTCAGCAGGCAAAGGATCAGCAGGCACAGGATCAGCAGACACAGGATCAGCAGACACAGTAGTGGTCACCAGAACAGCGGGCACGGGATCAGCTGGCACCGGATCAGCGGGCTGAGTAAGAGACACCGGATCAGCAGGCACCGGAACAGCAGGCACTGGGTCAGCGGGCACTGGAACAGCAAGCACTGGGTCAGCAGACTGGGTAGTGGTCACCAGAACAGCGGGCACCAGAACAGCGGGCACTGGATCAGCAGGCTCAGTAGGAGGCACCGGATCAGCGGGCACTGGACCAGCAGGCATTAGAACAGCAGGCACTGGATCAGCAGGCTCAGTAGGAGGCACCGGATCAGTGGGCACTGGATCAGCAGGCTCAGTAGAAGGCACCAGATCAGCGGGCAATGAAACAGCAGGCACTGGATCAGCAGGCTCAGTAGGAGGCACCGGATCAGTGGGCACTGGAACAACAGGCATCAGAACAGCGGGCACTGGATCAGCAGGCTCAGTAGAAGGCACCGGATCAAAGGGCACTGGATCAGCAGGCTCAGTAGGAGGCACTGGATCAGAGGGCACCGGAATAGAAGGCACTGGATCAGCGGGCTCAGTAGGAGGCACCAGATCAGCGGGCACTGGAACAGCAGGCATCAGAACAGTGGGCACTGGATCAGCAGGCTCAGTAGGAGGCACCGGATCAGTGGGCACTGGATCAGCGGGCACTGGAACAACAGGCATCAGAACAGCGAGCACTGGATCAGCAGGCTCAGTAGGAGGCACCGGATCAGTGGGCACTGGATCAACAGGCTCATTAAGAGGCACCAGATCAGCGGGCACTGGATCAGCAGGCATCAGAACAGCAGGCACTGGATCAGCAGGCTCAGTCGGAGGCACCAGACAAGCGGGCACTGTAACAGCAGGCATCAGAACAGTGGGCACTGGATCAGCAGGCTCAGTAGGAGGCACCGGATCAGTGGGCACTGGATCAGCAGGCTCAGTAGAAGGTACCGGATCAGTGGGCACTGGGTCAGCAGGCTCAGTAGGAGGCACTGGATCAGCGGGCACCGGAACAGCAGGCACTGGATCAGCGGGCTCAGTAGGAGGCACCAGATCAGCGGGCACTGGAACAGCAGGCATCAGAACAGTGGGCACTGGATCAGCAGGCTCAGTAGGAGGCACCGGATCAGTGGGCACTGGATCAGCAGGCACTGGAACAACAGGCATCAGAACAGCGGGCACTGGATCAGCAGGCTCAGTAGGAGGCACCGGATCAGTGGGCACTGGATCAACAGGCTCAGTAAGAGGCACCAGATCAGCGGGCACTGGATCAGCAGGCATCAGAACAGCAGGCACTGGATCAACAGGCTCAGTAAGAGGCACCAGATCAGCGGGCACTGGATCAGAAGGCATCAGAACAGCAGGCACTGGATCAGCAGGCTCAGTAGGAGGCACCAGATCAGCGGGCACTGTAACAGCAGGCATCAGAACAGTGGGCACTGGATCAGCAGGCTCAGTAGGAGGCACCAGATCAGTGGGCACTGGATCAGCGGGCACTGGAACAACAGGCATCAGAACAGCGGGCACTGGATCAGCAGGCTCAGTAGAAGGCAACGGATCAGTGGGCACTGGATCAGCAGGCTCAGTAGGAGGCACCGGATCAGCGGGCACCGGAACAGCAGGTACTGGATCAGCGGGCTCAGTAGGAGGCACCAGATCAGCGGGCACTGGAACAGCAGGCATCAGAACAGTGGGCACTGGATCAGCAGGCTCAGTAGGAGGCACCGGATCAGTGGGCACTGGATCAGCAGGCACTGGAACAACAGGCATCAGAACAGCGGGCACTGGATCAGCAGGCTCAGTAGGAGGCACCGGATCAGTGGGCACTGGATCAACAGGCTCAGTAGGAGGCACCAGATCAGCGGGCACTGGATCAGCAGGCTGGGTAACAGGTATAATTGTATGTGTTGGGAAAAATCTCCTTTTCTTTTTAGGTTTAGATACAGAAATCTTGCTAGTGGTTGCAGGGCTATGAATAGATTGTGAAGTAGATGGAAGCGAAATGGCAGTATTGGGAGATGGTGGAAAAGGAGAGACAGTTACAGAGGAGAATTTCTGAGAGGTTGCTAGAGGCAACAGAGTAGTAGAGGAAGTTTTCACAGAGTTAAATGCAGGAAAAGTGCAACTCGTTAAGCCAGGATATGAACAAGCAGTGGAAAGCAAACCATACCTAACTGCAGCTGTGGTTGCTACGGGTAACGGAGAGGATAAACTTTGAGAAAACTGGTGTCCAGAGGCAGAAGTGGATTGGTGTGAGTTAGCTGATGCTAAATTGGAAAGATCTGACCAGGTTTGCAATAAGGCCTGAACAAAACTCAATTTACAACCCCCTTGTCTGATTAGAGAATATACAGCATTCATGCAATCCAACAGGGCCTCTGGAGAATACACTGAATAATGTTCAATAAAATAGGGTTTATCATCTTCCAAGAGCCACACAAGAGATACCACCTGAGAGACACTAAAAGGAGGAGAATAATCATCACCACCCTTAGGGGTATTAGATAAAGCCAAATCTGCACAGAGCTGAATAAGTGGCTGAATCTCTTTGAACAAAACTCTGCCTTTGTCAACAAACGAGTGGGCCAGACGGATGCATTCCAACAACTGCTTGCTAGTGTAAGTTTTCAAAATTTGGCGACAATATTCCCTGTCTTCTGTTACAAGCAAAGAAAAATAAAAGACCTCCTCTGACTGCATCTTGCAACAACCAGAAAATTCCTAATTCCCAGGTGCAACCGATCTGATCGTTAGTGGCTTCAGTATTCTGTCAGGGATACCACATGCAGGCATCCAGCAAGGGTGATCAGATCAGTTGGCTGCACCAAGGAATCAGGACCCAGATGGATAAAGATGTAAATAAGTTTATTAAGCAAAATGACACACTCCAATACCAACACCAGTGACCATAAACAAGTAAACAAAATATAAATGATAACAGTACAAAACCCCAATAGAACCTAACAAACTATATACAAAGGGATGGAGCAAACAATAGCAGGACAGGACAGGGACAGGAGACAAGGAAAGCAGGGAGCCAGGTACAGGAAGCAGGATGCAGGGAACAGGACTCAGGATCAGGATACAGGTTTCAGGATACAGGATACAGGTTTCAGGATACAGGTTTCAGGATACAGGTTTCAGGATACAGGTTTCAGGATACAGGTTTCAGGATACAGGTTCAGACAGGGACACGGCTAGCAGAGAAAATACTGAAGCACTGAGCCTCAGTGAAGGGCGGGCTTATATTCCCTCAGCAGTCCTCCTCAGGTGCAGCTTAATTAAAAGAACAGTCCAGCTGCTGGGAGACACCCGCTGGTGGGCCCTGGAACTGCGCCCCTCAGTTCCAGGAACAACAGTGCCACCAGCAGGTGACCCATGTAATGACACAGATCCTGACACATACACATATGTGGCATCACTGCATCAAACGAAAATTTATTTTGGGTTTATCTTTGGTGGTAGGCTATGGTAGTAGCAAGAATTATACAGTTACATTTAAAAACAAATTTTATTTATTTATTTATTTTCTTTACTATTTTGGGCCAGTTTGTTTTTATTATACAAACAATCAGGAAATATCCATTATCATTTACCACCAAATGAAAGCTCAATTTGTCCTGAAAAAAAAAAAAAAAGCAAGGTATAATCCACCTGGATGCACAAAGGAGTTGTGATGATATGTACGGTTTTATTAACACATGTCAAAATTGCAAAATTGGGCTTAGGCATTTTAGATTTTGTTTGTTCATAGGCGCGAAAGGGTTAATTATATTTCTGTTGCATTTTACAAGGGTTAATGAACTAAAAATGGGAATGAATTTGAAAAGGGACATAAAATGAACAGAGAAAGGAAGAGTACATTCAGATGCATAAAATAATCTGGTATACATCTATCAACAAAAGGACCAAGAAACAAACAAAGGCTTAAATCCCAATCACCCAGCGCCCTGTACTCCAAAATGTGGTGTACTCTGTCGCACAATGTAACAATAAATTTAAATGTAAAAGTTGCCGCCTGAATAAATACAATATAAAACACAGATGTACATCAAATAGAGCAAGTCCAATCAATATACAGTACATAAGCAGCGCTGATCCTATGCCTAAAATCAAAATCAAATTGATTTTCTCTAAAATCACATAAATAGAGATAAAATTAGATAAACTATAGTCCAATAATGGGAAAGTCCTTCAATGGAAAAGGCTCTTGTAGGGTCCCAGTGAGTAATGTGACATAGGAATGGAACAGGAAGCAGCCACTGTATCCCTTCACCTCACCACGTGTGAATCTCCCCAGAGGAAACACACTTGCCAGATCCCACTATTAACGAGCATGTAAGATCACTCTCAATCCAATCCGGACCATCCAAAGTATACAGAGTCCCGAAGCCCCGTTTCTCAGCTGTGACAATATCTCAATCGCAGTGCATGGGAGGGAGCAAAGAAAGGCACATAGAGCAGTACCGCTAGATACAAATGCACCTCTTTATTGAAAAACACCCCCCCTCACCCATTGCACTTACATCATACAATTACAGCGTCCATTATTACAGAAGTCCGTGAACTTCCGGGAACGCTGACGAGCAGACGGAGGATTGGTAAGCGGCCACAGACGCAATGCCAGCACAGTTGTAACGCTGTAATTGTAATACTTGAATACTGCCCTGTGGCCCAGTCTCCGAAGGGAGGGGATCATGCTCTGCTTCAGTATGTCACAGTACATGTTGGTATTCATGGTTCCCTCAATGAATCGTAGCTCCCCAGTGCCGCATGGCAGCACTCATGCAGCCCCAGACCGTGACACGCCCACCACCATGTTTGACTGTAGGCAAGACACACTTGTCTTTGTACTCCTCACCTGGTTTTCGTCACACACTCTAACACCATCTGAACCAAATACGTTTATTAGTCTCATCAGACCACAGGACATAGTGTAAAAAAGTCTGGTGCGCTACTAAATTGCAATAAAATGAACAATGTCAATCATGCATACAAAATGATGTACAAACAATTTTAAACAATTTAAAACAAATGAAAATGTGAGTGAACAAAGTCTCTGGTTTCTCTTGCAAATCAATATAATGTGTTTTCCGTGAACAACTCCACCAGAAAAAAGCTAAGTAGATGAATGTGCAAATGAAGTCCAGTGTTCATGTAAATTCCAAAAATAATCACTGGTGGCCGTGAGAAAACCAAGTGCTGCTGCAAATCAACGAACGTGACGTGAAAATCCCATAACGTGGTGAATTCACCGCTTACCAGCTTTAGGTAGATTTAGGGCAGATAGACAGAATATTAATCCAAAGGGACCTCTGTAGATAACCAAAGGGAGTGCTATGTTGGAATCCACCCTCGTGTGTGACACAGGAGGGGGGGGGGGTAGCTGCTTACCAGATCCCGCTGTTTCCAAACATGTAATGAGTGTAGACTCTCTCTGGATACATAAATGAGGGACTCCTGGTGTTTCCTGGTTCTTCTCTCAGACTGACACTCATATAAGGTGCACCATGAAAATGGTGGAGTTGTTCAGGGAAAACACATTATATTGATTTGCAAGAGAAACCAGAGACTTTGTTCACTCACATTTTCATTTGTTTTAAATTGTTTCAAATTGTTTGTACATCATTTTGACCACCCAAGCCATGTCTCACCTTTATCATCTCCAATGCCTATTAATATCTACAAAGCAATGTAAGTTTTGGGGATTGGAGGAATATGCCCCCTTCTCCCCATCCTTTCAGTTTCATGAATTGTCATTCACCATTTCCTTACACATATTTCTTTTTAAGCAGACATCTACTCCTGATGAAGTGGTATAGACAATAGAGTTGAGCGGACACCTGGATGTCCGTGTTCGGCGGGTTCGGCCGAACTTAAAAAAAAAGTCTGGGTCCGTGTCCCGGACTTTTGCCGAACTTTTCCCGGACACCGAACCCCATTGAAGTCAATGGGGACCCAAACTTTCAGGCACTAAAATGGCTCTAAAACACCAATGGAAAGGGCTAGAGTGCTGCAAATGGCAGCAAAACGTAGTTAAGAGCATGGCAAGTGCTCTGTTAACAAATGTGGATAGGGAAATAACTTAAAAAAAACCCCAGAAAAATAAAACAATGTTCTTCATCTCTGAAGGACGAGGCCCATATGGAGTAGGAGGGAGGTTGAGGTGGTGGTGGATGTGGCGGTGTCATAGGCGTGCGCACAGGGTGTGCCGGGTGTACCTGGGCACACCCTAATCACCTAGGGCACATAGCATTATCGCTCTGTTTGCCAGTTAAGAGATGGGAAAGATCTCCCTCAGACCTGCTCTGCTCTATTTCTCTTTGCCAGCAGGGAGAGTAATGTATCGGAGCCATGTACATGTAGGCAAACACATGCATGTGTATTTAAACTTTGGGGTGCACACCCTAATGCAAAAGGCTGCGCACACCTATGGGCGGTGTAGGTGGAAGCGGCGGTGGAGGAGGACCAGGGCCGGATTAAGAGCATCATGGGCTTGGTGCTGAGGATTTTAAAGGGCCTTAAGGGCCGTGCCTTGGCATGCACCCAGAGGAGGAAGGGTGCAGCCATGCATGCCTAATTCAACATGGGATGCTGTCTCTGAAGCCCATAAACACATCCATGCATCGGCAACTGTCCCTCCTTGTCCGGCCTTCGTGCTGTGTGGGGAGGTTCTGAGGGAGCTGCCTGGGGAAGCGAGCATAGAAGCCAGACTTCTGTGTTTACAAGTGACAGAAGAGCGGTAACAGTGAATATGGCCAACCCGGGGCCTATATTAAGGTAGGAGCCTGGAGCTGCAGCTCCAATAGCCCCTATGTTAATCTGGCCCTGAGGAGGACGAGGTAGCCAACACTGCTTTTTTTTCAGAAATTTTAAATGAGGGTACACCCCAAAAGAGTGAGAAAGAGCAAAAATAGAACAATTACATAGTTACATAGTTACATAGTTAGTGAGGTTGAAAAAAGACACAAGTCCATCCAGTTCAACCCATGATGCGTGTGTGTTTGCTTTTAACCGTACATTGTGTACCCCTGTATGTTGTGGTCTTTAAGGTGTACATCTAATAGTTTTTTGAAACTATCTATGCTCCCCGCTGATACGACTGCTTGTGGAAGAGAATTCCACATCCTTACCGCTCTTACAGTGAAGAACCCCTTACGCACTTTAAGGTTAAACCGCCTTTCCTCAAGTTTTAGTGAGTGGCCACGTGTCTTATTGTATTCCCTTTCTCTGAATAGTTTGTTCCTTATGCTAGGGTCGCCAGTACAGTATTTGTACATTGATATCATATCCCCCCTCAATCGTCTCTTCTCCAGAGAGAATAGGTTCAGTGCTTGTAGTCTTTCCTCATAGCCGATGTCCTCCATTCCCCTAATTATTTTTGTTGCCCTCCTCTGGACTTTCTCCAGTTCCAGCACATCCTTCCTGCGGACCGGTGCCCAGAACTGGACAGCATACTCCAGATGTGGCCGGACCAGAGTCTTGTAGAGCGGGAGAATAATCTCTTTATTTCTGGAGTGAATCCCCCTTTTTATACATCCCAGTATTCTGTTGGCTTTGCTTGCGGCGGCTTGGCATTGCATGCCACTGCCAAGCCTGTTGTCTACCAGTACCCCCAAGTCCTTTTCCATCCTAGACTCACCCAGAGGTTCACCCCCTAGTGAATAGCTTGCTTTCTGGTTTCTGGCACCCAAGTGCATTACTTTACATTTTTCTACATTAAACCTCATCTGCCATGTGGTTGCCCACCCCGTTATTTTGTTCAGGTCTGCTTGCAAGATTTCCACATCCTGCATAGAAGATATTGGCATGCCTAATTTAGTATCATCTGCAAATACTGAGATTGTACTAGATATCCCCTCCTCTAGATCATTTATGAATAAATTAAACAGGATTGGTCCCAGGACAGAACCCTGGGGGACCCCACTTTCCACACCCGCCCAATCCGAGTACTCCCCATTAATCACCACCCTCTGGACTCTCCCCTGGAGCCAGGTCTCTATCCAGGTACTCACCTTATGATCCATACCTACCTTCCTTAGTTTGTACAGTAAGCGTTTGTGAGGAACGGTGTCAAAGGCCTTTGCGAAGTCCAGATACACCACATCCACAGGCTTACCTTTATCTAGGTGGCAGCTCACTTCATCGTAGAAGGTTAACAGATTGGTTTGGCACGAACGATTTTTCATGAATCCAATGGCTGGGTAAGGTCGGTATCCATCGCTATTCTGCACAAGGTGCGGAAAAGTCCCGTGGGATCCATGCCTGGTTCATTTTAATGAACGTGAGCTTGTCCACATTGTCTCTGGACAGGCGGCTGCGCTTGTCTGTGATAACGCCCCCAGCCGTGCTAAATACCCGTTCAGATAATACACTGGCTGCAGGGCACGCCAGCACCTCCAAGGCGTAAAGGGCAAGCTCAGGCCATGTGCACAACTTGGAGACCCAGAAGTTGAAGGGGGCAGATCCGTCATTCAGTACGTCTAGGCGTGTGCACACATACTGCTCCACCATGTTGGTGAAATGCTGCCTCCTGCTAAGACGTTCCATATAAGCTGCTGGTGCTGCTGTTTGTTGTGGCGTGCTGACAAAGCTTTTCCACATTTCGGCCATGCTAACCCTGCCTTCTGAGGTGCTGGCGGTGCCCTGGTTGCGTTGGCGACCTCTTCCTCCTCCTCCTCCTCCTCCTCCTCCTCCTCTGCCTTGTGCTTCCACTGTGGCCCCGCTGTCAGGTGGGAATGCCAGCAGCATCGCGTCTACCAGCGTGCGCTTGTACTCGCGCATCTTGCGATCGCGCTCCAGTGAGTGAATTAAGGACGGTGCGTTGTCCTTGTAACGGGGATCCAGCAGCGTGGCCACCCAGTAATCAGCACAAGTTAGAATGTGGGCAACTCGGCGGTCGTTGTGGAGACACTGCAGCATGTAATCGCTCATGTGTGCCAGGCTGCCCAGAGGCAACGAAAGGCTGTCCTCTGTGGGAGGTGTAATGTCTGTGTCCTCTGTATCCCCCCAGCCACGCACCAGTGATGGCCATGAGCTGGCCTGGGTGCCACCCTGCTGTGAACATGGTTCCATCTCCTCCTCCAGCTCCTCCTCCTCATCCTCCAGAACCGTGCCCCTGCTGGACAATTGTGTCCCTGGCGTTTGTGTGTGCAGAAACCCACCCTCGGAGCCCCTTGTGAATGACTGCCCTGAAAGCCTTGGAAATGTTACCTCTTCATCCTCCTCCTCCTCCTCCTCCTGTGCCACATCCTCTTCCATCATCAGAAGTGGGATAGTTAAGCTGACAACGGCGTCATCGGCACTGGCCATGTTGGTGGAGTACTCAAAACAGCGCAACAAGGCACACAGGTCTCGCATGGAGGCCCAGTTATTGGTGGTGAAGTGGTGCTGTTCCGCAGAGCGACTCATGCGTGCGTGCTGCAGCTGAAACTCAATTATGGCCTGCTGCTGCTCGCACAGTCTTTCCAGCATGTGCAAGGTGGAGTTCCAACTTGTGGGCACGTCACATATGAGGCGGTGAGCGGGAAGGCCGAAGTTACGCTGCAGCGCTGACAGGCGAGCAGTAGCAGGGTGAGAACGCCGAAAGTGCGCACAGATGGCCCGCACTTTCTGCAGCAGCTCTGACATATCGGGGTAGTTTTTAAGGAACCTCTGCACCACCAAATTCAGCACATGCGCCAGGCAAGGGATGTGCGTCAAACCGGCTAGGCCCAGAGCTGCTATGAGATTTCGACCGTTATCGCACACCACCAGGCCGGGCTTGAGGCTCGCTGGCAGCGACCACTCATTTGTCTGCTGTTCCATGCTCCTCCACAACTCCTGCGCGGTGTGTGGTTTTTCCCCCAAACAGGCAAGTTTTAAAACTGCCTGCTGTCGTTTACCCCTGGCCGTGCTGAAGTTGGTGGTGAAGGTGTTACGCTGTCCGGATGAGGAGGCAGTAGAGGATGAGGAAGCGGAGTAGGAGGAGTTAGGAACAGGAGGCAAACTGAAGCGCCCTGCAATCCTCGGTGGTGGAAGGACATGCGCCAAATTGCTATCCGCCTCAGGCCCATCCGCCACTGCATTTACCCAGTGTGCCGTTAGGGAGATATAACGCCCATGACCGTGCTTACTGGTCCACGTATCGGTAGTTAGGTGGACCTTGCCACAGATGGCGTTGCGCAGTGCATACCTGATTTTTTCCCCCACTTGGTTGTGCAGGGAAGGGATGGCTTGCCTGGAAAAGTAGTGGCGGCTGGGCACGACGTACTGTGGGACAGCCACGGACATAAGGTTTTTAAAACTGTGCGTCTCCACCAGACGGAATGACAGCATTTCAAAGGCCAAGAATTTTGAAATGCTGGCATTCAGGGCCAGGGATCGCGGGTGGGTAGGGGGGTACTTCCTCTTCCTCTCAAGTGTTTGGGAGATGGAAAGCTGAACGCTTCCACGGGACATTGGGGAGATGGTTGGTGACCCAGGTGGTGGTTTGGCTGACAGATCGTCTGTTTGCGGGGTGGCAGGTTCCGGTATCACTACAGATGTGGCTGGAGCGGCCGAGACTGCAGCAGAAGAGTAAGCAGGATGAGCCAGAGACGTTTCTTGGTTTTGAAGGTGTCTACTCCACTGCAGCTCATGCTTTGCACTTAGATGCCTGATCATGCAGGTTGTGCTCAGGTTGAGAAGGTTTATGCCTCGCTTCAGGCTCTGATTGCACAGGGTGCAAACCACTCGTGTCCTGTCATCAGCACATTTTCTAAAGAACTTCCACGCTAGAGAACTCCTTTGAGCTGGCTTTGGTGTGCTCGTTCCCTTGCTGCGTTGGGCAGTAGCAGGTGTAGTGTCTAGGGCACGGCCGCTCCGCTTCTGCACCCTGCTCCCTCTTCTGCTGTGCTGGTGGCTCTGTGCGACCACCGCCTCTTCCTCCAAACTACTCAGGTCACCTGCATGACCTTCATTCCATGTGGGGTCGAGGACCTCATCGTCCTCCACATCATCTTCCACCCAGTCTTCACCCCTGCCCTCCTTGTCGGTCTCCACAATTCTGAACGCCGCAGCAGTTGGCACCTGCGTTTCGTCATCATCGGAGACGTGCTGCGATGGTCCTTGCATGTACTCATCTTGAGAAATAAGTGATTGGGCATCGCTGCACTCAATCTCTTCCACTTCTGGGGCAGGGCTAGGTGGATGGCCCTGGGAAACCCTGCTGACAGAGTCCTCAAAAAGAAGAAGAGACTGCTGTATGGCTTGGGGCTCAGACTGCTTGCCTGATTTGCAAGGGGTTGAGGTGAAAGACGGTTGGACATCGGCTGCAGGTGCCAACTCTGACCTTTCTGCAGTAGACTGCGTGGGAGACAATGTGAAGGAACTGGAGGCACTGTCAGCAGCAAACCAATCTACTATCGCCTCTACGTGTTCTGGCATCATCACTTCTAGAGGCGTATGATGCCCTACCAAATACTGATGCAGGTTCTGTCGCTTACTAACACTTGAGGAAGGTGTTTCACTTGTGCGTGTAGCTGGCACAGATCGACCACGTCCTCTCCTTGCAACAGGAGCTCTACCAGCAGCACCACGACCCAGGCCACGGCCCCTATTTGACGGTCTCCTCATATTTCTGTAATTTAAGATCTTGCCCTAGAAAGGTGTTTATTGAATAGCGGAACAAAACAACAACAGTATCGCACGGGTGTATCTCACAGTCAAATATGCAAACTATGCCTCAATTTAATGTTTTTTACCCCAAAAGGGTGTATATTGAATAGCGGAATAGGAAAAAGGATAAAAAACGGTGTATCTCACACGTACAAACACAGACTAGGCCCTGATTAAAATTTTTTGTACCCTAAAGGGAGGATGAGGAAGAGGAGTAGGAGGAATTGGGAACAGGAGGCAAACTGAAGCGCCCTGCAATCCTTGGCGGTGGAAGGAGATGCGCCAAACAAATTTAAAAGGTGTATCTCACACGTACCGATACAGACTATGCCGTAATTTAATTTTTTACACTCCAAAAGGGTGTATATTGAATAGCGGAATAGGAAAAATTTTATAATACGGTGTATCTCACACGTACAAACACAGACTAGGCCCCGATTAAAATTTTTTGTACCCTAAAGGGAGGATGAGGAAGAGGAGTAGGAGGAGTTAGGAACAGGAGGCAAACTGAAGCGCCCTGCAATCCTCGGCGGTAGAAGGAGATGCGCCAAATAAATTTAAAAAGGTGTATCTCACATGTACCGATACAGACTATCCCGCAATTTCATTTTTTACACTCAAACAGGGTGTATATTGAATAGCGCAATAGGACAAATTTTAAAAAACGGTGTATCTCACACGTACAAACACAAACTAGGCCCCGATAACAATTTTTTGTACCGTAAAGGCAGGATGAGGAAGAGGAGTAGGAGGAGTTGGGAACAGGAGGCAAACTGAAGCGCCCTGCAATCCTCGGCGGTAGAAGGAGATGCGCCAAGCAAATTTAAAAAGGTGTATCTCACACGTACCGATACAGACTATGCTGTAATTAAATTTTTTACACTCCAAAAGGGTGTATATTGAATAGCGGAATAGGAAAAATTTTATAATATGGTGTATCTCACACGTACAAACACAGACTAGGCCCCGATTAAAATTTTTTGTACCCTAAAGGGAGGATGAGGAAGAGGAGTAGGAGGAGTTGGGAACAGGAGGCAAACTGAAGCGCCCTGCAATCCTCGGCGGTAGAAGGAGATGCGCCAAACAAATTTAAAAAGGTGTATCTCACATGTACCGATACAGACTATCCCTCAATTTCATTTTTTACACTCAAATAGGGTGTATATTGAATAGCGGAATAGGACAAATTTTAAAAAACGGTGTATCTCACACGTACAAACACAAACTAGGCCCCGATTACAATTTTTTGTACCCTAAAGGCAGGATGAGGAAGAGGAGTAGGAGGAGTTGGGAACAGGAGACAAACTGAAGCGCCCTGCAATCCTCGGCGGTAGAAGGAGATGCGCCAAACAAATTTAAAAAGGTGTATCTCACATGTACCGATACAGACTATCCCGCAATTTAATTTTTTACACTCAAACAGGGTGTATGTTGAATAGCGGAATAGGACAAATTTTACAAAACGGTGTATCTCACACGTACAAACACAAACTAGGCCCCCGATTACAATTTTTTGTACCCTAAAGGCAGGATGAGGAGTAGGAGGAGTTCGGAACAGGCAGGAGGCAGACTGAAGCACCCTCAAATCCTCGGCAGTATGAGATGCTCCCCAAAAATTGGAAAGGTGTATCTCACACGTACCGACACAGACTATCCCGCAATTTAATTGTTTTTACCCAAAGGTGTAGATTGAATAGCGGAATAGAAAATATGATATCAAAAGGTGTATGTATCTCACACGTACCGACACAGACTATCCCGCAATTTAATTGTTTATACCCAAAGGTTTTGATTAAATAGCGGAATAGAAAATATTATCAAAAAACAGTGTATGTATCTCACACGTACAGAACCAGACTAGGCCCCAATTACTATTTTTTGTACCCCCAAAGGCAGGATGAGGAGTAGGAGGAGTTCGGAACAGGCAGCACCCTCAAATCCTCAGAAGTATGAAATGCACCCCAAAAATTGGAAAAGTGTATCTCACACGTACCAACACAGACTATCCCGCAATTTAATTGTTTATACCCAAAGGTTTTTATTGAATAGCGGAATAGAAAATATTATCAAAAAAAGTGTATGTATCTCACACGTACAGAACCAGACTAGGACCCAATTACTATTTTTTGTGCCCCCAAAGGCAGGATGAGGAGTAGGAGGAGTACGGAACAGGCAGCACCCTCAAATCTTCAGAAGTATGAGATGAACCCCAAAAATTGGAAAGGTGTATCTCACAGGTACCAACACAGACTATCCCGCAATTTAATTGTTTATACCCAAAGGTTTTGATTGAATAGCGGAATAGAATATATTATCAAAAAAAGTGTATGTATCTTACACGTACAGAACCAGACTAGGCCCCAATTACTATTTTTTGTACCCCCAAAGACAGGATGAGGAGTAGGAGGAGTTCGGAACAGGCAGCACCCTCAAATCCTCAGAAGTATGAGATGCACCCCAAAAATTGGAAAGGTGTATCTCACACGTACCAACACAGACTATCCCGCAATTTAATTGTTTATACCCAAAGGTTTTTATTGAATAGCGGAATAGAAAATATGATATAAAATTGGTGTGATTTATCAATAGCACATGTGAACAGCAGTGTCTTATATCATTCAGCTCTGCTGCAGGCTATGGAGGGAAAAAAAAAATTCCCCTTTTAAGTGTAATTTTTAACTAGATTAGTACAGACTATGCCACAATTAAATTTTTTTAACCCAAGGCTGTATATTGAATAGTGAATAGAAAAAAGTGTATGATTTTTGAAACCACTCAATAATAGCACATGCGAACACAGCAGTGTATTATCACAGTCAGCACAGCAGCACTGAAGGAAAAACGCTGCACACAGTGACTGATAGAAAAATACTTTTCTCCCTCCTCCTCAGTGGGCAAAAAAGATTGTTTTCACTGCACCCCACACACAGCAAAATCGATGTGGACCAACTCTGCTGCAGGCTATGGAGGGAAAAAAAAATTCCCCTTTTTAAGTTTGTAATTTTTAACTAGATTAGTACAGACTATGCCACAATTTAATTTTTTTAACCCAAGGGTGTATATTGAATAGTGGAATAGAAAAAAGTGTATAACTTTTGAAATCTCTCAATAATAGCACATGTGAACACTGAACACAGCAGTGTATGATCACAGTCAGCACAGCACTGAAGGAAAAACGCTGCACACAGTGACTGATAGAAAAAGACTTTTCTCCCTCCTCCTCAGTGGGCAAAAAAGATTGTGTTCACTGCACCCCACACACAGCAAAATCGATGTGGACCACTGACACCTGCCTATCTCCAGCCTCTCCCTAAAAGGATTGATAAGATCGGTCACTGCAAACCCCCCCCCCCCCCCCCCACACAGCAATATCGATTGTAGAACACTGACCCTAAAAATCAGCAGCCTCGCCCTAAAATGCCCTACAACTCGCCCTGCCTAACACACTCCGACCTGTCCCTCAATTCTATCTGGACACAAATGATTTTTGCCTGTCTGTCCCTAATCAGCAGCCAGCAATTATGATGTGTGCTCTGTCCCTGAACTAACACAGCAGAATGACGCAGCGGCGCTGGCTCGAACTTATAAAGACTTGGTCACATGCTTCAGATGGCCAATCACAGCTACTAATACATTTGTAGGCATGGCTGGGATGGCTTAAGGCACACCAGTTAAACGCTGGTTGATTGGCTGTTGAAAGCCCGCCATGAAAAGCGCGCCAATACATACAAAACCCGGAAATAAAATGACCGAACACGGATTTTTACCTGAATATACAGTAAAGTTTTCAGGTCCGTGTTCGGGTAACAAAAATCCAATTATTCGGTACGAACACGAATAATACAGTCCGTGTTCGCTCAACCCTAATAGACAATCCACGATACGCGTCAAGTTCAATGATGTTTAAATTATAATCAAATACTCCAATACTGTTGACCATTGCAGTTTATTGATGTTTATAATTGTATTCTTTTTATGGAATTTTGGAAATTTGCCATGGCTTTTATGAACACTGTAAATGGGATTATTTATCTGCTTTCTGTACTTTATTGATGCCATACATTATTATGGTATATCTTCATTGTATGTACAGACCAATAAATGTGTTACTCCTTTTTCCCTCAAGCCTAGTCGTGTCTTTCATTCAAAGTCCCAAACCTCCTTTTATGCCTATTGAATCGGGATGGAGACACACGACATATCCCATCGTGTTGTTTCACTCAAAGTCCCAAACTTCCCCCTTCTTTTGTACATCATTTTGTATGCATGATTGACATTGTTCATTTTATTGCAATTTAGTAGCGCACCAGACTTTTTTACACTATTTAATTTTACACCTTTGGTAGCAGCACACTCACATTTGTCAGCGCACTTTTTCATTTATATACATTTATAGACCACAGGACATGGTTCCAGTAATCCATGTCCTTAGTTTGCTTGTCTTCAGCAAACTGTGGGCTTTCTTGTGCAACATCTTTAGAAGAGGCTTCCTTCTGGGACGACAGCCATGCAGACCAATTTGATTCAGTGTGTGGCGTATGGTCTGAGCACTGACAGGCTGAACCCCCACCCCTTCAGCCTCTGCAGAAATGCTGGCAGCATTCATACATCTATTTCCCAAAGACCACCTCTGGATATGACGCTGAGCACGTGCACTCAACTTCTTTGATCGACCATGGTGAGGCCTGTTCTGAGTAGAAAGCTGTCCTGTTAAACCTCTGTATGGTCTTGCCCACCATGCTGCAGTTTTAGGGTCTTGGCAATCTTATTTTAGTCTAGGCCATCTTCATGTAGAGCAACAATTCTTTTTTTCAGATCCTCAGAGTTCTTTGCCATGAGGTGCCATGTTGAACTTCCAGTGAGAGAGTGAGAGAGATAACACCAAATTTACCACACCTTCTCCCCATTCACACCTGAGACCTTGTAACACTAATGAGTCACATGACACCAGGGGAGGGAAAATGGTTAATTGGGCCCAATTTGGACTTTTACACTTAGGGGTGTACTCACTTTTGTTGCCAGCAGTTTAGACATTAATGGCTGTGTGCTGAGTTATTTTGAGGGGACGGCAAATTTACACTGTTATACAAGCTGTACACTCACTACTTTACATTGTAGCAAAGTGTCATTTCTTCAGTGTTGTCACATAAAAAGATATAAAAAAAATATTTACAAAAATGTGAGGGGTGTACTCACTTTTGTGAGATACTGTATGTGTGTATGTATATACAGTGTGTATATATATATATATATATGTATATATATATATATATATATTTTTTTTTTTTTGCTTCTCTGTTACAATGCAGACAGAGACCATAACAGGCTCTGTCTACCCTCATATCCATCCCTATGCATCTTGTTGGCTCCAAAAGCGCTGCCAGCAATGCACCACTGTACGACATCAAAACATATGTACATGGCATGGTGTCATTGTGCATGCATAAGGGCCGTGAACATACTACGACATCACATATCCACATAATATAGGTGTATCCATAACCCCAGCTGTAGACCGCTTCTGTCAGAGGGGAAGGCGGGCCACCCAACCACATCACATGAAGATATGCCTTTAGGTGGACCATCTACCGCCTGCCACCATAGTTACATAGTAGGTGAGGTTGAATAAAGACAATAGTCCATCCAGTTCAACCTGTGTAGGTGTGTGTGGCTGTAATCATCTCACATAGCCATGACATTCCATTTCCAGATAACAGAAAAAACTTGACACTCCCGGGTAACTCTATCTACAGATGAAAAAAGGAAATACATCCATTACCATAGTCTAAAACCGAGTCATGATATACCCAATCCTTAAGGCCCAATTCACATGTGTGTGACTTGTCCTGCGTCTTGGGACTGCAAAGTCACATGACAAGTCAAACCTCGTGATTTCCAATGAGTACCGTTCATGTCTGTGTAACTTTAAGTCACAACGACTTCAAAGTAGTCCGTGCACTACTTTGATCTGACTTTGATGTAACTTTAGGTCCATAGACCCCAACAATACACAGGCATTGCTTCAAGTCACGTCAAAGTCGCATAAAAGTCATGCATCAAAGTCTCCTGACTTTCAGGTTGGACAAGTGTGAATGGGGCCCAAAGAAAAATACATGAAACAGAAAAGCAAAAAACCATAAACGGGAAAAAAAAAGGAAAACAACTGGCGTTACACTGAGTTCATTGGCAATATTTCTAAAATGCTCGTAAAGCTTATGTAAAAGTACAGCATACATATGACACAAGGAATAGATGTGACCCAAGCCTTCTAGTTCTTTTTATATTTACCTTCTTAAATGTTCATGGGTGGCTTTGATGCATAGTATGCACATTTAAATATTCATACGTATTTATGAGACTATAAGCTATCCATTCACTGGCATGGTGACTGTGTTTTTACTTAATGTGATTTCCTAGCATGCCCCATGTAGTTCTGACTGGCTATAGTTATGGTAAATGTGAAATGTGGAAGGTGGGCTGATTGTGAACTGTGTAAAGCTGCAACTCTAGATCTAAGTAATGGAATAATATGTGAAAAAAATAAATCAAGTGCGCTAAACACATAAAGGTGTTCTACAATGGAGAAACACTGTGTAATGCTGAATGTGTAAATAGAAAAATGGTGCAATAAACAATATAGTGAAAAACGAACAATGAATTTGCTGAAAAATTGTGGCAAAGCACAAATAGGGTACAAGTGAACAGTAAATACAAAATGAAAAAAGTCCACGTGAGGTAACCAAAGTCCGTAATAAATGTGACACTACGGTACACAAAATTACACACGCAAATAACTGACAAAAATTAGAGTGAAAACAGCAAATGTCCCTGAACTATAAGCCAAACGAAGCAGGTGATATTGCCGGTGACAGCCAGAAAAAACACTGAAGGTGTCTGGTATCCTGCCACCAGTATCGTTATGCTTCTTACCAGAAGTCTATAAGAAAAAGGGCATATGTGCAACCGGATCAAATACACAGACCACGTGCTGGAGAGAGGGATAGATGAGAATCCCCCCACACCTTCCTATGCACAGGGGGTAGGTGAGCCTCTTACCAGATATTCAAACTGTAAGGACCTTAAGAGATTCCCAAACTGAGAGTATATTCCTTCCTCTTAACCAGATGCTGTGATGGGCCGGTTTTCCCTAGTAGTCTTGACTACTCTTGATCCTCGTTAAAGACTGGATACATAACCGCGTATAGGAGCATGGAAACCATGGAAGTGGTCTCTGATTCATTCTTCATCTCTTTGTGCTTTGCCACAATTTTTCAGCAAATTCATTGTTCGTTTTTCACTATATTGTTTATAGTTATGGTATAGTTTAAAAACCCATGCTAAGAGCAAGACCAAGTCTACAAATAAAATGGGTTAGTTCACCTTTTCACAAAACATTAAAAGGTAAGGTAACTCACAACACCTTCCTTTCACCTCACTCTTGAGTTTAGAAGTAATGGTGTCAGATGAACATAAGGGTAGACGTCCGGTCACAAACTGAGTTCGGTAACAGCTAGGTGGATAGGTATCAAACCCCAACCGCGTCCAGGTCAGAAAAAAAAACAAGAGTTCGCAGTGTGCTTGCAGTGAAGTACAACTTCACTGCATAAGTATCCCACAAGTATCAGGATGTTTCCAGCACACTAACTGAGATGTATATCCAGAAGGTCATACAGATCCCCACATGGAAAAACACTAAAATAAACCAATGGAAACAATCAATTAATAAAGGCGGGAAACAGTGCACCTAAGGGTTGTTAGTTGTCCCATCTAGATGGCGATGTTGAGGATAGCACTTGGCACACACTCTGCTTGCTCTTTTACCCCCTTTTTTTTGTGTAGATGGCAGGAGGGGCTTTGTTATCTCTTTGGCTGGATTGTCCACCTGTAGGGAGCTGTGAGAATGTGGGCCTATTTGTAATGTTCTGGTACCTTTGGTACCCTAATTCCACTTTTCCTTAAGTATATGCGCCCCACCATTCTCTTTTGGTAAGGTGCGCATACACCTTTAAGACCGATGCTGTCATCACTGAGCGCCGCTGGAGCGGCTATTTCAACCGCCGGCGGTCTCACTCACGTTGTTCGTTCAACACCGCATAACCTGCCTTGAAGCTCGCATGCTTGCAAGCATACCTCGCTATCGGAACCTCGCTGCTGATCCCTGTATCCTGCTACCGGATCATCCGCTCTTACCGAACCTCTCCTCTGCTACTTGCTACTAGTGATAAGTACCCCACAGGGGAATCCTCCATAACATTCATACTAAAGCTTACACTATCTAGCTCTGCATACTAAGGACTGTTACTACATCTGCACTATCTAGATTGCTAGCTCTTGAGCCTACTATCATCTGCTCTTGCACTGGGTTAATCTCACCTGTATGTTCATCTGCTATCCTATCATCTACTACCATACATGATTGCTAACCTATCTGCATCCCATTTGCTACTATCTCATTCTCAAGAACATTCCTCTCAAGTGTCTGTCACCTATCATCTCTACTCAACCTGTCTCTTCAGCCTATCACCACTATACTACTATATACATAGATCACTCCAGGAACATCTTATTGAGTGTGTGTATTTGTATGCTGAATTGAGACTATCCACATATGATGAGTCTTGGGAGTTGGGATTGGTATCTCAGCGTTTCTCTACATGACTACTGAATATTTCTGCAGCTGCAAATCCACATTATACAGAAAACGCAGGAGCGTTACACTATTGGAGGTGGCGTTGGTTCCTGGTGCCCCCTCCCTTCCCCTCCCTCTCCTGGCAGTTTTGGCTGCACTGGGTGGGAATCTGCATGTGCTGGAGTCTTTCCAGGCATGATGATGTCACAAAAGTGCAATTGTTAAGCCAGAAGTGATGTCACCATATCAGAAATTACGGGGCGAGCGTTGCAAGTAGGGATGAGCTTTGAGTTCTAGTCGAAGCTAAGTTCGACTCGAACATCGGTAATTAGAGAGTTTGTCGAATGACGAACAAATTTGCTTCTTTGCGGGAAATTTAAGATCCCATAATGCACTCCGCGCGTACCACGCGTGCAGCACGTTATGTGATTGGCCAAAGCATGCACCCTGACCTCATGCTTTGGCCAATCAAATGATCTCTGCCATGATTGGACTAAAGGCAGTCTGCCTTTAGCCAATCATGGCTCAGGGGCTAAGTACACGCCCCACACTACATAAATGCTGCCTGCGCAGCCGCAGCATGTAGTGTGATTGTGCGGGCGAGGAGACAGGGAGAGTAATGCATCTGAGGCAGGGCGAGAGTAGCTTTTTTTGGAGTTTGTCAGACAGTTCAGAGAGATATTCCAAGCAGTGTAGGGAGGGACAGGAATGTGTTTGAGGCAGGGAGAGAATTGTTTCTTTGCAGTTTGTCAGACATGTTAGTGCCAGTGAGACATTCCTAGCAGGGAGGGAGAGAGATTTCTCATCTATAGGGCTATTGATTACATCATATCAGTGAGAGTATTGTTAATTGGTCACTTGCGTAAATCTATAAGCAGCACAGCTCATCTATAGGGCTATTGATTACATCATATCAGTGAGAGTATTGTTAATCGGTTAATCGGTCACTTGCGTACATCTTTAAGCAGCACAGCTCATCTATAGGGCTATCGATTACATTATATCAGTGAGAGCATTGTTAATCGGTCATTTGTGTACATCCTATAAGCAACACAACTCATCTATAGGGCTATTGATTACATCATATTAGGTCATTGAGTATCTATTGGTCAGTTGCGTATACCCTATATTGATCTGTATTAACATCATGTCCGAAAGGCCGACAAGGAGAGGCCGACGCTCGTCCCTTGTGAAAAGTGGTGGTCACAGTCGACACTCTGCAGTTAGGGCACGCCCGTCCTTTATTTCCGGTGCTGCGCGTGCTATTCAGCCACAACATGTGGAAGAGTTGGTGGAGTGGATCAACAAGCCATCCTCATCCTCCTCGTCCTCTGACACCCACGCTCACAGTAGTTTGCCTTCCACCGCAGCTGCCAAAGCGGCCCGTTCCAAAGCTCCTTCTCCACAGCTACTCCTTCTGTTGCCCAACCATCATGCATGGAGGAGTCACCTGAAGTATTCGATCATAGTGTCAGTGACATGCTGCTGGAGGATGCGCAGCAATTTGAAAGCTGTGATGTTGGTTCCCAGGTTGATGAAGGGAATAACATGAGCGGGTGACAATGAAGGACAAGAGACCAGCAGTCATGTTGCCACAGCTGAAGCATATTGCCAAGTTTGCTCCAGTGACAAGGAGGGAGGGGATGATGAGGTCACTGACTGTACTTGGGTGCCTGTCAGGATAGAGGAGGAGGAGGGGGAGAATGAGGAGGACGCACCACTCCAACGAGGCAGGATGTGCTCCATGGGCTGCCATAGCAGTAGCCAACCTATTGCGTCACAGCACAGAGCTCCACAGGTGCAGGGTGCTGCAAACTCACCACGGACTCACAAAAGTTCATTAGTGTGGGCTTTTTTCAGCACATGTGCAGTAGACTGCAGCGTTGCTGTTTGCAACATCTGTCTAAAGCGGATCAAACGTGGCCACAACATGCTTGACAAGGCATATGATGACCTGCCATGCAGTCAATTGGCAACAGCGCCTTAAAGAGGCACCAGATCAAAACAAGCATACATCACCTTGCTCCTCACCTGCGATCTCTAACCCTACTATACCTCATGCCTTCTCAAATACCAGCATTGAGAGGGATGATGGTATAGCAATGAGTGGCACAGAGACTTGCACCCTAACTTCTAGCAGTACACTACCGCTTGATTTGAGCAGCAGGCAAATTTCACTACCCCAGTTTTTGAACCATAGAAAGAAATACTGTCCAGCCATCCAAATGCTCAGTGTCTTAATGCTAGCTTGGCCAAATTGCTAGCATTACAATTGCTGCGTTTCCATCTGGTAGACTCTGCTCCCTTTCCCAAATTTGTGGAATGTGCTGCACCACAGTGGCAGGTCCCAAAAAGGCATTTCTTTTCAAGTAAGGCCATTCTGGCTCTCTACCGTCATATGGAAGATAGTGTTTTGGCTTCATTGAACAAAGCTGTCTGCAGGAAGGTGCACATTACTGCTGACTCTTGGTCCAGCAGGCATGGACAGGGACGTTATATTTCTTTCACGGCGCACTGGGCAACTCTACTGGCAGCTGGGAAGAATGCAGGACAGGGTTTGGTGTTGCAGCTTGTTTTGCCACCACGCCTCCAAAAAGCTGGTGCTGGTTCTGCCACATCTGGCTACTCCACCTCCTCCTCCGTGTCTTCTTCTGCTCAATTGTCCTCTGAAGCAGCAGTGCTCCCTAAGCGGTCAAGGGACTATGCAAGCAGTCAGGCTAAAAGATGCCATGCTGTGCTTCAGTTGGTCTGTCTAGGGGATAGGAGTCACACTGGTGCAGCTCTGCAGGGGCAGGCTCAGAGATGGTTGACACCACGACAGCTTGAGCCAGGAATGGTTGTATGTGACAATGACACCAACCTTCTCTCCACCCTCTGACAGGGACACTTGACACATGCTCGGCACATGTTCTGAATCTGGTGGTGCAGCGTTTCTTGAGCAGATACCCGGGCTTCCAAGATCTCCTGAGGCAGGCCAGAAAAGTCTGTGGCCATTTACACCATTAATTTAATGCCAGTGCTCGCTTATCTGACATTCAACGGAAATTCAATCTGCCCACCAACCGCCTCATTTGTGACATGCCCACCAGGTGGAAACTCAACATTGGCAATGCTGCAGTGGCTGCACACACAGCAGAGGGCTATCAATGAGTACCTGTGTGAGTATGGCACAAGAACAGGGTGAGGGGAGCTTGGCTTTTTTTCGTCACGTCAGTGGCTTTTGATTAAGGATGCATGTATGGTCCTGTCACCATTTGAGGAGGCCACAAGGATGGTGAGACGGGACGATGCATGCATCAGTGACACTATCCCACTAGTCTACCTGCTGGAGCACGCGCTGCGTGGAATCATGGACAGGGCACTTGAGGCAGAACAGCGGGAGGAAGAGGAGGACTTCCTTTCCGCTCAAGGCCCCCTTTATGCAGATATCATTTCTGCGGGACCACAAAACACACAGGAGAAAGAGGAGGATTTCGGCAGCATGGATGTAGAGGATAGCATACAGCAGTCTTCAAGGGATGGTTTTGATTCCCCAGAAACCACAGAAGTTGTATGTGGTTGGGGAGAGGTTGCTCCTGCTGACAATGTCATCCTTAGTGACCCAGGGAACTCAGAAGCTCATGCCTCCTCCAACTTATGTTGCATGGGCTCCCTGATTCTGCAAAGCCTGCAAAAGGACCCGAGGATTCGTGCTATCAAGGAGAGGGATAATTACTGGTTGGCAAACCATTCTTGATCCACGTTACAAGGGTAAAGTTGCAGAGCTCATCCTGCCTTCGCAGAGGGAGCAGAGGATAAAACATCAAAATCAAATGAATCAGTCCTGGATCAACAAGAGCTATCAAGACCCTGATGCTGATGCAACTGATTGAATTTGATAGGGATCTGCCATCTCTTGAAAACTGCATATGCTGCCTATCCTATCCCTCTACCTTGATTCTGCTAGCTTCCAACAATATTTTTGGTTTATGTCACTACCAACCCACAAGGCCTAATTTTTCTGCACTTGTATGTACAATTTAAATGTCATATGTCATTTTTAACGGCAGGCCCTGTCCCTGTGCCCTGCGCCCAGCAAGAGTAACTGTGAGGGGTTAGGGTGTTCAGGCACCACCAACAGCAAAGGCCCAATATTTGGCACCTGTATAGTACATGCAATTTAAAATTTGAATGGAATTCTTACCAGCAAGTCCCATTCCTGCTCCCAGCAAGAGTAACTGTGAGGGGTTGGTTACGGTGTTCAGGCACCACCAACAGCAAAGGACCAATTTTTGGCACCTGTATAGCACATGCAATTTCAAATCTGTATGGAATTCTTACCAGCCTTCGCAGAGGATAAAACATCTTAAGGAGGCCTTGAAAAAAATTTGCGTACCAACTATCCACACACTTGGAGGTCCACATTCTCTGGGCATGTTTCTGAGGCATCGTTCAGCCAAAGAAGGAGCCATGGAGAAGGTGGCTGGCTGACCGATGCCTTTAAACAATTCTTTAGTCCTCAGCAGCTCCCAGGGCTGTTAGGTTTAAGCAATCATCGGCAGCATCTCCATCATATGGTGCATGATTATCTAGGTGCAAGAGCAGACTTGGAGACCTTTTTAGCTGAGCATCCACTGGGTTACTGGGTCTTGAGGATGGACCAGTGGCCAAAACTTGCTCAATATGCAATGGAGCTACTGGCCTGTCCTGCTTCCAGCACGCTTTCTGAACAGACGTTCAGTGCTGCTGGAGGTTTTGTGACGGACAAAAGTGTGCGTCTGTCCACAGACTCTGTTGACCAGCTCACTTTTATCAAAATAAATCATCCTGGATCAACAAGAGCTATCAAGACCCTGATACTGATGCAACTGATTGAATTTGATAAGGATCTGCCATCTCTTGAAGACTGCATTTGCTGCCTATCCTATTCCTCTACCTTGATTCTGCTAGCTTCCAACAATATTTTTGGTTTCGGTCACTACCAACCCCCAAGGCCTAATTTTTCTGCACTTGTATGTACAATTTAAATGTCGTATGTAATTTTTAACAGCAGGCCCTATCCCTGTGCCCTGCGCCCAGCAAGAGTAACTGGAAGGGGTTAGGGTGTTCAGGCACCACCAACAGCAAAGGCCCAATTTTTGGCACCTGTATAGTACATGCAATTTCAAATTTGAATGGAATTCTTACCAGCGGGTCCCATTCCTGCTCCCAGCAAGAGTAACTGTGAGGGGCTGGTTACGGTGTTCAGGCACCACCAACAGCAAAGGACCAATTTTTGGCACCTGTATAGCACATGCACTTTCAAATCTGTATGGAATTCTTACCAGCAGGTCCCATTCCTGCACCCAGCAAGAGTAACTCTGAGGGGTTACTGTGTTCAGGCACCACCAACACCAAATGCCCAATATTTTTGCACCTGTATGACAAGTACATGCAATTTCAAATTTGTATGGAATTCTTACCAGCAGGTTCCATTCCTGCACCCAGCAAGAGTAACTGTGAGGAGTTACGGTGTTTAGGCACCACCAACAGCAAAGGCCCAATTTTGGCACCTGTATAGTACATGCAATTTCAAATGTGTATGGAATTCTTACCAACAGGTCCCGTTCCTACACCCAGCAAGAGTAACTGTGAGGGGTTATGGTGTTCAGGCACCACCAACAGCAAAGGCCCAATTTTGGCACCTGTATAGTACATGCAATTTCAAATAAGTATGGAATTCTTAACAGCGGGTCTCATTCCTGCTCCCAGCAAGAGTAACTGTGAGGGGTTACGGTGTTCAGGCACCACCTACAGCAAAGGCCCAATTTTTGGCACCTGTATAGCACATGCAATTTCAAATTTGTATGGAATTCTATACGTGTTAGACTATACGTTTCTCTCTAATGTACACAAAACTTACTGAAGAATTGACTACTTCATTGCAGACAAATTCCTCTTGCAAAAAATTACTGATGATCAGATCCATAATATCACATGGTCGGTTATGCTCCTATGACTAAGGATATGCAGTATCTCACAAAAGTGAGAACACCCCTCAAATTTTTATAAATATTTTATTATATCTTTTCATGTGACAACACTGAAGAAATTAAACTTTGCTACAGTGTAAAGTAGTAAGCGTACAGCTTGTATAAAAGTGTAATTTGCTGACCCCTCAAAATACCTCAACACAAAGCTATTAATGTCTAAACCTCTGGCAACAAAAGTGAGTACACCTCTAAGTGGAAATGTCCAAATTGGGTCCAAAGTGTCAATATTTTATGTGGCCACCATTATTTTCCAGCACTGCCTTAACCTCTCTTGGGCATGGAGTTCACCAGAGCTTCATAGGTTGCCACTGGAGTCCTCTTCCACTCCTCCATGATGACACCACAGAGCTGGTGGGTGTTAGAGACCTTGCGCTCCTCCATCTTCCATTTGATATTGCCCTGTGGCCCAGTCTCCAAAGGGAGGGGATCATGCTCTGCTTCAGTATGTCACAGTACATGTTGGCATTCAGAATGAACTGTAGCTCTCCAATGTCAGCAGCACTCATGCCGCCCCAGACCATGACACTCCCACCACCATGCTTGACTGTAGGCAAGACACACTTGTCTTTTTACTCCTCACCTGGTTGCCGCCACACACGCTTGACACCATCTGAACCAAATAAGTTTATCTTGGTGTCATCAGACCACAGGACATGGTTCTAGTAATCCATGTCCTTAGTCTACTTGTCTTCAGCAAGCTGTTTGCGGGCTTTCTTGTGCATCATCTTTAGAAGAGGCTTCCTTCTGGGATGACAGCAATGCAGACCAATTTGATGTAGTGCGCGGCATATTGTCTGAGCACTGACAGACTGACACCACCCCACCCCTTCAACCTTTGAAGCAATGCTGGCAGCACTCATACATCTATTTCCCAAAGACAACCTCTGGATATGATGCTGAGCATGTGCACTCAACTTTTTTGGTCGACCATGGCAAGGCCTGTTCTGAGTGGAACCTGTCCTGTTAAACCACTGTATGGTCTTGGCCACCATGCTGCAGCTCAGTTTCAGGGTCTTGGCAATCTTCTTATAGCCTAGGCCATCTTTATGTAGAGCAACAATTCTTTTTTTTAGTCTGTAAAAAATGTAATAAATACTAAAACTGGAAAATATTCAGCATTGATTGCATACAGTGGCGCTCAATATGTGTTTGCATATTGTAGATCATACAGTCCTCATAAGAGAGTGATAAAACAGCCAAAAAGTCTTTGTTTGTAGAGAAACAGATTTTTCATATGGTATTGGTACTCCCAGTGCTCAATATTCTGATCCGGCATTCACCTTCACCACACCAAAAGTGTTCCCCTTAGGAATGGGCACTCACCAGAGTTATAATGATCATGCACCTGTAAGCATTAGTTGCTTGCACCCTTGAAAGCCAGGAGCACCTCTGCTGCCACCAGATGACCATAAAGTCTCTATAAAGTGTGCCACATCCCTGATAACATATATTGGCAAAAAAATTCCCCTAGGGGTGGGACTTTATAGGCACAATTGTACAAAACAAAGCATATATGTATAAATGATTTATATTTATTAAATACAACAATAGTTTGTATATGCATTAAAAACAAGCAATGCAAGCACACTGTATGTATGATGAAAACAAAACCTCAATCAACAGGACCAGGTTACCGACGCGTTTCGAGGTTTTTATGACCCCTTCGTCAGGGATAATACTGGCATCCTATCTGTAAGTGTTAGAAAAGGCATATATAATATATGACATTTTGACAGGAAAACATTTGCATATAGAATATCTTATGTAGAAAATTTACAGATGATTGGTACACTTACATGGTTGGTTTTCACAAAGACAAAGAGCTTGCAGGTTTAAAAACAGAAAATAGAAGAACTACGACCCAAACATTGCCGTGTGTTCGATGGTAAGATTTTTCTCCTTATTGTATATATCATACAGGAGGTGGGAAAAGAAGACTAGTGGCCACAATGCCTCCTAATTCAGGGCAGCTGGAGTCCAATTGTTGCTTAGCGGGATGGGACTGGCATAAGCCTGTCCAAGCTGCAGAAAGCCAAACAAAGGAAAATGTAGATTCCATAGTATATATAGGGAATAAAGTTGTATATTTTATGGCAAAAGTAAATATAGATTTTGCCAAAGGGACAAAAACATCATGCACCTCTGTATCCAATATCCTGTGAGACTGATGGTGTTTGTACGATTTTCACTATTAAAATACATGATTGTTTGAAAAAAATATGCAGACAGATCGGTCAATATAATTGAAGCTGGATACACATAAATGCATCAAAATGAAAAGATAAAAAAGCCAATTATGTGACAGTAAGGCAAAAAGACTGACTGAGCATCAGAAACAACTCACAGGAATTTGGAGAGGTTATGTGATGTATGCAAAAAAGGAATTACTTCCCAGCATAATGCCCCATATATAAAAAAAAAAAACGAAAAAGGAAAAAATTGGTTCTAATACCTTTGGATTCCTTGGGGATCAGAGAGCTGCCTGGACTGCCTTCTCCCAGCAAATGGATCGCACAAATGATCCATGCTGGGAGCTGGTTGAAGTAGTGTCCATGCAGCTGATCCCCATTAGGCAATCAGCAGCGGAGCCCGACCACCAGCTGAGGGCTCCCTGGGCGGTGCCTGCCTGGTCACGTCCACGGCGCCCGGCGCAACCGGAAATGCGTCATGGCGCCGGATGTGGGTGTGGTCGGCAGAGCGCTGCCCACCGACACGGAAGTGATGTCAGCGCGTCGCACAGGATGTGCGACCGTCGACATGTCAGGGATACAGCTGACACTAACATGGTGTCAGCAGTGTGTGCTCTTGTATGCCTGAATAGGGGGGCATGTCAATTAGACAAGGCAGCTCTCTGATCCCCAAGGAATCCAAAGGTATTAGAACCAATTTTTTCATTTTCGTTTTTTCTTATATATGGGGCATTATGCTGGGAAGTAATTCCTTTTTTGCCTACATCACATAACCTCTCCAAATTCCTGTGAGTTGTTTCTGATGCTCAGTCAGTCTTTTTGCCTGACTATCTACATTTTCCTTTGTTTGGCTTTCTGCAGCTTGGACAGGCTTATGCCAGTCCCATCCCGCTAAGCAACAATTGGACTCCAGCTGCCCTGAATTAGGAGGCATTGTGGCCACTAGTCTTCTTTTCTCACCTCCTGTATGATATATACAATAAGGAGAAAAATCTTACCATCGAACACACGGCAATGTTTGAGTCGTAGTTCTTCTATTTCCTGTTTTTAAACCTGCAAGCTCTTTGTCTTTGTGAAAACCAACCATGTAAGTGTACCAATCATCTGTAAATTTTCTACATATGATATTCTATATGCAAATGTTTTCCTGTCAAAATGTCATATATTATATATGCCTTTTCTAACACTTACAGATAGGATGCCAGTATTATCCCTGACGAAGGGGTCATAAAAACCTCTAAACGCGTCGGATATCTGGTCCTGTTGATTGAGGTTTTGTTTTCATCATACATACAGTGTGCTTGCATTGCTTGTTTTTAATGCATATACAAACTATTGTTGTATTTTTTTCTATGTGCATTTAATAAATATAAATCATTTATACATATATGCTTTGTTTTGTACAATTGTGCCTATAAAGTCCCACCCCTAGGGGAATTTTTTTGCCAATATATATATAGATATATATATATATATATATACACGCTAAGACATATGGCCACACCATCGTTGTTGGTGTTATAAATTGACCTAGATTTCGCTGTCAAGATGCATTGATGAATAATGGTTGTATGAACAAGTAATACATCAGATAGTGGTAATTGCGTAGCATCGAAAAGGGCTCTACGCCTTTCGTGGGTTCTTTCCACTCATCAGGAGCCGATGCAGGGTAAATAAGCTTGTACCTGCAATAAAGTATATTTGTAGTCTAGTATTAAATGCAAAAAAGGGGGGGGGGAGCCTCCCCTGGTTACTCACAGGTCAGCTAAACGTTCCAAATGAGGTGCTGGAAGCCAAAGACATGATGGGGGACTTAGCGTGTATATATATATATATGTACTATGTGCGATTAATGAGCAATACTATTTATTCATTGTATTTTGAAATGACTCAATATGTGTATATGTACCAATAAACATTTTATACATTGATTTTTTACATCACGTTATAGCTGTGTGCTTCATTCAAAGTCCCAAACCTCATCTTCCAATAATGCTTGTCTACTACAGCATCTATAGAAATGAATTAAGAGCTACTTTAGTAGCTAACCACAATAAATTCCCCAAAAAAATAAAGTTAAACTATTATTCCCAGGGCAATAGAGCAAGCAAAATGCTTTCCTCTCTACTCTGCCAATGTCAGGACAAACATAAGATCCGCAAGTTAACCCATCATAAGTCCGGGAAGATACTGTATGTCCCAAAAGAAATAGCAGATGCTTTTTTGGAAAATACTACGAATGTCTGTATAATTTCAAAAAGGGCAAAGATACTGTATATTCAACCCACCACAAAAGACATAGGAAATTTCCTAGATAAACGAAATTTACCAAAAATTTACCCTGACACCCTTAAAAGACTCAATCAACCAATCTCAGTAGAAGAAATTGTTAAAGTAATTAAATCTCTTCCAATACATAAGGCCCCAGGTAATGATGAAGTTTAAAATAATTTTAGCTCCATACTTAAAGTGATTGTAAAGTCTCATGTTTTTTTTTTTTTTTTTTAAGTAACAAACATGTTATACCCCCCCCCCCTCCTCTGTGCAGAGGTTTTGCACAGAGTGGCCCAGATCCTCCTCTTCTCGTGTCCCTCTTCGTTGCTCTTTGCCCCTTTCTCCTTTCGAATGCCCCCACAACAAACAGCTCGCTATGGAGGCACCTGAGCCAAGTTGCAGCCCCGTGGGTCCATTCAAACATGGAGCTTCCATTCGCGCCCCCACCCTTTCTCTCCTTATTGGCTAACTGACTTTGATTAACAGCAGCGGGAGCCAATGGCACCGCTGCTGTGTCTTAGCCAATCAGGAGGCAGAGTCCCAGATAGCTGAGGGACTCGTGGACATCGCTGGATAGAGAGGGGACTCAGGTAAGTATTAGGAGGTGCTGGGGCAACTGCTATACACAGAAAGCTTTTTATCTTAATGCATAGATTGCATTAAGATAAAAAAAAACCTACTGCCTTTACAACTCCTTTACCTTTAGTTTCTGTAGCAAGGTTTCCAGGCCCGTGGCCTGATGTGGGTCTGCCATCAGTACCGGTACTAAACAAGCAAAAAATTTGGGGGAGCATACCCATGTATTTCTAAAGCTGGTGCAGCTATGAACCAAAAGACATGTATATTAAAAAAAGAATAGCGCACACATGCAAAAGAAATTACTACCAAATTTGAAGACAATCCATAAATAAAAATGGGGATTTGGTCCCACCATATGGCCATATCGTGCTCAAGCCCACCACTACGTCAAAGTACCCCATTATCAGTGGGTCCTACACTATCCATGAAAAAGAGATGAATCCAGCCTCTCTAACCCTTGGAGACAACACTCCTTGCTGGGAAAGATGTGCAAATGCACTACAGGGGACTCCTCCTATATCCACTTGATGGACACTGATAGAGTACAGGTGTGTGTGTGGGGGGTGGGATGGGTTGCTCAACCTTGGTAGTCTGGTCAGACCGAATACATAATAAACAAGCAAAAAATTTGGGGGAGCATACCCATGTATTTCTAAAGCTGGTGCAGCTATGAACCAAAAGACATGTATATTAAAAAAGAGTAGCGCACACTTGCAAAAGAAATTACCTCCAAATTTGAAGACAATCCATAAATAAAAATGGGGATCAGTACCGGTACTCTCTCCAGCCCATGTGAGCTGTGACCCTGGGTGTGACATCTGAAGGAGCGACAACTCCAGCACCTTTGTTTGTGGTTTTTATTTGGTTTATTTGGTTTAAAAGGGGATGGGAGAAGGGAATGAGTGGGATTAATTCATGTGGGACTCCTGAAAAATGCCCGTTGGCGCTTCCTTGACACCAGCCAGCGCCAGCCAACGCTCACTAACACTGTAAATATCCTGTAGAACACAGAAGTGCTGAATCCTCGACTATTAGTCCAGAAGATCCAGGACTGAGAACTGTAGAACTTCTGACACTGTCGTGCTGTGGAAGTCACTGAATACTGTTCCCTGCTTTCTCTAGCTTGAGGTAGTATGAAGTAAAACTCTGTATAGCTGTACTTGCAACTGACACACTCTGTACCATTCAGGGCCCAACCGCAGGCGCTCCCTTTAACTTGAACTCTTCAGGGTCCACTGACTATGTACCCCCTCTGTAGCTTCAGGGTCCTCAACCTAGGTACCCCCTTTACAACTAGCTGGCACTGGATTTTAAAACCTCTTCCGGAGTGGTCCCCTCTGACTTTGGGCAAACCTCCAGGGGCAATCCTCAGTACTCATGACCTGTGTAGGTTTTCTTGGGACTGGACCCCTCTCTCTCTCAGGCTCTTGGCACACCGGATCCCCTCAGCTCACTCAGAATGCTCTGGACACTCAGGCGACATGCCGAGACATCCACCTTCCTCAGACAGGAGGACAGACAACCGCACTCTCCTTCCTGGGACTCCAATGTCAATAAAAAAGGAGTTAAAATTGGTAAAAAAGGAACACAAAATAGTATTATTGGCTGATGATAAATGCTATGCTCTGCCTATGAATATGACAGCTATGCCACCCTTTGTGAGAAATTTAAATGCAATTGGCTATTTCATACCTAAGGATTAACCTTACATTTTCTACTAATAAATTATATGAAGTCAACTATCCTATTCTTCTAGCTCAAAGTACTAAAGATTTCCAAAACTTTCAAAAAATGCAACTCTCTTGGATATGGGAAATCCCCGCATTTAAGATGCAAAATTTACCCAAAATACTTTTTTTTTTTTCGCTCTCTTCCTATGCCAATGCCCTCACGATTTATCACGCAAGTAAACACTAAATTAAGAATTTTCATTTGAAATGGTAAAAAACCCAGAGTAGTGTTCTCAATATTGACATCCCCTAAATATAACGAAGGTATGAACCTAACTGACATACAATTTTACTATCATGCAACACTCCTAGACCAAATGAAACACTGGTTCCTTTCTACTGATGACAAATTATGGTTATCCATTGAGTCCACTAAAGGTAATGATTTGTTTGCTTTAGCAATAGCACATACTCTGTTTCCGAAGGTAAATTTACCTAAATTAATACCCATCAAATCTACATTGTTGGCTTCGAAATTTCTCTCATCGAGATTTCACCTCCTAGGGGGAGTTTTCAATATAGCAATTCCACTGAGAGCATTCGATTTTTGCAAGGCTCAACTTTTGATGGGGTACATGGATTAGTCAAGGAAACAACTTTTATGATAATCTTTTCTCAGTAAACAAGTAAACAGTAATTAATAAACTTCATAAGTATGACCATTTAGCAATTTAGCCCAAATAAGGGAAATAACATTCCATCATTAATAAGGAAGCATCTCACATCTAACAAAGATTTGAAAACTAAAGGTATAGCGTTTTGTTTTGTTTTTATAAGATGCTCTCTTGTTACCCCAAGTATGGGAAAAACCATAATATGCTAAAGTGGAGAAAAAGAACTGTCATAACCCTTTTTTGAGGAATGCTGGTATAAAGCCATGATAATCAACAATACAGCCTACTCTTGTATTAAACATTGGGATAACTTCCAAAAGATACTAAACAGATAGTACTTAACTCCTTACAAAATGTCAGGTCACCTGTGGCCAGGTGACAACTGCACCCTGTTGGAGGCAGGGGTGCAGCACAAGGTAGCGAACCCGATAACTGACTGCTGCGGATGGACCGGAACGTGAGCCCAAGATTCCCCAGGGTGTGGAGTCTAAGACCCAGCAGGTGTTCACCAGAGTGGAGGAGGGGAGAGATTGGCGCAATCAGATTGTCAAAACTGCATGCAGTATCTATGCATAAAGCAAATATGGCAAGGTTGGCTTCGGTACACAAAGTCCAGTGTGGTTTGCTATGCACTTTGATGGCCGCCTCCAGTGAAGGGTGAAGTAACCCTGTATGATCCAAGACAAGAAGAGAGAAGACCGGGCGCCAATCTAAGTGTAGCAATGTAACATTTATTAACAATTTGAGGAGTACTACTCACAGGAGTAAGGTAAAAACAGGCATCTCAACAGAGTGATGGGTTTGCAGAGGTCGTCCAGGGGGTCCTCCCGTGATCCTGTCGGAGATGGTGCTGCGGAGGATGAGCTGCAATCTCCTGGTGTGGGACGCGCTGATCGCTCGGTGGTGGTTTGGCAGCGTGGGTCCGCAGGGAGGAGGGCCGTGATGTCACTTCCTGGAGACACTGTGCACTCGAACGGCGACGCGTAGCGGAGCATGCGCTCCTTCTTCAGGCCGTGCAGGGGCCATATTGGATATGGGCTTATATGCCAGTGGTGTGGGGAGCTGAGGTACGGTGGCTCAGTAGGGACAATAAGATGACCGCACAGCAGCACAGTGCCCCGAGGACATGCGAGAGGCGGGGAACAGTGTGAGAGCCGGGATAGAGGAGAGAGTAAGTGAGAGGGGGCGGACCCACGCTGCCAAACCACCACCGAGCGATCAGCTCGTCCCACACAAGGAGATTGCAGCTCATCCTCCGCAGCACCAGCTCCGACAGGATCACGGGAGGACCCCCTGGACGACCTCTGCAAACCCATCACTCTGTTGAGATGCCTGTTTTTACCTTACTCCTGTGAGTAGTACTCCTCAAATTGTTAATAAATGTTACATTGCTACACTTAGATCGGCGCCCGGTCTTCTCTCTTCTTGTCTTGGTTCACCAGAGCCTCTAGTGGTGAGGATGGACTTGGCTGCAGCTGGGCCCAGGTCGCGCCCCTGGGGTCCCCCGGGTCACGCTCCGTAGGGAGAGAGGGGAAGCAGCCACTCAGGACACAAGGGATAGAGATAGGTAAGCCAAGGTCGGGGCAACAGGCAGACAAGGGTAACCAAGGCACAGGCCAAAGATCAGGGTCACAGGCAAACAGGAGTAGTCAGAGACAAGCCAAAGTCGGTACACAGAAAGGTAGATCAAGCACACGGCAGACAAGAAACAACTAACAAACACTGTTGAACAGCAAAGCAGACCTGCAGTGCACTGGTTAATATAGACTTCCTGTGATGGCCTGGGGTGGGTCCAGGAAGGAGAGATGATAAAAAGGAGCCAGATGGGGAATCTCATGACACAAAATTTAAAAAATGTTCCCCTCTTCTTTCCCAATATATTGGCAGTGTAATAACCAAATTGGTACCCTATACCATACTCTATGGAGCTATAAAAATGTATCTAATTTTGGGAACTCTGTATCCCTCTTCATCGCTTCCCTTACAGGTAAGCTAATTAACATTTTCCTAGCTATGGCCCTTCTAAGTATCAACCTAGACACCTTTCCACCTCATTACAGAATACTAGTGGCCAATATACTATAAGCCACAAGACATACCATAATCAAATTGTGGAAATCGATAGAAGCCCCTAACCTTACTGAAGTCATTACAAGACTCAAACACCCAAGCACAAGGTAATTCTAGCTCAAAAAAACTATAATATAAATCGTTTTAAGAAATATTGACATATCTGTAATACCTTCCTAAAGCTTCTAAATTTTTAAAAGAACTTAACCATCACTCTTAATAAATTAAAAATTTTCCTCCATTTATGAGAAATCTATTGTAGATCAATAGCTTCATGTAATTATCTTATCTGCTTCCTACTTGTTAACTGGTATGCAACTTTCTATTCTCTCCTATATACTCTGTGTACAGTATGTTACCATTGGGGTAAACGGGGTTGTTATATTCAAAAGCAATCCTAACCAATGATAATGTATACACTTCAAGGCTTTTATTCTTTATGCGTATTACTTTGTTATAACTATAAAATACTGTAAATGTACTACTACTTTATAAAGCATACTCTGTTATTTGTATTCTGCAAAATTCTGGTTTAATACCTAATAAAAAATATGAAAGCTAAAAAAAAGAAAGTATGTAAAAAACAAAAGTAAAAAAATAAATGTTAAAAAAATTTAAAAAATATAAAAATGTTGAATAAAAAAATATTACTATTATTTTTTTTTTTTTCATACTGTCACCAGTAAGTGTCCCCGATCACTGCCACATCAGTCAAATAACGATGCTGTACTGTACTGGTGACTGTATGTAAAAAAAAAGAAAAGAATTGTGAAAAAAAAAAATTTATTCAATTTGTTATTTTCAAAACAAATTGTGACAAAATAAATTACAACTTCCAAAAGCTCACGGTGCCTCTACATTCCAAAAAAGGATTATTTGGAGAGAATTTGTACTGTCCTGGCATTTTTATGGACTCAAAAAATGAGGACATCAGTACATCAGAATTAATCAATTTTCAAATATATACAGTATACCATAGTTTGTAGGCCCTACAACTTTCACACAAACCAATTAATATACACCTATTAGGATTTTTTTAATCAAAGAAATGTAGCAAAACACATTTTGGCTTAAATTTATGAGGACATTTGATTTTATTTAATATGTTTTATGACAGAATGTAGAAAATATAATTTTGTTTTCACAATTTTCAGTATTTTTTTGTTTATATCGCAAAAAAATAAAAACCCATTGGTGATTAAATACTAGCAGAAGAAAATTCTATTTGTGTGAAAAAAATTATAAAAATGTCATTTGTGTACAGTATTGCATGACAGCACAATTTCTGAAATTGAAATGATAAATTCAATTATGTAGTTAGTTTGAAAGATTCTCCTTCACTTCAAGTTTTAAAAGTGAAAGGAAACCTCCTCTTAGGCAGTTTTCACCAGGCACTAAAATTTTAGTGAATTGCCAGTTAAAAGTGCAAAGTGCTCATAATTATACCACAAGTGAACCGTGCTCAGTTTTTAAATAATTCAAAGAGTTCCAAAAGTAATACCTTGGTATAGTCTCCTCTCTGAAGTGTGCTTTCAATATCCATCCCCATGTGTGCTCTCCACACAGCTCCCAAAGTGCTCTCCAACACCTCCACTCATATGTAATAAAGCGTCAAAGGCTCTAAACAGATCATATGGACCATTAAATAAAAAATGGTCAAGAGCTATCAGGTGTTCCTGGAGCTGCGCACAGAGGTAGAGTGCCTGGGAAACATCAGCGAGTTCCTGAAAGGAAATCCAGTGCATTTAATTCAGAACCAGTATTCTGACGAGATCATTTCCTAATGAAATGCATGGGGCATGGCAGAGGCGTAACTAGAACCTTCAGGGCCCGGGTGCAAGAAACCATGAAGGGCCCCTTGGACCCCTGGCCGAGGCCCTTCCCTTCAAGCCTGAGGCTCTTCCCACTGATCCTGGGGCCCTTTACTCTCGTTGTAGGGCCCTTTATTACAGTCCCGCAGTGGGACCCTTTCACAAATTCTGCAGTGGGCCCCCTTCCTGCTAACTTGGGGCCTCCGCACGGTGGTGGAATGCCAGGGCCTGGTTGCAAGTGTGACCTTCGCGATCCTGGAAGTTCACCCACTGGTGTCAGTAGTTTTTATTTTTTGGTATTTTAATTGTATTAATTTTTATCATTTTTTTTAATTTTCTTACAATGTTACTGACTATGACTCTGTCCATTCCTGGTTCTCTATTGTGACACATCCCCTGCAGCAGCCGACAGGAGAGGGGAGGGAGCACACAGGGGAGAAGCAGAACACAAGTGAACTGAATAGGAGGAGTGGCGGGGGCAGCATACAGAAGAACCAATTTCCTCCATTTTCCTCCTGCAGCTACAGGAGGAAAAAGAAGGAAATAATTTCTCTACATGCTGCCCCCGCCGCCCCTCCTATCCAGGTGTACAGGGGAGCCTCAAAGGCCCCCTGGAGCATGGGGCCTGGTTGCGATTGCAACCCCTACAACCCCAGTAGTTTACGCCCCTGGGGCATGGCAATGCCGTGGCTTCATCACGCACGGTGTCAGTGAGTGTCTGCTGTCGGAGTATCTGTCTGTTTTGACGGTTTGTGGGACATATAGTAAAACAATAGTTTGGATCAACAATGTGAGTGCATTCTATATTTTAATAATATTTTGGTTTTACATATTATGCTATGGTTTGTACTTTTTATATTTCTCTTTGTCATACTGGGAATGTGTATTAATAGCGACTGAAGTTGCAATTTGGATACCATTGGAGGCATGGAGTGTTTAAAGCGCTCCTGACCATTTTTTATTTAAATAGACTCTATACAATCAGATAGGAGTCTTTGAAGCTTAATTTCATGTGAATGAAGGTGTGGAGAGCGCTTTGGGAGCTTTGTGAAGAGCAGATGTGAAGGTGGAGATTCGGAGTGGAGATTGTACTAAGCTTTTAGAGTTGTTTTTTTAGCTGAGTATAAGTATAATTCACAAATAACCTCTAACTCACCAAGTGTAAGCTTTAGTAGTCATACATTCTTGCTGTTTCACTGTTAGCTGCAATAACTAAATGAAAATGATTACACAACAGTTCCCTTCTCCTTATGACTGTGAGTCCACACTGACCAGTCCTCAATGAGCTCATCAAACTTCCAGAATCTCTCTGAAAACAATGACACGTCAGGAACTCCACGTTGTAAAGCTGATCTAAAGTTCAGCAGGCTGGCTTGGAATAGAGTCATAGCATAGGGAACGTCCAATATAAAGGGCAGACTGTAGCATCCGTATCAC
Organism: Pelophylax lessonae; assembly: GCF_965119305.1. Lineage (NCBI taxonomy): Eukaryota > Metazoa > Chordata > Amphibia > Anura > Ranidae > Pelophylax > Pelophylax lessonae. Next base: position 149,814,881 of record NC_138779.1, on the reverse strand, counting down.
CATCCATCTCAAGTACCAGGCCACAGGTAAGGAGAAAGGAAGTCTACCCCTATTACAGAGGGGCAAATATCATCTTGTTTCATCAAATATTATTTGTTCCCTGAATGGTTTAAACACTTTTTATAATTTTATTAATTATTTTATTATTTTTATTATTGCATTATTTTACTTTTTTAGCATCTAGTTAAATTAATTTCAGAATATGAAACTATTATTATATTGTGCCATTAATACACATGTTCACATTTTAGTTTACTAGTTCTTGTGACTCTTATCTCCCAGAGGTCCATAACAGCAAACTTGGGTTTTGAGTAGCACTGGTTTCCACATCATAAAAATTATGCTAAACTTTTAAGAAGGGTTGGTTAACCTCCCCCAGTTCAGAAAGGTACAAATGCACAATAAGTACTAACTTACAACTGCGTTATTATTCCATTGTATAATAAATACACAAATCCTAATTGTCTGACATTGATATTTTTCTCTAAATAGATTTCAATTACTGTGAAGCACTTGGCTGTCTCTTTTTGACCTTCTCAGCCATTCAACATGTTGGTGAAAGTTGCAGCACTTGCACTTCTTGTGTGTGCAATTACAGGTCAGTAAACTCAGTATGTGAGCAGGGTCATTTCTTTGAAAAGACAAGGTGAAATATAGATAGCACATTCTGGGTGCATCATGAGATGATATCTTTATCTAATGGCAACTGTCCTTTTGGATACACTGGTAATGTAATTTACCACCTTGTTTCCATAGTGTTTACACTGGTATATATGGTCATAATTAAAAGGAAATGGAATTTACTACAGGGGAAGGGCTTAGTCCTCATAGGTGGGGCTAGCAGCAAAAGGACTTAGCAGCACTTTAGAAAGAAACACTCCTGATGCACAGACCCGCACGCCCAATATCTGTAACTATAGGCTGAAAAAAAAGCAAAATTGAACTGTACTGTTACCTAGTGATAATAATAACACTCCAGTATGTACTCATTCTTTCCTAAATACCTTATTGCCACTATAGTAACACTTCTAGCTATGGAGGGTGCAAAGAGGTCAGTGGGAGCCTTCCCACAATATACATATAGAGGGTTTTTCTCAAAACTGAGATTACTTGGAAGCCTTCACATGAAAAGAAAGTGCATGAAGAGAACTGCTGATCTTACCATATGGCGGACATTGCGGTTTAAAGCCCAGATTACTTAACCCTCAGGTTTGGGTGCATCGGTACTAATAACCACCTCTGTACTTCTAATACTGATTATTTAATACATTTACATACAATAAACAATCTTCTGGCCCTCTTCTAAGATGTTTTTAGTGCAGTGACCTATAACAACCAGTCTCTGTATACGCTAGTTTTGTAAGTAGATAAAATGTGATTTTTTTTTATGAGCTACTGTACCTAATACCCAGAGATGTATAGTAACTAAGTAGAACTACTTCACTACTGTACTTAAGTACCGAAAGGCGGTATCTGTACTTTCCTGGAGTAGAATTTTGTTCTCCTACTTCCACTTTTACTTCACTACATTTTTTAGATGATTTCAATACTTCTACTCCAATATTTTTTTTTGTGCTGCATAGTTACTCGTTACGATTATAAAAATGACCACTGCCAGAACAGTAGATGGCAGGTTTCATGAAGCTCAAAAAAATGTGTATAATGTCATGTGTAAATCAGCGCATACGAAAATAAATGCTACTGTATGTATAAATAAAAGCTGCTATACCAAATCTTTCCACTAAAAAGAAAATATGAAACTTTAGGTTAATCATTTGAAATAATAAAAAACAATATGATGTTCAAACTTTTGACTTCTTTCTTTAATAACTACATAACACAGTACTTGTACTTTTACTTTCAGTACTTGAGTAGCATTTTTTTTTAAAAAAACTACTGGTACTTTTACTTTCAGTACTTGAGTAGCAAAATTTTAAAAAAAACTACTTGCAACACTTAAGTACAAAAAATGTTGAATACTTTAGTACTTCTACTCAAGTCACTTTTTGATAGAGCACTTCCACTTCTAGTCAAGTCACTTTTTGATCGAGCACTTCCACTTCTAGTCAAGTCACTTTTTGATCGAGCACTTGTACTTTTACTCAAGTATGGGTTTCGAGTACTTTATACAACTCTGCTAATACCTGATACCTGATCTTGCCACTGCTTTATTATATAAGCCAATATAGTGTGACGTTCTTTGCCTGATGATAGGTTCTTCTCTCCTTTAGGATCTCAGGCAGAAATTAGCACTGATCAGATATCCAATGCTTTCTGGAAATACTTCACTCAGCTGACCACTGGCACAAAAGACACCGTAGATCAGATCCAGCAATCTGACATCAGCAAACAGCTCAAGTAAGTGAGAATAACTGTAACAGCATCAAAGTATTAGAAATGAGTAGAACCCACTGGATAAGTTATTTTGACTTTAACAGACATCGCATTTATCATCTTTTTACAAAAAAATGATAAGCTACCTTGCCCATCAGGCTTTACTGTTATACAGGGTTGCAAGGGTTCTGACAAGTAGGTGTTTACCTGTGAAATAATTTCCTTAATTTTATTGGGGTACAATTTTGTGGGTGACCCAAGACATGGTACATGACCTGCCCTACTGTAAGCATCCCCTAGTGACAACAAATTTTGCAACAGCAATTTTGACTCTGGCTGTTATACCTATTGAACAACATACTTGACTTAAGGTAGCCACGTTACCAGCTTAATTATCATAATTTCTGTCAGTATTTTACCTCTTTCACTAAACCTTAATTTCATATTTGTTTTAGAATCATTTATCTATTCCAAAAAAAGTGATGTATGTATCTCCTGATCTTCTGGGTGCTGATTTACATTATAAGTTTAGTGCTGTCTGTATATCAATTCTGGATATCACACTTTATACTAAAGTTTTATATTTTTTATCACTGTAAGGTTAAAACACATAGGTGATCAGCACTCAACATGCTTGTGTGATAAATAGCTGGTATCTGTTTTTTCACAATTTAATAGTTTTTATTAGAATCATACCATATAAATGCGCAGCATAGCAGGTAAATCTACATAAATGTTGCAAAAGCAGGCATAACCCAATTATAATGAAGGCAGAGAGTACAATTAGTTTCAATAAAGTTGTACACTCAATGAAGTTGATTTACTGAAGGCAAATAGGCTGTTGACTTTGCAGTAAAAGTCCTACTTCACAAGGGAATTTTACCCAGAGCTTAGCCAATGTAGTGACATTTTCCTTTAGAAAGAATACCTAATTACATGCAAGGAAAAAAAAAGCAGCATTTTTGCTTGCATATGATTGGATGATAGAAGTTAGCGGAGCTTCACCTCATTCGCTAAGCTCTGAGGGCAAATTCTCTTGCAATGTGCTACTTCCCATGCAAAGTGAACAGTCTGTTTGTCTTTAGTAACTCAACCCTAGTGCAATGTAAGCCTTCCTTTATTCCTTCAAAGGAATGGGATATCTGGGAAAGGAATGACAATATTAATTAACCGCATATGGATTTAGATGTAGGACAGATGTACTAAAGAGATGTAGAAATTGCTATTGCTGGCTCTTCCTCCTGGAAATATTACCTGGTTGTTGAGCTGAATCTATACCTTTAGTACTTTCTGAGTCACTGGCTTGGAACAAGTATAAGGTTCAGGAGTTCTAACTTCACCCTGACTTTCCTGGCCTGCATGCTTGTCCAAGCTCAGTGACTCAGATGGTATTAAAGTCTGGGAAAATCAAGCAGCTAGCTTTTTTATAAGACCAACAATGACCGCCTCCATATAAAGTACAATGTATCCAAAGCCCCAGTTTTTGGGGGTTTTGGATAGAGTGGTAAGGAGTTAGGACCCCTATAAATGTATATATTGTATATATAATTGTGTCCCTGTTAGGTACATTTACTCTATTTATTCTGGTGGGCTCTGTCACTGGGACTAAAAGCGATGTGAAAATCCAAAACTCTGAGTTGTCATCAAAAGGGGAAATCTTCTAATGGAGACAATTATTTCAGAGATAAGTGTTTAAGAGAGTATTTCTGTCACTTTACCCTTACTGCTTGTTGTGCCTACAGGACAGCAAGTGAAGGGTAATCTACCCAAAGAGGCACAGAAAAAAAAGAAAGTGTTTGCCTTTAGATATACTTTAATTTTATTGATAATTATAAAATATATATTATTTTTAAAAATGTGTTAAAAACACTATAAGCTGATCTAAATGGTTGCTTTAGGTTAACATACATACATTGCAATAGATACACAATAGCTTTTATTTTTTTATTTTATTTATTCACAAACATACTGAAGTTTCTGCTTCATGAAGGATACTCTAATGCAGCCTTTTTCAACCAGGGTGCCCAAGTACCTTGGGGTGCCTTGAGGTTTCTTCAGGGGGGCCTTGGCAAATTGCCTAAAAAAATTATCAAAAACTGTTACATAGTTACATAGTTACATAGTTTGTGAGGTTGAAAAAAGACATCAGTCCATCCAGTTCAACCTATGATGTGTGTGTGTGTTTGCTTTTAACCGTACATTGTATACCCCTGTATGTTGTGGTCTTTAAGGTGTCCATCCAATAGTTTTTTGAAACTATCAATGCTCCCCGCTGATACGACTGCTTGTGGAAGAGAATTCCACATCCTTACCGCTCTTACAGTGAAGAACCCCTTACGCACTTTAACTGTATACAAGCCATCAGGTGGATCAACCCTGCTTTTTAGTTACTCAAAGCCACAAGATTTCATTATGCACGTTTACGACTTTCTAGACACTGGCATCCTAATAACCAATGATGTCATCAGTTAATAAGGAAGATGTCTGTTGCCTCCACAACATTCTTGTTTGACCCTTCTCTGCCCCTCTCCCTTAGCACTGGGGTGACATTAGTTGACTAATGGAGAGAAATTGAGGGAGAAGAGAAACATTGGAATACTAGTCAGTACCAGTGTGCAAAAGTGTATTTGCTTTGGAAGAATAAATCACCTCTATTGGGTGTCCTACATGTGGATGCTGCTGCATTATGTAAAGCTATTAGAATAGTTTTTTACATTTTAGAATGTTGTTGAGATTGTCTACAATTTTAAAGGGTACCTTGACTGAAAAAAGGTTGAGAAATACTGCTCTAATGCACTTTAGAAATATATATATATATATATATATATATATATATATATATATATATATATATATATATATAACAATGGATAAAATAGTGAACACATTTGATTTAGGTAAATGTGAGGTTTGATTGCTATTTTTCCTCCCACAGTGTTTTAATTGAAGAAAACCTGAAGAGTGTAAATGTGTATGCGGGGGAACTACAGAAACAACTCGTTCCTTTTGCCAAGCAGATGCATGAGAAATTAATACAGGATTCAGAAAAACTAAGAGAACAAATGAATACTGAGTTGGAGAGGCTGAAGGAGAAAATCTCCCCTTATGCAGATGAGTTGCACGAGCACCTGAACAACAATGTCAAGGAACTTCAGATTAAACTGACTCCATATGCAGAAGAGTTCCAAACACAATTGGACAAAAATGCCCAGGAATTCAGCCAACAGCTAAAGTCTGTGACCAATGACCTGGAAGCTAAGTTCAGGGAAAATGCAGACCACATACAGGCAAAATTGGCCACCTACTCACAAGAGTTTCAGGTCAAGGTAGATGAGAATGTGGACCAATTGAGGAAGCAGGTGACCCCTATCACAGAAAAGGTAAAAGAAAACATTGATCAGCAAATACAGGAGCTGTATAAAAGTCTGAATCCCTATGCAGAGGATGTTCAAGATGAGCTCCGAAAACAGATCCAGAACATGGAGTTCCAAATGAGGAAAAACGTGGACCAGCTGGAGAACAGAGCTCTGGAGCTCACAGTACAACTCAGAGAACAACTCTACCCTTATGCCAATGAGTTAAGGAATAAGGTCAATGGAGATATGGCAAATGTCAAACAGATGCTGGAACCCTATCTGACCCAAGTAAACCAGCAAATTGACCAGAAAATTACAGAATTTAAAGGCACAATTACACCAGAAGTGGAAGCTCTCAACAAGGCTCTAGTGCAGAGAGTAGAGGACATGAAGAAGAAGTTGGGAGAGTACACTGTGACTATGCAAGATCAAGTGGAGTACCTAGAGAAAGATGTTCGGGACACAATCCATGAATTCATAAATCAGGGTGTTTCTAATGAAAACTGAGTTTTCCTTAGTCCAACTCATTTTCTGAATAGTTATTTTGGAAGAATTACCTACACAGTACTACACACAAAATGTACTGTTCATTAAATTCATCAAGAATCCCATAAAATATTTCTACAACTTTCCACTCAATACATCTACATTGAGCACTATCTGTAGCATGCATTTATAATGTTCTCCAGGCAATCCTCAATTCTTCCTCAGTATTATTTGCCTAAGACTTTATCTGTAGCTTTTCAAGGAACTGCACTTACCGAAATTTCCAAAGTTCCATAGTTTACAACATTCTCTGAAATAAAATATGAAACAAATTAGGTTACCCAAAGAACCCAGGTTCTCAACAATGACGACATGTTTTATAAAAATGGCCAGGATTCACGATTATTCCTTTTTATAGATTGCATTAAACATCTGAATGCAGTTTTGTAAAAAAAAAAGCAATACAACAATTTATAGAAAAATGTTCCTATTCTGCTGTTAATGTTTAAGATATATATATTTATATATATATATATATATATATATATATATATATATATATATATATATATATATATATATATATATATATATATATATATACAGACACAGAAGGCAATGATAGTATTAAAAATGTAAATGTGCAATGTGAAGTATTTTAAATAAAACAACTTAGCAATGCATCATTTGTCCTTGTTCTACTTTTGTTAATTATATTTTTGTTTAGTTTCATAAGGGTTACTGAATTAGAAATGGGAATGGATATGAAAAGGGACATAAAATGAACAGAGGAAGGTAGAGTACAGGGGTATGCATGAAATAATCTGGCATACATGCAATATATGCTTTAACCAATAACAATACAATTACTCCTAATAAAAAGCAAAAAAGTATTGAACAATAACACCACCTGGGTTTTAGTATGCAAACTTTTGGATATTGAGGGGGAATATAGGTCATTCAATGCAATATATCATAAATATGGAATATACTGTGTATAGATACACTGTATTGTCAAACGTATTGGGATGCCTGCCTTTACACACACATGAACATCATAAAGGGCCAAACCCAACCCCTGAAAAACAACCCCACACCCTTATCCCCCTCCACCAAATGATTTGGACCAGTGCACAAAGCAAGGTCCATAAAGACATATATGAGTGAGTTTGGGACGGAGGACCTTGAGTGGGCTGCACATAGTCCTCCTGACCTCAACCCAATAGAACCCCTTTGGGATGAATTTGAGCAGAGACTGCAAGCCAGGCCTTCCATCCACATCAGTGACTGACCTCACAAATGCGCTTGTGGAAGAATGGTCAAACATTCCCATAGACAGACACACTCCTAAACTTTGTGGACAGCCTCCCTAGAAGAGTTGAAGCTGTTATAGCTGCAAAGGGTGGGCCAACTCAATATTGAACCCTACGGACTAAGACTGGGATGTCATTAAAGTTCATGTGTGTGTAAAGGCAATAAAGGCAATACTTTTGGTAGGTAATATAGTGTGTTTATATATAAATACAGTATATATATATACATAAATATATATATATATATAGTGGACTATACATACAGTATTAAGCAATAATAGAGTATATAGCACTTCTTCTTGTTGTAGTATTTATTACATAGTGTGTAGGTTGTCCCCATATTGAAGCTATTTGTTCACCCCTAGCCTTGAGCCTTATCATACCTGCACATTGTGGGTGCACAGTCATTTAAATGTAGTAAACAAAATCCTGCTTGCTTTGTCTTTGATACCGAATCCATTACAACTCATGCTATGATTCCAAATATAATAGATGTGACTTTAAAAGGCACCAAAAATTGTCTCAGTAAATGTTTTCCATAAAATATAGTATTTATTTATAATACTTATAGATTTAAAAAAAAAAAAAGTGTACCTTACACTATAAAACTCTTGGTACACCTTTCTGCTCATTACTCAATTTACACCATGTTGTCATCTAAATATTGTTTTATTAGTGAATATGATCTTTCACTATCTTTGTAATAATATAAGTTGTAGTAACATCATTGGTTAAGAGATAACTGAGCAAAAATGCTACACGTTTTGTTGAATCTCTCAACCTCATGAGAAGAAAGGATTGGTGACAAATCTACAACATAAAATGATCAGTGAGATACATATATCAATCACATAAGCATCTGCTTACAAAATCATGAAACAAATATGATTGCTGTCACTTGAATCCTCATTAGATACCAGTACCTAGTAAGCTAGAAGAGAGTATACAGAGGAGCTTTCCTTCCCTATAGGAATTCATAAAACATGAACTAGTACTGTTAGTGAGTCATTGTTGAGGGAAGTGTTGGAGCTGGAGAGAGTCCAGAGAAGGGCAACTAAACTGATTAGGGGATTGGAGGACCTTAATTATGAAGAGCGTCTGCAATCGCTTGATTTATTCTCCCTGGAGAAGAGACGTGATAGCAAGGGGGGCATGATAGCAATTTATAAATATCTCAATGGGGATCTCGGCATAGAAAAACAGCTATTCAGTCGAAGGGATTGCATGAGGACTCGAGGGCATACAATGCGATTAGAGGAGAAGCGTTTTAACCTCAGGCAACGTGGGGGGTTCTTTACTGTTAGGGCTACAAGATTGTGGAATTCTCTACCACAAGAGGTGGTTTCTGCGGGTAGTATGGTGGCTTTCAAAAGACTCTTAGATGTACATCTCAAGGATCAGAACATTCAGGGTTATGGAGATGATTACAGCCACACACACCTACACAGGTTGAACTGGATGGACTATTGTCTTTATTCAACCTCACCTACTGTGTAACTATGTAATTTCATGTTAAGATTAAAGATCTTTATTTTTCATATTTTATTATTTATTATTATTTATTTTAAGTCAGTGATATCATCTTGCATACCTCAACTTTAATCTTCCCTTATCCTCCTTAAAGCGGTTCTCCAGTTACCCCCCCCCCCAAAAAAAAATACTGTAGCTGCTGACTTTTAATACAAGGACAATTACCTGCCCCATGGACCCAGCACTTTCCTCACCAGAGGTCAAAGCTACAGATGGTCAGAGATACAAATGCCATTCATCTAGCAATATTTTTTCATGTTGTAATCCATATTTGTCTATTATTTTAGCATATAAGGTGCACTCACATATAATGGCCCCCGAGTCCCACTGGCATTTAGAATAAGGCCAAAGCCTTACATCAGATCCAGCTCTTTAAAGCAATATTAAACCCAAAAGCAAACATTCATTGTATTGTAGCTTACCAGTTCTTAGCTGTGATTGATACATTCGTTTTCTCTTTTTAGGCTTATTGCCATATTTCCATCTGGTGATCCTACCAGTAAGTCTGTCGTCAAGCTCTCTTGCAGTTAAAGAGACGATAAACACCATTTACCATTGACAGGGGTGCCTACAATGATTAGCTTTATTTAATTACTGTATGTAAAACCTTAATCACAAAAAGAAAAAAAAATGATTTTAAATGATTAGTTGGAGTTTTAATTTGTTAGTGTACCTAAATCAGCTAGTACAGCTAACACTCCCCTCCTGTCAGACTGACAATGCTGAGCTCACAATGTGCCCTCTGTACTCATTCATACAAAGTATAGGCACTCTAATACAGGAGGTGTGTTACAGACCAGATCCACAGATGAAAGCAGAGAGTAAAAAACATACAAAAAGAAAATGAATGCAGCCAACACAGCTAATGATGGGTAAGCTTAAATATATTACATTTCTGTTTTTGGGTTAATATCACTTTAAATAGTATCCAATTCTGTCATTATATAAATGAATGTACTGCAGTAGGATTTGACCTTCTTTACACCAAAAGTAAACAGTGACTTAAAGAAAAAAAAAATTATATATATATATATATATATATATATACAGTATCTCACAAAAGGGAGCACACCCCCTCCCTCACATTTTTGTGAATATTTTGTGACAACACTGAAGAAATTACACTTTGCTACAATGAGTGTACAGCTTGTATAACAGTGTAAATTTTCTGTCCCCTCAAAATAACTCAACACACAGCCATTGATGTCTAAACCGCTGGCAACAAAAGTGAGTACACCCCTAAGTGAAAATGTCCAAATTGGCCCCAAAGTGTCAATATTTTGTGTGGCCACCATTACTCCTCTATGACAACATCGCAGAGCTGGTGGATGGTAGAGACCTTGCGCTCCTCCAGAGCCCCACAGATGCTCTGCAGACATGCTTGGCCAGTCTATCCCCTTTACCCTCAGTACAAGTTGGCATTCATGGTTCCCTCAATGAACTGTAGCTCCCCGGTGTCGGCAGCACTCATGCAGCATAAAAGAAGAAAATGGTCGCACACCACCAAGAAATCCAATGAAGAAAAGTTCCTTTATTATAAGTGGTACTAGGTAGTGAACAAGCACGTAGCAGTCGTGTGAAATGCATTTACTGTCCTACCCTGCTGTACCTTGTACCACCTATAATAAAGGAATTTTTCTTCATTGGATTCCATGGTGGTGTGCGATCATTTTCTTCTTTTATGCTTCTCCTGGTGGCGATCTGAGATTCAACACCCACCTTGAATCGTGGACTTTGACTGGCCTGAGCGGTGTTATCTCTCTTCATTGTTCAGCACTCATGCAGCCCCAGACCATACCACTCCCACCACCATGCTTGACTGTAGGCAAGGAACACTTGTCTTTGTACTCCTCACATGGTTGCCGCCACACACTCTTGACACCATCTGAACCAAATCATTTTATCTTGGTCTCATCAGACCACAGGACATGGTTCCAGTAATGATCTTGTGCATCATCTTTAGAAGAGGCTTCCTTCTGGGATGACAGCCATACAGACCAATTTGATGCAGTGTGCAGCGTATGGTCTGAGCACTGACAGGCTGACCCCCCCACCCCTTCAATCTCTGCAGCAATGCTGGCAGCACTCATACGTCTATTTCCCAAAGACATCCTCTGGATATGACGCTGAGCATGTGCACTCAACTTCCTTGGTCGACTATGGCGAGGCCTGTTCTGAGTGGAACCTGTCCTGTATGGTCTTGGCCACCGCACTGCAGCTCAGTTTTAGGGTCTTGGCAATCTTCCTATAGCCTAGGCCTTCTTTATGTAGAGCAACAATTCTTTTTTTTAGATCCTCAGAGAGTTCTTTGCCATGAGGTGCCATGCTGAACTTCCAGTGACCAGTATGAGAGAGTGAGAGCGATAACACCAAATTCAACACACCTGCTCCCTATTCACACCTGAGACCTTGTAACACTAACGAGTCACATGACACCGGGGAGGGTAAATGACTAATTGGGCCTAATTTGGACATGTTAATTTAGGGATGTACTCACTTTTGTTGCCAGCGGTTTAGACATCAATGGCTGTGTGTTGAGTTATTTTGAGGGGACAGCAAATTTACACTGTTATACAAGCTGTACACTCACTACTTTACATTGTAGCAAAGTGTAATTTCATCAGTGTTGTTACATGAAAAGATATTAGAAAATGTTTACAAAAATGTGAGGGGTGTACTCACTTTTGTGAGATACTGTATATTGCTTCTCTGTTAGAATGCAGACAGAGACCAGATCAGGCTCTGTCTACCCTCATATCCATCCCTATGCCTCTTGTTGGCTCCAAAAGCACTGCCAGCCACGCACCACTATACGGCATCAACACATATGTACAACAAATGCATGCCATTTCTTCATTGTGCATGCACAATGACTGTGAACATGCTATGACATCACATATCCACATAATACAGGTGTATCCATGACCCCAGCTGTAGACCGCTTCCACCAGAGGGGAAGGCGGGCCACCCAACCACATCACATGAAGACATGCCTTGAGGTGGACCTACCGCCTGCTATCATGACATACAAGTCCCGAATAATACAAAGGACTTGTAACACTCCTGGGTAGCTCCATCTACAGATGAAAAAAGGAAATATATCCATTACTATTATTTAAAACAGAGTCATGGTATAACCAATCCTTAAAGAAAAAAATCAATAAACAGGAAAGCAAAAAAAAACAATAAAAATGAAAAAAGGAAAACAGGTGTTACAGAGTTCAATGGCACCATTTTTAAAATGCTCGTAAAGCTTATGTAAAAGTTCAACATACAGTACACTTTTACAGGCAAAAACCTACTCATACTCCTTTGAGATCAAACCCCCACCCCCTCTACATACAGTACATATGACACAAGGAATAGATGTGACCTGAGCCTTCTAGTTCTTTTTATATTTACCTTCTCAAATATTCATGGGTGCCTTTCATGTATAGTTGCAACTTTAAATATTAGACTATAAGCTATCCATTCACTGGCATGGTCACTGTGTTTTTACAAAATGTGATTTTCTAGCATGCCCCACATAGTTCTGACTGGCTATAATCATGGTATAGTTTAACAACCCATGCCAAGACCAAAAGCAAGTCTACAAATAATATTTTTAAAGGGTTAGTTCATCTTTTCACAAAACATTAAAAGATAAAGTAACTCACAACACCGTCCTTTAACCTCACACTTGAGCTTAAAAGTACTGGTGTCAGATGAGCATAAGGTTAGACGACAGGTCACAAGCCGGGTTCGGTAATAGCCAGGTGGATAGGTACCAAATCACAAACAAAGTCAAGGTCAGAAACAAGTAAGGGTTGGCAGTGTGCTTTCAGTGAGGTACAAAATCAGAAAGCAAAAACGTTGTCAACAGTCCATGCCAAGGTCAGTATTACGGATGAGCAGCAGACATGAACAGGCAAAAGTCAAATGTAGCCTGGTCAAGAACTGAGTCAATCAGGCTTTCAGGAACATGGACAACAAGTGAAAAAGCTGAAAGATCATCCAGAGATGATTCCATGCAGGCCTCTGGTTTAAATATGCCATCACCCACTGTTGTACCACCTTGCACATGTATAATAATGAGCACAACATCTCTGTTGGTCGAAATAAGGTCACACTGCAAAAATCACACAGGAGGGCACAAACACCTTGTGCATTACCATAAATAATGTTTATTGATTTCACACAAACAAATAGATACTATTATTTTCTTTCCTGTCATGGTGCTCTGGATTTGAGGCATGGGGATCGTGCCAGTGCAGAATGTCCAGTAGGGGTCACATCTTATTTTATTCCATATTATTTTTACCATCACATATTTTTGCAGGTTTTTCTTTTTTAATGCAGTCCACTTGCTTTCAGCTTAGTAAGACTCTTTTCCATATACAGATACTTTTTACTAAGAGTGGAGTTGTAGCCTTTTTGGCTCTGCCCAAATTGTGTATGCCTGTGGGGCGGTTCTCAGGTTCTGTTACTATATATAAGGTAATTTGGTATCAGGTTGCTCAGCTCTGTAGAAAGGGGCATGACCCCTGAAACGCGTCAGCTGTCCAACTATTTGCATATAAAAAGGAAATTCCCCTGGGGGTGGGACTTTTTAGGCACCAAGATATAAAAAACAACCAATTGTATAAAAAGGCAATACTTTTTTTTCTTTTTTTTATTTATTTTTCTATTTTTCTTTTTTTTTTTTTTTTCTCTTTTCTTTTTTTGTCCCTCTTTTTCGGCGTACTATACATGCCCGGTTTTTGAATTAGTTCTTGCAATAACCATGCGATTCTCATTCAGCAGATTTGCTGTTACATGAGGTTCCAGCTGCTCCTACCCAGCCTCCAACTGAGACTGGCCAGCACACAAATTCTGAATATCTAGGATTTTGGCTTAGACCTTTACATCTCTGAAAACGGCACCCCTTATGGACAACATTTGACATGCTGACCATCTGTTTTTAAATTGCCTAGGCAGGCTACGCATACTTATCACCACAGTGGACTATGTAAGTTACTGTTAAAAATCTTTTTCAATGTAATAAATAAATGCATATGTTAAATGTCGAAACTAATTTGTTCTGTATTGATCACCCACAGACCACCCTCCAAGGGTACCCCTGAGGAAGGAGTTCCAAGAGACTCCGAAACGCGTCGGGTTCTAACCCAGGGGTCGTGTGGTCTCTAGTTCGACTGTTAGTTGTAAAGTATTTTATAGCTTGCCTTATGTTTTTACTATTTCTTCTGTATGATTAAATAAAGTATTGCCTTTTTATACAATTGGTTGTTTTTTATATCTTGGTGCCTAAAAAGTCCCACCCCCAGGGGAATTTCCTTATTTTTGTTATGCATTTTCTGGGATGTGGCACCGTGGGGATATATACAACATGAGCAATTATTAATGTTAATACCTTAATATATTTTGTTCACAAGTGAGAATCCATTTGTCTGTGTGGAATCAATAAAAATAATTTATGGTAATGCACGAGGTGGTTGCGCCCTCCTGTGTGTTTTTTGCAGTGTGTTCAGAGGATTTCCCAGTCTGAGGAGGGCAGCGCCTTTGAATGGCATTCTAGAAAAGAAGTTCGATCCAATATTTCCCCAGGGTTTAGCGCTGAAAGTGTTTATGAACTTAGGCCGAAATGACAGTAGGTTCCTGACACTCTTTTTACATTCATACTCGCATAGCATATCGTATACATAACATTTTAATATTATACATTACAACACAATGTCGAAGAAAGCCCAAATGTTTAATTTATATACCTTCACAGTGGGGGACATTTAGATGCTGTGAGTTTTTCACTGGACACCAGACTGCACCTTTATTCTAAAACTGCACCATCTAGGAGTAATATTCCTGTCTAGGTTCTGAGGCAGATGCATGTATTTCAATCCATTGAAGTTTACCAGCCCACAATTCCCATATCACACAGTGTACAATTATAGAACTTTCTGCAAAAGCCTGGTTTCACAAAGACATGATGTAAGACTCCACAAATGCAAGCTTTATTGTAGAATATGGGAGAATTTTTATAATCTGGGTCTTTTTTACATTGGCATTAAGCATATATGTTTTGACTCTTTACAAACAAATGTTTGAAGATTCTGATCATCCAAATCCTACCTGCATCAGAAGAGTAAAGAATAATGGAAGATCTCTTTTTTTTTTTTTCTATAAAAAGTCGCGCTAACTTGAATAATGGAAAATAAAGTCCATAAAGTCCATATAAATCAGGAACACAGTATCCAAACAGGCTCCCTATGGGTATACGCTTACCAGAGCTGGTAAATCAAAAGGCAGGTTCTCAGAAGCTAATCTCGTCTCTTTGATAGTAGACTGGAACCAATCTCTCGCATAGACTCAAAAAATTGGAAAAAAGAAAAAAACGCAATAGCATAAAACCCAACAAAAACGGATGAAAAAAATTATACACCAAAATGGGTGACTAACAACTGGATGAATAGTGTGAACTTCACCAGTGTATGGAAAAAAAGAAAAAGAGGAATGCTCTGATAGGGACACCTAAGGTACCCCTTACCAAAGATAGCTGAAAAACATGCAATCATATAAGTGCAATCCTGTGACAGCCGGAGTCGCCTCTTACCACAGTGTAAAGATATGTTTGCCGATGTGAATAGAAAATCCTATGGATGTCTTCTATGTAGATAACCACCACCAATAACACTCGCCTCTTACCAGATAGAAATCAGATTGAGCCAAATAAAGCAAGAGAGTATGACAGGACGCCAGCCTTCACCAGTAGAATTTGCCTCTTACCCTAAGGGGATGGTAAATGAGCCTATAGGGATGATGAGCTTCACGGAACCTGCAGTGGACTCCAGGGCAAGTGACTCCAATACGAGTAACTCCAATGAAACCAGGGTATTACCACCAAAAAGAAAAGACCTCCATAGTGTAAAACCATACGATTTATTGAAGAAAAAAAGAATAAAACTTACAGAAACGAGGAAATGGGGAGCATGTATAACAAGGCCGCCGGCCGGACGGTCTCCGCTCGTCCGCACTTCCTGGTCGCGATCGGATGACGTCAGTACGCCGTGTCCTTACGACGTTTCGTCACAGATGACGTTTTCAAAGGTGCGGACGGCGTACTGACGCCATCTATTTAACCAGAAGGGATGGGGCAGGGCCACCGGAGATCAATGAGGACCGCTCCGCCATCTTGAATGTGGGAACGGAGCATCTAATTTATGGTAACACAATGATATCCGGGCACGGCCCGACATCCCTGATTGTACATAGCAAGCAAGGCAATTTGAACGGTCCCGCTCGCTACAGGTTACATAAATAATTGTCTAAAAAACATATCAGACATTGAGTACATTATTAAATTAAGAACACCAATTAATGGCAATTAAGAGGGATGCATGGTCTCCCTGCAAAGAACCAAGCAAAGTCTCGATTACACATTACATCTTTAATAAAAGCTAGTTATGCCAAAACAAAAAGAGAATAAAATCAGAAAATTAATGTATTGTCGATCCTAAAACGGTGTCATCTAAACCCAAAAGAATCGGGTCAAGCTCGACATTAACGATAGCAATATAATTGTAATGCCATCTAGTGGCAACAAAAGGAATTGCAATTTCTTTGCAGAGAGCCATGCTTAACATAGTGTAGTCAGTGAAGGCCACATTGTACTAAAGGATAAAAATTATATAAAAATTAGTATCCAAAAACAGTCCAAGGATAAACTAAGTAGATAAGTGCTAGTACACATCTTAACAGTAAACCCCTTTAAAGGTAACAATAAGACTGGGTGTAATTCTTATTTGTAAAATATATGAAAAATTGTTTTTTTGAAAACTTTCTTATACCAGGAAAACCAGAAAGGTAAAAAATAATAATAAAAATCATGAATTATCAATAAAAGCATTAACCTCAACGTCAACGTTGAGACCAAACGGCACATATGTTTTAGCACGGTGTATCCAAGTCATCTCTAACTTTGATATGCCCCTCACCAAGGGTTCCCCCCTCCAATGAGGTTCAAATTTGTCTATCCCCAAGAAAAGTGTATTCTTGGGGTTTTTCCCATGAACCAGGGCATAGTGTTTGGACACTGAATGCTTCGGGAACCCTTTGAGTATATTAGACACATGTTCATTTAATCTAACCTGCAGGGGTCTTTTAGTTCGCCCTATATATTGAAGCCCGCATGGGCACTGGAGGAGGTAAACTATACCAGTGGTCATGCAGGAAATAAACGGCTTGATAGCATGGACCCTATTAGTGCTAGTAGCTGTAAATTGTTTGACTGATCTACATTTGTTGGAACTAAATGAACATACTCGACATCTATTACACTTGTAAAAGCCTGTCAGTTGGCTTAGGAAAGTAGGCTTAGGTGCAGGTGGTTCTAAGATATTGGGTGCTATCTTATCTCTTAAGGTAGGGGCCCCCTTGAAAACTATACGCGGTTTAGCTGGAAGGGAGGATCCCAAAACGGAATCATTACCCAGAATATGCCAGTGCCGTTTTATGATGTTTTTGACACTCATATGCTGACTTGAAAACGGAGTAACAAATGGCAGGTTATAGGAAGAATCATTTTGATCAGCTCTACTGACATTCCTTAATAATTGGTTTCTATCCATTTGACTAACTTCTGATAAAGTATCCTGAAGAAATTTTGCATCGTAACCTTTATCTAGAAATCGTTCAGTAAGGGTATGGGCCTGAGTCTGAAAAACTTGGAAATTGGAACAATTACGCCTAATGCGAAGATATTGACCCTTCGGAATCGCTTTCAACCAAGGTGCATAATGACAACTATCGACAGGAATATATGAATTCCTGTCGGTTGTCTTGAAATAGGTCGAAGTGGTAAACAGTCCATCCTTAATGCCTATAGTAAGATCTAGAAAATTAATGCTAGTCTGACTGCATTCATAGTTTAACTGTATACCACGGTTATTCAAATTAAGTTGGTTCAAAAAAGATATTAGGTCGTTATATTGGCCATCCCATAGGAGGAGCACGTCATCTATATACCTAGCCCAAAGCAATATCTGCGGCCTGCGATGGGCATAGATGACGTCCTCCTCCCATTGGGCCATAAATAAATTGGCCAGAGAAGGGGCGTATTTTGCCCCCATGGCCACACCAGTGACCTGGCGGTAAAATTGTCCACTGTACCAAAAATAGTTGTGGTGTGTAGCGAACTCCAACAATTCCATGATGAAAGATATTTGAATAGCCGGCAGTTCTGAATCTCTATTAAGGTACATATTTACCGCATTTAATCCCACATTGTGAGGAATAATTGTATAGAGGGATGACACGTCGGCTGTGACCAGCCAAAGGTGTTCAGTGGGGGTCAAGGATGACAAAAGGCCAATGACGTGTCTCGTGTCCTTAATGTACGCTGGTGTAGTCTGCACTATAGGTTGCAAATAAGCGTCAATGTACTTCCCCACCCGGGACGTCACAGAGTCAATGCCGCTGACTATGGGACGACCCGGGGGGGAAGTCAGACACTTATGCAATTTAGGGAGATAGTAGATAACCGGAGTGCGGGGGCACTTAGGAACCAGATATGCTCTTTCCTTTTTATTAATTATATTATGATCAAATCCCCTATCGACTATCTCCACTAAAGCTTTTTTATATGCAGATTTCGGGTCCTTAGAGAGAGGTACATATGTTTGGCTATCACCCAAAATACGTCCCATTTCTTTGTTGTAATCACAACGGTCAAGGACCACAATGCCACCCCCCTTGTCTGCTGGCCTAATAACCAGATCCTTGTTATCACACAGGGAATCTAGGCCTTTTTGTAGTTCAGCAGACAAGGAGGTTTTATGTGGCTTGATCTTATCCAAATCTCTGAGCAACACGTCCCTGAATACCCTAAGTGATGGAGCTAGGGATCCTGGCGGGTTGAATAGGGAAGCATTAGACAGGCCAGAGTGGTGAATCTCTGAGCTGACCATGCGATTCTCTTTGATGGGATTGCTCAATATATATCTCTTGACATTGAGTTTTCTTACGAATTTATGGATATCCATGTAGGTTTGGAACTTATCCAACCCCTTAGGAGGGGCATATTTGAGACCTTTATCTAAAATAAGTTTTTCAGATTCTGACAACGTTACTTTGCTTAGGTTGAAGACCCCTGCCCCTGCTATGTTTTTACTTTTTTTAGATTTGACGCGCCTGCCTCCTCTAACTCCTCTTGAGGTTCGGCAGGGCGCTTGGTTCCCTGTGTGGCCCTGGGAAAACCCCAACCTGGATAGCTTTGATTGTTAGGGTTTTGAGATGTAATATTTTCTGATGTTATCTCCCTGGACCGTTGGGAAGCATTCGAGTTTGAGGAAGCCTGAATATTGTTGGGGCTTTCATTATCCTTTAAAGGATAAAATCTATTCTCAATTGGGACATTGTAATGGTAATTGTCCTGTCTATTATCAGGTCTTCCCTGCCAGCGTTGGTCCCTATCCGGGCCTCTCATAGGTCCTGTAGGTGGATCATACCAATGTGTACTTGGTCTAGGGGGACTATGATCATACCTCCCATAGGCTGGACGTTGGTGGCCATAATCGGAACCCTGATCTCTCTGATAGTGATAAGGGGGTTCAGGGTAATTGTAAGGACCCCTTCTCCATTGTGGAGTGTTTGGGTAGCCCGGAGTATGCAAAAAATCTTCCTTACGATAATTTGGAACAGTTTGATGTTCTCTATTTCCCTGTTGCCAATTAGTATTATAACCTTGATTGTTATAGGAATTATTTGGCTTATGTTGATTGGCCGGTTGTTTACCTTTTTTGGGGTTTTGTCCCCTAAATGGGGATTTAAATGAAGGACGACGATTATTCTGATGTGGTCCCTTCTTTTGTGTTTTCTTGGTGTTGGTAATTGGTTGAGGAGTTGGTGTTGCTCCATTGATTAGAGCTGGGGTTACTTCCATAACCTCATCATCAGGATTTAATTCTGCCATTAAACGCTTCTGCCACTCAAAAACGCTACTGGACAGATAATCCTGAAGATCACGATTGAACTTTTTGCGCTTCTTAATCCTCTGATCCTTCTCTTCTTTTTCGAGGTTCTTTAAAAGATCAGAAGAAGAGGATTTATACTCTGCACTCTCCATATAGGGTGCCAGTTTCTCTTTGACCAGTTTTACCTCGTCATCGAGTCTGGAGAGTTTAGCAGTTTTTCTCCCTGATAAAAAGCGCAAAAAATTCACCCCCGCCTCATTAAAGTACTTGTACCAATCTTCCAACTCCACCTCACCTTGTTGGGGACTGACCTCCCACCTCAGGCTCCTGGGAACCATAGTCTTTTTGATATAGGTGTCAAGAAAGGCTATGTCCCATTGTGTATGAATTTCAGATACAAGTAGGTTCTTCAATCTCATAAAGAGCCCACTCATATCAGTCTCTTCAGTTGAAAGGGCCTCAAAAACCCCATCTGTGTTTAAGGACCTAGAGGCCCGATACTCAAAGATGTCCATATCAAATTGGATCAACCAAAAGCTGCAGTTAAAGGTCAAAAAAGCAAAAATAGATAAAAAGTAATAACCGCGCTAATGGTACAGGAGAACAGCAGCAACTTCAAGTGTGACCACACCCCAAGCAATATTTCTATAAAAAGTCGCGCTAACTTGAATAATGGAAAATAAAGTCCATAAAGTCCATATAAATCAGGAACACAGTATCCAAACAGGCTCCCTATGGGTATACGCTTACCAGAGCTGGTAAATCAAAAGGCAGGTTCTCAGAAGCTAATCTCGTCTCTTTGATAGTAGACTGGAACCAATCTCTCGCATAGACTCAAAAAATTGGAAAAAAGAAAAAAACGCAATAGCATAAAACCCAACAAAAACGGATGAAAAAAATTATACACCAAAATGGGTGACTAACAACTGGATGAATAGTGTGAACTTCACCAGTGTATGGAAAAAAAGAAAAAGAGGAATGCTCTGATAGGGACACCTAAGGTACCCCTTACCAAAGATAGCTGAAAAACATGCAATCATATAAGTGCAATCCTGTGACAGCCGGAGTCGCCTCTTACCACAGTGTAAAGATATGTTTGCCGATGTGAATAGAAAATCCTATGGATGTCTTCTATGTAGATAACCACCACCAATAACACTCGCCTCTTACCAGATAGAAATCAGATTGAGCCAAATAAAGCAAGAGAGTATGACAGGACGCCAGCCTTCACCAGTAGAATTTGCCTCTTACCCTAAGGGGATGGTAAATGAGCCTATAGGGATGATGAGCTTCACGGAACCTGCAGTGGACTCCAGGGCAAGTGACTCCAATACGAGTAACTCCAATTTTTTGAGTCTATGCGAGAGATTGGTTCCAGTCTACTATCAAAGAGACGAGATTAGCTTCTGAGAACCTGCCTTTTGATTTACCAGCTCTGGTAAGCGTATACCCATAGGGAGCCTGTTTGGATACTGTGTTCCTGATTTATATGGACTTTATGGACTTTATTTTCCATTATTCAAGTTAGCGCGACTTTTTATAGAAATATTGCTTGGGGTGTGGTCACACTTGAAGTTGCTGCTGTTCTCCTGTACCATTAGCGCGGTTATTACTTTTTATCTATTTTTGCTTTTTTGACCTTTAACTGCAGCTTTTGGTTGATCCAATTTGATATGGACATCTTTGAGTATCGGGCCTCTAGGTCCTTAAACACAGATGGGGTTTTTGAGGCCCTTTCAACTGAAGAGACTGATATGAGTGGGCTCTTTATGAGATTGAAGAACCTACTTGTATCTGAAATTCATACACAATGGGACATAGCCTTTCTTGACACCTATATCAAAAAGACTATGGTTCCCAGGAGCCTGAGGTGGGAGGTCAGTCCCCAACAAGGTGAGGTGGAGTTGGAAGATTGGTACAAGTACTTTAATGAGGCGGGGGTGAATTTTTTGCGCTTTTTATCAGGGAGAAAAACTGCTAAACTCTCCAGACTCGATGACGAGGTAAAACTGGTCAAAGAGAAACTGGCACCCTATATGGAGAGTGCAGAGTATAAATCCTCTTCTTCTGATCTTTTAAAGAACCTCGAAAAAGAAGAGAAGGATCAGAGGATTAAGAAGCGCAAAAAGTTCAATCGTGATCTTCAGGATTATCTGTCCAGTAGCGTTTTTGAGTGGCAGAAGCGTTTAATGGCAGAATTAAATCCTGATGATGAGGTTATGGAAGTAACCCCAGCTCTAATCAATGGAGCAACACCAACTCCTCAACCAATTACCAACACCAAGAAAACACAAAAGAAGGGACCACATCAGAATAATCGTCGTCCTTCATTTAAATCCCCATTTAGGGGACAAAACCCCAAAAAAGGTAAACAACCGGCCAATAAACATAAGCCAAATAATTCCTATAACAATCAAGGTTATAATACTAATTGGCAACAGGGAAATAGAGAACATCAAACTGTTCCAAATTATCGTAAGGAAGATTTTTTGCATACTCCGGGCTACCCAAACACTCCACAATGGAGAAGGGGTCCTTACAATTACCCTGAACCCCCTTATCACTATCAGAGAGATCAGGGTTCCGATTATGGCCACCAACGTCCAGCCTATGGGAGGTATGATCATAGTCCCCCTAGACCAAGTACACATTGGTATGATCCACCTACAGGACCTATGAGAGGCCCGGATAGGGACCAACGCTGGCAGGGAAGACCTGATAATAGACAGGACAATTACCATTACAATGTCCCAATTGAGAATAGATTTTATCCTTTAAAGGATAATGAAAGCCCCAACAATATTCAGGCTTCCTCAAACTCGAATGCTTCCCAACGGTCCAGGGAGATAACATCAGAAAATATTACATCTCAAAACCCTAACAATCAAAGCTATCCAGGTTGGGGTTTTCCCAGGGCCACACAGGGAACCAAGCGCCCTGCCGAACCTCAAGAGGAGTTAGAGGAGGCAGGCGCGTCAAATCTAAAAAAAGTAAAAACATAGCAGGGGCAGGGGTCTTCAACCTAAGCAAAGTAACGTTGTCAGAATCTGAAAAACTTATTTTAGATAAAGGTCTCAAATATGCCCCTCCTAAGGGGTTGGATAAGTTCCAAACCTACATGGATATCCATAAATTCGTAAGAAAACTCAATGTCAAGAGATATATATTGAGCAATCCCATCAAAGAGAATCGCATGGTCAGCTCAGAGATTCACCACTCTGGCCTGTCTAATGCTTCCCTATTCAACCCGCCAGGATCCCTAGCTCCATCACTTAGGGTATTCAGGGACGTGTTGCTCAGAGATTTGGATAAGATCAAGCCACATAAAACCTCCTTGTCTGCTGAACTACAAAAAGGCCTAGATTCCCTGTGTGATAACAAGGATCTGGTTATTAGGCCAGCAGACAAGGGGGGTGGCATTGTGGTCCTTGACCGTTGTGATTACAACAAAGAAATGGGACGTATTTTGGGTGATAGCCAAACATATGTACCTCTCTCTAAGGACCCGAAATCTGCATATAAAAAAGCTTTAGTGGAGATAGTCGATAGGGGATTTGATCATAATATAATTAATAAAAAGGAAAGAGCATATCTGGTTCCTAAGTGCCCCCGCACTCCGGTTATCTACTATCTCCCTAAATTGCATAAGTGTCTGACTTCCCCCGCGGGTCGTCCCATAGTCAGCGGCATTGACTCTGTGACGTCCCGGGTGGGGAAGTACATTGACGCTTATTTGCAACCTATAGTGCAGACTACACCAGCGTACATTAAGGACACGAGACACGTCATTGGCCTTTTGTCATCCTTGACCCCCACTGAACACCTTTGGCTGGTCACAGCCGACGTGTCATCCCTCTATACAATTATTCCTCACAATGTGGGATTAAATGCGGTAAATATGTACCTTAATAGAGATTCAGAACTGCCGGCTATTCAAATATCTTTCATCATGGAATTGTTGGAGTTCGCTACACACCACAACTATTTTTGGTACAGTGGACAATTTTACCGCCAGGTCACTGGTGTGGCCATGGGGGCAAAATACGCCCCTTCTCTGGCCAATTTATTTATGGCCCAATGGGAGGAGGACGTCATCTATGCCCATCGCAGGCCGCAGATATTGCTTTGGGCTAGGTATATAGATGACGTGCTCCTCCTATGGGATGGCCAATATAACGACCTAATATCTTTTTTGAACCAACTTAATTTGAATAACCGTGGTATACAGTTAAACTATGAATGCAGTCAGACTAGCATTAATTTTCTAGATCTTACTATAGGCATTAAGGATGGACTGTTTACCACTTCGACCTATTTCAAGACAACCGACAGGAATTCATATATTCCTGTCGATAGTTGTCATTATGCACCTTGGTTGAAAGCGATTCCGAAGGGTCAATATCTTCGCATTAGGCGTAATTGTTCCAATTTCCAAGTTTTTCAGACTCAGGCCCATACCCTTACTGAACGATTTCTAGATAAAGGTTACGATGCAAAATTTCTTCAGGATACTTTATCAGAAGTTAGTCAAATGGATAGAAACCAATTATTAAGGAATGTCAGTAGAGCTGATCAAAATGATTCTTCCTATAACCTGCCATTTGTTACTCCGTTTTCAAGTCAGCATATGAGTGTCAAAAACATCATAAAACGGCACTGGCATATTCTGGGTAATGATTCCGTTTTGGGATCCTCCCTTCCAGCTAAACCGCGTATAGTTTTCAAGGGGGCCCCTACCTTAAGAGATAAGATAGCACCCAATATCTTAGAACCACCTGCACCTAAGCCTACTTTCCTAAGCCAACTGACAGGCTTTTACAAGTGTAATAGATGTCGAGTATGTTCATTTAGTTCCAACAAATGTAGATCAGTCAAACAATTTACAGCTACTAGCACTAATAGGGTCCATGCTATCAAGCCGTTTATTTCCTGCATGACCACTGGTATAGTTTACCTCCTCCAGTGCCCATGCGGGCTTCAATATATAGGGCGAACTAAAAGACCCCTGCAGGTTAGATTAAATGAACATGTGTCTAATATACTCAAAGGGTTCCCGAAGCATTCAGTGTCCAAACACTATGCCCTGGTTCATGGGAAAAACCCCAAGAATACACTTTTCTTGGGGATAGACAAATTTGAACCTCATTGGAGGGGGGAACCCTTGGTGAGGGGCATATCAAAGTTAGAGATGACTTGGATACACCGTGCTAAAACATATGTGCCGTTTGGTCTCAACGTTGACGTTGAGGTTAATGCTTTTATTGATAATTCATGATTTTTATTATTATTTTTTACCTTTCTGGTTTTCCTGGTATAAGAAAGTTTTCAAAAAAACAATTTTTCATATATTTTACAAATAAGAATTACACCCAGTCTTATTGTTACCTTTAAAGGGGTTTACTGTTAAGATGTGTACTAGCACTTATCTACTTAGTTTATCCTTGGACTGAAATTGCAATTCCTTTTGTTGCCACTAGATGGCATTACAATTATATTGCTATCGTTAATGTCGAGCTTGACCCGATTCTTTTGGGTTTAGATGACACCGTTTTAGGATCGACAATACATTAATTTTCTGATTTTATTCTCTTTTTGTTTTGGCATAACTAGCTTTTATTAAAGATGTAATGTGTAATCGAGACTTTGCTTGGTTCTTTGCAGGGAGACCATGCATCCCTCTTAATTGCCATTAATTGGTGTTCTTAATTTAATAATGTACTCAATGTCTGATATGTTTTTTAGACAATTATTTATGTAACCTGTAGCGAGCGGGACCGTTCAAATTGCCTTGCTTGCTATGTACAATCAGGGATGTCGGGCCGTGCCCGGATATCATTGTGTTACCATAAATTAGATGCTCCGTTCCCACATTCAAGATGGCGGAGCGGTCCTCATTGATCTCCGGTGGCCCTGCCCCATCCCTTCTGGTTAAATAGATGGCGTCAGTACGCCGTCCGCACCTTTGAAAACGTCATCTGTGACGAAACGTCGTAAGGACACGGCGTACTGACGTCATCCGATCGCGACCAGGAAGTGCGGACGAGCGGAGACCGTCCGGCCGGCGGCCTTGTTATACATGCTCCCCATTTCCTCGTTTCTGTAAGTTTTATTCTTTTTTTCTTCAATAAATCGTATGGTTTTACACTATGGAGGTCTTTTCTTTTTGGTGGTAATACCCTGGTTTCATTGGAGTTACTCGTATTGGAGTCACTTGCCCTGGAGTCCACTGCAGGTTCCGTGAAGCTCATCATCCCTATAGGCTCATTTACCATCCCCTTAGGGTAAGAGGCAAATTCTACTGGTGAAGGCTGGTGTCCTGTCATACTCTCTTGCTTTATTTGGCTCAATCTGATTTCTATCTGGTAAGAGGCGAGTGTTATTGGTGGTGGTTATCTACATAGAAGACACCCATAGGATTTTCTATTCACATCGGCAAACATATCTTTACACTGTGGTAAGAGGCGACTCCGGCTGTCACAGGATTGCACTTATATGATTGCATGTTTTTCAGCTATCTTTGGTAAGGGGTACCTTAGGTGTCCCTATCAGAGCATTCCTCTTTTTCTTTTTTTCCATACACTGGTGAAGTTCACACTATTCATCCAGTTGTTAGTCACCCATTTTGGTGTATAATTTTTTTCATCCGTTTTTGTTGGGTTTTATGCTATTGCGTTTTTTTCTTTTTTCCAATTTTTTGAGTCTATGCGAGAGATTGGTTCCAGTCTACTATCAAAGAGACGAGATTAGCTTCTGAGAACCTGCCTTTTGATTTACCAGCTCTGGTAAGCGTATACCCATAGGGAGCCTGTTTGGATACTGTGTTCCTGATTTATATGGACTTTATGGACTTTATTTTCCATTATTCAAGTTAGCGCGACTTTTTATAGAAATATTGCTTGGGGTGTGGTCACACTTGAAGTTGCTGCTGTTCTCCTGTACCATTAGCGCGGTTATTACTTTTTATCAATAATGGAAGATCACCTGGCACCACATCCCTAATTTACAGATAGATAAAAAGAAAAAATGCAAATATT
Organism: Pelophylax lessonae; assembly: GCF_965119305.1. Taxonomy (NCBI): domain Eukaryota; kingdom Metazoa; phylum Chordata; class Amphibia; order Anura; family Ranidae; genus Pelophylax; species Pelophylax lessonae. Next base: position 149,787,885 of record NC_138779.1, on the reverse strand, counting down.
TTAAGATGCCATAATAGGTACAGAAGCAGGTCACCCTGGTGGATGATGTGGCTCACCAGAAGTGTGATTCCAAGCACTAACCAGTATACACCAAAGCTCCTGATGGTGGAGAAGGGTTTTGCTGCATGTTAGTACGAGGTCGCCATCCTCAGGATCGTCCCACCAAGACTAATCACCAGTTCTGGTGCGAAATGCATTAGCTGTTCTCTGTTATCATCTCCACTGTGGTATATTCATCTCTTTATTCTTTATTTTTTGAATAAAAGTGATTATTTCAGAGTACCGCCATCCAGTCCATTTTTTCCACATGTTCCTGTTGCAACCAGGGAGTGCACCCAAACAATTCTTCTGAGGTTTGAATGGAGATATTTCTGTCCTGGAGCAGTACATCACTTTGCTACCGTCCCACCACAAGGTGAGCATGCCAGGGTCCAGTAGCAGATATAGCAGGTAGGGATGAAGCAGAAGCATAGCTTACAAACAAGCCACTGGTTAGTAATAAGCGGTAGCGAAGATACAGATGGCAGCAAGAGTGACAAGAGCGAAATATTGGCTGGAGAGAGCACAATAATCTGACAAACAGGAAGTGCAAAGGTATGATTTAAATAGGATGTTCATGGAAGAAGCAAAGAGTTCAAGGTTCAAGAGAAAAAGACACAAGGTAAAGATGTCTAAGGAATCAGTCAGAGAGCTGACAAGCGTCTCAGGTCGCTAAGCAAGAAGAGATACTTGCAGAGGATGCAGGGTTAGATCCGGGTCCTGACATATATTGATTACAAATCAAAACTATCTGATACATCCTTATCGGTATACTGTACATATGTTATTACTGACAACATTTAAATGACTAAAATGTTTACAGTAGGCATATACAAGGAGGGACACCACACAAAAACCTGAAAAGGCTGTCAGTAAAAACCCAAGAGGTCAAAAGGGGACAAAGGAGAAGTAAAAAAGAAGCACACCAGCTCTATGATGAAAAGTTGAATATAAGGAATTTTTCAAAATAACCACTAAAAATCATGGTATATCCAAAAAAGGAAATCCTAATTATAGGGTACTAAGGCTGGCCATAGATTATTCATTTTGTTTGATCAATCAGTGGGCTGATTGAAAAAAATAAATTAATGTATTCCCCCAGCAACACAAGCCAGGTGGATGGAGAAATCCTCTCCACTGTGCCATTGTATTCTCACAGCGACCTACCTATGATTTAATTCCTGTTCACTTTGAACACCTAATCATGTGCAGATTAAATAAGTAAAACAGGAATTTTATTTTCTCTTGATAATAATTAAAGCAAATATCCTCACAATTTATTGAGGGAGGATTCTACGTGAGCACCACGTCACACAGTGGAAGGAACAAATTCAGACCCTCTCATTGTGTCCCAGGAACGAGATGCCGCTAGGTTGCATTGAACACTCAATTCATTAAAAACCTGTCAACAATGATCACCCTTTTAAGATGTTATTATCTTAAACGTTTCTCTGTGTTTTTTCTTTGTTTAAATAAATTGTTTGGGTGTGTTATTTGTTATGTAAAGATTTTTTCATTCATTATTATTACTTTTACTGTAATACAGGTCATATAAAAAATTAATTTAAATAAATTTAAAAATCATAATTTTACTGTAAGTTATACATGTAGAAACTTCCATGGTTTCTTTGGATTTTTTTAATATAAAGGGTAGGCTGTAGAAATGTTGTATTACTTATGTTTGGTCTGCAATTAAGCTTTCTTACTGTAGGTGGCAAACATGTATAAGGCTACTGGACCCATGACACTTTTTGTATTTATGCAAAATAAATAGTATTGAAACACTATAATGGCAATACTTAATAATGTGTGTCAAGCTAATGACATATTAATAACAGCAACCATTTATACTAAAATGGTTGATGTAATACAATTAAAGAAAAGTAATTTCAGATATTTTGTAAGCTGTGTGATATTACAATTATTCATGTGTATCATTGTTTTGCATTGTAACAAGTTCTTTAGGCTAATATTATTGGTAAAGCTGCTCTACTATTGAAAAAGAGGGCAAAGGAATTTGGGGCTGACAACATGGGCATGCGGTCGCCCTTCCCTCTATTTAAATAAAAAAATAAATAAATAAAATAATACGCTTCCTCAGTAAAAAAAATATTTAGGATACTGCACCTTTAAATATATAGGAAAGGGCATAGGCGAAAAAATAGGGTTAGGCAGGAAGGATAGGTATCACACGACCTTTTGAATATTTAGGAAGGTCATGTGATACAATGGGTCTGTGACGGTGCAATAAGCTTCACCTGAGTTATAATACTGGGGGCTTCGAAGTCCTTGGTTTGCCAAGTCCTCGAGTAGGCGGGTAGCAGCAACGGTGAAGTGTGGCTACGGCGGTGCCTCCAGATAGCTGAAGAAGAACTGCGGCGGATGCAACTAGTGGAAGAAGAAGAGGGAGCCTAAGACTTACCAGCTAGCCGCAAGGAGAGAGGAAGACTGCAGCAGCGCCGAAAGAACCAGAGGGGACCGCCGAAACGTCCGCCCCCCATCACCGAGTCAAGCAGAGGCACAGGAACCACTGCTGGAAGAGGTGGCTTCAGTGGCTAAACACAGGAGAGCCAGCCATAGAAATAGGAAGAAGCAAAGGGTTCTTTCCCCACCACCACCCAGAAGAGTAAGAGGGTGGGCATTTCAAGAGGAGCCAATCAGAGAACAGGAGGCGGAGTCTTTTACAAGAGCGATTGCTGGGCAAGAGGCTATACCCAGCTCCAGGCAAGTAAGTCAGGAACGCAATATAATGATGGAACCTGGGCAGGCAATACCCTTGCTGGTCTACGGAGGCAACAGCGAGCAGCATAGGGCTGCTTCTACACACAACAGCTCATTAGTACCATCTAGTGGTCATGGTGAGTTTTCAATTAATGGCTTTTCTCATGGTTTTTCATAACCTGTTTTCAGTGGTAAGGGTTGTACTATTGTTTCAAACCTTAATTCTGTATCACTATTCCCTCATATTGTTAGAGAAAAATTAAATAAGGAAAAGATCGAGGGACGTATGGCAGGTCCTTTTGTAAGGCACCCTTTTATCAACTTTAGAATCCCCCCATTAGGGATTATCCCCAAAAAAGAACACAATTCGTCCCGGCTCATAGGTCATCTGCATATAACTCGTTAGGCCTTCATTTTGAAGGAGAATTTTATTATGACATGTGCCTTCCTATGGGCTGTTCAATATCTTGTGCCTATTTTGAGAAATTTGCCACCTTTCTAGAATGGGAAGTGTAATTTAAGTCAGGATATAATGACATCTTACATTATCTAGATGTCTTCCTATTCATAGGTCCACCAGGCTCTCCGGTTTGTTTTTTCTTGCTCCAACTTCTTGGGAAAACCTCCTAACATTTTGGTGTTCCTTTGGCGACAGAAAAAACAGTTTTGCCTTCTTTGATTGAATTTTTAGGGATAAACATTGACACAAATTACCTTTAGATAAAATAGAAAAATTAAAGTATACAATAGCTAACTTTCTGAAAAGGAGAAAAGTTCAGCTAAAAGAATTACAGTCGTTATTAGTAGTGTTGAGCGAACACGGACTGTATTATTCGGGTCCGTACCGGATAATTGGATTTTTGCTACCCGGACACGGACCCGAAAACTTTACTGTATGTTCGGGTTTAAAATCCGTGTTCGGTAATTTTATTTCCTGTTTTGTATGTAATGGCGCACTTTTAATGGCGGGCTTTCAACAGCCAATCAACAAGCGTTTAACTGGTGTGCCTTAGAAGCCATCCCAGCCATGCCTACTAATGGCATGGCTGTGACTGGCCAGCTGAAGCATATGACCCAGGTCTTTATAAGCTCGAGAGACACAGCGCGGTGCGTCAGTCTGCTGTAGTGTAGGAAGAGAGCACACATAACGGTGCTGGCTGCTGCTGATTAGGGACAGACAGGGAAAAACAACATTGTGGCCGAAAAGAATGCAGGGGCAGGTCGGAGTGTAGGCAGGGAAAGATATATGAGCATTTTAGGGACAGGCTGGAGAGAGTAGGCACGGACACATAGGAGACACAGGACAGAAAAATCGTCCGTTAGCGATCTACATTGATTTTGCTGTGTGGGGGGTGGTGCAGTGAACGATCTTTTTGCCCTCACTTGAGCCCACTGGGTAGGAGGAGGGAGAAAAAAATATATTTTTATCAGTCTGTTGTGTGCAGCGTTCAGCTATATTTTACTACAGAGTGCTGTTCTAATCTGCTATTTAAAAATTACAAAGTTAAAGGGGAATTTTTTTTTTCCCTTCATAGCCTGCTGCTGACCGTGACATAAAACATAAGACACTGCTGTGTTCACATGTGCTATTGAAAAATCACCAATTTTATATACTTTTTTCTATTCCGCTATTCAATATACACCCTTTTGGGGTGAAAAAAATTTAATTGCGGCATAGTCTGTATCGATACGTGTGAGATCCGCCTTTCAAATTTTTTGGGCGCATCTTCCCCCCGCCGAGGATTGCAGGGCGCTTCAGTTTGCCTCCTGTTCCGAACTCCTCCTACTCCTCTTCCTCATCCTCATCCTGCCTTTAGGGTACAAAAAATTGTAATCGGGGCCTAGTCTGTGTTTGTACGTGTGAGATACACCTTTTTATATACTATTTTCTATTCCACCATTCAATCTACACCCTTTTGGGGTAAAAAAAATTAAATTGCGGCAAAGTCTGTATCGGTACGTGTGAGATACACCTTTCACATTTTTTTGGGCGCATCTTCCACCGCCGAGGATTGCAGGGTGCTTCAGTGTGCCTCCTGTTCCGAACTCCTCCTACTCCTCTTCCTGTAATGTTCTGGTACCTTTGGGTACCCTAATTACTCTTTCATAAGTGTATGCGCCCCACCATTCTCTTTTGGTAAGGTGCGCATACACCTTTAAGACTGATGCTGTCATCACTGAGCGCCGGACTGGATGGCTATTTAGATCGCCGGCTCTCACTCACATGTGTTCGTTCAAACTGCTTTGTGCCTTGATGCTAACCTGTCTTGAAGCTCTCATGCTTGCAAGCATACCTCGCTGTCAGAACCACGCTGCGCTGATCCCTGTATCCCGCTACCGGATCATCCGCTCTTGCCGAACCTCTCCTCTGCTACATTGCTATTAGTGATAAGTACCCCACAGGGGAAACCTCTATAACCTTTATACTAAAGCTTACACTATCTAGCTCTGCATACTAAGGACTATTACTACATCTGCATTATCTAAGATTGCTAGCTCTTGAGCCTACTACCACCTGTTCTTGCACTGGGTTGATCTCTCTTGTATGTCCACCTGCTACTCTGTCATCTACTACCATACATGATTGCTAAACCTATCTGCATCCCATCTGCTACTATCTTACTTTCAAGAACATTTCCTTTCAAGTGTCTGTCATCTACCATCTCTACCCAACCTGTCTCTTCAGCCTATCATCACTGTGTTACTATATACATAAGTCACTCTAGGAAACATCTTATTGAGTGTGTGTATTTACTTGCTGAATTGAGATCATCCACACATGATGAGTCATTGAGAGTTGGGAATGGTGTCTCAGCGTTTCTCTACATGACTACTGAAGTGGAATATTTCTGCAGCTGAAAATCCACATCATACGTAAAACGCAGGAGCGTTACAGATTGAACGAACCACAAATGGATTCAGCAGAAATAACCACTCAGATGACACAATTAAAACAGCAAGTAATACACGCACTTGCTGAATTAAAAGAAGACAATCAGGCTCTGTCGCAGCAGGTAATTAGACTGACACAACTTACCACTGCTCAGTCCCCTGAACCCAAAATAAATCCTCCTTTGGTATTTACAGGCGATCGCAAAAAATTTTGCGAATTTAAAAACGCATGTGAGTTACTTTTCTTGCTAAAACCCCGTACCCCTTACTGATCACATTAAGGTTTGTACTATTATTTCTTACCTAACAGGCGATCCTCGGGCCTGGGCAGACTCTCTTTTTGAGAAAAGCGACCAGCTTCTCAACTCCTATGCCTTGTTCCTAGCAGAACTCACTAGCCTATATGATGATTCCAATAGGCAGAGTACTGCCGATCTTCAATTAAGATCCTTGAAACAAGGTGGGAGACCTGTAGAAGACTTTGTCGCAGAATTCAAGAGATGGACCCTTGATTCAGAATGGAATGATGCATCTCTGAAATCCCAATTTAGGCTTGGCCTATCAGAGGCCGTTAAAGACGAGCTCGCCCGAGCGGATCTGCCAAAAACCCTGGATGCATTGATACAACTCAGTATCACCATAGATAGAAGACTACGAGAAAGAAAGGCTGAGAAAATGGGAATGCCATTATCCAGTTCTTCTCGGATTTCGGCCGTTGACCCCGTTCCTATGGAGGTAGGAACCATACGCCCACCTCTATCAACTATGGAAAGAGCCAGAAGACGATCTGGTAATCTCTGCTTGTACTGTGCATCCCCGGATCACAAGATAAACGTCTGTCCCCTAGTCTACAAAAAGAAGGGTGAGTGTTCACATGTCCTCCTAGGGGGATTGACAACTTCAATCACTAACCCTTACCTTTCTGTTTGCTTAACATTACTGTGGGACCAGAACAGGGTTACTACTAAGGCCATGATTTACACAGGATCTTGTGGAAATTATATTGACATACGTTTTGCTGCTTTAAATAAAGTTCCTATTATTTTTAAACTTAAACCTGTCTCAGTGAGTCTTATTAACGGTGTTCCTTTATCCTCTGGTCCGATCACTGATCAGACACAGGCACTCCTAGTCACTACTAACGGGTCTCATATGGAGACCACTACCTTCGATCTAATACCTTCACCCCACTTTCCCATTGTTTTGGGACTTCCCTGGTTGCACACACATCAACCAGCCATCGATTGGAAGGAACGGACCCTGACCTTCCTCTCTTGCTATTGCGAGGGTACGTGTAACCTCCCGTCTTTCGGGAAGATCCTGTCTGTGGTGACAGATGAGATTGCACCACTATGTTATCAGGATCTCTCTGAGGTTTTTCTTGAGAAAAATGCTCAAGCACTACCTCCCCATCGAGACTATGATTGTAGCATTGATCTACTCCCAAATAGCAAATTGCCGTTCGGTCATGTTTATCCTCTTTCACAGGATGAACTTTCCCATCTCAAAGACTATTTGGATGAGAATTTGGAAAAAGGTTTTATTTGACCTTCCACTTCTTCCACAGCAGCAGGACTCTTTTTTGTCCGCAATAATGACTCAAGTCTCAGGCCTATCATCGACTATAGGCAATTGAATGCTATTACAATAAAGATCGCTATCCTCTACCGCTTATCCCTGAGCTCATTGAGCAGGTGCGTGGAGCTACCTATTTTTCAAAATTGGACCTGAAAGGAGCATACAATCTCATTCGAATCTGTGATGGACACGAGTGGAAGACTGCATTCAGAACCAGATACGGATTGTTCGAATATCTTGTAATGCCATACGGGCTATGCAACGCCCCTGCAGTTTTTCAACGATTTATAAACGATATTTTCAGAGACTTACTAGATGTCTGTGTTGTGGTATATCTGGACGATATACTTATATATTCACGATCCCTGTCTGAACACATAAGACATGTAAGACTAGTATTATCGAGATTGCTTGCACACAACCTTTATGTGAAACTGAAAAAATGCTTGTTTCATAAAGAAGAGGTACTGTTTCTAGGCTACATCATATCCAAAACAGGAATCGAGATGGACATGAGTAAGATATCCTGCATTCAGGATTGGCCTACACCAACCACACGCAAGGCGCTACAGCGATTCCTTGGATTTTCAAATTTCTACAGGAAGTTCATTAGAAACTTCTCTGCCATTGTGAGACCCCTCACACAGCTCACTAGCATTAAAAAACCATTCAAATGGTCAGATGAAGCAAATAAAGCTTTTCACCTGTTAAAGACAAGGTTTACTTCTGCTCCCATACTACGCCATCCAGACCCATCCCTCCAATACATTCTGGAAGTAGATGCGTCAAACATGGCAGTAGGAGCAATACTCTCCCAACGACCAACTCACACTTCACCACTTCATCCAGTCGCCTTGTTTTCTAAATCCCTAAGCAGTCCAGAGATAAATTACCCCGTGGGTGAAAAGGAACTACTTGCTATAAAATTGGCTCTGGAGAATTGGCGACATCTACTCGAAGGCACCCAATTACCAATACTTATATACACGGACCATAAAAATCTCCAACATCTTCAGACTAACAAAACTCTCTCGCACCGACAGGTACGATGGTCACTATTCTTTCTAAGGTTTAACTTCCTAGTGACCTACACACCTGCAGATAAGAACAAAAAGGCGGATGCACTATCACGACTAACTGAAGAAAACTACTTCGAAATCCCTTCCGTTCCTATAATACCTCACAAACGCATTATTGGAGTTGTCCGTTCCTTGAAGGAAGAGGTTTTGCATGGTATAAGTTTGGATTCACCCCCACCACAACTAAATACTGATGAAGAAGGCTTCCTCTACTACAACGACAAACTTTACATACCACCTACCATACGCACCAAGATCTTGGAATTATCGCATGATGTGCCTATGGCAGGACATATGGGTATGACAAAGACTCTTAATCTGATTACCAGGCAATTCTGGTGGCCTGGCATGAAAACATCTATACAAAAATTCGTCTCTTCATGCAATGTCTGTGCCAGGTCCAAAATTGACACTACGAGACCATCCGGTCTACTATGCAGTCTACCAATACCCCAAACTCCATGGGAAGTTGTGTCCTTGGACTTTATAGTGGAATTGCCTCCTTCCAAAGGATTTAATACCATCTTAGTGTCAGTGGACCATCTGACAAAAATGGCACATTTCATTGCTATTCGCAGACTACCTTCGTCCAAACAAACGGCAGAACTCCTGATGAAACATGTCTTTAAGTTACATGGTATCCCAAAAACTCTTCTGTCTGACCGTGGATCACAATTTATTTCCAAGTTCTGGCAAGAACTATGTCACATACTACGGATCGAGCGGAAGCTCACTTCTCCTTACCATCCGCAGACCAACGGACAGACTGAAAGAGTCAACCAATGCATCGAGCAATATTTACGTTGTTACACTTCTTACCAACAGGATGATTGGGTGGATCTTCTCCCTCTGGCAGAATTTGCCTACAACAACGCAACCCACAGTACGACCAAGCAGAGTCCGTTCTACTTGAACTATGGGTTTCATCCCTCTATTCTTCCACCACGCATCCTTCCTTCAAATAACCCAGTAGCTTCAGACTATCTTACCCAAATAAAGGACTCTCTGGGTTTGCTTAATACTACCATTGCACACGCTCATAGTCAACAAAAGAAGTACTATGATCTTCGCAGAAGACCTTCTCCTCAGTACGCTATCGGGGACCTCGTTTGGCTTTCAACAAAAAATTTAAGACTGAAAATCCCTAGCAAAAAGCTTGGACCTCTGTTTTCTTGGGACCTTTCCCAATCAAGAAACGTATTGGAAAAGCTGCAGTACAGCTTACATTGCCAATAGACCTCAAAATACATCCCATTTTCCATGTGTCACTACTGAAGCCCCATGTTCCTGACCAAGGAATAAGGCCTACTATCCCTCCTCCTCTTCCTGTACAAGTTGAAGGTGGAGAAGAATATGAGATAAAAGAGATTCTGGATTCTCGTATCCACAGAGGAAGACTTCAGTACTTGGTTCGATGGAAGAACTATGGGCCCCAAGACGACACCTGGCTAAACACCTCTGACATACATGCCTCTAGATTAATCCGCAATTTTCATGCGAAGTACCCAGACAAACCAGCTCCAGAGGCCTTCAGGAGCCGGCCTTAAGGGGGGGGGTACTGTAATGTTCTGGTACCTTTGGGTACCCTAATTACTCTTTCATAAGTGTATGCGCCCCACCATTCTCTTTTGGTAAGGTGCGCATACACCTTTAAGACTGATGCTGTCATCACTGAGCGCCGGACTGGATGGCTATTTAGATCGCCGGCTCTCACTCACATGTGTTCGTTCAAACTGCTTTGTGCCTTGATGCTAACCTGTCTTGAAGCTCACATGCTTGCAAGCATACCTCGCTGTCGGAACCACGCTGCGCTGATCCCTGTATCCCGCTACCGGATCATCCGCTCTTGCCAAACCTCTCCTCTGCTACATTGCTATTAGTGATAAGTACCCCACAGGGGAAACCTCTATAACCTTTATACTAAAGCTTACACTATCTAGCTCTGCATACTAAGGACTATTACTACATCTGCATTATCTAAGATTGCTAGCTCTTGAGCCTACTACCACCTGTTCTTGCACTGGGTTGATCTCTCTTGTATGTCCACCTGCTACTCTGTCATCTACTACCATACATGATTGCTAAACCTATCTGCATCCCATCTGCTACTATCTTACTTTCAAGAACATTTCCTTTCAAGTGTCTGTCATCTACCATCTCTACCCACCCTGTCTCTTCAGCCTATCATCACTGTGTTACTATATACATAAGTCACTCTAGGAAACATCTTATTGAGTGTGTGTATTTACTTGCTGAATTGAGATCATCCACACATGATGAGTCATTGAGAGTTGGGAATGGTGTCTCAGCGTTTCTCTACATGACTACTGAAGTGGAATATTTCTGCAGCTGAAAATCCACATCATACGTAAAACGCAGGAGCGTTACACTTCCTCATCCTGCCTTTAGGGTACAAAAAATTGTAATCGGGGCCTAGTCTGTGTTTGTACGTGTGAGATACACCGTTTTATAAAATATTTTCTATTCCGCTATTCAATATACACCCTTTTGTGGTAAAAAAAATTAAATTGCGGCATAGTCTGTGTTTGTACGTGTGAGATACACCTTTTTAAATACTTTTTTCTATTCCACTATTCAATATACACCCTTTTGGGGTAAAAAAAATTAAATTGCGGCATAGTCTGTGTTTGTACGTGTGAGATACACCTTTTTAAATACTTTTTTCTATTCCACTATTCAATATACACCCTTTTGGGGTGAAAAAAATTAAATTGCGGGATAGTCTGTGTTTGTACGTGTGAGATACACCTTTCAAATTTTTTGGGAGCATCTTCCACCGCCAAGGATTGCAGGGTGCTTCAGTTTGCCTCCTGTTCCGAACTCCTCCTCATCCTCGTCCTGCCTTTAGGGTACAAAAAATTGTAATCGGGGCCTAGTCTGTGTTTGTACGTGTGAGATACACCTTTTTATATACTATTTTCTATTCCGCTATTCAATCTACACCCTTTTGGGGTAAAAAAAATTAAATTGCGGCATAGTCTGTACTAATCTGCTACTTAAAAATTACAAATTTAAAGGGGAATTTTTTTTTTTTTTTCCTTCATAGCCTGCTGCTGACCCTGACATAAAACATAAGACACTGCTGTGTTCACATGTGCAATTAAAAAATAACCAATTTTATATACTTTTTTCTATTCCGCTATTCAATATACACCCTTTTGGGGTAAAAAAATTAAATTGCGGCATAGTCTGTATCGGTACGTGTGAGATACACCTTTCAAATTTTTTGGGCGCATCTTCCACCGCCGAGGATTGCAGGGTGCTTCAGTTTGCCTCCTGTTCCGAACTCATCTTACTCCTCTTCCTCATTCTGCCTTTAGGGTACAAAAAATTGTAATCGGGGCCTAGTCTGTGTTTGTACGTGTGAGATACACCGTTTTATAAAAATTTTTCTATTCCGCTATTCAATATACACCCTTTTGGGGTAAAAAAAATTAAATTGCGGCATAGTCTGTGTTTGTACATGTGAGATACACCTTTCAAATGTTTTGGGCACATCTTCCACCGCCGAGGATTGCAGGGTGCTTCAGTGTGCCTCCTGTTCCGAACTCCTCCTACTCCTCTTCCTCATCCTGCCTTTAGGGTACAAAAAATTGTAATCGGGGCCTAGTCTGTGTTTGTACGTGTGAGATACACCGTTTTATACATTTTTTTCTATTCCGCTATACAATATACACCCTTTTGGGGTAAAAAAAATTAAATTGCGGCATAGTCTGTGTTTGTACATGTGAGATACACCTTTCAAATGTTTTGGGCACATCTTCCACCGCCGAGGATTGCAGGGTGCTTCAGTGTGCCTCCTGTTCCGAACTCCTCCTACTCCTCTTCCTCATCCTGCCTTTAGGGTACAAAAAAAAGTAATCGGGGCCTAGTCTGTGTTTGTACGTGTGAGATACACCGTTTTATAAAATATTTTCTATTCCGCTATTCAATATACACCCTTTTGTGGTAAAACAAAAAAAATTGCGGCATAGTCTGTGTTTGTACGTGTGAGATACACCTTTTTAAATACTTTTTTCTATTCCGCTATTCAATATACACCCTTTTGGGGTAAAAAAAATTAAATTGCGGCATAGTCTGTGTTTGTACGTGTGAGATACACCTTTTTATATACTTTTTTCTATTCCGCTATTCAATATACACCCTTTTGGGGTGAAAAAAATTAAATTGCGGCATACTTTGCATATTTGACTGTGAGATACACCCGTTGTATTTGTATACTGTTTTTCTATTCCGCTATTTAATAAACACCCTTTTAGGGTAAAAATAAATAAATTGCGGCATAGTTTGCATATTTGACTGTGAGATACACCCGTGCGATACTGTTGTTGTTTTGTTCCGCTATTCAATAAACACCTTTCTAGGGCAAGATCATAAATTACAGAAATATGAGGAGAACGTCAAATAGGGGCCGTGGCCTGGGTCGTGGTGCTGCTGGTAGAGCTCCTGCTGCAAGGAGAGGACGTGGTCGATCTGTGCCAGCTACACGCACAAGTGAAACATCTTCCTCAAGTGTGAGTAGGCGACAGAACCTGCAGCAGTATTTGGTAGGGCATCATGTGCCTCTACAAGTGTTGAGGCAAGAACAAGTACAGGCGATAGTAGTTTGGGTTGCTGACAGTGCCTCCAGTTCCTTCACATTCTCTCCCACCCAGTCTACTGCAGAAAGGTCAGAGATGGCACCTGCAGCCGATGTCCAACCGTCTTTTACCTCACCCCCTTGCAAATCAGGCAAGCAGTCTGAGCCCCAAGTCATGCAGCAGTCTCTTCTTTTTTTTGATGACTCTGTCAGCAGGGTTTCCCAGGGCCATCCACCTAGCCCTGCCCCAGAAGTGGAAGAGATTGAGTGCAGCGATGCCCAACCACTTATTTCTCAAGATGAGTACATGGAAGGACCATCGCAGCACGTCTCCGATGATGACGAAACGCAGGTGCCAACTGCTGCGGCACTCAGAATTGTGGAGACCGACAAGGAGGGCAGGGGTGAAGACTGGGTGGAAGATGATGTGGAGGACGATGAGGTCCTCGACCCCACATGGAATGAAGGTCATGCAGGTGACCTGAGTAGTTTGGAGGAAGAGGCGGTGGTCGCACAGAGCCACCAGCACAGCAGAAGAGGGAGCAGGGTGCAGAAGCGGAGCGGCCGTGCCCTAGACACTACGCCTGCTACTGCCCAACGCAGCAAGGGACCGAGCGCACCAAAGCCAGCTCAAAGGAGTTCTCTAGCGTGGAAGTTCTTCAGACAATGTGCTGATGACAGGACACGAGTGGTTTGCACCCTGTGCAATCAGAGCCTGAAGCGAGGCATAAACCTTCTCAACCTGAGCACAACCTGCATGATCAGGCATCTAAGTGCAAAGCACGAGCTGCAGTGGAGTAGGCACCTTCAAAACCAAGAAAGGTCTCTGGCTCCTCCTGCTTCCTCTCCTGCTGCAGTCTCGGCCTCTTCATCCACCTCTGTAGTGATACCGGCACCTGCCACACCGCAAACAGACGATCTGTCAGCAACACCACCACCTGGGTCACCAACCATCTCCACAATGTCCCATGGAAGCGTTCAGCTTTCCATCTCCCAAACACTTCAGAGGAGAGGAAGTACCCCCCTACCCACCCGCGATCCCTGGCCCTGAATGCCAGCATTTCAAAATTCTTGGCCTTTGAAATGCTGTCATTCCATCTGGTGGAGACGCACAGTTTTAAAAGCCTTATGTCGGTGGCTGTCCCACAGTACGTCGTGCCCAGCCGCCACTACTTTTCCAGACAAGCCATCCCTTCCCTGCACAACCAAGTGGGGGAAAAAATCAGGTGTGCACTGCGCAATGCCATCTGTGGCAAGGTCCACCTAACTACCGATACGTGGACCAGTAAGCACGGTCAGGGGCGTTATATCTCCCTAACGGCACACTGGGTAAATGCAGTAGCGGCTGGGCCTGAGGCGGATAGCAATTTGGTGCATGTCCTTCCACCACCGAGGATTGCAGGGCGCTTCAGTTTGCCTCCTGTTCCTAACTCCTCCTACTCCACTTCCTCATCCTCTACCGCCTCCTCATCCGGTCAGCGTAACACCTTCACCACCAACTTCAGCACAGCCAGGGGTAAACGACAGCAGGCAGTTTTAAAACTTGCCTGTTTTGGGGAAAAACCACACACCGCGCAGGAGTTGTGGAGGAGCATGGAAAAGCAGACAGATGAGTGGTTGCTGCCAGCGAGCCTCAAGCCCGGCCTTGTGGTGTGCGATAACGGGCGAAATCTCAAAGCAGCTCTGGGCCTAGCCGGTTTGACGCACATCCCTTGCCTGGCGCATGTGCTGAATTTGATGGTGCAGAGGTTCCTTCAAAATTACCCCGATATGTCAGAGCTGCTGCAGAAAGTGCGGGCCATCTGTGCGCACTTTCGGCGTTCTCACCCTGCTGCTGCTCGCCTGTCAGCGCTGCAGCGTAACTTCGGCCTTCCCGCTCACCGCCTCATATGTGACGTGCCCACAAGGTGGAACTCCACCTTGCACATGCTGGAAAGACTGTGCGAGCAGCAGCAGGCCATAGTGGAGTTTCAGCTTCAGCACGCACAAATGAGTCGCTCTGCGGAACAGCACCACTTCACCACCAATAACTGGGCCTATGGAGAGACCTGTGTGCCTTGTTGCGCTGTTTTGAGTACTCCACCATCATGGCCAGTGCCGATGACGCTGTTGTCAGCTTAACTATCCCACTTCTATGCCTCCTTCAAAAAACGATTCGGGCAATGATGGAAGAGGATGTGGCACAGGAGGAGGAGGAGGAGGAAGAGGGATCATTTCCAAGGCTTTCAGGGCAGTCATTTACAAGTGGCTCCGAGGCGCCAGGTACACAATTGTCCAGCAGGGGCACAGAGGAGGAGATGGAACCATGTTCACAGCAGGGTGGCACCCAGGCCAGCTCATGGCCATCACTGGTGCGTGGCTGGGGGGATACAGAGGACACAGACGATACACCTCCCACAGAGGACAGCCTTTTGTTGCCTCTGGGCAGCCTGGCACACATGAGCGATTACATGCTGCAGTGTCTCCACAACGACCGCCGAGTTGCCCACATTCTAACTTGTGCTGATTACTGGGTGGCCACGCTGCTTGATCCCCGTTACAAGGACAATGTACCGTCCTTAATTCACTCACTGGAGCGTGATCGCAAGATGCGCGAGTACAAGCGCACGCTGGTAGACGCGATGCTGCTGGCATTCCCACCTGACAGCGGGCCACAGTGGAAGCACAAGGCCAAGGCAGAGGAGGAGGAGGAAGAGGTCGCCAACGCAACCAGGGCACCGCCAGCACCTCAGAAGGCAGGGTTAGCATGGCCGAAATGTGGAAAAGCTTTGTCAGCACGCCACAACAAACAGCAGCACCAGCAGCTCATAGCAGGAGGCAGCATTTCACCAACATGGTGGAGCAGTAGGTGTGCACACGCCTACATGTAGTGAATGACTGGTCTGCCCCCTTCAACTTCTGGGTCTCCAAATTGGGCACATGGCCTGAGCTTGCCCTTTACACCTTGGAGGTGCTGGCGTGCCCTGCAGCCAGTGTATTATCTGAACGTGTATTTAGCACGGCTGGGGGCGTTATCACAGACAAGCGCAGCCGACAAGCTCACATTCATTAAAATGAACCAGGCATGGATCCCACAGGACTTTTCCATACCTTGTGCAGAATAGAGATGGATACCGACCTTACCCAGCCATTGTTATATTTTTGATCTTTCTCACTCTTTTGGGGTGTACCCTAATTTAAAATGACAAAAAAAAAGCAGTGTTGGCTACCTCGTCCCCCTCCACCGCCACATCCACCGCCACCTCAACCTCCCCTCCTACTCCATATGGGCCTCGTTCTTCACAGATGAAGAAAATTGTTTTATTTTTCTGTTTTTTTTTGTTGTTTTAAGTTATTTCCCTATCCACATTTGTCTGCAGAGCACTTGCCATGCTCTTAACTACATTTTGCTGCCATTTGCAGCACTCTAGCCCTTTCCATTGGTTTTTTAGAGCCATTTTAGTGCCTGAAAGTTCGGGTCTCCATTAACTTCAATGGGGTTCGGTGTCCGAGTAAAGTTCGGAAAAAGTCCGGGACACGGACCCGGACTTTTTTTTCAAGCTCCGCCGAACACGGACATCCAGGTGTCCGCTTGTAAGGTTCTGGCACTCTCAGTGCCTCCTATCACATTATTTCCGGGTGATTTCCATCTACCTAGATAGAAGAAACACATATAGGTGTGTTTCCCTTTAAGACTGATGCTGTCATCACTCAGCGCCGGACTGGATGGCTATTTAGATCACCGGCTCTCACTCACATGTGTTCGTTCAAACACCCTTAGCTGGATGCTAACTTGGCTTGAAGCTTTCGTGCTTGCAAGCATACCTCGCTGACGGAACCTCTCTGCGCTGATCCCTGTATCCCGCTTCCGGATCATCCGCTCCTCCTGAACCAACCTTCGGCTGTATTGCTATTAGTGCTAAGTACCCCGCAGGGGAAACCTCTATAAACTTATACTAAGCTTACACTATCTAGCTCTGCATAGTAAAGACTATTTATCACATCTGCATATCTAGATTGCTAGCTCTTAAGACTACTGCTACTTATTCCTGCACTGGGTTGATCTCTCTTGTATGTCCACCTGCTACTCTGTCATCTGCTACCATACATGATTGCTAAACCTACCTGCATCCATCTGCTACTGTCTTACCTTCAAGTGTCTGTCACCTACCACCTCCACTCAACCTGTCTCTTAAATCTTCATCACTGTGTTACTACATACATAAAGCCACTCTAGGAACCAGCTTGTTGAGTGTGTGTATTTACTAGTTGAATTAAGACCTTCCACACATGATGAGTCATTGAGGTTGGGAATGGTATCTCAGCATCTCTCTTACATGACTACTGAAGTGGAATATTTCTGCAGCTGAAAATCCACACCATACATGAAACGCAGGAGCGTTACAGATTGAACGAACCCACAAATGGATTCAGCAGAAATAACCACTCAGGTGACACAATTAAAACAGCAAGTAACTGCGTTAATACACGCACTTGCTGAATTAAAAGAAGACAATCAGGCTCTGTCGCAGCAGGTAATTAGACTGACACAACTTACCTCTGCTCAGTCCCCTGAACCCAAGATAAATCCCCCTTTGGTATTTACAGGCGATCGCAAAAAATTTCGCGAATTTAAAAACGCATGTGAGTTACTTTTCTTGTTAAGACCCCGTACCTACCTTACTGATCATATTAAGGTTTGTACTATTATTTCTTACCTAACAGGCGATCCTCGGGCCTGGGCAGACTCTCTTTTTGAGAAAAACGACCAGCTTCTCAGCTCCTATGCCTTGTTTCTAGCAGAACTTACTAGCCTATATGATGATCCCATTTGGACCCTGATCCTACAGAGATGGATGAGGAGCCTATGGAGATTGGTGCCATACATACTGGGTTGTCCTTACAAGAAAAAAGAGATCACAGGAGAATCTGTGGCCTTTGTTTTTATTGTGGTGAAGGGGGACATTTCATTACATTCTGCCCAACCAGACCCCATAGGCCTAAGGCTCTCCCAATGGAGGCCAGGCGAATCCGAAGGGTCTTCCCTGAAAAACAGCCTGGAAATTATCAAGGCTGTTGTCAGCCCTGTCCCCGTTCTATATCAGAGAAGGACACCCAGAAATTAACAAATATTGGAATAGATATTCCTTCAACTCCAGTGAACTTGATACCACGTTCTAAAAAACCTCCTGTACCACCTCCTGAGGATACTCCTATTTTTGCAAGCACATTTTTAGCTTCCAATGAAAATATTGAGATTCTTGCACCTGACTGCGTACGCGCTTCTAATGGCACGGTGGTATGTAGGAAGGATCTGAGGATGTTTGAAGAAGCATTGGTTGCTAGGACTACTAGGATTACTTCGGATGGTTATGCGTCCGATTCTAGTGAGGGGTTCATGTAGCAGACACCCTAACAACAAGTGATCCGATTCTCACATCGGTTACCAACCTGATCCGATTTTCATATCGGCAACAAGTGATCCGATTCTCAGATCGGTTACCAACCTGATCCGATTTTCATATCGGCAACAAGTGATCCGATTCTCACATCGGTTACCAACCTGATCCGATTCTCATATCGGCAACAAGTGATCCGATTCTCAGATCGGTTACCAACCTGATCCGATTCTCATATCGGCAACAAGTGATCCGATTCTCACATCGGTTACCAACCTGATCCGATTTTCATATCGGCAACAAGTGATCCGATTCTCAGATCGGTTACCAACCTGATCCGATTTTCATATCGGCAACAAGTGATCCGATTCTCATCGGTTACCAACCTGATCCGATTTTCATATCGGCAACAAGGGATCCGATTCTCAGATCGGTTACCAACATGATCCGATTCTCATATCGGCAACCATTTTTTTTTTTCCGATTTTCATATCGGAAACCAGTCTCATCCGATTCTCGTATCGGCAACCAGTATTATCTGATTCTCATATCGGCAACCATTTTTTTTTTTCCGATTTTCATATCGGAAACCAGTCTCATCTGATTCTCGTATCGGCAACCAGTATTTTCCGATTCTCGTATCGGCAACCAGTCTTATCCGATTCTCGTATCGGCAACCAGTATTATCCGATTCTCATATCGGCAACCATTTTTTTTTCTTCCCGATTTTCATATCGGCAACCAGTCTTATCCGATTCTCGCATCGGCAACCAGTCTCATCCGATTCTCGCATCGGCAACCAGTCTCATCCGATTCTCGTATCGGCAACCAGTCTTATCCGATTCTCGTATCAGCAACCAGTCTTATCCGATTCTCGTATCGGCAACCAGTGTTATCCGATTCTCGTATCGGCAACCAGTCTTTTCCGATTCTTATATCGACAACCAGCCTTAGAGGCCTTCCGGAGCCGGCCTTACGGGGGGGGTACTGTAAGGTTCTGGCACTCTCAGTGCCTCCTATCACATTATTTCCGGGTGATTTCCATCTACCTAGATAGAAGAAACACATATAGGTGTGTTTCCCTTTAAGACTGATGCTGTCATCACTCAGCGCCGGACTGGATGGCTACTTAGATCACCGGCTCTCACTCACATGTGTTCGTTCAAACACCCTTAGCTGGATGCTAACTTGGCTTGAAGCTTTCGTGCTTGCAAGCATACCTCGCTGAAGGAACCTTTCTGCGCTGATCCCTGTATCCCGCTTCCGGATCATCCGCTCCTCCTGAACCAACCTTCGGCTGTATTGTTATTAGTGCTAAGTACCCCGCAGGGGAAACCTCTATAAACTTATACTAAGCTTACACTATCTAGCTCTGCATAGTAAAGACTATTTATCACATCTGCATATCTAGATTGCTAGCTCTTAAGACTACTGCTACTTATTCCTGCACTGGGTTGATCTCTCTTGTATGTCCACCTGCTACTCTGTCATCTGCTACCATACATGATTGCTAAACCTACCTGCATCCATCTGCTACTGTCTTACCTTCAAGTGTCTGTCACCTACCACCTCCACTCAACCTGTCTCTTAAATCTTCATCACTGTGTTACTACATACATAAAGCCACTCTAGGAACCAGCTTGTTGAGTGTGTGTATTTACTAGCTGAATTAAGACCTTCCACACATGATGAGTCATTGAGGTTGGGAATGGTATCTCAGCATCTCTCTTACATGACTACTGAAGTGGAATATTTCTGCAGCTGAAAATCCACACCATACATGAAACGCAGGAGCGTTACACCGCTCAACTCTAGTTATTAGGCCTGTTAGCCTTTGCGGCTGATTCTGAGCTATATACTGATACAGCTGGGTCCTGCAGTTTCTCGGCAGTATGGAAGACACATTGGGGCTGTGGGAAATGGCCTACTAGATGGGTAAACATGAAAGCAACAAGGAGTATAGTTCTATTAGAGCTATTTCCCTTGGTGGTCGCATTAGAGATTTTGGGTGAATAATTTGCCAACAAAAGAATTCTAATACAAACAGATAATAAAGGTTTGATGTACACAGTGAAATGTTTAGCATGCAAATCATTATAAGTAGTTAAATTACTAAGACATTTGGTATTTCTATCTTTGCAATTTAATATATGATTAAAGGCTAAGCTTCTGCATGGGAAGGAGAATCAAATGGCGGAGGCTTTATCTCGATTCCAGATTTCCAGATTCCGTCAGTTACTACCCAACGTCGACTTAGAAGGTATAAAATGTCCTGAGAACCTTTGGGAATTAATTTAGAAATCATCACAGACTGAATTAAAAAGTCAGTTGCCACTAGCACATGGGCAGAATATTCTGCTGGATGGAATAGATGGATACAATTCATTAGAGAACTTAATTGCCACTTTGATTCTCCTTCAGAACATTTAATGCTAACATTCTTGTGCTCATTAATGCATAAGGAGTTGTCTTATAGCCATATTGTCCAAATTCTAGCAGAAGTATAATTTTTTCTGAAAATGCAAGGTCTACCTTCTTGTACAGCATTTTTCTCAGTACAACAGGCACTAAAAGGTTATAGAAAGATTGATTTTATCGCTGATAATAGGAGACCTATTTCAATTGAATTGTTGAAGAAAATATGTAAGGTGTATATGTACTGTAGTGTGCTTTTCTGAATTTGAATGGACATTATTTAATGTGGCATTTGTGCTCACTTTTTTTGGTGCAAAGCAATTTCTGTATTGCTACTAAACAATAAGTCATCTCCTGATGGTCTTTTGCAGTGGCGGCCCATCCATTAGGGGCGCAGGTTCGCCGCCCTACTATCCATGCGTCTGGCCCCCTAATCTACATGCAGGGTGCTGGATGCATGGATCCCAAGAAGGGTTTTTTTTTTGAAGCATGTGATTAGAGCCAGAGGCTCCAGTAGGCTTTAAAAAAGGGTGGGCTCGGGGCTCAGAGCAAAGCGCCCTGAGCCCACCCAGTTGTGTGACAATAGTGAATGAATATTTGCTTTTGCCACATTTATTCTCCTCCCGGCCAATCAGGAAGCGGGTTCCGAGACCTGTTTCCCAATTGGCCAAAGGAGAAGGCATCCAATTGACAGAGGAGGAAGGAGGAGACGGCCGCCGAGAGCAGACATGGAGGAGACTGAGGGGGAAGCCGTCGCCTCCTGTCAGTCTGGAGGAACAAGGTGAGTGAGCTGGTCTCTGGAGTGATGGGGGGGGGGGTCCATGGCCAGGTCTGCCTGAAGCCCCCCCCCGACCGATGGGGCACCAGTCGCCACTGGTTTTTGTTTAAGTATGTTGATAGTTTGGATACAGGAATTTGATTATTTATCCCCTTTTCGAAAACAGATAGGATCGGTAGGAGTAAGGGGATTATTCGTCATACATGGGGTGAAGAAATGAAATGTCCCTTTGCTATTGATAAAAAATATATGAACATCAGGCCACAAGGTGGTAGCCTCTTTCTTCTTCATGTTGATAGTTCTCCTCTAACGAGGTATCAGTTTAATTTTGTTTTGAAAGGCTGCATGAAGAAGTTAGGACTGCAACGTTTCAGGGTTACATCCCATTCTTTCAGAATTGGGGGAGCTACTGAGGCTGCAAGAATGGGACTTGATGATTCAATTATCCAAAGGTTGGGCAGATGGGAATCTCAATGGTTTAAAATTTTTATTAGACCTGACATTCTTTCATTTACTGGGCTAACAAAAGAGCTACACTTCATTGCTACACATCTAATTTGTCCTTGGATCCTGGTAAGTTTCAAGAGTTCTGGAAAGGCATTTGTGGTCTTCGCTGGGTTAATTTGTTTTTTCATATTTCCAGGTTGTGCGAAGTTTGGCCAACGCCCAACATTGTCATCATCCACCTTTGGGGAAATACCGTGAGTAAAGTAAACACCTTGGATCTAATGTTCAAAATGAAGTGGGATTTTCACCACTTCTCTCTTTCATTCCCGAATACTAGAATTGTATATTCAGAAATAGCCCTCTAGACTTTTAAGGTTATGTGATTCTAAGCTTTCGAATTTGGAAAAAATTAGAAGCAGAATAAACAAAACAATTGAAAAGTTTATGACTATTATAGGGGGCTTTTCATACAGACACTTGGATCTTAAAGGATGTTAAGTGGTTTATACAGATCAAATGGAGTGCACCTATCCTAAGTAGGGTTAGATATTTTTAACCTGGATTTACAGACTAGTATTGAGATGGCCGCGGTAATGGGGTGGGGTGGGGTAGGGCCGGATTTGAGCGGTCAAGTCCGGCTGGTGGGGACTGGTTATGATTTATGCTAAATTCAAAAATTGTGTCTGCGTTTTATTTATATGTTAAGAATTTATTTAGTATTCGGGAGAGGGAATAAGTGTGGCCTGCATTCCCATGAAAAGGAGGGCAAAATCATTTGGGCCTGCCAACATGGGCATGAGGTCACCCTTACCTGTATTTAAATTTAAAATAATAATAATAATAATAATAATAATTTTCCTCAGAAAAAAATATTTGAGTTCGGCACCTTTAAATATTTAAGAAAGGGCATAGGTAGGAAAACAGGGTTAGGCGGGAAGGAGAGGTACCACATGACCTTTGGAATTTTTGGGAAGGTCAGGTAATACAAACGAAAGTCCTGGAAAATGGGGCTTATTATATAAAGGCCCCCACTTTGAGGTAGCTGCCAGTGGGTCTGTGACGGTGCGACAAGCTCCCCACCTCCCCCTCCCTTGTCGCAAGGCACGCTTTTGTGGTTTGTCACCCTTTTTATTGAAAGGGGGGACTGGTTATGATTTATGCTATTTGTGCTCGAGTCCTTTATGACTGAGCAAGGTTGGAATTTTGCATTTAATAAAGTTGTAAGTACAAATATTATTGAATGGTCAGAATATGGTGTTATTATTCATTGAGAGTTTATTTACACCAATAAATGTGCCGCAACCATAAATTTTGCCATCCAAAAATTGTGTCTGCGTTTTATTTATATATTAAGAATTTATTTAGTATTCGGGAGAGGGAATAAGTGCGGCCTGCATTCCCATGAATGCAGGCTAAAGCTAGCCCTACATTCCCCCTGAACATTTGTGCAAAAATTCTCATCAGTACATTTGATGACTTGAGGAATATTGCTCGAAAGTACTTAAAAAAACATTTGCTTTTAACATTAGATTTGCGAGTGAATGAACTTTCCCAAACTAAAACCTCATCTACCTCTGGTAGAAAGTCGTTCGAGAAAAAGTTTTAATTCTGCTCCTTGTCACTATGGTTCAAAACAAACTTTGATTTGACCCCACTGATGAATAGAAAATGGAATTGATGTTCTTAAATCGAACATTTAGAGGAACAAAATTTCACTAGTGAATGGCCAGTTTAGGCAACATATAAGTGTAACATTGTAGGTTTTTATTACCTCTCAAATAAATGATAGTATTCTGCCTGGCAAAGCCTTCTTCCTCTGTTCTCAGATGGCCAGTTCCATTTTTCTTAAGGCATCAGCCAAGGTCAGCATTTGTTTCCTTTTCTCAATCTCACTGTAAATTTTGTTAATCCTGGTGCCTGTAACTTCATGTCCCATGAATTTGTTACAAGTTTACAATAGTACAGTCACTGTGGTAAGGGAACGCATCCTCCTCCTGCCGGCAGCTGAATGAATACATCATTCTCCCAAAATGCTCCTCTCAGGCTAGGCACAGTCACTTGTGACGCTCTTAAATTATCAAAGGTACATTTAAAAAATATATATATATACTGTTTTTGTATAAAGAGATATCTCAAGATTTTTTTCATGCAGACTTATCAGATAAAAAAAAGTCAACTTTAAGGGAAATAACCTAGGACAGTAGTCCCTAACCTTGTATTACTTGTGTACCCCTTGGCAGCCCATTTCCGTAAATTGTTCCCCTAATGTTAGCAAAATGTTTGTAATTAATATAGTAGGTGTTAATTCAAATGTATATGTTACAACAAAAAAAATGGCCCAATAATGGGATTAAAAAAGTAAAACAAAAATAAATGTTTCCAGTTAATCACTAAAAATGATGGCAAAAGCTACCATTCCTGGAGAATACCTGGAAGAATGCACTCATTGTGTATGTAAAATATATATTTATACATACAGTATCTCAAAAGTGAGTACACCACTCACATTTTTGTAAAAATTGTATTATGTCTTTTCATGTGACAACACTGAAGAAATGACACTTTGCTGCAATGTAAGGTAGTGAGTGTACAACTTGTATAACAGTGTAAATTTGCTGTCCCCTCAAAATAACTCTACACACAACCATTAATGTCTAAACCCCTGGCAACAAAAGTGAGTACACCCCTAAGTGAAAATGTCCAAATTGGGCCCAATTAGCCATTTTCCTTCCCTGGTGTCATGCAACTTATTAGTGTTACAGGGTCTCAGTGTGAATGGGGAACATGATATTGACCCCAAACACACCTCCAAGATGACCACTGCCTTGCTAAAAAAGCTGAGGGTAAAGGTGATGGACTGGCCAAGCATGTCTCCAGACCTAAACCCAATTAAGCACCTTTGGGGCATCCTCAAACGGAAGGTGGAGGAGTGCAAGGTCTCTAACATCCACCAGCTCCGTGATGTCGTCATGGAGGAGTGGAAGAGGACTCCAGTGGAAACCTGTTAAGCTCTGGTGAACTCCATACCCAATTAGCCATTTTCCCTCCCCAGTGTCATGTGACTTATTAGTGTTATAAGTTCTCAGGTGTGAATGGGGAGCAGGTGTGTTAAATTTGGTGTTAGCGCTCCCATTCTCTCATACTGGTCACTGGAAGTTCAACATGCCCCCCCCCCCAGATATAAAGAAAGAGTCAGTGTCATTTCAAAACAAGAAAATACCTAAAACAATACAAATCAAATGAGGTTTAATTTGATAGAAACAGAGCTCGCTCACACATTATAAATATAAGCATTTTATTAGAGGTACTTGAAGTGCTTTGAAATAATAATGCAGGTTTGCTTCCCCACTGACAGGACAGAGTTCTGCCTTGTTTACATAGACAGAGGTCTGTCCTGTGTGTCTTCCCAACGATCGATGGATGCTGGTGGTCATCCATTGGCCGTCACACGCTGATCGGCATCTGCTGTGTATTAACACAGCACAGCAGGGGTCGTCTGTGGCGCACGTGTGTGCCCCCTATTTGGGAGTGCCGGATTACGTACCTAGTATGTGATCCAGGGCAGCAGAGCCACCGTACATGTGATACGGTCGGCAAGCAGATAATAATGACCAGCATCAGTCCCAGTTTCTGCAATTATATCCCCCAGCATTGATGCCAGTTTAGAAAATAACAACTCTCAGCAGAAATGGCAGTCTCCCTAATAATAACCGCCAACATCAGTGCCCTGCCAGAAAGTAACTGAAGAAATGTGAAAAAAAAGGTTAAAAACAAGTATATATGATATACTTTTCTATCTATTCACTAATGCTGCACGAGGATTAAAAAATAATCAATTTTGATCAGGAGAGTGGATTTCCACTTTAAAGCGGAGTTCCGGCCACAGAATCGTTTTTTTTTTATAAATACTTCCCAAACAGTGATCCACCGCCCTTCATACATCCGCTAATCCGGTTTTAGACAGTTTAATAATTGATTGGCAATCATAAAATCTTACTTTATAAAAAGTTTGCTGAGCGCTGCCATCTTTGTCCTGGTCACCCGAAGCCGCAGTATGCAAATGTATGCCCTGCTTCCTGGTTCTAGCTCATTGTGCAAGCTGTGAGAGGAGCCCGGCCGCCTACATCACTGCCCATTGCCTCCTGGGAGTGATGAGTAAAAGCTCCCAGGACGCATTGCAGGACAGGAAGTGTTGGCATGGGCCGCGGCCACAGAGGGAGGAAGTGGAAGGAAAGGTGAGTATATTTTCTTCTGAAACAAGGTAAGTAAAAAAAAAAATTCGGGAATATCCAATTCTTTTTCAGGTGACAATAAGGAATCGGATGGCACAAAATCTAATGTAACGATTTTGCGGCCGGAACTCCGCTTTAAAGACCACCACCTGTCTTTCACTACTCATCATAGGGTTAACTTCCAACAGAATCTGTTAACATGCGCTGTGCTTGGGTCCCCAGTTCTGCACCCCAAGTACCAGCATACTAACTGGTTTCAAAACTTCTTGCTGAATTTCTACTCTACTTTATAAGGAAACTGCAGCTGCTGACCACAAGGAGGCACCTGCCTGGACTCTGGACATCCCTACAGTGTACTGCCTCTGTGACCAGTGGCGGCTGGTGTGGGACAGTGATTGCAGCGCTGCTAATAAATATATATACGTATATAAATACTAAAATAACTATGTGCAATGTGCTTTAAAATTAATCTATGTTGCTCATATAAAATTGATACATAAATAAAGTGCTAATAAGGTCTGAACCCTGTGCAAATAAGCAATAAAAACTGTGCAAGTGAGCAATATAACTGTGCAGATATTACAATGTAAAACTCATAAGTAAACTTAATAGTAAAGTGCAACCAAAGTGCATGATATACAGTCCATAAAACAGTCCTTTAGTATAAAACAGGAGCTTGGTGCTTAATCCTTGTTGCTTCAGGGTCTCCCCCTTTGGGTATCTACTTACCACTGGGTGGTTGATTTGAAGCAGAATAAGCTGGTGTTCCTATGGCTCCTGTAGGGCTGGTTATGCTGTAAGCTGGAAGCGATCCTTTTCCTGAATGTGGTAATCCCGATTGTCCTCATGGAAATAAAAATCTCAACATAGTGAGGACAGTTTAAAATAAGCTTTATTCCATAAGAAACTCACAAGGGGATACTCACAAACATATAATAGTAATGCGCCTATATCATATTCCTAATCGCGGTGCGGTGGTGAGCTGCTCCTCAGCTTTCGCTACCCCGACCGGAAGTCACGTGGCTGCCTCTCGGCCAATGGCTAGACGCGTTTCGCTGTGGACACACGGGGTGCCAGCCAGCCACCCACCCACCACAGGGTGCCAGACAGCCAACCACCCACCACAGGGTGCCAGCCAGCCATCCACCACAGGGTGCCAGCCAGCCACCCACCCACCACAGGGTGCCAGCCAGCCAACCAACACAGGGTACCAGCCAGCCAGCCACCCACTACAGGGTGCCAGCAAGCCAGTCATTAAGCATTAAACAAACATTAACATGTTCAGTACCAGATTTGTGTCAAAATTTGTCTTTATTTTTCAAAACTTTACATGTACAAAATATCGGCCCATATCAGCTGATACCGATATGTTGTGACCAAAATATCGGTATCGGCCCTGAAAAAAACATATTGGTCTATCCCTAGTGTAAAGGTATAACAATATAGGAATTCATAATAAAAAAAAGGTATAGAATTTGTGCAATATGAAGTAAAAGTGCACTGGGTGATTTACATTGCCTGATAATAGAGAGATATATAGAATATCCAATTACACATTCAAATACTAAATTACAGCAGAAGAAGAACTAGGGACTTGCTTGGATGGCACCCAAAGATTTAAATTCAACACATAAATATATAAGACAAATTCCACATTTATTAATCACATCATACAAAAGAATCACACATGGTGCACAACACAGCATTCTTTTTTTGGCAGAAATAATTAAAAATGGAGAGTTTTGTACACAGAGAAAAAAGTAACAATGAAAACGGTGGCGCTGTACCAGAAACAGATTCAAGGTTAAAAAAAAAACTTTGTTTAAAAAAAGGACATCTTTAAAGTGTACAAATCAGACCAAGGTTTTTTTTTTTTTTTTTGTTCTAGCAATTTATGTTTGACATGCCATTTATGTTTGGTTGATGTTCAATGTTTTATATAATTTCAGAGCATTAACATATTTCATTAAACAAAAACATATTAAAATAAAAATCTTTATCTAAAAAGATATTGAAGGTTAATTGTGAGACAGCAGAGATTTAGGCCATCCACATGTAAACTCTACTTATATGCATCATGTACACTACAGTATGTGTTTAAGTTTGGCTTGGTAAATGCTGCTTTGAAATGAAGCATAGCAGCATCAACAGCGTGTATTCAGGAGGAGAGAAGCATTTTTAGAGCTTAGATAACACTACAGTCTAAGCTTAACATAGGAAAAGTGCAATCCTGAAATGATTTGACCATATCAACACATGGAAGCAAACCAGACAAACCGTTAAGGACACTTTGTGTACAGTGTACAGTACCACAACACCACAACAGCTTCTCAGGAGAGTTTTTAATACATATTCACTGGCTACTGATGTTGTGACAAGACTGTTTGTACAATTTGTACAAGATGGCTTTTGCTACCATTACTCAAGATGAGTGAGCACTTCTTGTACAGACTGATGTTTAAAATGAAAATGCTAGATTAAAAATAATGTCACTAAGTCCAGCTTCGCAACTCCACATTGGTTAAAGCCTTACTTTATCCAACCCATACCCATTTGATTTCTACCTTTTACCATATTCTCTAAAGTTACATACACTTGAGAATCTGGTTGAAAAAAAAAAGACACAAATTACAAGTTCATAAATACCTAAATATCAAAATTTATGTAACCTCCCTGAATGTTTATAAACAAGTTTATATGTTTTTTTCAGAGCCCATTCACACTAATACGACTTGTCAGGTGACTTGTCAGCCTGACAAGTCGCGGTCCATCGCGGTCCCATTGTGTGGCACAGGAACCATTCTAATAGGAGTGAAACAAGTTGCTCCGACTTAGAAAAAGGTTCCTGTACTACATTGGGGCGACCTGGAGCGACTTGCATAGACATTTATTCTGTGAAGTCCGTGCAAGTCGCGACGAAGTCGCGCTGCACGTGACTTCACAGGTCGCCCCCGAAGTCGTGCCGCGTTGGTGTGAACCGGCACTCAAAGTACAACTCCATTGATACAGTTTTAAATGGGTGATTTCTTGTATATTATTCTGTCTCCTCTTACCCAACCTTACATCACAATACCTTATTGAATTTAAAAAAAAGAAAAGAAGGAAAATATTTTTTGTAAATCTTATGTGATTCCAATGTTTGTAATAACAACATGTCAACTTCTTTTGTACCACCATTATTTTTTTTTCAATAAAAGTTTATATACAAAAAGAAAAAAAAGACACAAATTCAACCAACAGAAAAACAACAACACACACAGATCGAGAACCTCCATATACACTATCCTATACACACAGTTGATTCAGAAGAAGGCAAACAAATAAATAAAGCATATTTCACTTTGCATCAGTGGGGGAAAAAATCTTTTTTCTTGATCCTCCAAGAGGCAGTCTGATGTTCCCTGAATCAACTTTACCTATAAATATTAGTATCCAGTTATATTATGTGCATTTATGAAAGAATCAAGGCCTTTCCTAAAACAATCTTCTGAGCTGGCCAGAACCAACTCTTGAGGGAGTCTATTTGACATTTTTATAGCTCCTACTGTAAAGAAACCTTTCCATATTTGAAGATTACATTTATTTTCCTGGAGACATAATGAATGCCCCCTTGTCCTTAAAGTATGACCTTAAAGTAAATAACTCTACACCAAGCTCACTATATGGACCACCTATGTATTTATACATGTTGATCATATCCCGCCTCCTCGCTCAGGAATCTCCTCTTCTCAAGAGAGAATAAATTAAGTTCAGGTAAACTTTCTCCATAGCCGAGCTCCTCAGTTCCCACTCTCTTTCCTTTTTTTTTTTTTTTTTTAAACAATACATTTTTATTTACTTATAATGCCTAACATTTCAGAGGAAAATCAAGTTAAGTCATGACTTCCAAGATAAAGTATAACAGTAACAAATATTGTAAGAACAAAATAAAATAGGAGGAGAACAATTATATACTATATGTATTACTTATTGATCATATCCCGTTCACCCCAGAAGAGTTCAAACTGTAAGCAGGTAATAACCAATATGATAAAACTGTAAACAAGGAACAGTGATGGAATTGTTCGAAAATTAGTTACACCAAAATCTCAACTGGGATAAACAGGTAAATCAGGATTATAAGACCAGTTAAAGGTTACATTATTTTAAGTATTTAGAAGCTCTATGATGTGATAGCCAGTGTTGCCATTTTTTTAAAGGTGTTATTAGAATAGTTCTTATATGCTAACATTAGTTCATATTGTGCTTGTATATTTCATATAGAGATTTCGATCTAGAGATTTGGTGTTTCTGTAGATTTCCATAGACTGGTTATGGTTAGTTCCCACACTCTTTCAACCACAACTTCGTTGACAGACAGATATCCTTTATATCTCTGAAGATAATAGGCAAGAATTCTTTAATTCATAAAACTCACAAAAAGGATATTGGGGAACTGGAGAAAGTGCAGAGAAGGGCAACCAAACTGATAAGAGGCATGGAGGAGCTCAGCTATGAGGAATGATTAGCTGAACTCAATGTATTCTCTGTTGAGAAGAAGTGGCTAAGGGGGTTATGATCAAATTTGCCCATATAGTGAACGTGGTGTAGAGTTAGTCACTTTCGGGTCATTACAGACTACAGGGAGGCACTCTTTATGTCTGGAGGAAAGGAGATTTAACCTTCACATACGGAAAGGTTCACAGTAAGAGTTATGAATATGTGAAATAGACTCCCTCAAGAACTAGTTCTGGCCAGCTCAGTAGATTGAGTTTAAAAAAGGCCTGAATGCATTCCTAAATCCACAAAATATACCTGGATATTAACATTTAGAGGTAGTAACACTAGGGGTAGTTGAACCAGGGACTATCCAACTACTTCCCAAGGGATCGGTAAGGATTTTTTTCACCCACTGGAGTGAATTGGACATGATTTATTGTTTTTTTTTTGGCTTCCTCTGGATGATTGTGGGATTGTGTATATGGGGATTTTCAATCATTTTTTTCTCTGTTGGTTGAACTAGATGAACTAGTGTCTTTTTTCAACCTCACTAGCTATGTGACAGAATCAACTTTTTGGTCTCAAATTACTTCCTTTATTTCCAACCATCCCGAATCCCAAATCCCGAATGTCTCTAGCCTCAAATAATGTATAATAGGCATCTTTGGCAATGTTGACATTGGTTCCACACAAAAACAATTCCTGAGGCTTCTCTTATTTTATGCACTGTTACTGTAAAAATGACACTGGCAGGGAAGGGGTTAACTTTATTAGAGAGCAAGGGGTTAAGTGTGTCCCTAGGGGCGCGCTTCTAACTGTAAAGGGGTGTGGCTTTTGATGTAACCACAGAGACATACGATCCTACATAGCAGGATCGTATGATCTCTGCTGTTACATCAGGGAGAATGACAGGCGGCTTTGTTTACATCAGCCGCCTGCCTTTCTCCCTCTCCAGCGGACATCGGGAACCGCTCGCGCGGGGATGCCCGTGAACGAGCAGGGGCGGGAGCGTGCCTCCGGCGGCACGTGCTCATCCCCTATTGGCTCGCGGGTGAGTGACATACCCATGCTTCACATAGCCTGCACGGGGCTGACCGCCGCAGTATATGTACTTGCGGCGGTCGGCAAGTTGTTAAAGAGTTAATACAAATGACATCATATCATATTAAGTACAGGTACAACAATTTTAAGCTGATTAGTAATGGTAACAATGTATTCTACATGATTAAAAAGTTACAGATGTTGATCCAAGATTGGAAAATGGTATCGTTAAAACTTGAAACGTTTCGTGAGCCACCGCTCACTTCTTCAGGAGTGGATGCATATAAAACATATCTATGAAGTAAAATATCAGTCGTAGAATATATAACATAGTAGTAATAGGTATTATCTTTCAAACCATAGGGGACACCATAAGTAACCCCATACTTACAAATCGGCTCAGTTTAGATACTGTAGCGGCATTCCCAGTTGGTGACAGTTCAGAATGTCTAGTCCGGCAGCTGTAGGAGCGGAACCAGAGGGACCCCAGGAGGAACAAGTGGAGGGTGGATGCAGCATGTGTAGAGTGTAGAGTGGATGTGTTCATACATTGTGTCACCCAAATTACTTGCTATACAAAATATATGTATATGTGTCTAGTCAACTGTGTAACAAAATACTGAAGTGACCTAATATAAGGGTGAAAACATAGATCAAAAAAAGAAGTGAGAAGTGCAGCAAAGACTGTGCCTGAGTGCTGGGGGGAAGGGAAGGGGAACCACCAAAAACTCAAAGCAAGTGCAAAAAGTGTGGAAAAAAAAAAAAAAAATATATATATATATATAGGCGCAAGTACCGAACAAAATTTGTGTTGAGTCTGACAAGCTAGGGAAACTCCTTTGTGTGGAAAAAAAGCAGCAAAAAAAAAGTTGTAAAAAGCTCCTCCCTCCCATTTGTACTCCGAAGGGACATCACCAGTCCCGCCCCTAACGCCATGTGATAGCAGCCATAGGAAGGCAGGTGAACGCCGAGGACTGGCATTCGCTGTCTCCTGGGGGAATTGGCACCCAAGCGCACACATCACCAGGCCGCATTAAAAACACAATGCGTGCCGGCGTAATGACGCTGCAGATGCGCTGATGTAACCCGTTTGGCACAAAAACATGGCGCCAATGTATAGCAGGCCCTGCCCATCAGGGAGACAGGAGGAGACAGAAAGGGAAGTGAACTTCCTAATAAACATCACAACTCCCAGGACAGAGCATCCCAACATACTGTAGAACACTAACAGGGATGTCATATGGATACAGGATCTTATGGTCCATATAACACAAAATATATATACAGTATATAAATATATATATATATAAATATATATATATATATATATATATATATATATATAATGTAACATTGGTAACTGAATGACAGTATTGTTGAAATGAAACCTTGGGGTAGCAGCAGACTGGACAAATGGTGTCTTCCACCTGTAATTCAATACAGTAAACATATGTAAGTGGCCTGGTGCTACCAGTGATACACCTCCATCCCTATTATCCATACATGTAAAAAATCTAAGCTTTGCAATGGGACTTTGAATGAGGTGTAACACACATAGGCACTGAATGTGAAGTAAACATAATTATTAAATGTATTAAAGAGTTAATACAAATGTCATCATATCAAATAAAGGCACAA
Organism: Pelophylax lessonae; assembly: GCF_965119305.1. Classification (NCBI taxonomy): domain Eukaryota; kingdom Metazoa; phylum Chordata; class Amphibia; order Anura; family Ranidae; genus Pelophylax; species Pelophylax lessonae. The sequence continues at coordinate 149,754,568 of NC_138779.1, read as the reverse complement.
TGGCCTCAAGTTGATTAGTAATGGTAACAATACTGTATATGGTACATGATTAAAAAGTTACAAGATTGGAAAAGGGCATCTTAAAAACTTGACGCATTTCGTGAGCCAACGCTCACTTCCTCAGGAGTGGATGCATATAAAACATATCTATAAAGTAAAATATCAGCCCAACAACCAACATAGACTAGAGCCAGATTAGGCATCCAAATGCCACTTCTGGTAGTTAGAGGTATGGTTGCATGTCAGATTAGAAATTACTAGGAAGGGACTAAAGCGCAGTGTAGATAGGTTGACTCTGAGTTCCAGTGTCACACCATTGTTCCTGCTAGTGAAAAGCTCCATTCTAGGCTGGTTGGACAACAATTGGGGGATACCCCATGACTATTCAAATTTCTGACAAAAGTACAGACGCCACATCATCCTCAGGGGCCCCTGAAAATGGACTTTGGTGCAACATTCATCTGGAAGTATCTCCATAATAACAATATATACCCGAGTATATGTGCACAATTCCACCAGGACGCTTTATGGGCCATTTGCTGATAATACCTGTTTGTACATTAGAGGAATGTACTAATATGATTTGTTTTTTATATAAAGCTTGTATTATTTACATACTAATGTGAATCTATATACTTTGGTTAATGTTATATGCTGGTTGCAGTAGTTCCTCTGCTCCCTGTCCTAGGTGGAGGCACTGCCAACTTTGTCTCAAAACACACCCTTCCCCTTAGAGAAGGGTCTGGTTCTCTTATGCCTCGTTTCCACTGAGCGGAACGGTTCGGATCGGGACAGATCGGCAGGCTGATAATGGTCCGGTCTATTCAGTTGAGCGTTTCCACTGGAAGTCGGACCTCTAGGGTCCATGCGGGGCGTACACCAAATGCCTAGCGTTGCGGCGTGGCGTCACACTAGTGCGACAACAGACGTGACGCTACAACAACAACAACAACAACAATGGAGGTCATCCAGCAGCTCGTCTTTGCTCTACTTGGCTTTTGGTTCTTAGTAATCAAAATACATGCCACACAGTGTGAGAGAAGGTTACGAGCGGCAAAGCGAAACACAGCAGAAAAGAGAAGAAAACTTTTGGCTTGGGTCTTGAGTCAGGAGGAGAAGTACACCTTTGTGCGGCAAAGACAAAGACGGCAGCGTTATAGGGTAAGCAACATTATGCCAATTGTCATTTATTTCTACCCGTATTAAAAAGTAAAATAATACAGAATATGACAAAATCTAATATAAGATGGGAAGGATATACAGTACATATGTACTTAACAACATTCATGTTGCACACGTATGTAAACATGCACATTTGAAGTATTAAATCAAATGCATAACAAATCATTAGTAGTATAATGAGTATTTATGTATAAGGTGTAATACTTCAAATGTGCATGTTTACATACGTGTGCAACATGTATGTTGTTGAATACATAATGTACTGTATATCCTTCCCATCTTATATTAGATCTTTGCAGATTCTGTATTTTTTTATTTATGTATAAGGTGTAATACTTGCAATGTGTACTCATTGCTCACTTTTATACATGATGCTATCTGACCTTGTAAAATATAGTATGTTGTATTAATATGTTTTTATTATTTGTGATATGGTAACATCTGCGTTTTCTTCTTTTAAAGATGCTTCTCCTTTTGTCAAAGCAGCGCCGCCGACCAGTCATTTGGGCTCTCCCCCGTGCCAATGAGTGGTGGGATGTGACCGTCCCAGGATTCACACACACACAGTGGGTGCACAATTTCCGAATGTCGGAGGAAACCTTTTCATACCTTTGTGCAAGGCTACGTCCAGCGATGGAGAAGCAAAGCACAAACTTCCGAGCCAGTTTGCCAGTGAGGAAAAGAGTAGCCATTGCACTGTGGAAGCTGGCTACCAACAGTGAATACAGAAGTATAGGTCATCTTTTTGGTGTCAGTAAATCATCAGTGTGCCGTTGTGTGCAGGACTTCTGTAAGGCTGTCTGCACATCGCTAGCTCCTGAAATTGTTCATTTTCCAGACAGGGAAAAGCTTAAAGACATGGCTGACTACTTTGAAAACAGGTGGGGTCTTCCACAGTGTGTTGGTGCTATTGATGGGTCACACATACCAATAATAGCACCACAAGAATACCACACTGACTACTTCAACAGAAAGGGCTGGCATTCCATCATCCTCCAGGGAGTGGTGGATGGAAAAGGACTATTCTGGAGTGTGAATGTTGGAAAACCTGGGAGTTTGCATGATGCTCGGGTTCTACGATTGTCCACATTTTGGGATTGGGTTGGGCAGGGAGGGCTGTACCCTCTTTCCACTAAGAACATTTGGGGGGTGAATGTTGGCTATTATGTGCTCGGGGACTCTGCCTACCCTTTACAAAATTGGCTCCTGAAACCATTTCCTGACAATGGCCGCCTGACACCAGAACAACAAACCTACAACAAGAAAACATCCAGGGCACGGGTCGTAGTTGAAAATGCTTTTGGAAGACTTAAAGGTAGGTGGCGGTGTCTTATGAAGAGGAATGACAGTGACATTCAACTTGTCAAATCCATGGTGCTTACTTGCTGTGCTCTTCACAATCTTTGTGAAAGTCATGGAGAAGACTTCCACCAGGATTGGAATACGTCTGCAGAAGAGCCAGTAAGGGTAATAGCACAGGATATTGAAGATGAGTGCAATGAAATACGTCAGGCTCTGATGCGTCACCTCAACACCTAATTTTTTACCATGATTGTTTTAAAGTTTTAATAAAGTTTTACATTAATGAATCAGACACACCCAAAGTCTCTTATAAAATCTCTTTTATTCAACAACAAAAATATTCTTTCTATATTTTCTTACAAGTAAGAATTCAAAAAAATAAAACATTTTTACAAAACAAAACTGAAAAATTACCAAAAAACAAAGGGTACAGGTCCTGTGCTGGCTGACAGGCACTATTGCCTTGGCGGTGGCCTGGGATCACGACTGGCTCCCAGCACTTGAACAAGCTGCCCTAGGACACCAAGGAAGGCCTGGTTGAAGGTAGACAACTGCTCCATCTGCTGCCGGGCAATCTCAGCCTCCTGGCGCATAGCTTCCTGGGCATCCTGACGCAGTGCCTGAAACCACCGCTCAGAAAGGGTCTCCATCCTTTCCTGTTGTCTTTCCTCTACTGCCCTCATATCATCAATAACTGTGCGCAGATCCAGCTGCAACCGTCTCCTTTCACCTGGAATATACAAAATACCAGAATATTGATTTAAGAAAATGCACAATTATAACTTTCACTCTGATCATAATGTCTTACCTGTGTGACGTGGTGCATTTGGCGTACTCTGTGGTAGGCTTGGTGTTGACACAATCGTACTGGTGCTGCTGAAAGATGTCGATGGACCATCGTCTGAAAAGTTAGAGGTATCATTGGAGAGTCCATCCACAGTATCTGAAAATGCACATATCAAGGGTTTTATACACAAACGAGAAGAAGACACAGTGTACTATCTTATGGCAGTTATCATCAGGTAGTAAACAATGGGATGCAGAGTGGGTAAAAAAATGAGATGCCTATACTCTTCTGTCCAGGTATTTAAATAAAAAATAATGGAACTATATCAGTTTAAAGGCTAAGGTACAATGAGAGCATCAGAAATCTCCATTATCTTTTCTACAGTTGTCTTTTTTCTCAAAAATAGGGGCTGGTTTATACAGACAGTACATTTCCCTATCCATTCTGAGATTAACTTTACTTGGTTAAAGTGCACTGTGGCTGCTTGAAATCATGCATGATAGCCTTTAATAGTATTTTTATGCATATTCAGCCCCCATTGATATTATCAAGCCCATACTAATTAAGCAAAACACCAGTCACGCATTTTTCATTAATTATACAAAACAGTGCAGCGCTACTCCCTACCATTTTCTTTCAGTCCACTGCACAAATACAATTACATTTTTGGTGCAGAGTTAATGGTTTTGTGCAGTTATTTTTTTTAAATGGTTAGCATAGGGAAAGCCAATGCCAAGCAGGAAAAAAAATAAAACTTACCAACAGGATCTATCATGGATTCGAGAAGTGCAGATGCAGATGAAGATGCAGAGTCCAGACCTCCTTCCCTGCCTTGGTTTGCTGGCCTATGCCCGTAAATGGCGTCCATGGCATCGTACCACTTCCAAGTACTTCGACTGTTTCCACTACAGCTGTTGGCATCCTTAATTTTTTTATATTGGCCTTTAAGCTTCTTAAGCTTTGCCCTACACTGACCCGACGTCCGTTCAAATCCCTCGGCTGCCATCCGCTGGGAAATATCTTTATACACCTTTTCATTCCTCACTGATCCATCAAGCTCACTCTGAATAACACTGTCCGCAATTATAGTAAGGAAAGTGGATAGTTCCTGAGTTGACCAGACCCTGCTGTTATTTGCAGGCATCCTTCTCCTATATCTGGACTGAGCTGCGCTTCCGTTTGACGACAGCAGTGACGTTTTCCTGTCCACCAATCAGTGGAATGTATCGTGTGACACCAGTAGCTCCGCCCTAACCGTACCGTACCATTTCCTATGGCCCTACATCTGAAGGAGGACCACGAATGGTGCGGTTTGGTTCGGTTGTATGGGCCACTTTCATAATGGAAACACCAAAAATAGCGTACCGTACCGAACCGATCCGAACCGTTCCGCTCAGTGGAAACGAGGCATTACTTACCTACAGGTTTAGCGCAATATGTTGTTTGGAGATGGTCATCTCTCATAACCCCTAACCCCAAAAGAGGGTTACACTTGTTTACAAAAGAAGTTGAATATCTTAACATATAAAGTTAACCCCCTCCGAGCGGTCAATGTACATTGTAAGGATTTTAACAATCTGTGTGGCAGATTCTAACTTGTGATGTCAGTTCCACTATCTTTTCCAGACTGATTTTTGAAATGACAGTTTAACTTATTTATAGTTATTTATTATATTATAATTTTTGATTTTGTGTTTCAAACTTTATCATACCCGAGATGTTATAAAGAGAAACGCACAGTAAAAAAAAATCATATGTAAATAGTTGGTTTGGGCTGCTCATTCTCAAGAATTACATGCAAAATAATGGTACCGCTTTCAGCACCTAAAATCGGAAAGAATCATGCCGCCAGGGAGGTTAATGGGCACATTAGCTAACATGCAGCTGCATTAGGAGGCATTCGAAAAACACCAGACACCTCTTAATCACTTTAGGACCGGAGGATTTTCCTGCTTTACGTCCAGGCCACTTTTTGCGATTCGGCACTGTGCGAATTTAACTGACAATTGCGCGGTCGTGCAACGCCGTACCCAAACGAAATTTACGTCCTTTTTTTCCCACAAACAGAGCTTTATTTTGGTGGTATTTGATCACCTCTGCAATTTTCATTTTTTGCGATATTAATAAAAAAATGCGACAATTTTGAAAAAATAACAATATTTTTCTACTTTGACAGTTAAAAAATATCCAATATATTCAATTTTTGTCATATATTTAGGCCAAAATGTATTTAGCTACATGTCTTTGACAAAAATATTCTCAATATTTTTAACCGCTTTAAGACCGGAAGATTTTACCCCATTCCTGACATTTATTCCCCACAAATAGAGCTTTCTTTTGGTGGTATTTGATCACCTGTGCGATTTTGACTTTTTGCGCTATAAACAAAAAAAGAGTGACAATTTTGAAAAAATAACAATATTTCTCACATTTTTTTATATGAAATTCCCCCCCAAAAAATGTAAAATCAAATTTTTTTAACATTTTAGGCCAATTTGTTTTCTGCTACATATGTTTGGTAAAAAAAAAACGCAATAAGCGTATTTTGATTGGTTTGCGCAAAAGTTATTGCAGCTACTATCTACGGGAAATTTATGTCATTTTTATTGTTTTTTTTTTATCTAGTAATGGCGGCGATCTGCAATTTTTTTGCGGGACTGCGACATTGCGGCGGACAGATAGGACCCCTAACTGACATTTTTGACACTTTTGGGGGTACCAGTGACATTAATATGCACTGTGACTGTAAAAATGACACTGGCAGGGAAGGGGTTAACTTTTATTGGTGATCAAGGGGTTAATGTATGCCTGGTGCTTACTGACGTGTGTGTGGGGGGAGGGGACTGTGTGACACAGGCACAGATCACAGGTTCAGCTATGCTGAATCCTGTAATCTGTGACTGCCTGTCACATAGGAGATCCGCCCGCTTTGTTTACATAAGCGGGCGGATCTCCTCACTCGATCCCTGACGATCGGGGAAGACCGGCGGTGATCACTGCCTCTCCTCCCCTGGCCCGACTCCCGCTGTGTCTGAATACAGCGGGAGCGAGCCTCCGGCGGCACGCGCGCGCCGCCCACAAGGGGAGGAGTCCAGTGACGTAGGCCTACGTCACTGGACGATAACGAGCCACTTTGCCGCAGTACGCTCCATGTGAGCGGTCGGCAAGTGGTTAAAGTGACATTTTTCACTCCCGTGTGCATGAGGCCTAATGCTGGCCATACACTATACGAACAATCGGACGAAATTCTATTGTTTACAATGTTCGGCCGAGTTTCTGATAGTTAGTGGATGACGAACGATAATCGGTTTCAAATTTTCAGCCCCAAAAATTTTGAATGAAAATTTTTAAATATTTTTATTGAATGAACTAAATTTGTAAGGTTAGTGGGTTTCCAGCACTTTAAAAAATTGTTCGATTTTTTTGTGCGCAGGTGCAAGAAAACTTTAACCTGGAAGTAAACAGATTTGTGATAAAGTACCATGCAGACGCAATGATCTTTCCTCTACACAAGCTCAAATACATATTCAGCTAATATTTTTCATGGTTCCTCAACTATTGCTTGGTCCATTGTCGTCTTCTAGCTTTCTTATCCTGTGCCTGTTGTATTGCCATGATACCAAGCATTGCTATGGCAGTGATCCTCTGATCCACACGATCAATACTGGATGGAAAGCTATGGGGATGCTAACGAAGCGAAGATAATGATTATGAAGAAGGACAGAAAGATCTGTCCACAACGAACGTACAAGCGGGCATACACGGACGAGATGTCAAGAGGTAAATTTTATTTTGTCATTTCCCTTCTAATGTGACTAAATCGAACAATAAACCGGTTAATTTGTGTCCATTAAACGCAGAGATGTATAGTAACGAAGTAGAACTACTTAAGTACTGTACTTAAGTACCGAAATGCGGTATCTGTACTTTCCTAGAGTAGAATTTTTTTCTCCTACTTCTACTTTTACTTCACTACATTTTTTCGATGATTTCGATACTTCTACTCAAGTATTTTTTTTTCGTGCTGCATAGTTACTCGTTACTTTTAAAAAAATTACCACTGCCAGAACAGTAGATGGCAGGTTGCATAAAGCTCAAAAAAATGTGTATAATGTCATTTGTAAATCAGCGCATACGAAAATAAAGGCTGTGTATAATAAAAGCTGCTATACCAAATCTTTCCAATAAAAAGAAAATATGAAACAAACAAATAAATGGTGCTACAGCGCTTAAAGTGCATCAAGAAACTACTAACAAACACAGGTTAATCATTTGAATAAATCATTTGAAATAATAAAAACAATATGATGTTCATACTTTTGACTTCTTTCTTTAATAACTACATAACACAGTACTTGTACTTCTACTTTCAGTACTTGAGTAGAAATTTTTTTTCAAAACTACTGGTACTTTTTACTTTTAGTACTTAAGTAGCAAATTTTTTGAAAAAACTACTTGCAATACTTAAGTAAAAAAAATGTTGAATACTTTAGTACTTCTACTTAAGTAACTTTTTTTGCGAGCACTTCCACTTCTACTCAAGTAATTTTTTGATTGAGCACTTGTACTTTTACTCAAGTAGAAATTTTCGAGTACTTTATACAAGTCTGATTAAACGTTTATCTTTTGAAATTTGGCCGCTACATGATGGTAGTATCTTTAGCCCTTCTGAAAACTCTCGCTTTTCGAAATCGATACCGTCCAATTTTTCGTATAGTGTATGGCCAGCTTAAGCCTCATCATCTCAAGCAGAATTGGAACCCAGACCTGAACAGCATGATTGCTAACCACTGTGATGAAGCTCAGTAAGTTATCAGGCAGACAATAAAATTTAGTTAAAGAGTAACTTCACATTTGTGGGAAAACAGTAGAGCATACACAGTACAATTGCCACTAAGACATATTTTAATTGAGTATTAAAAGTACCTTTTTTTTTTTTTTAGCCTGCAGCCACAAATTTCTTTAATTTTCAACACATTATGGCCGTTGGTGTATAGAACTTCTCCATAAATGTTATTCCCTGCTTGTGTAATTGACTTACTGCTTTCCCATGATATCTGCACTAAGATACAAGTCATGTTTTAGGCAATCTCTACAATTTCATTTTTGGTGGGATGCTCCCAAAGGGTTAATTTCTTTGACTGGGGTGCAGACACTGAAATGTTCCCTATTAGAACACTGGAATTGCATCAGCTGATTAATAAGGAAAAATGAACTACCATTCAGATTCACTTTGTACATTGACATGATCAAAGAGCTTTTTCTTCACATCACATAGAGGTAGGAGTCTTCAATAAAGTTTGTTAAAATCCCTGAAAGGTACATAGATCACCCAGAGCAGATTGTTTTTTTCTCAACAAAAGTGGAGTTACTCTTTAAAGAATTCATAAACACTGCATATGCCACAGATTCATGAAAATCTGATCTAAAGAGCTACAAAATAATTTTGCTTTAGAAAAATGACATCTAGATTGCATTGATCGAGACTCCCTTAGATCATCAAACTTCTAGCATTGTTATGAAAACCGAGAGGCATCAAGGACTCCACGCAGTAATGTGAGCCGAGTTTCAGGTAGCTAGCTTGAAAAATGTGCGGACAATGGGAATGGCCTAATATATATAACAGTATATAAAATCACCATTATCTTCACACTGAAAGAATAATCGGAAGGATAAACAGGTATATAAGGTAAGAAATGTTATCATTCCAATTACTAAAAGTAAACGTGGGGAGCAGCAGAATAGATAGCATTGATGTGTCTGAAACCTTTTACGTTGTACATTTAATTTGCTAATAATTTATTATGGGGTTACAACTGAAATTTTACATAATAGCAGTTTAATTTTTGTGCATAGTGACCATGTTGGGAAAACCATGCAGATTAAAGTGGTGTTAAACCCAAAAGCAAACATTTATCATACAGTATTGTACCCTACCATGTCTTAGAGGTGATGGCATTTTCTTTTTAGGCTTTCTTTCCTTTATTTTCCCCTAATGACCCTGCCAGTAAGTCTGTTGTTTTTCAAAAGAACAAGCTCTGTCCTGCAGATGTAGCAGTTAGACAGTTGAGACAAACCTTTTAACAGCGAAAGGGGTGCCTGCAATAATTAACTTTCATTTATTTATGTAAAACATTTATACCAAATGGAACCAAACTGCTGCTGTTACTGCTTAAAAAATATGAACTGGAGTTTGGCTTGAATTTGTTAGTGTATCTAAATCTGCTAGTACATCCAACACTTCCCTCCCTCCCCAGACTGACAATGCTCCTGTCCAAAGGTGTTTTTGTTGCCTCTTTATCCAGAATGTAGACAACCTAATATAGGAGGTGTGTTACTGGTCAGATCATAAGGTGAAAGTGGAGAGGAAAAAAAGCTTAAAAAAGAAATCTGATGCAGCCGCCATTGAAAGAATATTTATCCTCCATTTTGTTCTTTCAAACTCCATCTTATTACTAAAACCCTAGACTCAGCTTAATTAAAGAGCCTATCTAAGTAAATGTCCTTGAAAGTTTCCAGGACGTTATGCTTTGTGGTCAAACTGACCCTTAAAAAGCAAGTCTGTTTGAAGTAACTAATTATACTTTATCTTAACCCTTAGAACAAGTCTGATGTAATGCCAACTATAACTATGCCTTATTTTAATTAACTCCTATGTAAATACGTGACTTGAAGCACGTAATGTTAAACTGCTTTTTTTGTATTAACTCTATGTATAATCTACTGTAAAGTGACTTCCCCTTTACTTTCTCTATAAAACGTTCTTTACTGTTTGAATAAAGCCGAGCATTCTGTGACATCGTACCTGCCGCCTCTGTGTGTCATTGAGTGCTCCCAGATATCTGAAGGAACTTTGATGCCTAGGGCCATGCGAGTCTGAATTATTGCCAACAACCACATCTAAGGATTAGTAGGCTACAATATATTACATTTTTGGTTTTAATCCTGCTTTAACTCAAGCAGTAACTTCACCCATCTACTATTCCTACTTCATCTTTATTGTCTGCAATAGAAGTGATAGGGAGTGGAGTTGATGTACTAGAGTAGAAAAGGCTGTTCACTTAGTAAAGCGAATGAGAGCAAATACTGGAAGGTGAACCCATGATCATTTTGAATTTCCAAACATGTGTGAAGGAAGTAAAAAAACAGGATTTTTGCAAGAAAAAGAAACGCTCAGTAAACATTAACTTTGCAAAGTGAACAGTCTCTATTCCTTTAGGTAAAGTATAACTAAAGGCAAAATGTATTTTTTTTTTTTAAGTTTTGGATAGAGTGGAGAGGGATTAGAACACCTGTCAGGTTTTTATTGCTGTCTGTGCCCCCATTAGGGAAATTCCCCCTCTCTATTTGTCCTGTTTACCATTTTCATGAAAGTGAAAGTAAAAGAAAATCACAAATTTTGGGTTGTCCCCAGGAAAAGTAATAGAGAATAAATCACTAGTTCTGGTGACCTGGGTGTCCCCAAAGAATCCCCTAATTTGCAGGGATTTCCTCTTACTTCCTGTTTGGTTGTGGGACAGGAAGTGAAGGAAAATCTCTGCAATGGGACACAGATGGCAAAAATAAATCTGACAGGGGTTATAACCCTCCCTTACTCTATCCAAAATGAAACAAAAGGTTTTTCCTATAGTTCTACTTTAATCAACTCCACTGTAAAGGTTACCTAATCTATAAAGAGCTCAGTATTACAGTATATCGAGCAACATTCTGTAATAATACTAAGAAGTGGGGCTTTTTTTCAGCTGGAACTTGGTGAAACATAGTTGGTGGAACATAGTTCCTCCACCTCTGGTTCAGGTCCTCTGCTCCCTGCTCACCACTACCACTTGTAAACACAGACGTCCAGTTTCTGTGTTTATCAGTGACAGCTTGTCTCTCAACGGCTCCCACAGATCTGATCTCCTGAGCGGCTCCTACAGAGTGCAGGATGGGTAAAAGGAATATAAAGGGGCCTGGGGTGCAGTGCAGATTCCAAAACCCCAACTGGATGATCTCCCTGCAAGTGAGAGAGGCAGAGCCACCTAAAGTGTGTGGGGAGGTAATAGAACCGGCTGGGTGCTTCAACTTATTACAGCAACACAAGTAAGACATGTGGAACATGGTGGAGCTTCTAAGGAGGAAGGGAGAAGATGGGGGCATTGGAAGGGGGGCTGCATGCAGAGGTCAGAGCTAAAGAGGGATGAAAGTGAGATGTAGATAGGGGATGCAGAGGTAAACAGCCGTGGAAGAAGGCGAAGTGCACCCCTGAACTCTGCACTCTGTATGAAGAGCACCCATGAACTCTGCACAATGTACGTAGCACACCCCTGAACTCTGCACATAGCGCACCCCTGAACTCCTCTGCACTACACCACTCTCCTAACTCAGAAGTCTTTGACTACACCATTTAATGCGGTTTGGAGGGGGGTGTGTGGGGGTGGTTTGGAGGGTCGTGGTTGAGTTCTTGCACCAATTTTCTGGGGAAAAAAAGCCCTGCTTAGAAGAAGAGGATTCAGTAACCAGATAAAGTAAAAGGTTTCCACATAGTCTGTCAATGCCTGTTATACTGCAATACATTATCTGTAGTCGCCAGGCTCCCAGCTCTTTAACTTTATTATATACATACTCATGCTACTGAAAATGATTTTTATATGTACTCATGTTTGGCTCTGCAGATTTTACAGTGAAGATGTTGGTGAAAATGATAGCTGTCACACTTGTGTTTACCATCACAGGTCAGTACGCAAGAGATACAAAAGAGATACAAAAAGCAATATCCCTTCAACATTTTTTTTTTTTTCATCAAATTTATGTTTGCTTATGATGTTTTATATTGGCAATATTACACTAATACTTTAAAATGTAAGTTCAGACAAAACATTTGTCTTAGTTTTGGCCAAAGTGGGGGAAGGCTTAGAACCCCTGTGAGGTTTATAGTACTATACGGGGCTAAAGTTAGAGATGTAAATTCACTTCCTTCCCTGCTGGCAATGTTTTACCAGCCAGGAAGGGAGGGAAACTCTCCAACAGCAAAACCCATTAGTCTTAGAGACAGCTAAAAAGATCAACAGTTGTTACTGCTCTAAGAGAAAAGAGGAGAGTCACCGCTGGTCCCAGGCCACCGGCTCTACCCAGAGACATAGTCCTTAAAGCGGAGTTCCACACATTTGGCTTGTCATTTTTTTGGGGCAGAAGGGTGGGTACCTAGTTTTGAAAGGTACCCAGCTCCGACTTCCTCTGGGGCCGACTAGGTGACTCAAGCAGAAGTTTTCCTCTCCCCCTCCCTCCCTGCAATCTTCTGGGGCACGTCACAGGTCCCAGAAGATTGCCCGGATATTGAGGAAGCGCAGCACGACTTGCGCATGTGCAGTGTGCACCCCGCTGTAAAGCCTCAAGCTTTCACAGCCGGGTGCCCACACTTGTGATGCCAGCACTGGGGAGTGGAAATGGAGAGACCTAAGGGTTCGGGTGGCCGTGTCTCTGGAATGTGGGACAGGTGAGTGTGTGTTTATTAAAGGACAGCAGCTACACTTTTTGTAGCTGTTGACTTTTAATAAACACAAAAATGACTGGAAGTCCACTTTAAACTATGCAGGCACTATCAGGTGATAAGCCAGTCCACCATTGCTCACTCCTCAAGGAACCCATAGCAACCTCTAACACAGCCTTTCTCAAACAGGGTTCTGTGGAACTCTAGGGTCACTCTAGAAGTTGCTAGGGGTTCCTAGAGCAATTAACATCTTCTGCCTTTCAGATAAGTAACCACTAACTAACATCAATGATCTTTTTAGCTGTCTGTAAGGGGGGATCTTCCCAATGACCACAAATATAAGGAACAGTCTTCTAAGTGACCATCACACTAATGTACTATTTGTAATGTATTTTGATATAGTATTATCAACAAGAGATCCTTTAGCCTGGAGAGTAATTTCAAGGTTTATCCATGTTAAAAAGGTTGAGAAAGACTGCTCTAGAGCAGTGATGGCAAACCTTGGCACCCCAGATGTTTTAGAACTACATTTCCCATGATGCTCATGCACTCTGCAGTGTAGCTGAGCATCATAGGAAATCTAGATCCAGAACATCTTGGGTGTCAAGGTTCACCACCACTGAGGATCCCTAGTGTTCCACATAACTATCACTAAGAAAGAGATGGATTAGGAGAACATCAGTTTTTTTATCACTCACTTTTAAGGTTGCCACAACAGGAAGAAAGGAAAAATCTCTAACAGGGCCAAAAAATATACAAATCTGGCAGGAACTCCAACAGTTTCCTACCCTAACAAAAACTAAAAAACAAAAAAAAAAAAAGTTTTTTGACTTGCAATACAATGTAAAAAAAAAAAAACATTATTGCATGCTTCTCTCCTTAAAGTGTTGTACTGTGCATGAATGGCAGTTACAAATAGCAAATAAAGATACGTTCAGAAAATGTATTAGGAGAGGAAGAAAGGGGTAGACACAAACAGCAATAAAAAGCTAACAGTGGTTCTATGTTCTTTTATTGCATTCTGTTCAACCAATGGAGATTTTCATTCACTTCCAGTCTCAGTGACAATTTTACAGTAACTTAAGTCAAATAATCAAATTTCAGTATACTGTAGGGAGGCTATTTAGAAAATGTTTTCTTATTTTTTAATAATAATCACTCTTCATGCTAGGCTCAAAGGCCGAAGCTACCAGTAAAAATTTGGCAAGTGCATTCCTGAAATACGCTACGGAAGTAATCAGTGCTACCAAGAACAGTGCCACAGTGTCTGACTTCAGCAATCAAGTAAGGTAAGCTGGTACTATGTCTTTGGTGGGTTAGAGAAAAGCTTAAAGTCTTACTAAACTCAGGACTCTGCATTCACTATATCTGGTTTCCCACAGTACAACATGGAAATGCAATTATTTTAGAATACATACACTGCTAAATACCTTTTCTTATCATCAGTGTAGCAATGTTTCCAGGCCTGTGGCCTGAGGTGGGTCTGCCATTGTTACCGGTTACCTCTCCAGCCAATGTGAGCTGCGGCCCTGGCTGTGAGAACTGACACATTGACAACTCCGGCATCTTTGTTTGGTTGTTTCATTGTTGTTTTAGTGGGTTGGGAGAAGGGAATGAGTGGGATACTCCTTTGGCTCGACTATGTACAATTCTGGGACTTTTGTAGTAAAAATGCCCGTTAGCGCTGTCTTGATGCCAGCCGACGCAAGCCAACGCTTACTGATGCTTTGAACATACTGTATCTCTGAAAGCTGTGCTGGAACTCCGACTTAAGTCTAGCAGATCATAGTTACATAGTTACATAGTTACATAGTTAGTGAGGCTGAAAAAAGACACAAGTCCATCCAGTTCAACCTATGATGTGTGTGTGTTTGCTTTTAACCGTACATTGTATACCCCTGTATGTTGTGGTCTTTAAGGTGTCCATCCAATAGTTTTTTTAAACTATCAATGCTCCCCGCTGATACGACTGCTTGCGGAAGAGAATTCCACATCCTTACCGCTCTTACAGTGAAGAACCCCTTACGCACTTTAAGGTTAAACCGCCTTTCCTTTAGTTTTAGTGAGTGGCCACGTGTCTTATTGTATTCCCTTACTCTAAATAGTTTGTTCCTTATGCTAGGGTCGCCAGTACAGTATTTGTACATTGATATCATATCCCCCCTCAAGCGTCTCTTCTCCAGAGAGAATAGGTTCAGTGCTTGTAGTCTTTCCTCATAGCCGATGTCCTCCATTCCCCTAATTATTTTTGTTGCCCTTCTCTGGACTTTCTCCAGTTCCAGCACATCCTTCCTGAGGACCGGTGCCCAGAACTGGACAGCATACTCCAGATGTGGCCGGACCAGAGTCTTGTAGAGTGGAAGAATAATCTCTTTATTTCTGGAGTGAATCCCCTTTTTTATACAACCCAGTATTCTGTTGGCTTTGCTTGCAGCGGCTTGGCATTGCATGCCACTTCCAAGCCTGTTGTCTACCAGTACCCCCAGGTCCCTTTCCATCCTAGACTCACCCAGAGGTTCCCCCCCTAGTGAGTAGCTTGCTTTCTGGTTTCTGGCCCCCAAGTGCATTACTTTACATTTTTCTACATTAAATCTCATCTGCCATGTAGTTGCCCACCCCGTTATTTTGTTCAGGTCTGCTTGCAAGATTTCCACATCCTGCATAGAAGATATTGGCATGCCTAATTTAGTATCATCTGCAAATACTGAGATTGTACTAGATATCCCCTCCTCTAGATCATTTATGAATAAATTAAACAGGATTGGTCCCAGGACAGAACCCTGGGGGACCCCACTTTCCACACCCGCCCAATCCGAGTATTCCCCATTAATCACCACCCTCTGTACTCTCCCCTGGAGGCAGTTCTCTATCCAGGTACTCACCTTATGGTCCATACCTACCTTCCTTAGTTTGTACAGTAAGCGTTTGTGGGGAACGGTGTCAAAGGCCTTTGCGAAGTCCAGATACACCACATCCACAGGCTTACCTTTATCTAAGTGGCAGCTCACTTCATCGTAGAAGGTTAATAGATTGGTTTGGCATGAACGATCTTTCATGAATCCATGCTGATTACTACTTATAATACCGTTTTCATTACTAAAGTCTTGTATGTGGTCCCTTATCATCCCCTCCAAAATTTTGCAGACTACTGATGTTAGGCTGACCGGCCTATAGTTACCCGGGATATATCTCGGCCCCTTTTTAAATATTGGTACCACGTTGGCTTTTTTCCAATCAGCTGGCACCATACCTGTCTGTAAACTATCCTTAAAGATCAAGAATAATGGTCTGGCAATCACCTGACTGAGCTCATTTAGAACCCTTGGGTGCAAGCCATCCGGTCCCGGGGATTTATTTATGTTAAGTTTCTCTAGTTTAGCTCTAAGTCTATCCTCTGTTAGCCATGGCGGCACTTCCTGAGGTGTTTTATTTAGTTCGGCCTTACAAGCGGGGTTCGTGTAGCCCCCCGATTCCTTTGTGAAGACTGAAGAAAAGAAATTATTTAACACTTCCGCCTTTTCTCTGTCCTCAGTGGCCATTTTTCCTTTCAAGGACTGTAGAACATTGAACATCTGACACTGCTTGCACTGCAAAGTCACTGACTACTCTCTCCAGCCTTGCCTTGGCTTGAGGTAGCTTGCTGTGTACTCCTGTATGGCTGCAACTCTCAACTGATGCACTCACAGTGTGCATTTACTCTTCAGGGCCCAAACTTCAGACGCCCCCTGTTTTGAGACTAGTACACCTCAGGAAAATTAGGGGTGTACTAGTCTGGGATTCTCCCAGAAATGTGTTTCTCATTGTGGCAAATTTCCTCTAAAGTGATTTTACATTTTACAGAGGCTGTTCACTTTGAAAAAAATAAGATAATAAGTAAGGTACACCTGTATTCAGTTTGAATATCCAAACATGTGCAAGAGTAATTAAAAAACAGGATTTTTGATAGCAAATAAATGGTTGACTAAAGTGAACACACCTTTATGTTATTTACTAAGGTTGGTGAACATACATTTTCCTAAGTGAACAGTCTCTGTTCTTTTACTAAATCAACCCCAATGTCTGTGGTTCTTAATATCTCATCCTGAAGATTCGCTATAAGAAGTTTATCTTCTCCCATCAGTGCTTCACTGCTGAGTTATCACTTTATTGGAAGACTGTTCATTGAAGTTTTGGGGGACACCGAATAACTCTGACAGGTTAGGCCAAGGGAAGAGATCAAGGTCCTTTTTGTCATTAGGTGATCTTTAGAGTATTGTTCTTCAGGCTAGAATACCTTAAAGTGGCACTTGCATCAGTTATCATTTTTAAAGCGGAGTGCCACCCAAAAGTGGAACTTATGCTCTTTTGTTTCCTCCCCCCCTCCGGTGCCACATTTGACACCTTTCAGGGGGGAGGGGGGAACGGGTACCTGTTTTTGACAGGTACCCTTCCCCACTTCCAGGATACGACGCCACGGCGCTGTCCCTCGGAAGTTCGGCCCCCTCCTCCCTCCTCTGCCGACGAACCAATAGGAAAGCACAGCACGCTTCACGCATGCGCAGTAGGGACCTGCCCGTGAAGCCGCAAGGCTTCACTGCCGGGTTCCCTTGCCGTCAATGGCGGCGGCAGCTCCCGACAGCCGATGGAAACATCGGCTGCAGTGGCGATATCGCTGGACTCCAGCACAGGTAAGTGTCCTAATATTAAAAGTCAGCAGCTACAGTATGTGTAGCTGCTGACGTTTAATTTTTGGAGGGGGTGGAGGAGGAGGCGGAACTCTGCTTTAATGTTAAGTAAATGCAGCGAAAATAGTGAGACCAGACAAACCTCAATCTGAGAATCAAGAGAATGGTCATTTGTATGGAGCCTAGTGTCATCTTTATCTCTCCAAAATTGCAAGTCAGGACTTAAACCTTGTAGCTGTAGAGCCAGGAGGACAGGGCCGGCGCTACCACTAGGCGAGTTAGGCAGTCGCCTAGGACGAACTGCCGCCAAGGGCACCTGGCCGCTTGTTTCCCCTTCTTAGTCTTTCCCTCTCCCCTGTGCTGTGCAGCCGCTCTGGTCTCTGTACCATTAATGGCAGTGATCGGCAAGTGCCCGTGAGCACTCCTTGCAGCCGAGTCCACCGCTGACTGTTTGTACTTCAGTCTGATGTCTCCGTCAGACTGTCAGATCCTCTCTCACTCTCTCACTCGCTCACCCTCCTCCCTCCAGATGTGATGGCTCGGTTGGCCTCGGCTCCCTCCTGTAGTGACAGTGTAGATGTAGATCCGTCTTCTTCTCCTGTGCTGCGGAGTGATATCTCTTCTGTTGGAGCCTGGGACTGGTCACTGGGACTGGGAATGTCAGTGCAGGCTTGCAGCGGCCACCCAGCGCGGGAGAACAGGCAGCCGAGGGGAAACGTGGAGGAGTCAGTGGAGTGGAGTCTATGCTGTGGAGAGAGGGAGTGTCAGTGCAGAGAGTGAACCAAGGAGGAGGAAGCAAGAAAGGATTGGAAGGTGCGTGCTGGAGCCTGGAGGACTCATAGAACTGTAATTTAAAATGTTTTCTACATACAATATCTATATTTCACTTTTGATCCTGGTTTAGAAGCTATCCAAGGGTCCAGGGGGAGGGGAGGGGGGGTGTTAAGGTGGTTATTTCTGCTATTAAGTTAGACATTTGATCTCAGTAAAGCTGGCCATATATAGTACTTAAAGACTTTTTTTGTTCAGCCTACAGACTTCGTGCCGGTTCACACTATGCGGGAAACGCTATAAATCTAATGCATGTTCCTGCATCGCATTCGCAGCACAGGCAGTTCACACTGCCATATGTGAATCGCTGGGTAAGGTTAACGACACCCCTAAATCAGATCGCATATCGCAGTGCGAACTGACAGTTTGCACATGAATCGGATCGCACTGGTGTGAACCACCATGCGATCTGATTCTGCTGCGGACCAAAAAAAGGGTCCTGTGTGAGTTCAGCCGTTTTTAATCCGTTTATTAAAGTATAAAAAGACTGTACTCACATTTAAAACAAGGCAAAGCAAGCATAAGAAGCAGTAGGGGCCGCGAGTCCCTCGTTGGGGGCTACTTCCGGGACGCTACGATAGTGGGCCCGCCCCACTGGAACGCAGATCTGGTCGCTGGTTATCGTAGCGTGAGTACAGTCTTTTTATACTTTAATAAACGGATTAAAAACGGTACTTCACTATATGAGGTCTTCCTTTCTACATGTTATCTGGGAATATCTCCCCATATTGGAGTATGGATTTTTATGGTGACCTTGCCTATTGAAGATATTTGACCGCATTGAGAAGTGACACCCAGGGATACTTCCATCTAAAAGCCTAATATTGTGATTCCTAGGAGAGAGGCTAATACCTTAAGGCTTATTACCCCTGCAGGGGTACATATCTCTGGTGAGTGCGGGATACATTGGAGGGGTGCATGGTGTTTTTCCCACCCCACACTTATCACCGCTTGAAAATTATTGAATCACCACTGGTTTCAATGAAGCAAAGATTTTTTCCTTTTTAAGCACTTTATGGACTGTTTTTGGACTTATTTATATCTAAATTTATAGTTTTGGTGATTTCACTGGACATTATCACAGCAGCACTTTGCTATTGCCACTTTATTGATTGCACATATCACTTTATATTCACCATTTATGTGTTTGCATTTTATCTTATATTTTTATGTCAACGTGCAGATTAATTTTTTATCACGGTTTTATATAGATTTATTCACTGTGTTTTTACATCTAATTACACATCATTATATATATTTTTTCAATCCCTTCCATATATATATATATTTTTTTTTTTAATTCCTTCCATATATATATAATTTTAAAATCCCTTCCATATTAGTGTATTTTTTACCCTTTAACAGGCAGTGCCATTTTACCTCGTTTTTACTCTTCTACTTATGTGATTGCAAGAGGACACCGTGGAAATCAGAGCGGAGCCAAGGGGTGGTGCCAAGGGGGTGGCAAAATGAGGTTTCGCCTAGGGTGTCAAAAATCCTTGAACCAGCCTTGCAGGCGGAGGGCTGGAACATTTCATATAATCTCCATCACCCAAAATAACTAGCTTAAGCAGATCGTGTTAAATAAACAGTGCTTAGCCAGGGTCTACAAAACCTAAAAAAACTTCTAATTAAGCCTTATCAATTGCCATTCAATATACCCCTAGCAGAAGCTCTGATGTATCTACAGGCTCTAATGTATTCCGATCGTAACAATCAGATTTCAATCTTGTAGCTGTAGAGCAAGACAGATGGTAACTGGGTGTTGTAAACTGGATGTTGTAAACCAAAGCCTTCTAATAGCCATCATAAAAGAGTCTTTACCACAGCCAGGGATAGTTTTAACACTAAGCAAAAGTGCAGCACCTGAAATATAAACTATCACTCCAGTAAAAATATTATATCACAAAAAAAAACTCAAAAGTACATTTAGTATACTCCAATTAGAAACACTATATCATAAATCCAATATATAGATAGTGCAAGTGAAAGCAAACATAAAAGAAGTGAATAAAGTCCAATAGCAACAGTAGTGTTCACTTGTGGTAAAAATTTCCACCTTTTGAAAGGATCCACAACACCACTTGTGACTGACACAACTGCTGCACTCACTGCTTCAAAAAGTAAGCAATAAAGAGCGCATTTATATCAAAGGGATTTCAGCCCCTCACACAAGGTCATACAGCTTCATTAATGCACAGAATATGCCTGGTAGTACCACCTCTTGCCACTGTGGGCAGTCAAACCACCTGTTTTTTTTTTTTTTTTGAAAGGTGTGTATTTATAATTTTGCAATAAAATGCTCAACAAAAACACTATAACCAAGGCAAGGAACTATGACAAAATGTTCACAGTAAAAGTAGCGTAAAACATGTCAACACAATAACAGATTCATTGACAGGCCAACCGCGGCCAACTGAGGGCAGCAGGGCCCTACCTGGAACTCAAAGGATAGCCCGTAGGACAAATTCAAGTAGGGCATCAAAGAGATTCCAATAAAAACCAAAACAGACGGTCAAACCACCTGTTTAGTGCTGTATGGGAGAGAAAGGGAGGAGTTCAGTCTGGGGTTTAAACAAGTGGGCGAAACAGATAGACAATCCCTACTGAATACTAAGATTAAGGATAAGAAACCAGGTATGACCTGCCCTTTTATTACTAATTTGTCAGACCAAAAGGGGACAGGTCAGGAGTATTATAAATAAACATTGAGATATCTTAAAAAGGGATCCAATTCTCAACACTTTCAATCCAGCATGTCCTAAAGTGATTTTCCAGAGATTACTCAATTTAGGGATAAAATTGCCCCTAATGTATTGAAACCCCCTACTAAAGTAGAGTTTAGAGAAGAAAGGTTTTTATCCAGGCAATAATTGCATGGTTTGCAAGTTGGATGGGTTTAGAAAGAGGAAATGTACCGCCTTTACGTCTAGTACAGAGATGAATATGAAGAAAATTAGTTCATCACATGCAATACCAGATATGTAGTATATTTACTACAATGTCCCTGCAAAAAGCAATACATAGGCAGAACCACTAGGATGCCTGAGGACAGGCTGAGGGAACATACGTATGTATAATAAAAGGAAAAGCCTGAAAAGCCATAATCTGTCTGCACATTTCAGAAAGTATCATAATAGGGATGAAACAGGAATAAAATCAATAGCCACTGACAAGATAAAGCCACATTGGATGGGATGTTATCGGACTTACAAGATCGAAAAAAATGGAGACTCGCTGGATCTACAGCATGAAAATGTCCACCCCTAGGTCTCAATGCAGACATTGATATTAATTGTTTTATTGATAACAGGTGCATATAGTATGAAAATGAATGAAATATTTTTAAAATGTTATTTTTATGGAAGTTTTTATTTTTAATTGCATTGTTCTAAATAGCCTGGTAAATGCATTTTTATAATTCATAATGGAATTTTTTATGTAGACATATGTATTTTTATTCAATATTTTTATTCCTATTTTATTTATGTAATCGTGGCGGTCCCCATTGTGTACTACAAGAAAATTGTGCTTTACGCTGATGATCGGCGACCTTTTAGAATTGATGTAGCTTGGCAAGAGGTTACTGACTTGCCTTAATCAAGTTTTTGATTACATTATTTTTGGAAATGTTTCCTTTAATTAAATACAGCTTTTTAGTTATAATTTTTTATTCACAACATTGAAAAGTCTTTCTTTCTTTTTATAGCTGGCACCTATAACTTAGTGTAAGCTCTAGGTAAATAGCTCATGTTTTCATGTCAAATTATATACATTTGTGTTTTTAATATGGCTGCCGTTGGCGAGGATCACAAGAATATAACAGCTGCGGCTGAGGGCTACAAGAAAATCATGCCTGCTTTAATCCTGGCTGACATTCCTCCAGTGGTTTATGTGATTCAATAATAGGCTATTTAAGGATGACCTTCTTAAAGTCAGCATACTAGCTTCCCCAGACATGCTGTCATGCGAAATGCGTAGAGGTCGAGCTACGTGCTGACATCATGCCTGCACTTTGCATATGCTTGTTATTTCCTTGGCATCTGGATGCTTTTTATTTATTGTGTATGAAGACTAAGGTATTTTAAATAAATTACTACACTGCATACTACATACAATCCCTCAGTGTGGCTCCATGCGATGAGCATGGGTTGACTGTCTCCATTGGCGAAAGCTGGTACTACCAGGCAACTTCTATGCATTACTGGAGCTGGATGACCATACGTGAGGGGCTGGAATCCTTTTTGTTACAAACGCGCTGTTTCCTGCTCACTTTTGGCAGCTTTGGATTCGGTGAGTGCAGCAGTGGTGTCAGTCACAAGTGGTGTTGTGTATCCTTTCAAAGGGTGGAAGTTTTACACAAGTGAACACTACTGTTGCTATTTTACTTTATACACACCCTTTTTTCTTATGTTTGCTTTCATTTGCTCTATTTATATATTGGATTGCTTTGTGATATAGTGTTTCTAATTAGATGGTACTAATTGTACTTTTGTTTTTTGTGATAATTTTTTTGTGATAAAATATTCTTACTGGGGGGCAGAGTTGTATAAAGTACTCGAAACCCATACTTGAGTAAAAGTACAAGTGTTTGATCAAAAAGTGACTTGAGTAGAAGTGGAAGTGCTCAATCAAAAAGTGACTTGAGTATAAGTACTAAAGTATTCAACATTTTTTGTACTTAAGTATTGCAAGTAGTTTTTTAAAAAGTTTGCTACTCAAGTACTGAAAGTAAAAGTACCAGTAGTTTTTTAAAAAAAATTGCTACTCAAGTACTGAAAGTAAAAGTACAAGTACTGTGTCATGTATTTATTAAAGAAAGAAGTCAAAAGTTTATTAAAGTTAAAGTTATTAAAGAAAGAAGTCAAAAGAAGTCAAAAGTACACATGACATTATACACATTTTTTGGAGCTTCATGAAACCTGCCATCTACTGTTTTGGCAGTGGTAATTTTTATAATTGTAACGAGTAACTATGCAGCATAAAAAAAATATCGGAGTAGAAGTATTGAAATTATCGAAAAAATGTAGTGAAGTAAAAGCGGAAGTAGGAGAAAAAAATTCTACTCTAGGAAAGTACAGATACCGCCTTTCGGTACTTAAGTACAGTAGTGAAGTAGTTCTACTTAGTTACTATACATCTCTGCTGGGGGGTATAGTTTACATTTCAGGTGCTGCACTTTTGCTTAGTGTTATACTTTTGGATTTGGATACTGACCCACTGCAAGCTACATTAAATAATTTAGCACTGACTTTTCATTACATCCATTGTAGGAATAGTTATAAGGTATTGTTATTTATGATCAGAACCAAAATCTATTCATATTCCAGAAATCCTGATATGATAACGTTTACATTTTAAAGAAATGTCCACCTAAAGAAAAAACTATCTAGTAGGTAACAATCCTTCTATAATGTCCAGAAGATGGATGGAACACATTACATCTAAGGAGAATATGCATAAAATCAATATCATGTTTGCTATCTATCAAATGCTGATTTCATTTTATTTATTAATACAATGATTGCGGGATTGTCAACATGGTCATCTGGAAATTTTGATATAGTTATAAAAACTGGCATTTAGAGAATGTCTGCGAAAATATAATAAACACTTTAGGGCTCCCACATCACACCCTTCAGCTCTCTTGACTGGGTGGGATTTGGCTGTAGCTCTCATTTGCTACTGAAATTATAATTGCTAAGAGTCACGAGAGCTGATTCACTCTGTTCACCTGCTAACCTGTTTCTCTAAACTTGAGAGTAGGAAATCTCATTTAACAAACTTTCTTTTTACACTCACTAGTGATCTATTGGAGAAGAATTTGAAAAGTCTTGACAAAGAAAACCTACAGAAAACATTTTCCACTGTTGCCAATAGCATCAACAAACAACTGTTCTTTGACAAAGCCCAGCAACCGATGCTAGATGAGTTGGAGCAGCTAAGGACCACATTGTCAGCATCAGCATCAGCATTAGAAGTGAACCGGTTGTTCAGCACGATTTCAGAAGAACTTTTGGTCAGAGTTACCCTTTATTTTGAGGATTTACAGGCTAAAGTTGATAAAAATGCCCTGGCAGTTAGCGAGAAGCTGGAAAGTATAACTGTGGACTTGAACACACAGTTGATAAAAAGTATTGATAGTTTAAAGTTGTCATTGGCCCTGAACTTACAAAATCTTGAAAGTGCAATTCTAGAAAACCTTGAAGAGGTAAGGGTTAATGTGAATGTATATAATGAAAAGGTGAGTGAGAAGTTAAGACAGCAGTCTCTGATTTTGATTAAACATATGTCTCCCTATGCAGCTGATATGCAGGAAAGCTTGACAAAACAATTTGAATCAATGTGTTTTCAAATCAAAAAACTTTTTGACCAGATGCAGACCAATATTTTTCTCACAGCATCCCAACTAAAAGAGCAAGTAAGCTTTTTTAAAAGTTCATTACTGGGAAAAACATATTTAGATGTTAGTATCGTCAAAAAGACAACAAATATCTGCCTGTCCGATATGAACCAGAAGATTACACTGTTTAAGGAAACGGTTGTCCTATATGGAGAAACCCTAAAGAAGACACTCATCGAGGGATTAGAAAACATGAAAAACAAGACAGGACTGTATGATGTACAAGATTCAACAATGATCCTAAACAAAAATATCCAGGAAAAAATCCTTAGCTTCATAAACAGCACCCTACTGAGTGGTGTCATTAGTGATAGCTAAATGTTGTTTAATAAACGGTGTAATCTCCAAAGAAACAAAATGTGTATTAAAAGCATATGTAACCAATTAAATGGCGTTTTTGCCCTAAAATAAACACTGTAGTTTTAAGCTGATGTTATCACATTTATTATATGGCTTAAAAGGGTAATAATGTAAAAGCATATATACGTATATAAAATAAAGCATATGTATAAAAAAAAAGATAAGTGTGCATTGTATTTATACATCTATTGATAAAGGAATAAACCAAATACTTGAGAAAGAGCACAGTAACGCAGAAGCATTGTTTGGTTACAAGCTTTGTTATAAGCCGGTGGCTGTATTCGTTTTCTTTTTTTTTTTTTCACATTTTTCTTTTAATCCTGCCATTAACACACTTCTTGTCTCCGGGTGACAACTGTACTGAGCAGCAAAGACTGGGAATGTGTTAAGACTTATATCTTAATATATCACTGTGTAGTAATTTGTAGTTTAGTGGAGATGGCAGGGAACAATGCTAACTGATAAGAGTCCAGGAACAGAGACTACAGGAAGTTATCAGCTCACAAGATTTCTGTCTGGATAAAGAGCTATTTTTTTTTGCACTTGTCAAATAGATATACTAAAATCTTTTCATTGGTATAATATAGTGAAAAATACCACGCTAGATCAATATAAAAGTATATACAGTGTATCTAGAAAGTATTTCACTTTTTCCACATTTTGTTATGTTACAGCCTTATTCCAAAATGGATTAAATTCATTATTTTCCTCAAAATTCTACAAACAACACCCCATAATAACGCCATGAAAGAAGTTTGTTTGAAATCTTTGCAAATTTATTAAAAATAAAAAACAAAAAAAATCACATGTACATAAGTATTCACAGCCTTTGCTCAATACTTTGTTGAAGCACCTTTGGCACCAATTACAGCCTCAAGTCTTTTTAAGTATGATGCTACAAGCTTAGCACACCTATTTTTGGGCAGTTTCTCCAATTCCTCTTTGCAGTACCTCCATCAGGTTGGGTGGGGAGCATCAGTGCACAGACCTTTTCAGATGTCTTCAGAGATGTTCAATCAGGTTCAAGTCTGGGCACCAGCTGGGCTACTCAAGGACATTTACAGAGTTGTCCCGTAGCAAGTGCTTTGTTATCTTGGCTGTCGTTGTCCTGTTGGAAGATGAACCTTTGCCCCAGTCTAAAGGTCCAGAGTGCTCTGGACCAGGTTTTCCTCAAGGATGTCTCAGTACATTGCTTCATTCATCTTTCCCTCGATCCTGACTAGTCTCCCAGTTCCTACCGCTGAAAAACATCCCCACAACATGATGCTGCACCTCCATGCTTCACTGTAGTAATGGTATTGGCCAGGTGATGAGTGGTGCCAGGTTTCCTCCTGACATGATGCTTGCCATTCAGGCCAAAGAGTTCAATCTTTGTTTCATCAGACCAGAGAATTTTGTTTCTCATGGTCTGAGAGTCCTTCAGGTGCCTTTTGGCAAACTACAGGTGGGATAAGAAAAATAACACTGAAAGTGTTGGTCTTCTCTTAGGAAACAAGGGATATATAGGTAGGAAAACAAAGGGACCACCAGTTCATATATCCCTGATGAAGATTGGAACTATAAAGTTCAATAAATTATTCGAAACGCGTTGGATTGAACATTCTCCCTCGCCTGGGATTTTTATCCCCGGTGCGGGAGGGGTATGCACTAAAAAAAAAACAATTATAATGTGAACGCTTAGTGCCACCCACACATACCGTATAAATTGCAAAATAATGAATAAAGTGCAAAGTGCAAAAAAAAAATCAAAAAGTATATATTGTAGTCCAATTCCTGTAATAAATAAAAGTCCCAAATAAAAAAGGGAAAAGATAGGAATCCCGGTGCAATCACCGTGGTTATAAATGATGACATTTACAGTTCGTGTATCAATCACCCCTGTGTGAACATCCACCACCAAAAGAGATATTGCACTTACCGGAGTGTAAGTGTTGGAATTGGAAAACAATTCTGAGGGTCTCTCGTATCAATCTCGCTTTAGCTTCACCTCTCAGTTGAGCTTGTCATATATTTAATTGGACTATAAAAAATACAAGAAGCCTCCACATAGTGTAAAACTGTAGCCGTAGAATTTATTTAAAAGGTAAAACACTTACATCATATTGAAAGAATAAACGCCTGTCACCATATCCAGAAAGCGGTAGACATCTGGAATGCAATAGCCTGAATAGCACTGAAACCCATCGCATTTTGTCCTCCTAAGACATCATATGTCTTAGCAGACACCCTCCTCCTTCCATGTCCACTAACCAGCTAAACAGAATGGGGGGGGGGGGTATTACATGTAGATTAATGGAGGATTCACCTCCCTCTTATTCTAAGACACAGGCTGGAAGAGTGTGACACGAGAGTGTATATTAAAATATATGAGTTTTGCTCAGCTCTGCTGATCCCCTGCTGAGCTAAATAGAGCTGCTGGATAACAGGTCTGTGTCTGCTCTGCTTATGCAGAGCTTACACGGACACACCCTGCCCTGCTCTATGGGCAGTCAGATGTAAATGGGCCGGCTGTCCATTGCCACCCAACTGCCTTCCGACCCAGATCCGTTTGTTTTTGCCGGATCAGAGAGTAGATAGCCAGGTGTAAACAGATGCAAGTCTGTTTGCATCCGACTGCCCATAGAGGAGATAGAGGAGGATAGGGGGTCTAAATGTGTCCGGCTGAAAAATAAACAGGCTCCTCCGATCGGACGGCTCATGTGAAAGGGGCCTTAGGCTTTTCTTTCACTTTAAATATCATTGAGTTAGGGTTTACATCTACTAGATTAATTCTTGTTTTGAAAATAGTTATACGTTTTAAAGTACCATATATACTCGAGTATAAGCTGACTTTTCAGCATGTTTTTTTATGCTGAAAAAGCCCCCCTCGGCTTATACTCGAGTCACAGTCTCACTTACCTTTCCCCGGTTATTGCGCATGCACTTCCGACACTTGGGAAAGCCCGTACACGTTCGGATATTCCCGGACAGACGGTGCATGCACGGTGACGTGTTGGTGCCGGGCGGCGCCAATTTTAAATGTAAGGCGGAAAGGTAAGTGAGACTCCTCCGCAGCCCCTGCATCTCCTGTACCATGCCTGTACCATCTGTGCCATGCCTGTACCATCTCCTGTGCAATGCCTAAACCATCTCCTGTGCCATGCCTGTACCATCTCCTGTGCCATGCCTGAACCATCTCCTGTGCCATGCCTGTACCATCTCCTGTACCATGGCTGACCCATCTCCTGTACCATGCCTGTACCATCTCCTGTACCATGCCCACAGCCCTGCATCTCCTGTACCATGTCTGCAGCCCCTGCACCATGCCCGCAGCCCCTGTTTTGGGTCTCGTGGTGGTCCAGTTGGGTCCAGTAGCTGCTGCATTTCCCCACCCTAGACTTATACTTTTTTTTTTTTATTTAATATATTTTTATTGAAAGAAAAATTGCAATATAAAACATAAGCAATAAACATGGCTTAAAAAACATATTGAGGGACAGTCAGTCTTAGAAAAATATCGCTGTTGCAACATCATTCGGCATAAAAAAATATATTGGCAAACTGAAATAAATCATCAGATCATATGAATAATACCAATATAGAGCAGCAAGGTATTCCTCATGTGGAAATCCTAGGAGAATAAAGAGAGAAGTAAGGGCAGAAAGGGTTAGAGAGGGAAACAAAAAAGAGAAAAACACAGCAAGCAAGGAGAGGAAGGAATAGAGTAAAGAAAAAAAGAGAAAGAGTAAATAAAAGTCGAAAGTGGAAAGTGTGCAGGCCACAGATGTTAAAAAAAAAAAGAAAAAAATTATAACATAAGTTTAGATATAACATAGCAGGTATTGAGAAGAGGAGCAGGGTATCTCTAAAAGAAAAATAGAGAACATCACTCAAGTAACATGGGGCAGGTAGTAATGGTATTGGTATTCCAACAGGAAACAATGTAAGCACTAAACATTATATATAATGGCACAATTTGCCATTGGTGGCAAACCTAGACTTATACTTAAGTCAATACGTTTTCCCAGTTTTTTTGTGGTAAAATTAGGTGCCTCGGCTTATATTTGGGTCGGCTTATACTCAAGTATATACAATAGATCTTAGATCTCCAGCCAAAATATATAAGGATAAGTAAAGGTTAAAGCTTTGTCCAACACATTGGGGAGAAATGCCCTCACTTTCTTTTGTGTCATTGTTACCTTTTGAGTAAAGGTACATGTTATGCATCCTGATTTTTGGTTTTCTTCTTGCCTTTTTTAACATATATAGAGAGTATCATAAGTAGCCTCCGTAACCTACCCACTCTCTAAGTATGCTTTGCATCTTCTATGTTTTTTTACATTTTTATTGAATTTTGTACAGGCAATAGTAACAAATCTAAAAATTGAAATGAAAAATAAAAAAACATAAGCTGAAAACTAAGCAAACACACACAAAAAGTTAAACAGAGTTAAATAAAAGAAAAGTAAAATCCTGCAAATGACACTGATGTAAGATGAAATAGAGAGAAAATTGAAATTGCAACCAAATAACATTAATATGAAAATTGCAATAAGTTTCATGCAATTTAAACTTTCAAAAAAAATATTGAACCTTGTATTTTGTTCTGTAAACTGTAGTCCAAAAGTATAATAAATGAATGGGAAAAAATAAGTAGCATTTCTCATAATAAAATTCAAGTAATTGTTTACACTCAGTCATGAGTAGAAAAAATTAGCAAAGGATTTCCATCTATCACTGAAGTCAATATTGGGAGACATTTCATAAAATATATTGCCGCCATTTTAAATAGTTTAGATAGAGCAGTTTTCAATTCAAAAATAGATGACAATAAATCTTTAATACAGTATAATAAAGTAGTCTTTTGGAGCAAATGAAAATTAGGCTAATTATTATATGAGGAAAAATGAGTAATACATTTTAAAGAGATTGGTAAATGGAACATGACAGATTTGGGGTCTTTTCTTTTTAAATTTGCAGAATTTCATTGATCTTATGGATTTCTCTATCACAAATTGTAACTATTTCCGAAGTCCACATATAGAGAGCCAAAACAAAAGTTAAGTTGTCAACACCAAGGACTTATTTCTTCTAATAAATCCTGATTCATCCACCACTGGAAATTGATGGAATCATCAACATCACAACCCAACTGCTGAAAATTCAGGCCCTAGTCATAACATTGCAGTGTGGGAATTGTTAATTGCACCCCACACATCTACCACCCACCAAAACATATAGAGATTTATTTACTAAAGCTGGAGAGTGCATCTGGTGCAACAGTGCATGGTAATCAATCAACTTCAGCTTGCTCATTTAAGCTTTGAACAAAAAAAAAAAAAACTGGAAGCTGATTGGTTTCTATGCAGAGCTGTTTTAGATTTCGCACTGTCTAGTTTTAGTAAATCGACCCCATTGTACCGCAGTAGGAATTTGGTATGGCACAATTTTAAAAATCATGCCTACTGTACTTTTTTTGGATTCCTTTGCATTTGGCAGCCCTATGAAATAGGTAAGCTGTCAAAATGTGCTGTGAGCATTGTTGTGTGAACCACCCCCTAAAGCTGATCCCTAATTTGTTTTTCATTTAAAATTGAAAAAGGCTAGCATTAGTAACAATAAAAAGCAGCTTTTGCAGCAACATTCACCTTTAGGCTCCTTTTACCTGAACAATCCGATCAGATCCGCCTGTCAGTTTTTCAGGCGGACCTGATCGGATGCTCCATGGATCCCTATGGGGCAGCGGATGTCAGCGGAGACATGTCCGCTGACACCCGCTGCTATCCGTTCTGATCCTGTCCGTGAAATCCGGACGGATGGAGACGCTATTTTCCATCTGTCCAGCGGATGGGATCGGATGAGAACGGACAGGCGGTCCGTTCTCATCTGATTTCCCCATAGAGGACAGCAGGGACCTGACAGCTGTATCTCCACCGACAGAGCGGAGATGGAGCTGTCATCTGCCTGTTCAGCGGAGATCGCGTATCGATCCCCCGCTGAGCAGAACGGACTCCGCCGACAGAGCGGACAGTGTGAAACGACCCTTAATCCACAGCTGTCCTCTGCAATAATAGAGCATTACTGAACAAGAAATCCCTCACATATTATTACATGGGCATCCTGGGCATCCTACGGTGGAGCAGTAATAACGCCTATCCCTGCCCCCCCCCCCCTTCCCCTCTAACTCCATTACTGCCTGTTCAGTGGAGATCAGTGTATAGATTCCCCGCTGAGCAGAACGGACTCTGCCAACAGAGCGGACCCTTAATCCACAGCTGTCCTCTGCAATAATAGAGCATTACTGAACAGGAAATCCCTCACATATTATTACATGGGCATCCTGGGCATCCTTCAGTGGAGCAGTAACAATGCTTATCCTTGCCCCCCCCCCCCTTCCCCTCTCACTCCATTAGTGGGAGAGAAAAGGAAGGACATGTGATCTAAATGAATCGGCCAAAAGACCCTTGGAAAAAAGTATCTTTGGAGGGGCTTCTGGGAGAGGATGGAGGAGGTTGGAGTGTTCTGTTAAAAAAAAATCACTTAGAGTTCTACTTTTTGTAAGAAAGCAAGGGAATAGGAAGAAAGGAAGGGCTGTGAGGGTGCCAAGGGTGTCACATCAGAGAGAGGTAAAAAATATGCCGGGGAGTGAGAACCAATTGTAAATATGGAACTTTCTGTAGCAGAGTTATTTGTTTCCAAAGATAGGAGGAAATTGGAATTTTGCAGTAATAAAACGTGGTGTTTCTGTAAAAAAGTATCATTTAAGATTATATTTTTTAACAAACGACAAACTGTTTTTTTTACCAAAAATTTTTTTAAGATGTTTTTTTTTTTTCTTTTTTTTTAATTAAAGGAATAAAAAGTTTTGACAGGTTTTACTCCAACAATTTTGTGATCTGAGTTTCAATGCAGAAAAGCTGAGGCTGTGATTTGAATGAAAGGTGTTTGCACCATCAAGTGATTTAATGGGGAATTGCAGGGTGTTCTTTATATTCATCACTACTTAAGTACTTGGATAATAGTGACCTGCCTGAGTTTCAGTTAAATATCACAGACTCACTTACATAGAACCCTGTTATATGTTCAGGAAAAGATAGGAAAGCAACAATGATTAGCTGGTGTGATATTGGGGTGATTAGCTCAATTGTAAAAAGCCTTTTAGTCCACACCAGTCTGAACTGTGGTTTTTAGGGTTTACCAGCCTACTTTTATTTAAAACTGAAAATAAAAGTTTACAGAATGGTTACCCACAGAGTGGATTTTCATCACAACAGACAACAAGACTACTAAGCCATCTGGCTCTCTCTTCAGTAGCACCCCTGATCTTCTTATTGGTTCCTCAGACTGTATCACCCAGCTCTCCTGGCTCTCTGGGTTCTCATGGCTCACTCAGCCCACAGTTACAGCCCCTTGCTGCACAGGCTTACTCCTGGCTTCTCAATAGTAGATCTCCTCGTACTCCAGGCTCTCCCATTCCTCAGAGACTCACAAATTGCTTCAGTCTCCTGGACTTGCCCAGTTGCTTCAGCACTCAAGGTCCACAATACTTGCTCAGCTGTCCCCGATTCTCCTAGTTCTACGGGTAAGGAATCTCTCCAGTATGGAGTGGTGTCTCTTGAGCAGATCACCTCTCCTAATTGGAGGACTGAGCTTTGGCCAGGCCTTGCTTATAACAATTGTACACACCTGCACACTCACATAGCCTAAAAAAGGGAACCTCAGACCACACTAGGAATACTGGCTAGATGGATACACCTGCAGGACCAAGAGAACACACCAAACTAACTGCAGAATTAATTGTACTGAAATATACTAGTAAATTAGCAACTCCCATGGGAAAAATAAATTTCCTTTTTTGTACGTAATCCATTAGCGGTCAGCTCATACATGTGGAATGGAGAACCTTTTCCAAAAAACTTGCACCCTTGAAAGTCTGGACATCAGGCTGGATGACCGCTTACATGAGGAAGTAGACTTCTTCTTTCCATGCGAGTTGCTAGTTTACTAGTATTTTTTTGTACTATTAATGCTGCACTTAGTTTGGTGCCCCCCCGGTGTGTCCTGAAGATGTAACAACAAAAAATATAACCGTGCTAGTCAAAAAGATAAGAGCAGCAGCCTCCAGTGAGATGGCACCGATACAACAATATAAATCAAATAAGCTGCGCTAATATGACGTGATAGTGCAAACAGATAACACAAATGTGATCAAATTGATCATTGACAATCATAAAGTGAGCAATAAATAAAGTAAAAATTATGAAGTGATAGGTAAATTAATATAAATAAATGTATACGCTCCTGCGTTTTCTGAAACAAGATGGATTTGCAGCTGCAGAAAAACTCCACTCAGCAGTCATGTAGAGATACGTTGAAATACCAATTCCAACTCCCAAGACTCATCACTGTGGTCTGTCTGATTCAGCATACAAATATACACACTCAATAAGATGTTCCTGGAGTGATAGGTGTATATAGCAGTATAGTGGTGATGAGCTGAAGAGACAGGTATGAACAGTGACAATAGGTGAACAGCAGTTGAGAGAAATGTTCATGAGAGCATAGATGGTAACAGGTAGGATGCAGATAGGTTAGCAATCATGTATGGTAGTAGGTGGTAGGATAACAGATGACATACAGGAGAGACTAACCCAGTGCAAGGATAGATGTTAGTAGGCTCAAGAGCTAGCAATCTAATTAGTGCAGATGATAGTAACAGTCCTTAATATGCAGAGCTAGATAGTGTAAGCTTAGTAGGAAGGTTATGGAGGATTCCCCTGCGGGGTACTTATCACTAATAGCAAGCAGTAGTAGAGAGGTTCGGTATGAGCGAGTGATCCGGTAGCGGGATACAGAGATCAGTAGCGAGGTTCCGACAGCTAGGTACGCTTGCAAGCATATGAGCTTCAAGGCAGGTCAGCAACAAGGCACATTGAACGAACATGTGAGTGAGAACGCTGGCGGTTGAAATAGCCTCTCTGCGGCGCTCAGTGATGACAGCATCGGTCTTAAAGGTGTATGCGCACCTACCAGAAGAGAATGGTGGGACGCATACACTGAAGTGGAAAAGGGAAATAGGGGTACCAGAGGTACCAGAACATTACAGTACCCCCCCCTTAAGGCCGGCTCCGGAAGGCCTCTAGAACTGGTTTTTCCGGGTATTTCGCGTGAAAATTGCGAATCAGCCTAGGGGCATGTATATCAGAGGTATCCAGCCAGGTGTCGTCTTGGGGCCCATAGTTCTTCCATCGTACTAGATATTGGAGTCTTCTTCTGTGGATACGAGAATCCAGAATCTCCTTTATCTCATATTCTTCTCCGCCTTCAACTTGTACAGGAGGTGGAGGTGGGATGGTAGGCCTTATTCCTTGGTCAGGAACATGGGGCTTCAGTAGCGACACATGGAAGATGGGATGTATCTTGAGGTCTGTTGGTAATGTGAGCTGTACTGCAGCCTTTCCAATAAGTTTCCTGATTGGGAAGGGTCCCAAGAACAGAGGCCCAAGCTTTTTGCTAGGGATGTTTAATCTTAAGTTTTTTGTTGATAGCCAAACGAGGTCCCCAATAACATACTGAGGAGAAGGTCTTCTACAAAGGTCATAGTACTTTTTTTGTTGACTATGAGCGTGTGAGATGGTAGTATTAAGTAAACCCAGAGAGTCTTTTATTTGGGTAAGATAGTCTGAGGCTACTGGGTTACTTGATGGAAGGATGCGTGGTGGAAGAATAGTGGGATGAAACCCATAGTTCAAATAGAACGGACTCTGGTCGTACTGTGGGTTGCGTTGTTGTAGGCAAATTCTGCCAGAGGGAGGAGATCCACCCAATCATCCTGTAGGTATGATGTGTAGCAACGTAAATATTGCTCGATGCACTGGTTGACTCTTTCAGTCTGTCCGTTGGTCTGAGGATGGTAGGGAGAAGTGAGCTTTCGCTCAATTCGTAGTATGTGACATAGTTCTTGCCAAAACTTGGAGATGAATTGTGATCCACGGTCAGAAAAAAGAGTTTTTGGAATTCCATGTAACTTAAAGACATGTTTCATCAGTAGTTCCGCTGTTTGTTTGGACGAAGGTAGTCTGCGAATAGCAACGAAATGTGCCATCTTTGTCAGATGGTCCACTGACACTAAAATTGTATTAAATCCTTTGGAAGGTGGTAGTTCTACTATAAAGTCCAAGGACACAACTTCCCATGGAGTCTGGGGTATTGGTAGACTGCATAGTAGACCGGATGGTTTTGTAGTGTCAATTTTGGACCTGGCACAGACGTTGCATGAAGAGACAAATTTTTGTATAGATGTCTTCATATCAGTCCACCAAAACTGCCTGGTAAGCAAATTAAGGGTCTTTGTCATACCCATATGTCCTGCCATAGGCACATCATGTGACAATTCCAAGATCTTGGTGCGCATAGTAGGGGGTATGTAGAGTTTGTCGTTGTAGTAGAGGAAGCCTTCTGCATCAGCACTTAGTTGTGGTGGAGGTGAATCCAAACCTATACTGTGTAGAATCTCTTCCTTCAAGGAACGGACAACCCCAATAATACGCTTGTAGGGTATTATAGGAACGGAAGGGATTTCGGAGCAATTATCTTCAGTTAATCGTGATAGCGCATCCGCTTTTTTATTCTTGTCTGCAGGTGTGTAGGAAGTGGAAGGTCTAATAAAACCTTTTGTCAAATTCTCATCCAAGTATTCCTTGAGATGGGAAAGTTCATCCTGTGAAAGAGGATAAACATGACCAAAAGGCAATTTACTATTTGGGAGTAGATCAATAGTGCAATCATAATCCCTATGGGGAGGCAGTACTTGAGCATTTTTCTCAAGAAAAACTTCGGACAGATCCTGATAGCATAGTGGTGCAATCTCATCTGACACCACAGACAGGATCTTTCCATAAGACGGGAGGTTACACGTACTCTCGCAATAGTAAGAGAGGAAGGTTAGGGTCCGTTTCTTCCAATCTATGGTTGGTTGATGTGTGTGTAACCAGGGAAGTCCCAAAACAATGGGAAAATGGGGCGAAGATAATAGGTCGAAGGTAGTGGTCTCCGTATGAGACTCGTTAGTGGTGACTAGGAGTGCTTGTGTCTGATTAGTGATTGGGCCAGAAGATAATGGAATACTGTTAATAAGACTCACAGAGAGAGGCTTAGGTTTTGAAATAATAGGTACTTTATTTAAAGTAGCAAAACGTATATCGATGTAATTTCCGCAAGATCCTGTGTCGATCATGGCTTTAGTGGTAATCCTAGTCTGGTCCCACTGCAATGTCAAACGAACAAAAAGATAAGGGTTAGTAAATGAAGTTGTCAATCCCCCTAGGAGGACATGTGAACACTCACCCTCTTTTTTGCGGACAAGGGGACAGACGCTTATCATGTGATCCGGGGATGCGCAGTACAAGCAAAGATTACTGGATCGTCTCCTGGCTCTTTCAGTAGTTGATAAAGGTGGGTGTATGGTTCCTACCTCCATAGGAGTAGGGTCAACGGCTGAAATCCGAGAAGGACTGGACAATGGCATTCCCATTTTTTCAGCCTTTCTTTCTCGCAGCCTCCTGTCTATGTTGATACTGAGTTGTATCAAAGCATCCAGGGTGTCCGGTAAATCCGCTCGGGCGAGCTCGTCTTTAACGGCTTCTGATAGGCCGAGTCTAAATTGAGTTCTCAGAGATGTATCATTCCACCCTGAATCAAGGGTCCATCTTTTGAACTCTGCTACAAAGTCTTCTACAGGTCTCCTACCTTGTTTCAAGGACCTCAATTGAATATCGGCAGTACTCTGCCTATTGGGGTCATCATATAGACTAGCGAGTTCCGCTAGGAATAAAGCATAGGAGTTGAGAAGCTGATCATTTTTCTCAAAGAGAGAGACTGCCCAGGCCCGTGGATCACCCGTTAGATATGAAATAATAGTACAGACTTTGATATGATCAGTAAGGTAGGTACAAGGTTTTAGCAAGAAAAGTAACTGACAGGCGTTTTTGAATTCACTAAATTTTTTGCGATCACCTGTAAACACTAGAGGAGGATTTATTTTGGGTTCAGGGGGCTGAGCAGCGGCAAGTTGTGATAGACGGGTTACCTGCTGCTTCAGAGCCTGATTGTCTTCTTTTAATTCAGTAAGAGCGTGTATTAACGCAGTCACTTGTTGTTTTAATTGTGTCACTTGAGTGGGTAAATCTGCTGAATCCATTTTAGGTTCGTTCAATCTGTAACGCTCCTGCGTTTTCTGAAACAAGATGGATTTGCAGCTGCAGAAAAACTCCACTCAGCAGTCATGTAGAGATACGTTGAAATACCAATTCCAACTCCCAAGACTCATCACTGTGGTCTGTCTGATTCAGCATACAAATATACACACTCAATAAGATGTTCCTGGAGTGATAGATGTATATAGCAGTATAGTGGTGATGAGCTGAAGAGACAGGTATGAACAGTGACAATAGGTGAACAGCAGTTGAGAGAAATGTTCATGAGAGCATAGATGGTAACAGGTAGGATGCAGATAGGTTAGCAATCATGTATGGTAGTAGGTGGTAGGATAGCAGATGACATACAGGAGAGACTAACCCAGTGCAAGGATAGATGTTAGTAGGCTCAAGAGCTAGCAATCTAATTAGTGCAGATGATAGTAACAGTCCTTAATATGCAGAGCTAGATAGTGTAAGCTTAGTAGGAAGGTTATGGAGGATTCCCCTGCGGGGTACTTATCACTAATAGCAAGCAGTAGTAGAGAGGTTCGGTATGAGCGAGTGATCCGGTAGCGGGATACAGGGATCAGTAGCGAGGTTCCGACAGCGAGGTACGCTTGCAAGCATATGAGCTTCAAGGCAGGTCAGCAACAAGGCACATTGAACGAACATGTGAGTGAGAACGCCGGCGGTTGAAATAGCCGCTCTGCGTCGCTCAGTGATGACAGCATCGGTCTTAAAGGTGTATGCGCACCTACCAGAAGAGAATGGTGGGACGCATACACTGAAGTGGAAAAGGGAAATAGGGGTACCAGAGGTACCAGAACATTACAATAGTCCACAAAAGTCCCAATCAAGGTGACAACGGTACAAAAATGAACTTAAAAGTGTCCCACGCCAGTGCTCAATGCCGCTACCAATTGTGAATCTGCTTACCAGAAGCCAAATTTCGGCAGACTTTTCAATCAAGTGACCAGAGAAATATATCGGCGCAAGCATAAATAGGTAATATCAAAGCTGCTGAACACCTTGGTACAATAAACAACACCAACATGGAAACAATAGAGAATATGGTGCAGCGCTAGATATGCAATAAGGATCAACAATAAATAAATTAAAATTGAATACAATCCATAGAACTATTAAAAAAATCCATGGAAATGGGATAAAATATGCACAGAAAGTCCCAATATGTAAGAGTTGATAAGTTCATTCATGTAAAAACAGCCCAGAGAAAGTGCACGGTGCAATGTCCTAATCCAAAGAGTGCTCACACACTGTGAAAATCCTCCAACGGTATTGCTAGCCTCTCACCTGAAAGCTGCAATACAAACAGCATAGGTTGTAACTAGAGTTGAGCGGACACCTGGATGTCCGTGTTTGGCGGGTTCGGCCGAACTTGAAAAAAAAGTCCAGGTCCATGTCCCGGACTTTTTCCGAACTTTACCCGGACACCGAACCCCATTAAAGTCAATGGGGACCCGAACTTTCAGGCACTAAAATGGCTCTAAAACACCAATGGAAAGGGCTAGAGTGCTGCAAATGGCAGAAAAACGTAGTTAAGAGCATGGCAAGTGCTCTGCAAACAAATGTGGATAGGGAAATAACTTAAAACAACAAAAAAAAACAGAAAAATAAAACAATGTTCTTCATCTGTGAAGGACGAGGCCCATATGGAGTAGGAGGGAGGTTGAGGTGGTGGTGGATGTGGCGGTGTCATAGGCGTGCGCACAGGGTGTCCTGGGTGTGCCTGGGCACACCCTAATCACCTAGGGCACATTAGCATTATCGCTCTGTTTGCCAGTGAGGAGATGGGAAAGATCTCCCTCGGACCTGCTCTGCCATAAGAGAAGTGCCACACTCTTCTATTTCACTTTGCCAGCAGGGAGAGTAATGTAGGCAAACACATGCATGTGTATTTAAACTTTGGGGTGCACACCCTAATGCAATAGGCTGCGCACACCTATGGGCGGTGTAGGTGGAAGTGGCGGTGGAGGAGGACGAGGTAGCCAACACTGCTTTTTTTCAGTCATTTTAAATGAGGGTACACCCCAAAAGAGTGAGAAAGAGCAAAAATAGAACAATGGCTGGGTAAGGTCGGTATCCATCTCTATTCTGCACAAGGTACGGAAAAGTCCTGTGGGATCCATGACTGGTTCATTTTAATGAACGTGAGCTTGTCCACATTGTCTCTGGACAGGCGGCTGCGCTTGGAGACCCAGAAGTTGAGGGGGGCAGACCCGTCATTCACTACATGTAGGCGTATGCACACATACTGCTCCACCATGTTGGTGAAATGCTGCCTCCTGCTAAGACGTTCCATATGAGCTGCTGGTGCTGCTGTTTGTTGTGGCGTGCTGACAAAGCTTTTCCACAATTCGGCCATGCTAACCCTGCCTTCTGAGGTGCTGGCGTTGCCCTGGTTGCGTTGGCGACCTCTTCCTCTTCCTCCTCCTCCTCCTCTGCCTTGGCCTTGTGCTTCCACTGTGGCCCCGCTGTCAGGTGGGAATGCCAGCAGCATCACGTCTACCAGCGTGCGCTTGTACTCGCGCATCTTGCGATCACTCTCCAGTGAGTGAATTAAGGACGGTACGTTGTCCTTGTAACGGGGATCCAGCAGCGTGGCTACCCAGTAATCAGCACAAGTTAGAATGTGGGCAACTCGTCGGTCGTTGTGGAGACACTGCAGCATGTAATCGCTCATGTGTGCCAGGCTGCCCAGAGGCAACGAAAGGCTGTCCTCTGTGGGAGGTGTATCGTCTGTGTCCTCTGTATCCCCCCAGCCACGCACCAGTGATGGCCATGAGCTGGCCTGGGTGCCACCCTGCTGTGAACATGGTTCCATCTCCTCCTCCATCTCCTCCTCCTCCTCATCCTCCAGAACTGTGCCCCTGCTGGACAATTGTGTCCCTGGCGTTTGTGGGTGCAGGAACCCACCCTCGGAGCCCCTTGCGAATGACTTCCCTGAAAGCCTTGGAAATGTTACCTCTTCATCCTCCTCCTCCTCCTCCTCATCCTGTGCCACATCCTCTTTCATCATCGCCCGAATCGTTTTTTGAAGGAGGCATAGAAGTGGGATAGTTAAGCTGACAACGGCGTCATAGGCACTGGCCATGTTGGTGGAGTACTCAAAACAGCGCAACAAGGCACACAGGTCTCGCATGGAGGCCCAGTTATTGGTGGTGAAGTGGTGCTGTTCCGCAGAGCGACTCACGCGTGCATGCTGCAGCTGAAACTCCACTATGGCCTGCTGCTGCTCGCACAGTCTTTCCAGCATGTGCAAGGTGGAGTTCCACCTTGTGGACACGTCACATATGAGGCGGTGAGCGGGAAGGCCGAAGTTACGCTGCAGCGATGACAGGCGAGCAGCAGCAGGGTGAGAACGCAGAAAGTGCGCACAGACGGCCCGCACTTTCTGCAGCAGCTCTGACATATCGGGGTAATTTTTAAGGAACCTCTGCACCACCAAATTCAGCACATGCGCCAGGCAAGGGATGTGCATCAAACCGGCTAGGCCCAGAGCTGCTATGAGATTTCGCCCGTTATCGCACACCACCAGGCCGAGCTTGAGGCTCGCTGGCAGCAACCACTCATTTGTCTGCTGTTCCATGCTCCTCCACAACTCCTGCGCAGTGTGTGATTTTTCCCCCAAACAGGCAAGTTTTAAAACTGCCTGCTGTCGTTTACCCCTGGCCGTGCTGAAGTTGGTGGTGAAGGTGTTACGCTGACCGGATGAGGAGGCGGTAGAGGATGATGAAGCGGAGTAGGAGGAGTTATGAACAGGAGGCAAACTGAAGCGCCCTGCAATCCTCGGTGGTGGAAGGACATACGCCAAATTGCTATCCACCTCAGGCCCATCCGCCACTGCATTTACCCAGTGTGCCATTAGGGAGATATAACGCCCCTGACCGTGCTTACTGGTCCACGTATCGGTAGTTAGGTGGACCTTGGCACAGATGGCGTTGCGCAGTGCACACCTGATTTTTTTCCCCACTTGGTTGTGCAGGGAAGGGATGGCTTGCCTGGAAAAGTAGTGGCGGCTGGGCACGACGTACTGTGGGACAGCCACCGACATAAGGCTTTTAAAACTGTGCATCTCCACCAGACGGAATGACAGCATTTCAAAGGCCAAGAATTTTGAAATGCTGGTATTCAGGGCCAGGGATCGCGGGTGGGTAGGGGGGTACTTCCTCTTCCTCTGAAGTGTTTGGGAGATGGAAAGCTGAACGTTTACACGGGACATTGTGGAGATGGTTGGTGACCCAGGTGGTGGTGTTGCTGAGAGATCGTCTGTTTGCGGGGTGGCAGGTGCCGGTATCACTACAGAGGTGGATGGAGAGGCCGAGACTGCAGCAGAAAAGGAAGCAGGAGGAGCCAGAGACCTTTCTTGGTTTTGAAGGTGTCTACTCCACTGCAGCTCGTGCTTTGCACTTAGATGCCTGATCATGCAGGTTGCGCTCAGGTTGAGAAGGTTTATGCCTCGCTTCAGGCTCTGATTGCACAGGGTGCAAACCACTCGTGACCTGTTATCAGCACATTTTCTGAAGAACTTATACGCTAGAGA
Source organism: Pelophylax lessonae (assembly GCF_965119305.1). Lineage (NCBI taxonomy): Eukaryota > Metazoa > Chordata > Amphibia > Anura > Ranidae > Pelophylax > Pelophylax lessonae. The sequence goes on along the minus strand of NC_138779.1, from coordinate 149,712,830 downwards.
ACTCCTTTGAGCTCGCTTTGGTGTGCTCGTTCCCTTGCTGCGTTGGGCAGTAGCAGGCGTAGTGTCTAGGGCACGGCCGCTCCGCATCTGCACCCTGCTCCCTCTTCTGCTGTGCTGGTGGCTCTGTGCGACCACCACCTCTTCCTCCAAACTACTCAGGTCACCTGCATGACCTTCATTCCATGTGGGGTCGAGGACCTCATCGTCCTCCACATCATCTTCCACCCAGTCTTCACCCCTGCCCTCCTTGTCGGTCTCCACAATTCTGAATGCCGCAGCAGTTGGCACCTGCGTTTCGTCATCATCGGAGACGTGCTGCGATGGTCCTTCCATGTACTCATCTTGAGAAATAAGTGGTTGGGCATCGCTGCACTCAATCTCTTCCACTTCTGGGGCAGGGCTAGGTGGATGGCCCTGGGAAACCCTGCTGACAGAGTCATCAAAAAGAAGAAGAGACTGCTGCATGACTTGGGGCTCAGACTGCTTGCCTGATTTGCAAGGGGGTGAGGTGAAAGACGGTTGGACATTGGCTGCAGGGGCCAACTCTGACCTTTCTGCAGTAGACTGGGTGGGAGATAATGTGAAGGAACTGGAGGCACTGTCAGCAACCCAATCTACCATCGCCTGTACTTCTTCTGGCCTCATCACTTCTAGAGGCGCATGATGCCCTACCAAATACTGCTGCAGGTTCTGTCGCCTACTCACACTTGAGGAAGGTGTTTCACTTGTGTGTGTAGCTGGCACAGATCGACCACGTCCTCTCCTTGCAACAGGAGCTCTACCAGCAGCACCACGACCCAGGCCACGGCCCTATTTGACGGTCTCCTCATATTTCTGTAATTTATGATCTTGCCCTGGAAAGGTGTTTATTGAATAGCGAAACAAAACAACAACAGTATCGCACGGGTGTATCTCACAGTCAAATATGCAAACTATGCCGCAATTTAATTTTTTTTACCCAAAAAGGGTGTATATTGAATAGCAGAATAGAAAAAAAGATAAAAAAACGGTGTATCTCACACGTACAAACACAGACTAGGCCCCAATTAAAAATTTTTGTACCCTAAAGGGAGGATGAGAAAGAGGAGTAGGAGGAGTTCGGAACAGGAGGCAAACTGAAGCGCCCTGCAATCCTTGGCGGTGGAAGGAGATGCGCCAAACAAATTTAAAAGGTGTAGCTCACACGTACCGATACAGACAATGCCGTAATTTAATTTTTTACACTCCAAAAGGGTGTATATTGAATAGCGGAATAGGAAAAATTTTATAATACGGTGTATCTCACACGTACAAACACAGACTAGGCCCCGATTACAATTTTTTGTACCCTAAAGGCAGGATGAGGAAGAGGAGTAGGAGGAGTTGGGAACAGGAGGCAAACTGAAGCGCCCTGCAATCCTCGGCGGTAGAAGGAGATGCGCCAAACAAATTTAAATAGGTGTATCTCACATGTACCGATACAGACTATGCCGTAATTTAATTTTTTACACTCAAACAGGGTGTATATTGAATAGCGGAATAGGAAAATTTTTATAAAACGGTGTATCTCACACGTACAAACACAAACTAGGCCCCGATTACAATTTTTTGTACCCTAAAGGCAGGATGAGGAAGAGGAGTAGGAGGAGTTCGGAACAGGAGGCAAACTGAAGCGCCCTTCAATCCTCGGCGGTGGAAGGAGATGCGCCAAACAAATTTAAAACGGTGTATCTCACATGTACCGATACAGACTATGCCGTAATTTAATTTTTTACACTCAAACAGGGTGTATATTGAATAGCGGAATAGGAAAAATTTTACAAAACGGTGGTGTATCTCACACGTACAAACACAGACTAGGCCCCGATTACAATTTTTTGTACCCTAAAGGCAGGATGAGGAGTAGGAGGAGTTCAGAACAGGCAGGAGGCAGACTGAAGCACCCTGCAACCCTCGGCGGTATGAGATGCGCCCCAAAAATTGGAAAGGTGTATCTCACACGTACCGATACAGACTATCCCGCAATTTAATTGTTTTTACCCCAAAGGTGTAGATTGAATAGCGGAATAGAAAATATGATATCAAAAGGTGTATGTATCTCACACGTACAGAACCAGACTAGGCCCCGATTACTATTTTTTGTACCCCCAAAGGCAGGATGAGGAGTAGGAGCAGTTCAGAACAGGCAGGAGGCAGACTGAAGCACCCTGCAATCCTCGGCGGTATGAGATGCGCCCCAAAAATTGGAAAGGTGTATCTCACACGTACCGATACAGACTATCCTGCAATTTAATTGTTTTTACCCCAAAGGTGTAGATTGAATAGCGGAATAGAAAATATGATATCAAAAGGTGTATGTATCTCACACGTACAGAACCAGACTAGGCCCCGATTACTATTTTTTTTACCCCCAAAGGCAGGATGAGGAGTAGGAGTAGTTCGGAACAGGCAGGAGGCAGACTGAAGCACCCTGCAATCCTCGGTGGTATGAGATGCGCCCCAAAAATTGGAAAGGTGTATTTCACACGTACCAATACAGACTATCCCACCTCCCCCTCTTCCCCTTTTGGTCTTTTTCCCCTTCCCCCCTCCCCTCCCCCTCCCCCTTTCCCCTCTCCCCTCCCCCCTCTCCCTCCCCCCTACATCAACTGTGATGTTACATCAAGTTGTCTTCACGCCTTTCAATTTTTCCCTTTGGTTATATTCAATAATTTTTTTTTTCTCAGATGGTATTCCACTAGTACGCCCGGGGTCTGCTTGGTGGTGAGGGAGGCTACCTCTCTGAATGTACCCTGACGGTACGGGACTCGGCACCTTTCCTGGGCTCCCTGAGTGAGAGGTTTTTAGGGTTGATTTACCCTGATACCCTCGCCCGGTTGCATCCCTCCTGCATGTGGCCCTGTATGGTCGATAGCGCAGCCAGCATTTCTGGTCTCTTGTTCAAGCACTTTACAGCACAAGCACCTTGGTGAGCATCAAATAATTTTGTAGTGAACACGTGCTCAAATGTTCATATGTGTTTATTATCTTTTCCTGTGAACTTTTGTAACTTATGATTTTTTTCTTTCTATGATAGTTAACCAAGGATCAACAAACGGTCTTCGATAAAGCGCCATTCTATGCGAAACGCGTCAGACCGATCCTACCTGGTTATAAACAATGTCAATTGTACTGTGTTTGTCTTTTTTAAAATGTCATGTGTGGAGTTGGCTCCATTTTTACATTTATGAGTGTTAATCACCACAATAAAATTTACATTTTTATTACATTGTTTGTTCTATTGCTGTTTACAGCGGTTTTGATGCTCCAAACTAATTGGCTGTGACAGTCTCCTTACCATCCCTTTTTTTGTCTAGAGGTACAGTGGGGGCTGGTTCCCCCTCATGGGGTGGCGTCCCACTGTCCCTTCTTACATTTGTTCCAATATATTACCTGGGATTGGAGCCAGTTCACACCAATACTCTACTAGTTTATCCAACAACACCCTCTCTTTTCATACAGACTATCCCACAATTTAATTGTTTTTACCCCAAAGATGTAGATTGAATAGCGGAATAGAAAATATGATATCAAAAGGTGTATGTATCTCACACGTACAGAACCAGACTAGGCCCCGGTTACTATTTTTTGTACCCCCAAAGGCAGGATGAGGAGTAGGAGGAGTTCGGAACAGGCAGGAGGCAGACTGAAGCACCCTGCAATCCTCGGCGGTATGAGATGCGCCCCAAAAATTGGAAAGGTGTATCTCACACATACCGATACAAACTATCCCGCAATTTAATTGTTTTTACCCCAAAGGTGTAGATTGAATAGCGGAATAGAAAATATGATATCAAAAGGTGTATGTATCTCACACGTACAGAACCAGACTAGGCCCCGATTACTATTTTTTGTACCCCCAAAGGCAGGATGAGGTGTAGGAGGAGTTCAGAACAGGCAGGAGGCACACTGAAGCACCCTGCAATCCTCGGCAGTATGAGATGCGCCCCAAAAATTGGAAAGGTGTATCTCACACGTAGCGATACAGACTATCCCGCAATTTAATTGTTTTTACCCCAAGGGTGTAGATTGAATAGCGGAATAGAATATATGATATAAAATTGGTGATATTTCAATAGCACATGTGAGCAGCAGTGTCTTATATCAGTCAGCTCTGCTGCAGGCTATGGAGGGGGAAAAAAAAGAAAATTCCCCTTTTAAGTTTGTAATTTTTAAATAGATTAGTACAGACTATGCCACAATTTAATTTTTTTAACCCAAAAGGGTGTATATTGAATAGTGGAATAGAAAAAAGTGTATAACTTTTGAAATCACTCAATAATAGCACATGTGAACACAGCAGTGTATTATCACAGTCAGCAGCACTGAAGGAAAAACGCTGCACACAACTGACTGATAAAAAATGCTTTTTCTCCCTCCTCCTCAGCGGGCAAAAAGATTGTGTTCACACCACCCCACACACAGCAAAATCGATGTGGACCACTGACCCTGCCTATCTCCAGCCTCGCCCTAAAATGATCGATAAGATCGGTCACTGCCGGCACTGCAAACCCCCCCCACACAGCAAAATCGATTGTAGAACACTGACCCTAAATATCTCCAGCCTCGCCCTAAAATGCCCTAATATCTCGCCCTGCCTGCACTCCGACCTGTCCCTAAATTCTTTTCGGACACAATATGATTTTTGACTGTCTGTCCCTAATCAGCAGCCAGCACGTATGATGTGTGCTCTGTCCCTGTACTACAGCAGAATGACGCAGCGGCGATCGGTCTCGAACTTATAAAGACTTGGTCACATGCTTCAGATGGCCAATCACAGCTACTAATACATTTGTAGGCATGGCTGGGATGGCTTAAGGCACACCAGTTAAACGCTTGTTGATTGGCTGTTGAAAGCCCGCCATTAAAAGCGCGCCAATACATACAAACCCGGAAATAAAATGACCGAACACGGATTTTAAACCCGAACATACAGTAAAGTTTTCGGGTCCGTGTTCGGGTAACAAAAATCCAATTATTCGGCACGAAGACGAATAATACAGTCCGTGTTCGCTCAACACTAGTTGTAACCACACACTGGCATCTGAAGACATGCACTCGGACCAGGTACAGCCACCAAGACTACACTAAGCAATGGATGGATTCCTTATCCTCTCGATACTCCACAGTATATGATCCACCATATAAAGTAAAAAGAAGGCAGCACCATAGCGTAATAAAGTCTCAAAACTTTATTTATAACAGGTAAAAAGCCTCTTACTTGATGTCAGCAGACCAGGAGCATAAAACAATCGGTAATCTTTCTGGATAATGAGCGCAGGTGATTGCAGCACGGCTGGAAGCGAGCACGGCTCCGTCCTCCAACCGGACTGCTGGACTGCGGGTGACGTCACAAACTCCTCCTTCCATCCGCACGCGTTACATCCCTGGGGGCAGGACTTCTTCAGCGATGACTTTTCAATCAGCAAGATGGATCAAGGAGGCAAGGCTTGGAAGAATCACCAGAGAATAAATACACCTGGCTATCCACAGAAGCTTATGTATCGCCCACTGCCAGCTATACACCTCAGATTCGCGGATGGGTGACCTTACAACCTCTTTAAAGAGATTCAACCTCTCTATTTGTCCTGTTTACCATTATCATTGAAAGTGAAAGTAAAAGAAAATCCCCAAATTTTGTGTTGTCCCCAGAAAAGTAACCATGAGGCACAATCCAGTGCAGGAACCACATAGCCTGGCAAACGATACCGCTACATTGGCGAGTTGACGCATTTTGGGTGACACACCCCCTTCCTCAGCCAGCACACACAAATAACATAATATATATACTCTAGCAAACCTCTGTACAGCCCAAAAAGGGGGCAAGAACAGGGTCACAGACAGAGTCAAAGGTCAGCCTGGGTGATGACCACAATATGTATAAAAAATATATGATTACATGACATAAATGCTCAGAATGGTCCACTAAATGATCTAATAATTACAGCCACAGAGGCAAAGCATAACGTGTGGATGAAAAGGACAATACCTAGAAATGGCTCTAAAACCACACATGTACGGCTACTGCATATCCCTAATTGGCGGGGACAATGACCGCTAAAGTACAAGCGTCATCATGCCAACTTCCGACCTCCAACAGCAGATGATGCATCGGAAACACAGCATCACTGGTGCTGCAAGAAGGAAATGCCACAACCACAGCCCAGAGCTCAGAAGGAACGGCACACTCCTGTGCAGAGCCCAAAATACTTTAGAGTAGTCCGATCTAGTGTATTCCAATCACTGGCTCTCATGAATTACTTTCACCATTCATACTTTTTTTTTTGATGGACACAGCTTCCTTAAACTAAACATGATTTATTAATGGAGGACAGGTGGATGTTTGAAATGTGTGTCCCCTCCATTCACAGATCATGTTTCATTACCAGAAGCTGAACTATGGCTTCTATGATTGGCGGGTCTGGGCGGAAAGGATGGCATAGTTGAGCATGCTTCAATTAATTAATATTTCAAAGAATCCAGGGGCCAGCAGCACAAGGGACACACTGGATTATTAGTAAGTCATGTCCCTTATGCAGATTTTTTTTTTTATTAATTTTGACTAAAGATGGGCTTTCATTTCAAATGTAATTTTAAACATAATAAAACCAAACATTTAAAGTAACAACTAAAATACCATAGGCATGTACAGCCTATTACATTAGGGTTTGCACCCCCAAGCTTAAACACACATGAATTTCTCTGCAGCCTCAGCTATATGGGGCAGTGAATGAATGGAAAGTTAGAAAAACAAAAGTTTCCGCACTAGGATATGAGATTAATAATATAAACAAAGTAGGAAATGGCTGCAGCCCGCCTCTTTTCTATAATCCAGAGGATGTATAGTATGATAGAAAGAAAAAAGGGGGAAGACAGTGGCGCTGCCTAGAAGTGTCTATTAGATAATATTATGACCAAGTGGACAAAATATTATAAACATATAAATTGCCTGATGGAATTGGAATGGACTCAAAAGAAAGTGTTAAGTGCTCAAATGGAATGTCTAATAATTATACGTATGGAGATGTGAAATATAAATAAATAAATTAATTAAATTGGAAACTTGTGGTTGAGTATTGGTACAAGGAATCGGATCCTGAAAATTCTAGCAATAACAAATCCAATATAAAATTGCTTCAAATCAAAAAGTATTATAAAAATAGTTTTTAATAAATGTTATATATATAGTACTGCAATGAAAAGAAGCAGATCCGATAATACATATATAATATACTTGAATTGCACAATTTCATAAAACCTCAATTAAATATAAAGTGCAAAAAGTGACAAATAGTCCAGTTATCCAAAAATTGCATGAAGTGGTGGTTCCAAATATTGAAGTATAAATCAGTCCAAAGAGGTGTACATCAGGTGACTAAAAGTGCTATGGACTGCTTCAGGGGACTCCAGGTGTAGGTGATGCGACGGGACAGAACCGCACTTACCGGAAGTAATCACCCTTACAGGGTTAACAGGCCTGAAATCTTAGCTGGACATGGTGCTCACGGACCCTCTATCTATGGTGTCTGGGTTCCTATATGTAGCGTGGCCACTCTTAGTCCAGGGGTATCCAGGGAAGTGTGTATATGGAGGAAGAAAACTCATATAGTGTAGTACCGTTAGAAACAATAATTTATTTATAATGCAAAAAATGTTGATAATTGGACTGTTCCTTCTGTGTGAATATATATTGCAGTCGCGATTTTACTAGCACCAGTCACCTTATATACCTACTAATGCACATCACCATTCATTTCTTTTTTCACCTAGCGCTTACACTAGGGCTGTGTGAGTCACTCACACTACATGCCTTTGGTTATATTATTTACTGTCTATAAGAGTATATACACACCTCTTGGTCCAACAGCACTCCAGCATTTTAGTTTGTTTTGGTTACCCTTTTCGGATTCATATGGAATCACATTCCGGTCACTTCAATACTCTTTGGGTACATGTGATATTTGCGCTACTATCTGGGTTTATATACTATTTGCACTATTTGCCACTTTTTGCACTTTATATTTAATTGAGGTTTTATGAAATTGTGTAATTCAAGTATATTAAATATGTATTATCGGATCCGCTTCTTTTCATTGAAGTACTATATATATAACATTTATTATACACTATTTTTATGATACCTTGGAATTGAAGCACTTTTATATTGGATTTGTTTTTGCTAGAATTTGCAGGATCCGATTCCTTGTACCAATACTCAACCACAAGTTTCCAATTTATTTATTTATTTATTTATATTTCACATCTCCATACGTATAATTATTAGACATTCCATTTGAGCACTTAACTTTTCCTTTGAGTCCATTCCAATTCCAACTGGCAATTTATATGTTTATAATTTTTTGTCCACTTGGTCATAATTTTATCTAATAGACACTTGTTTATAGAATATCTATACAATTTTGGCCTTGATAAACAAATCAATAACAATTTTCCACAGTACAAGGGGTTGGAGGCAGTATCCCATCTTTGGCTGTACCTTGTGGACACTCTCCTAGCATTTTTAGTCAATTGCTCAACATTAGCAAACCATCTCCGTAGAAGTGTCTAAATGTTCTGAGATCAAAAAGCAGCCAACATTCCATTATTGATTTTGTGCATATGTCTGACACTAGGCTGCCATGAACACCCACAAATCTCAAGGCTCCATGTGCTCAAGTATTTTAGTACTGTGACTTTCTGACTGAAAACAAACATGCACAGCGGGAATGAAAACCTCTGGAGCCCAAGGTTTAAGTATGTTGGTACCAGGAAACCAGTTTACAAACCCAGATTATAACTTTGCATAATTGCAAAACACAAGGGATCTGGACCCCAAAAAGAATAATAAAGATTAGTATAAATAATTCTGGCTCAACTCAACTCCTTTGGCTCAACTATGCACAAATTGCTAGGGACAAATGAAAAATGCTGTTTGGCGCTGACTTGACGCTGGCTGGATGCCGGTCAACGCCGATTAGGGCTGGTTAACGCTGGCCTGCTGCCTGTTAACGCTGAACTGACATTTGACTGCTTTACTTAATGAAGAAGTCCTCTTTAAGCTCCCTTAAGCACTCCTTGCTGAGGTAGCTACATGTATACTCTGCTGCACTGCTGAACACTTCAGGGCCAACACCGGCGCCCCCTTTCACTCTCTTATCTTCAGGGCTTAGACACTGGCACCCCCTTTCCTAAGCCTTCTCTACTGGTTAGCTGGCTCCCAGGTCCCTCTGACCTTCTGGAGTGGTCCTCTCTCCTAGGCAGACCCCTGGGTGGTTTCAAGTACTCATGACACTGTTTTGCCTGAAACTTCTGCCCAGCAGCTCCACTCAGTCCACAGCACTCTGGATCCCTCTCTGCAGCCCAGCTCAACCTTCGTCCTCTAGGCCGACTGCCCAGGACACCTTCACTAGCGCTGACAGCAGGAGAGACAGCCATCACCCTCCTCCTGAGACTCTGCTTCCTGCCAAAGATGCCCTGTCACATGCTCCCCTCAGACTTATAACTCATCCCAGGGTGCATTGCAGAAAACTCCACCCACTGAGATAGCCATAAGCCCTGGTGTGCTATTGGCTAGGTTTCCTCCACTGTCCAATAAGAGCCCTCATTGGAAACAGTGGGGAGACTCCCTAGGCTCAACAGGTCACACCTGGAAACATGTGGCAGCCTAACTAAATGATCAGGCCACCCTGATGTGCAGACAGGGCTACCTATATGCTTTTTCCTAGCACCTACCTAGGAGGGGCTACATACAATAATATGCAATAGGAGGTTGGATTTACTAAAGTAAAATAGACTGTTCACTTTGCAAGTGCAATTGTACGCTGCAAGTACAGTTGCTCCAGAGCTTAGTTTCACACTGGTGCCACATGAAAGTCGCGCAACTGTTGACTTTGCCCTGCGACTTCGGTCCATCATCGATCCGACTTCCATGCGACTTTAATGAACAGGATCCGATTTTGATCTGAATTTGAGATGAGTGCGACTTGGGTCTTGAGGGGAAACCCCACGCCAAAATAAAATAAATTTAAAAAATTAAAACGCGTGGGGTCCCCCCAAAATCTATACCAGACCCTTATCCGAGCATGCAGCCTAACAGGCCAGGAAAGGGGTGCATGAGAGAGCACCCCCCCACACCTGAACCATACCAGGCCACATGTCCTCAACTTGCCGTCCTCATATTGATGGGGACACAGGGTCTTTCCCACAACGCTGGGCTGTGATTGTGGGCGTGTGTGGGCAGGGGCTTATCAGAATCTGGAAGCCCCCTTTAAGAGAGGGGTCCCCCAGATCCTGGCCCCCATGTGAATGAGTATGGGGTACATAGTACCCCTACCCATTCACCCAAAAAACAAAACAGTGTAGTGTAAGAAAAATAGGAGGCAGTTTTTGACAAGTCCTTTATTAAAAATGAATAAATGTCCCTGTGGTAGCTCCAAAGTCAATAACGATGGCGGCCGCTACCACCGACCCCAAGAAAATTTAAAAAACGCTCTTCCCCCGATTAACTTTCCTGCTGTTCTGGCAGGTCCAGTGTCTGACAGTTCTTATCTAACTATGGAACTTGGCTATGCAGTGGCGTCACCCAGAGACCCCGTCCCCTTGTGACGTCACGACCCATCATGCCCAGGGTGGTGACATCAAAAAGGGGCAGGTTCTTCAGATAAAATTACTGCATGGCCATGCTCCATAGTTATATAAGAGCTTTCAGACACCAGAGCTGCCAGAACAGTGAGAGCCAGCATCGGTGGAGGAGCTTTTTTTTTTATTTTCATGGGGTCAGTGGTGGCAGTGGCGACGGACATTGTTATTGACATTGGAGCTACCACATGGGACATTATTAATTTTAAATAAAAGGATTTGTCAAAAACTACCGCCTGTCTTTTGAACACTACACAGCGAATGGTTGAGGGTTTCTTTTTATCTTTTTTCCTTCTTCCAGTTTCTTTATTCTTCATCCAATCATATTTAGTGCTATACCACTATGGTTCTATTGCTGGAAACACTGATAAACTTTCATATTTTATACATCACGATCTTAAAAGCCCTGTATGTTATGAACTAGTGGTTCATTGGAAAAGACACGGAAAAAGAGAAAGTCGGCTTCCATGCCTATTTCTTCTATTTCTCCTATTTTCTCTCCTTTCTTTCCTCAGATATATGGACTGTTGCTCTCATGCTTTTATTCTTTTTTGTTTGTACTGTTTCACATTGAATAAAAACAGATTCAACATAATCATTAGCAAAAATGCTGTTTTTTAATTTTCCTTTCATGTGATTGGGTATTCCTTGCAAAGTGAAGCTTCATCTCACTTACTAAGCTCTGGAGCAACAATAGTTGCAAAGTGCACAATAAATTTGCGTTTGGAAAATTTGCCTAATGGTCAGGGTCGCCATGGGGGGGAGCCCATATACATTTGGAGGCCCGGATGTCCCAAAGGTTGTCTTTAATGCAGGCAAAAAGGGCAGCTTCCCTGGGGCCAGTCATTGTGGTGGGGCCCCAAACAACTGCCCCTTGAGCCCGCGCTAGTCGCGGTGCTACCACTATGGCTAGATTAACTGGTTTCCCCCTGTACATTTACCAGTCTCCCAACTTAGTCCTGCCTGAAAACTATTAGTTGCTAGGCCCAGCAACCAATCAGGTGCATGGAGGGCCCAGCATTCAGAGGAGGAAGATTTAACTTCCTCCTCTAGTGCTGCTCTACCTCTGCCTCGATTGCTGTACTTCCCAGCTTCCTGCTGACAACGTAATGGACTGAGAGTCCAAGGGGACCTGTCACCTGCTGTCTGGTCCGGGGACATGGCCGCTGGGCTGACTGCACGAGAGTCTGAGGGGACACTGCAGCTGAAGTGAGTAAGGGTACTGAGAGGGGAAAGTGAGCAGAAGAGTCCAGCTCCGGGGATACCTGCACACAGAGAAAAGGGGGGAGGAGACAAGGATTACACAAGTGCATTCTAGTGGGAGGGAGGACAACTCCCCAGTCCTATAGCAGTGTACACTGACTGCAACATCACTCCCTCCACAGAGATGTGGGGGAAGACTGATCCATCACCAAACAATCCACAGTACTTGTAGTATGTCTGCAGTCTCTGTCTGTTGTCTTCTGTAGTATGTCTGCAGTCTCTGGCCACCTACTGTAGCATGTCTGGAGTCTCTAACCATCTCTCGTAGTATGTCTGCAGTCTCTGACCGTCTCCTGTAGTATGTCTGTTGTGTCTGACCATCTCCTGTAGTATTTCTGCAGTCTCTGACCATCTCATGTAGTATTCTGCATTCTCTCACCATCTCCTGTAGTATTTCTTCAGTCACTGATCATCTCCTGTAGTATTTCTGCAGTCTCTGACCATCTCCTGTAGTATTTCTGAAGTCTCTGATGAGAGCTTCACTGCGTGTAGCCTGCTTGAGCGACTGTTCACTGTGGACTGCAGACAAAGTGTTGGACATCACATTTTTGGTAAATTGATTGACAATGTTGCTGGATGTGGGCCTGTGATGTGACTGTCTCTTTCCTGGATTGGGCTATCTCTTTGCTGAATATATGGGTATGTCTCTTTGCTGGATGGGGCTGTCTCTTTGCTGAATTTATGGGGATGTCTTTGCTGGATTGGGTCATCTCTTTGCTGGATTGGGCTGTCTTTTTGCTGGATTGGACTGCCTCTTGCTGTATGGGGATGTCTCTTTGCTGGACTGGGATGTATCTTTGCTGTATATATAGAGATGTCTCTTTGCTGTTTTATTGTTTATTTGCTGAATATATGGAGATGTCTCTATGCTGGATATTTAGGATTGTCTCTTTGCTGGATTGGGCCATATCTTTGCTGATTATATGGGGGTGTCATTTTGCTGAATACTGTACATGGGGCTGTTTCTTTACTGCATTGAGCCATCATTTTGCTGAATATAAGGGAATGTCGCTATGCTGGATTGGGCTATCTCTTTGCCTCTTATATGGGGATGTCTCTTTGCTGAATATATGAGCTGTCTCTTTACTGCATTGGGCCATCTTTTTTCTGAAAATAGGGAGCTATCTCTTTGCTGGATTGGGCCATCTCTTTGCTGACTATATGGGGCTGTCTCTTTGCTGAATATATGAGGCTGATGACTTAGAATACACTTTTCATTTTCATATATTAAAGTGGTTGTAAACCCTCACATATACCCAGTGAAGTGAACAGCCTCAGATGATACACAGAGATGAAACAAATCCTCCTACATACGTTTTACTTATATATCTGCAGTCTTCCCCTCTCTACACCCTTTAAAAAGTGCAGATCATGTTAAGAATCTTTCTTCATCGTTCAGCAGTACTTAGGGGTGGGTGATGAGACTGTAATTGCACTGTGTGGGAGCTGATTGGAGGAAAGGGACACACACCCCTCCACATAGGCAGAGGAACTAAGGAACGTGCAGAGCTATACTCTGAATAGACATTCTCCCTGCTTATATGCCTGTAAGCTCTCTCCATGACACGAATTTTAAGCTACTGTTATCTCATGTGTCAGAGAACTTGCCAGAAGTGACTCATGCTGACAACAGAGGAACGAAGCACCAGAGAGAAACTGCATTTTGGAAACAGATAAGTAAACACTACAAATATATGTGTATGTATGTATATGTGTACGTATTAGATCGAATTTCATGACAGGAGTTTACAACCACTTTAAGTTTTAGGTGGATGCGATCCTTCTTCCCTCAGCCCAAACACTGAAGATTGGTCGAGGATGGTCTTCCAGCATGACAATGACCCAAAGCATACAACAAGGCAACAAAGGAGTGGCTTAAGAAGAAGCACATTAAGGTCATAGAGTGTCCTACCCATTCTCCAGACCTTAATCCTATAGAAAATTTATGGAGGGAGCTGAAACTTTGGGTTGCCAAGTGACAGCCAAGAAGCTTTAAGGATTTAGAGAAGATCTGTAAAGAAGAGTGGACCAAAATCCCTCCTGAGATGTGTGCAAATCTGGTAACCAACTACAAGAAATGGCTTACCTCTGTGCTTGCCAACAAGGGATTATCCACCTAGTACTAAGTCATGTTTTGCTTGGGGGTCAAATACTTACTGTATTTTACTCACTGAACTGCAACTCAATTTATAACATTTGTATCATGTGTTTTTCTGTCTCTATCATTTAAAATAAACCTATGATAAAAAAAGTTATAGACCCTTAATTTCTTTGTAAGTGGGCAAACTTACAAAATCTGCAGTTGATCAAATAATTATTTTCCCCACTGTATATGGGACTGTCTCATTACTGCATTGGCCCATCTTTTTGTTGAATATATGGGACTGTCTCTTTGCTGGATTGGGCCATCTCTTTGCTGAATATTTGGGGATGTTCCTTTGCTGAATATATTGGGCTGATGACTTGAAATACACTTTTCATTTTCATATATTAAGTTGTAAGTGTGTTAAAATAAAAGTGGGTCCATTGAAGGACTCCGTGGGACGGCCAGTGGGCGAGCCCTGGGGAATGTTGGTGGTCAGGCCCAGGCCTAATGCTGTGTAAAGAGCCCTAAAATTTTCAATGGCTGCCCTTCCCATTGTGTCCTTTTTAGGACAGTTCCAAACAAATTGGAGCAGGTGCCAAAAAGCGATTTTACTCCAGTGGAGAACGCTTGGTTTGTTTTGTTGTGTGAGGTGTCCTTGATTTACTGTAAGTATATGATATTCATGGATACTTGTGAGGGCTATACAGTATAGGGAATCATGTGCAAGCTACATGGGGGTGGGTAGGGGGGGATATTTAAATAATCTTCTTCTGGCTTTGTTTTGTTTTGATTAAATGTGTTGATTACATTGCATGTGTAGATTATGTATATATATATATATATATATATATATATATATATATATATATATATATATATACACACACACAGTATCTCACAAAAGTGAGTACACCCCCTCACATTTTTGTAAATATTTTATTGTATCTTTTCATATGACAACACTGAAGAAATTACAATGTATAGTAGTCATGAGTTTACAGCTTGTATAACAGTGTAAATTTGCTGTCCCCTCAAAATAACTCAACACACAGCCATTAATGTCTAAACCGCTGGCAACAAATGTGAGTACACCCCTAAGTGAAAATGTCCAAACTGGGCCCAAATAAGCAATTTTCCCTCCCCGGTGTCATGTGATTCGTGAGTGTTACAAGGTCTCAGGTGTGAATGGGGAGCAGGTGTGTTAAATTTGGTGTTATCGCTCTCACTGTCTCATACTGGTCACTGGAAGTTCAACATGGCACCTCATGGCAAAGAACTATCTGAGGATCTGAAAAAAATAATTGTTGCTCTACATAAAGAGGGCCTAGGCTATAAGAAGATTGCCAAGACCCTGAAACTGAGCTGCAGCACAGTGGCCAAGACCATACAGCGGTTTAACAGGACAGGTTCCACTCAGAACAGGCCTCGCCATGGTTGTTCAAAGAAGTTTAGTGCACATGCTCAGCGTGATATCCAGAGGTTGTCTTTGGGAAATATACGTGCTGCCAGCAATGCTGCAGAGGTTGAAGAGGTGGGGGGGGGTCAGTTTGCCAGTGCTCAAACCATTGCCTCACACTGCATCAAATTGGTCTTCAAACAAACAGTTTGCTGAAGACAAGCAGACTAAGGGCATGGATTATTGGAACCATGTCCTGTGGTCTGATGAGACTAAGATAAACTCAGTTGGTTCAGATGGTGTCAAGCGTGTGTGGCGGCAACCAGGTGAGGAGTACAAAGACAACTGTGTCTTGCCTATAGTCAAGCATGGTGGTGGGAGTGTCATGGTCTGGGGCTGCATGAGTGCTGCTGGCACTGGGGAGCTATAGTTCATTGAGGAAACCATGAATGCCAACATGTACTGTGACATACTGAAGCAGAGCATGATCCCCTCCCTTCAGAGACTGGGCCGCAGGGCAGTATTCCAACATGATAACGACCCCAAACACACCTCCAAGAAGACCATTGCTAAAGAAGCTGAGGGTAAAGGTGGTGGACTGGCCAAGCATGTATTCAGTCCTAAACTCTATTGAGCATCTGCAGGGCATCCTCAAATGGAAGGTGGAGGAGCGCAAGGTCTCTAACATCCACCAGCTCCATGATGTCATCATGGAGGAGGACTCCAGTGGCAACCTGTCAAGCTCTGTTGAACTTCATGCCCAAGCGGGTTAAGGCAGTGTTGGAAATAATGGTGGCCACACAAAATATTGACACAATTTGGACTTTTTAATTTAGGGGTGTACTCACTTGTGTTGCAGTGGTTTGGACATTATTGGCTGTGTGTTGAGTTATTTTGAGGGGACAGCGAATTTACACTGTTATACAATCTGTACACTCACTACTTTACATTGTAGCAA
This sequence comes from Pelophylax lessonae, assembly GCF_965119305.1. NCBI lineage: Eukaryota > Metazoa > Chordata > Amphibia > Anura > Ranidae > Pelophylax > Pelophylax lessonae. The sequence goes on along the minus strand of NC_138779.1, from coordinate 149,696,471 downwards.
AGTGTCTTTTCTTCACTGTTGTCGAATGAAAAGATATAATAAAAAATTTACAAAAATGTGAGGGGTGTACTCACTTTGGAGAGATACTGTATAAACACTGCTCAAAAAAACACTTTGAAAACACATCAGAGCTCTGAATTCAAAGACACGCTGAAAATCAAAGTGAAAAAATGATGCTGCAGGCTAGTCCATTTTGCTGAACTTTCATTGCAGCATCTCAAAATGGTACTTTGTAGGTTGATAATCTTCATTCCCATCAAACGATGTGGCATCCTTTCGTTCCTAACACATTCACCTGTCCATATCAGTATAGATATTCAGCATGATATTTTTCCCCATTGAGATCTGATGTGTTTTCAAAGTGTTCCTTTAATTTTTTTGAGCAGTGTGTGTGTGTGTGTGTGTGTATATATATATATATATATATATATATATATATATCTGTATAAAAAGTGGTTGAAAAACACAGGGGGATTGTCAAACACTCGCCCAGCGCTTAAAATCTGAGAGTAAAAAAACACATAACCATAAAAGACCCGGTATAAAATATCATAAAAAGTTGCTGATCGCAGCTACTGTAAAAAAGAAGCAATGTAAAATGTAATGTAATAAATACTAAAACTCGCAATGTCCAGCATGAATCACATTCAGCAGCGCCTAATATGTATTCAACATATCCTGATCATATAGTCCTCATGTGAGAGAGTTATACCGCCAAAACAGTCTCTATTCAAAACAAGGCAGTTATTCCTCAAGTATTCGGTGTTCCCGGTGCTCTGAAATACTTAATCCGGTATAAGCCTTCACCACACCATCAGTGACCCCTTAATAGTGGGCACTCACCAGAGATAACATGGAAATACGCCTGTAAGCATTGGTTGCTTGAACCCTTGATACTCCGGACCACCTCTGCTCTCACCAGAAGGACTCCGCTTACCAGTCTCAGTCAGGGATCAGCTCATAACCATAAAAAATTTGGAAAGATAGGAGGCACAATAGTGTGATACCGTTTCAAAGAAGCTTTATTTAGTACCCACTCTTTCACATAAAAAAAACCCCCACATCCAATATGCTTACATCAAGATAGAAATATTCAAGCCTGTAATTAGGTAATCACGATGTGATGGCCTGCTCACAGTTCCTGCACCGGATCTCTCCGTATGGCTTATGGGTAAGCTCCGGAATTTGACCAAGACCTCAGTGACTACCCGAGAAACAGCGTGCCTGTGTCCTGACGCGTTTCGTCATGTGCGACTTCAACAGAGGACGGAGTTTTTCTTGTTCTCATCAGTCCACAGAACATGGTTCCAGTAATCCATGACCTTGGTCTACTTGTCTTCAGAAAACTGTTTGCAGGCTTTCTTGTGCATTATCTTTAGAAGAGGCTTCCTTCTGGGATGACAGTCATGCAGACCAATTTGATGCAGTATGCGGTATATGGTCTGAGCACTGACAGGCTGACCTCCCACCCCTTCAACCTCTGCAGCAATGCTGGCAGCACTCATACGTCTATGTCCCAAAGAGAACCTCTGGATATGATGCTGAGCACGTGCACTCAACCCCTTTGTTCGACCACGGCGAGGCCTGTTCTGAGTGGAACCTGTCCTGTTAAACCAATGTTTAGTCTTGGCCATAATGCTGCAGCTCAGTTTCAGGATCTTGGCAATCTTCTTATAGCCTAGGCCATCTTTATGTAGAGCAATAATTCTTTTTTTCAGATCCTCAGAGAGTTATTTGCCATGAGATGGCATGTTGAACTTCCAGTGACCAGTATGAGAGAGTAAGAGCAATAACACCAAATTTAACACACCTGCTCCCCATTCACACCTGAGACCTTGTAACACCAACGAGTCACTGGGGAGGGAAAATGGCTAATTGGGCCCAATTTAGACATTTTCACTTAGGGGTGTACTCACTTTTGTTACCAGGGGTTTAGACATTATTGGCTGTGTGTTGAGTTATTTTGAGGGGACAGCAAATCTACCTTGTTATACATTACATTGTAGCAAAGTGTCATTTCTTCAGTGTTGTCACATATAAAGATATAATACATTTTTTACAAAAATATGAGGGGTATACTCACTTTTGTGAGATACTGTATATACACTGTATTTGTATCAATAAATCCATATATTTTTGTACTTTGGGGTACTTTTGTTTGTAAATTCCAAAGTACTGTATGTTAAAGTCCTATTCAATAATGGAACAAATGCTAACAGGGAACGCTTGTATACAATTCACACTGATGAAAGAATTTACTATAATTAGAGAGCTGGAAATAGAGATAGTATGTCTCTTTTTTTATTCAACCTCCTCCCAGAGTTTGTAATAATAAAAATAAAATAGAAGTGAAAAGGTTCTGGTGCCCAAGCTATAGGCAAAAACAAAAAAAGAAAAATCATCCAGTACCTTAATGTGCTCCGTACAGTTGTGAGATTGTAAAGTAAAAGAAATGGTAACTTAAAATAATCAGTTAGTAATGTCAGCATTATATAACACATGCAGCAGCAGGTGTTGAGGCAATTAAGATGGAGGACTTTAATCTGGATGAGTTAATTCTGTATAGTTGGAATTCTTAAACCGCACATTGGACTTTACTGTTGGTTTAATTGACAGTTTCTTGCAGACAGGATGAAAGTAGCAGATAACAAAGAGCATTACCCATCAGCCGTCAACTTTACCCTCCTTTTGAATGTTTATACACAAATGAGCAAACCGCCATGTGACAGTACCCAGTGGAATGCCACTGTTTACAATGTTGCTTTTTGTGTAAGCACCTGTACAAGATATCAAGAAGTCCAAAGTTAACATACATTATTTTCGCAGTTATGTACTGTTGCCCAATGAATTTGCAGTTTGGGCTTGATAACTGGTGTTACATTGGACCATAAAAAATAATTGTGATGCACCAAAGCATAGGTAGCAAAATTGTAAAATCTTTCCCTTGACATGTTCTTTTACCTCTCACTCCAAACACATTATTTGATCATCCTTTCTCAAGCAGGATTTCTCCAGAAGATGCTAAAGGTTCCTTGCTTAGTGACCAGTGGCAGATTGATCTCAGACCTGACAGTGCCTGCATACAGGGCTGGCCCAAGACATTGTGCTGCCTGGGTCCGAGAATGAAATTCTGCCCCCCCCCCCCCAAAAAAAAAAAAAAAAATCATGCCCTCCAGAAGGTCCCCACATTCTATAGGACTATGAAAGCAGTCAGAGGAGTGTGAGTGTGTACGGAGTGACAGCAGGAGCAGGACAGGGCAGTAGACACTGGGCATATGAGCTCACCAGGCTTTCTACTGTCTATAGTGCCACAGTGCCCTGCAGGGCTGGGGGCATGGTACAGGAGAATGCAGTGCTGCGGGCATGGTACAGGAGAATGCAGGGCTGCGGGCATGGTACAGGAGAATGCGGGGCTGCGGGCATGGTACAGGAGAATGCGGGGCTGCGGGCATGGTACAGGAGAATGCGGGGCTGCGGGCATGGTACAGGAGAATGCAGGGCTGCGGGCATGGTACAGGAGAATGTGGGGCTGCGGGCATGGTACAGGATAATGCGGGGCTGCGGGCATGGTGCAGGAGAAGGCGGGGCTGCAGGCATAGTACAGGAGAATGCGGGGCTGCGGGCATGGTGCATGAGAATGCAGGGCTGCGGGCATGGTGCAGGAGAAAGCGGGGCTGCGGGCATGGTAAAGGAGAATGCAGGGCTGCAGGCATGGTGCAGGAGAATGCGGGGCTGCGGGCATGGTACAGGAGAATGCGGGGCTGCGGGCATGGTACAGGAGAATGCGGGGCTGCGGGCATGGTGCATGAGAATGCGGGGCTGTGGGCATGGTGCATGAGAATGCGGGGCTGCGGGCATGGTGCAGGAGGATGCGGGGCTGCGGGCATGGTGCAGGAGAATGCGGGGCTGCGGACATGGTACAGGAGAATGCAGGGCTGCGGGCATGGTACAGGAGAATGCAGAGCCGAACGGGCTTTGCCGAGCGGCGGCAGCGGCGCATGCGCAGTGTGCATGTCAGGCCGGCCGCGGGTCACCTTTTTTTTTTTTTTTTTTACCTGATAGCAAAAGAAGAGAAGAGGCGACCGGGACCCATGGTAGGGCCGGCCATGTTAACAGGACATATAGATTTTATTGAAAAATTACAATTTCAAAGATATGCATAAAAAGCAAGCAAAGTAAGATACATCACATGTGCATTTAGGAAGTGACCACACAAGTACAGGGTGAAGGCTCAAAACCCGACTAGTTTCGGAGCTAAACAATTACTCCTTCTTCAGGGGGGAGACGAGACCCTGGGTGGTGGTCTGTAGATAATTAATTAGGTAGACATCAGTCAAATATAACAATAATGCAGTCATGTATACATTACAATAATTAGTAGAACAAGACATTTTCTCAAGATAAAGAAGAATTGTAACTTACATTCTATGCAGTGATGAATGGCACTCTATACCTGCCGGGATGTATTAAAATCAGATGCTGTCCAGTAGAGGTCTGCAACAATATCACATTAACATTCAAGACCACAGATATATATATATATACATGATACATGCAGGCAGGCTTTGATTCCTTATCCCCTTTTCTTTCTTCCTTTTCTTTTCTTTTTTATTGTTCCCAATCTCCCAGCAGATGCCTATATGTCTCCCTGAACCACCTCTAGGCTATAGGAAATGCCTTTCTTCCCCTGGCAAGCAAATTGATATATATTAAAGGTCAAATGATCTCGTAATGAGCCACAAGGGGGCGTTCACTTAGAAAATCCTTTCTGGATTTTATCCCCATACATTTTTCCTTTTTGCTCCATTCCTCTTTATTTGTTGAAAACAGAGGAAGAACCTCATAATTTATATATACCTTATTTAATTTCTCTTTGCCCACAGCCAGACGAAACAATGGGTAAATGTATGGCCATCCAGCTCGCTCCAGGTAAATAGCCCGGCACGGTAAGCGGCCGCCACCTAGTGGCGAGCGGCAACATGAGTCTTCAGCTCTGCACCAATCTCGCGAATTGCGAGATGTCCAGACGATGACTCACACTATGCCCCGCCTGCGTTCCACGCGAGCGGGTCATGTGACGTGCCGGTGGTGCGCAGGAGCCGACCGCACTTCCGCCATGCCCGACAGCCGAGCAGTGGATGCGGGAGAGCGCCCGGCCCCCCCACACCAGGGACCCCACCAGGCAATCAACGGAAGGAAAACGCAAATCAATCCAGCTAAGTAAATACAGCTGTGAAGTCAATCTGACTTCACATTTAAACCCCCGAATCATAGCAGTGAGCCAATTGCTCGCTTGCTGTGAATACCGAGGGCTGTTTGTCTGGCATGATCCAGGCCGTTTACTATCTGAACAAGGTAACTGATATATTCGATTTTTACACTTAAAAAAACTTCCTTTTTTTTACCTTTTATCCTTGTGTTTTGGAGGTGACTATCTTATACTATTGGCTATACTAAAATGAAGAGATATAAATCTAATAACTTTTAGAACGTGGTATAGAGAATAACCTGCTCTGTAAGACCAAGTAAACTTACCCCTCCTTTTACCCTTTTTTGTTTTGAAGCTTTGGAGAAATATGAAATCTTATGCCTCCAAATATAATATGTACATTCTAGCAAGAATGTTCAATCCTTTTTTATACCTCCATGCATTATCCACTTTCTTTTTCTAAAGGAACAGTCACCTCCAATCACTGGATTTTTGAAGTTACTTGTTCCTTACAATTTCACATTTCCTCCTTCCAGCTGATCAGCCACCAATTTGGGATCCAGCTATCCTTACCTGGTGCCTCCTGAGAGCCACCCATGAGAGAATGGCATAATCTTTTCCTTCACAACATATGTGGATGAGGTCTGAGTACCCCATTTTTATGTTGTGATTCAGCCAGAGTGCAGGTTCGGAGGAGCATAGACAGCATCTGATTTTAATACATCCCGGCAGGTATAGAGTGCCATTCATCACTGCATAGAATGTAAGTTACAATTCTTCTTTATCTTGAGAAAATGTCTTGTTCTACTAATTATTGTAATGTATACATGACTGCATTATTGTTATATTTGACTGATGTCTACCTAATTAATTATCTACAGACCACCACCCAGGGTCTCGTCTTCCCCCTGAAGAAGGAGTAATTGTTTAGCTCCGAAACTAGTCGGGTTTTGAGCCTTCACCCTGTACTTGTGTGGTCACTTCCTAAATGCACATGTGATGTATCTTACTTTGCTTGCTTTTTATGCATATCTATGAAATTGTAATTTTTCAATAAAATCTATATTTTTTATATAAAAAAAAAAAAATTTGTGTATATGTGAGTGCCTAAAAAGTCCCACCAATAGGGGAAAACTTCTTCTTGAATTGTTATAGGGATGTGGCACCACCAATAGCACCCAACACAGGTACCTCTTTCATGTTAACAGGACAGGTTCCACTCAGAACAGGCTTCGTCATGGTTGACCAAAGAAGATATAATAAAATATTTACAAAAATGTGAGGGGGGTACTCACTTTTGTGAGATGCTGTATATTACCTCACATATTTCATAGTATAAAATATTGTACAAAATTGGGTTACAACATTAAAAAGTATGATCCACATGGTATCGCCCACAGCTGATGATTTGGCTTGCAGTTATAGGATTACTGGTTGGCCTACTCACCTAAGGGATGTTTCGAAATATTTATAGCAATTATCTTCTTCGGGAATAAGATACCACCCTGGAATATAAATAATATCCATATATTGCAAATTATACACAATAGTTGAACCATCATGATAGAAAACAAAGAGAAAAAAACGTACATAATTTGTCGCACCAGTCTTATATAGAAAAAGGAAAGTCGGAAGCCATGTAAGTAAACTCCCGGGCTTTACTTCAGCATATGACATCACTTCTGGTCCGCGTCTGCCTCCACTCTCTGGGCTGAGAGTTCGGAGAGCACAGAGCACCAGGGGGGCAGAAAATATATGAAGAGTTCAGGCACCCCACTAAGACACACGCAATAAGGATTAATCCATGGGTTTTCTCACTTTATTATTATGTAATTCAGCACATTGTATAACAAGTAATGGACTTTGAATTTTATGCAACACTGCATCACACCAATTTAATTTTAATGTACTTTGAATATTTAAACCATTAAATTGGATTAGGATTTTTTATTTTGAATATAGTTGCATAAGTGGATTTGACACGATTTTAAGAAAAAAATTATTGCACCAATCACTGTTAACTTTAACTTAATATTGTTTTTAGATACACTAACAAATAAAGCCAAACTCCAGCTGACACTTTATAAGCAGTTAAAGCAAACAGTTTTTTTTCCTTTTGGGATAAAGGGTTTGCATGGATAAATAAAAGCTGATCATTCTAATCATCCCTGCTAATGTTAAGTGGTTTGTTTCATCCATGTAAACTGATACATTCTGCTGGGGAGTTTGTGCTTTTGGAAAACAACAGACTTGCTGGTGGCTCACCAGATAAATAGAAGAAAGAAAGTCTAAAAAAGGAAACAAGTGCAACCATTACAACTAATAATTGGTAAGATGCAATATCATAAATGTTTGCTTTTGGGTTTAATATGTTACCAATATATTGGGACCAATCCTGTTTAATTTATTCATAAATGATCTAGAGGAGGGGATATCTAGTACAATCTCAGCATTTGCGGATGATACTAAACTAAGCATGCCAATATCTTCTATGCAGGATGTGGAAACCTTACAAGCAGACCTGAACAAAATAATGGGGTGGGCAACTACATGGCAGATGAGGTTTAACCACTTAACGACCAGCCACGTAGATCTACGTCAGCTGACTTTGCAGGGTTATACCGGGATGATGCCTCTAGCTAGAGGCATCATCCCGGTACCGTTGTTTAGAGCCGACGGTTGGCTTTCCGTCGGTAATGACCGATGCTTTGAAAAACGGCTGTATGCAAAAATGCTGTTTTCGGCGTTTTGCATACAGGGAAGTGTAGTGGAGGGGTCTAGGGTCTTTTAGACCCTAGATCCCTCCATAAAGAGTACCTGTCACTACATATTGGTGTCACAAGGGATGTTTACATTGCTTGTGACAGCAATAAAAGTGATCAGATTTTTTTTTTTTAAAAAAACCTGTAATAAAGTTAAAAAAAAGAAAAAATAAATAGGAAAAAAAAAATGTAGCCGCCCCAGTCACCGTTAGCTCGAGCACAAAAAAAAACGTATACGTAAGTCGAGCCGCGAATGAAATCGCTGTTCAAACCACACATGTGAGGTATCGCCGCGATCGCCAGAGCGTGGGCAATAATTAAAAAAAAGAGCTACACTCTAACTCTAAACTGGTAACCGTTAAATAAATTTAAAACGTCGCCGATTGAGATCTCTATTGACCGTAGTTTGTCGCCATCCCACGGGGGGGGGGCGCAATTTTAAACCGTAACATGTTGGGTATCTATTTACTCGGCGTGACATCATCTTTCACAATATACAAAAAAATGGGCTAACTTTACTGTTTAGTATTTTTTAAATGCAGTGAAATGTGATTTTTCTAATTTTTTCCAAAAAAATGGCGTTTTAAAGACCGCTGCGCAAATACCGCGCGACAAAAAATTTTGCAATGACCGACATTTTATTCTCCAGAGTCTTTGCTAAAAAAATATATATAATGTTTGGGGGTTCTAAGTAGTTTTCTAGTAAAAAATACTGGTTTTAACTTGTAAACAAAAAGTGTCCGAAATAGGGCTAGGGGTAAAGTGGTTAATGTTGAAAAATGTAAAGTAATGCACTTGGGGGCCAGAAACCAGAAAGCAAGCTACTCACTAGGGGGGGAACCTCTGGGTGAGTCTAGGATGGAAAAAGACTTAGGGGTACTGGTAGACAACAGGCTTGGCAGTGGCATGCAATGCCAAGCCGCTGCAAGCAAAGCCAACAGAATGCTGGGATGTATAAAAAAGGGGATTCACTCCAGAAATAAAGAGATTATTCTCCCTCTCTACAAGACTCTGGTCCGGCCACATCTGGAATATGCTGTCCAGTTCTGGGCACCGGTCCTCAGGAAGGATGTGCTGGAACTGGAGAGAGTCCAGAGAAGGGCAACAAAAATAATTAGGGGAATGGAGGACATCGGCTATGAGGAAAGACTACAAGCACTAAACTTATTCTCTCTGGAGAAGAGACGATTGAGGGGGGATATGATATCAATGTACAAATACTGTACTGGCGACCCTAGCATAAGGAACAAACTATTCAGAGTAAGGGAATACAATAAGACACGTGGCCACTCACTAAAACTAGAGGAAAGGCGGTTTAACCTTAAAATGCGTAAGGGGTTCTTCACTGTAAAAGATGTGGAATTCTCTTCCACAAGCAGTCGTATCAGCAGGGAGCATTGATAGTTTCAAAAAACTATTAGATGAGCACCTTAGAGACCACAACATACAGGGGTATACAATGTACGGTTAAAAGCAAACACACACTCACATCATAGGTTGAACTGGATGGACTGATGTCTTTTTTCAACCTCACTAACTATGTAACTATGTAACCAAACCCAGGACCCTGCATTTACTATATCTGGTCCTCTATAGTACACAGAACATGGAAATGCAATTATTTTAGTAAATATAAACTGCTAAATACCTTTTCTATTCAGCAGTAGTTTGACTTCTATCAATGTCTGGTTAAAGCTTGTAGGAGGAATTTTCATTCTACTCTGACTGTCTTATGAGGCTGCATGACCCCTGACCCTCTGTCTGGACAATCCTGATTGGCCCTCTGCTGATCACATGCACCCTCCAATGAAAAAAAAAAACTCTCTAGCAATACTCACCAAACTGAGCATGCCCAGAGTGACTCCAAAGGCTCTGTACTATCAGGAGATGGATTGGGGACACTGGAAGAAGGGGAGGATCAGAGAAGACAGAATCAGACAGCCTTTTTATACAATGTGGAGCATTAACCCCTTAGGTTTCACAGTGAGTATAACCAGGGCTGCCATCAGGGGGGTACTACCGGTACTCCTGTATGGGGCCCGGGCACATGGGAGCCCGGACAGCAGGAGGATCAGTGGGGAGGTGGATCAATAACAAACCGATGCACTGTGTGCCTCTTCCTCCACCAGCTGAAAGTCGGTTTCTCTCCCTCTCCCTCTTGCCAGCTTTCAGCTGCTTGTCCCCACCCACACTCAGAGCCGGGACAAGGAGATGACAGTCTGGAGAAGTGATAGAGAGAAAAGACCCGGAAGGAGGTGCGCTGTGTTGTGCTCTCCAGGCTCTCCCCTCCTGTCAGAACAACACTCATCCATGCAGCACAGAAGTCAGGATCTTACATTGCATCGGACTGTACGTACACGCACACAAACACACAGTTTGAATACTGCTCCCTACCTCATCTCCCGACAGCAGGAAATGTGGGTAGGGGGCGGTAATTAAACTGTGTGTGTGTGTACAGTCTGATGCAATGTAAGAGCGATCCTGTCTCCTGTGCTGCATGGACGAGTGTTGTTCTGACAGGAGGGGGGAGCACAACACAGTGCACCTCCTCCTGGCTTTGTAGTGGTTTCCCCCTGTCGGTTGGAGAGGTGGGGGGGGGGGGGGGTAGAGCTTAGAGGAGCTTATGGTAAAATTGTACCCAATGAGGGTGGAGAGGGAATATTAGTGGGAAAATAATATATGCCTGGGATGTTTGTGCAGGAGGAGGAATTGGTAACTCTTTGTGCTAGGAAGTGTAATGGGGATTGGGGGGGGGGGTTGGTAGAAGGAGGAATTTGGGGGGGGGGTTATGTGCTAGTAGGAGGGTTTGGGGGATGTGAGCCAGAAGGTGGATTGGGGGGGAATGTTTGTGCTCGGAGCGGTCCTGGGAGATTTGTGCTAAGAGGGGGATTAAGGGGGATTTGTGCTGGGGGGGTTGTGAATTTGTGGAGGGATGGGGGGGTATTGTGCTGGGAGGGAAGATGGGAATTGGTGATCAGTGGAGGGATTTGAGCTATTTGTGCTGGGAGTGGGGTTCTAGGAGGAGACATTAAGGGGAACTTGTGCTGGGAGGGGGAATGGGGTGGAATTTGCGCTAGGAGGAGAGATTGGGGGGAATTTGTGCTGGGAGGAAAGATTGGAGGGATTTGTGCTAGTTTAGGGAATTTGAGAAAAAAGAGGATGTGTGCTAGACAGGTGATTTTTTGGGGTGAGGAAGATTTCTCATAGGAGGGGGAATTGGAGTGGGATTTGAGCTGGGAGATGGGATTAGGGGGCAAAGATTTGTGCTGGAAGGGGGGATATTTGCATTTTTGTTTGGGGAGAATATTGGCTTGTAGACAGAATTTATGCTTAGAGGGCGAATGTGCTGATTAGTGCAGTTTCTGTATGGGGCCCTGGGATTTCTACCGGCATTATAACAAGCATGCTCAAGGCTCCATTCACACTTGTACAACTTGTCATGCAACTTTGGACATCAGAATTGCACGACATGTCGTTCCCCATGTTTTCCAATAATGCTTATTCATGTATGCGTAACTTAAAGTTGCAGCAACTTCAAAGTAGTTCATGTACTACTTTGCACAAACAAATGATTACTGCCCACACCTGTAACTGGTCTCTGCAGCAAGGAGCATTGGAAGGGCAACGCATGTAACAAGACAAAAAGTATTCCAAGCTCTCCTTACCAACCAGTCTGCCACCAACCAAATTGACCTGTCCAACAGTACACATTAAAAACAAGGGTTTAGTTGCACACATTTGCAAATACATGCGTAAGCCACAGAGTCCCGACAAGGCACCCCATTATCTGTGGTCCTAACTCTAAATTCTGTGAGTCTCCAACAATGGCAGCAGATGCAGATAATGGGGTGCCTTGTCGGGGCTCTGTGGCTTATGCAAGTATTTGCAAATTTGTGCAACGAAACCCTTGTTTTTAACGTGTACTGCTGGACAGGTCAATTTGGTTGGTCGCAGACTGGTTGGTAAGGAAAGCTTGGAATACTTTTTGTATTGTTACATGTACTACTTTGGTCTGACTTTCATGCAACTTGGGGGCCATAGACTTCAATGCTAACCCTCAGAAGTTGCATGAAAGTCATACCTGAATGTTATACAATGCAACTTGTGTGCAACAGTTGTCCATTAAAACTGGTAAAAGCCAAAGTCCTATCCAAGTTGCACCCATCCAAAGTTGCGTCAAAGTTGCACCAAAGTTGCACTCCAAAGTCGGTGCAACTTTGGAGTCCTACAAGTGTGAAAGGGGGCCTTACTGCATATACAGACTGATTTTACTGTTGTAGGTTTGGGCCCCTTTCAAACTTGTGTGACCTGAAAGTCGTGCGAATTTGCCACAACTTTGACTGGACTTGAAGCAACGCCTGTGTAATCTTGAGGTCTATGAACCGCAAGTCATATCAAAGTAGTGCAGGGACTACTTTGAAGTCGTGCGACTTGAAGTCGAACAGATATAAACGGTACTCATTGGAAATCATGGGGTACGACTTGTAATGCAACTTTTCAGTTCCAAGTCACAGGACTAGTCACACAAGGGGCCTTAGTAACACTTTAACCTCTTACGGACCGCCCGCCGTCTTTTTACTGCGGCAGGGTGGCCCTCCTGCGCAAACCAACGTAGACCTACGTTGGCCACGCGCCTGCAGCTAGGGGAAGCGCGCCTGCAGTAGCGGGGGAAGCTGATGTAGCGGGAAGGGGGCTCCGATTGCCGCCTGACACCCACGATCGCTCCCCGCTGAGAGAGAAGGACGGTCAGCTGTTGTAAACACAGCTGACCGTTCTTCTCTCTGGAATGATCACAGAGCCCCTGTGATCCTTCTATATAGGATCACATGTCTCTATGATCATTTCACAAGCCACATCCCCCCCCACAGTTAGAATCACTCCCCTAGGCTCACATTTTATCCTTTGATCACCCACAATGGTAACCCCTTCCCTGCCAGTGTCCTTATTACAGTAACAGTGCATATTTTTAGCACTGATTACTGTAGTAATGTCACTAGTCCCCCCCAAAAGTGTCAAAAATATCAGTTAGGGGTCCGATCTGTCCGCCGCAATGTCGCAGTCCCACTAAAAATCGGGGATCACCGCCATAACTAGTAAAAGTAAAAAAACAATAAAAATGACAAATCTTTCCCGTAGTTAGTAGACACAATAACTTTAGCGCAAACCAATCAAAATACGCTTATTGTGATTTTTTTTTTTTTTACCAAAAATATGTAGCAGAAAACAAATTGGCCTAAAATGTTAAAAAATTTTGATTTTTAAATTTATTTATTTTTTTTTTTAGAATGTTATATAGCAGAAAGTGAAAAATATTGTTTATTTTCTTTTCCAGAATTGTCGCTCTTTTTTATTTATAGCGCAAAAAATGTAAATCGCACAGGTGATCAAATACCACCAAAAGAAAGCTCTATTTGTGGGGAAAAAAGGACATTGTCGGTTAAAGTAACGCAGTGCCGAATCGCAAAAAATGGCCTGGTCATTAAGGGGGCAAATCCTTCCGGTCCAGAAGTCATTTCAGCTTTGACCAAGTTGTTTTCTCTAACTGAACTGATGAAAAAGAAAATCCCTATACTGTCTAGGAGGGATGTTTGGATCAGAAAACCAGATGAACAGAGCTACAAATCTTTTGAAAGTAAAGACGGTTCACATGTATGTATTCAGTGTGTATTGCCTAGAACAGAGCCTAACATGTATGCAGACTTTAAAAGTCACTATTATCGATTTATGTAATTTATTTTGTTTTAAAAGTATATTAAAGGTAAAAATATGGAGTAAGTAGAAACTATATTTTAAACTCTAAGTTTAGGTAATGCCAGGAAGCCTTTTCCATGATGAGAAAGAGTAATTGGCAAATTATACATGGCTGAAATTGTATCCTTCATTCTTCTTAATGAAATGATGCAAACCTCATGCTGCTTTCCCCACTAGGATGAAATCCTCTATTTTCCATCTTTGATCAAAAAATGTACAACTTGCCATTTCTCCATTCTGTGGGCTTGGCGTAGTTGGCAGGTGAACACCCATTTGTTGTTTTTTAAAGTCTTTGTTGTAAATAAGTCCTCATCTACAGTAGTACTCACCAATACAAAATTCTAATTGTCAACAAACATAATGTGATATAATTGGTTTGTTTGCCTAAGTAAAGAATACCCAGAATCTGGAAGCCCCATTCAAAATGAATGGTGGCCCAGATACCACCCCCATCCAGCATGACTGAGTAAAGGGTACATAGTATCCCTAATTCATTAACAGATATAAATTAAATAAGTATACTGTACCTTTGACAAGAGTTTTATTAAAAAAAATAAAAAGCCCTACAATGTAAATCCATCGTCAATTACATCAGGGCTCAAAATTTGAAGTCATGAGCTACGAGCCAGGCCTTAATGCCTCGTACACACGCAACGATTGTTGGCCATGAATTTTTGGCCAACGTCCGATCGGCCGATTGTCGGCTTGTTAGTATGATGCTTCCGACAATCAACTCAGACTTTTTCGGCCGAACAAAATCTGGTGTGAATGCTATAAAATTTTTGTTGGCCGTCAACAGAACGGCCGATTGTTCGTCAGTCAGTACAGATTTCGGCAGACAAAAATCTACTAATTGGAACACGCATGATCGGAACCAAATAACGACCCGGAAGAATATTCTCAAGAAAACTAGCCATTTTATCAAGAAAGAACTTTCGTCTGACAGCAGTCCAAAAAATATATGAAATGCGGAGCACATGCTCATCTTGGTAAATGTGAGAAGAAGGAAGATGCTGCTCATAATTCTATACTTTACAATTAAAAAGGCATGTGTTCTGTTATGATGATGATAATGATTTGGCTATTCTATATGGTGCATCAAATTTTAAAATTAAATATTTTAAACTCTTCACCATTCTCTTTGTATTTTGACTGCAAAGATCTAACTATTGATATGTCCCTTTATTCATTTTGGAATTAATGTATAAAACATATACTGCTGCTTACTCCCAATATTCTACATTTTAATAAAGATAGGCAAATAGTTTTTTTAACATCATATTTATTTTTGAAAATAGAAAATCCAACATAAATATATAAATACTCTCCGTATTTTAACTATTAAAATAAAAAAGGACATTTCCGCCTCATATAAATTATAAATAAATAAAAAGGGCTAACACAAATAACAGGGTCAAAATTAGGGGCAATTATAATTGGGCATACCGGTTCTCATGTTGACATGAGTAGGGTTGAGCGAACACGGACTGTATTATTCGTGTTCGTACCGAATAATTGGATTTTTGTTGCCCGAACACGGACGCGAAAACTTTACTGTATATTCGGGTAAAAATCCGTGTTCGGTCATTTTATTTCCGGGTTTTGTATGCATTGGCGCGCTTTTCATGGCGGGCTTTCAACAGCCAATCAACAAGCGTTTAACTGGTGTGCCTTAAGCCATCCCAGCCATGCCTGCAAATGTATTAGTAGCTGTGATTGGCCATCTGAAGCATGTGACCAAGTCTTTATAGGTTTGAGCCAGCGCCGCTGCGTCATTCTGCTGTGTTAGTTCAGGAACAGAGCACACATCATACGTGCTGGCTGCTGATTAGGGACAGACAGGCAAAAACCATTTGTGTCCGGATAGAATTGAGGGACAGGTCGGAGTGTGTTAGGCAGGGGGAGTTGTAGGGCATTTTAGGGCGAGGCTGCTGATTTTTAGGGTCAGTGTTCTACAACCGATATTGCTGTGTGGGGGGGGGGGGGGTTTGCAGTGACCGATCTTATCAATCCTTTTAGGGAGATAGGCAGGTGTCAGTGGTCCACATCGATTTTGCTGTGTGTGGGGTGCAGTGAACACAATCTTTTTTGCCCACTGAGGAGGAGGGAGAAAAGTCTTTTTCTATCAGTCACTGTGTGCAGCGTTTTTCCGACCTTCAGTGCTGTGCTGTGCTGACTGTGATCATACACAGCTGTGTTCAGTGTTCACATGTGCTATTATTGAGAGATTTCAAAAGTTATACACTTTTTTCTATTCCACTATTCAATATACACCCTTGGGTTAAAAAAATTAAATTGTGGCATAGTCTGTACTAATCTAGTTAAAAATTAAAAACTTAAAAAGGGGAATTTTTTTTTTTCCCTCCATAGCCTGCAGCAGAGCTGGTCCACATCGATTTTGCTGTGTGTGGGGTGCAGTGAAAACAATCTTTTTTGCCCACTGAGGAGGAGGGAGAAAAGTATTTTTCTATCAGTCACTGTGTGCAGCGTTTTTCCTTCATTGCTGCTGTGCTGACTGTGATAATACACTGCTGTGTGTGTTCACATGTGCTATTATTGAGTGGTTTCAAAAATCATACACTTTTTTCTATTCCACTATTCAATATACAGCTTTGGGTTAAAAAAAATTAAATTGTGGCATAGTCTGTACTAATCTAGTTAAAAATTACACTTAAAAGGGGAATTATTTTTTTTTTCCCTGCATAGCCTGCAGCAGAGCTGAATGATATAAGACACTGCTGTTCACATGTGCTATTGATAAATCACACCAATTTTATATCATATTTTCTATTCCGCTATTCAATCAAAACCTTTGGGTATAAACAATTAAATTGCGGGATAGTCTGTGTTGGTACGTGTGAGATACACCTTTCCAATTTTTGGGGTGCATCTCATACTTCTGAAGATTTGAGGGTGCTGCCTGTTCCGAACTCCTCCTACTCCTCATCCTGCATTTGGGGGTACAAAAAATAGTAATTGGGGCCTAGTCTGGGTCTCTACGTGTGAGATACATACACTTTTTTTGATAATATTTTCTATTCCTCTATTCAATCAAAACCTTTGGGTATAAACAATTAAATTGTGGGATAGTCTGTGTTGGTACGTGTGAGATACACCTTTCCAATTTTTGGGGTGCATCTCATACTTCTGAGGATTTGAGGGTGCTGCCTGTTCTGAACTCCTCCTACTCCTCATCCTGCCTTTGGGGGTACAAAAAATAGTAATTGGGGCCTAGTCTGGGTCTCTACGTGTGAGATACATACACTTTTTTTGATAATATTTTCTATTCCGCTATTCAATCAAAACCTTTGGGTATAAACAATTAAATTGCGGGATAGTCTGTGTTGGTACCTGTGAGATACACCTTTCCAATTTTTGGGGTGCATCTCATACTTCTGAGGATTTGAGGGTGCTGCCTGTTCCGAACTCCTCCTACTCCTCATCCTGCCTTTGGGGGTACAAAAAATAGTAATTGGGGCCTAGTCTGGGTCTCTACGTGTGAGATACATACACTTTTTTTGATAATATTTTCTATTCTGCTATTCAATCAAAACCTTTAGGTATAAACAATTAAATTGCGGGATAGTCTGTGTTGGTACCTGTGAGATACACCTTTCCAATTTTTGGGGTGCATCTCATACTTCTGAGGATTTGAGGGTGCTGCCTGTTCCGAATTCCTCCTACTCCTCATCCTGCCTTTGGGGGTACAAAAAATAGTAATTGGGGCCTAGTCTGGTTCTGTACGTGTGAGATACATACACTTTTTTTGATAATATTTTCTATTCCGCTATTCAATCAAAACCTTTGGGTATAAACAATTAAATTGCGGGATAGTCTGTGTTGGTACGTGTGAGATACACCTTTCCAATTTTTGGGGTACATCTCATACTTCTGAAGATTTGAGGGTGCTGCCTGTTCCGAACTCCTCCTACTCCTCATCCTGCCTTTGGGGGTACAAAAAATAGTAATCGGGGCCTAGTCTGGGTCTCTACGTGTGAGATACATACACTTTTTTTGATAATATTTTCTATTCCGCTATTCAGTCAAAACCTTTGGGTATAAACAATTAAATTGCGGGATAGTCTGTGTTGGTACCTGTGAGATACACCTTTCCAATTTTTGGGGTGCATCTCATACTTCTGAGGATTTGAGGGTGCTGCCTGTTCCGAACTCCTCCTACTCCTCATCCTGCCTTTGGGGGTACAAAAAATAGTAATTGGGGCCTAGTCTGGGTCTCTACGTGTGAGATACATACACTTTCTTTGATAATATTTTCTATTCCGCTATTCAATCAAAACCTTTGGGTATAAACAATTAAATTGCAGGATAGTCTGTGTTGGTACCTGTGAGATACATACACTTTCTTTGATACACTTACATACACTTTCTTTGATAATATTTTCTATTCCGCTATTCAATCAAAACCTTTGGGTATAAACAATTAAATTGCGGGATAGTCTGTGTTGGTACCTGTGAGATACACCTTTCCAATTTTTGGGGTGCATCTCATACTTCTGAGGATTTGAGGGTGCTGCCTGTTCCGAACTCCTCCTACTCCTCATCCTGCCTTTGGGGGAACAAAAAATAGTAATTGGGGCCTAGTCTTGGTCTCTACGTGTGAGATACATACACTTTTTTTGATAATATTTTCTATTCCGCTATTCAATCAAAACCTTTGGGTATAAACAATTAAATTGCGGGATAGTCTGTGTTGGTACATGTGAGATACACCTTTCCAATTGTTGGGGTTCATCTCATACTTCTGAAGATTTGAGGGTGCTGCCTGTTCCGTACTCCTCCTACTCCTCATCCTGCCTTTGGGGGTACAAAAAATAGTAATTGGGGCCTAGTCTGGTTCTGTACGTGTGAGATACATACACTTTTTTTGATAATATTTTCTATTCCGCTATTCAATCAAAACCTTTGGGTATAAACAATTTAATTGCGGGATAGTCTGTGTTGGTACGTGTGAGATACACCTTTCCAATTTTTGGGGTGCATCTCATACTTCTGAAGATTTGAAGGTGCTGCCTGTTCCGTACTCCTCCTACTCCTCATCCTGCCTTTGGGGGTACAAAAAATAGTAATTGGGGCCTAGTGTGGTTCTGTACGTGTGAGATACATACACTTTTTTTGATAATATTTTCTATTCCGCTATTCAATAAAAACCTTTGGGTATAAACAATTAAATTGCGGGATAGTCTGTGTTGGTACGTGTGAGATACACCTTTCCAATTTTTGGGGTGCATCTCATACTTCTGAGGATTTGAGGGTGCTGCCTGTTCCGAACTCCTCCTACTCCTCATCCTGCCTTTGGGGGTACAAAAAATAGTAATTGGGGCCTAGTCTGGGTCTCTACGTGTGAGATACATACACTTTTTTTGATAATATTTTCTTTTCCGCTATTCAATCAAAACCTTTAGGTATAAACAATTAAATTGCGGGATAGTCTGTGTTGGTACCTGTGAGATACACCTTTCCAATTTTTGGGGTGCATCTCATACTTCTGAGGATTTGAGGGTGCTGCCTGTTCCGAATTCCTCCTACTCCTCATCCTGCCTTTGGGGGTACAAAAAATAGTAATTGGGGCCTAGTCTGGTTCTGTACGTGTGAGATACATACACTTTTTTTGATATTATTTTATATTCCGCTATTCAATCAAATCCTTTGGGTATAAACAATTAAATTGCGGGATAGTCTGTGTTGGTACGTGTGAGATACACCTTTCCAATTTTTGGGGTACATTTCATACTTCTGAAGATTTGAGGGTGCTGCCTGTTCCGAACTCCTCCTACTCCTCATCCTGCCTTTGGGGGGTACAAAAAATAGTAATTGGGGCCTAGTCTGGGTCTCTACGTGTGAGATACATACACTTTTTTTGATAATATTTTCTATTCCGCTATTCAGTCAAAACCTTTGGGTATAAACAATTAAATTGCGGGATAGTCTGTGTTGGTACCTGTGAGATACACCTTTCCAATTTTTGGGGTGCATCTCATACTTCTGAGGATTTGAGGGTGCTGCCTGTTCCGAACTCCTCCTACTCCTCATCCTGCCTTTGGGGGTACAAAAAATAGTAATTGGGGCCTAGTCTGGGTCTCTACGTGTGAGATACATACACTTTCTTTGATAATATTTTCTATTCCGCTATTCAATCAAATCCTTTGGGTATAAACAATTAAATTGCAGGATAGTCTGTGTTGGTACCTGTGAGATACATACACTTTCTTTGATACACTTACATACACTTTCTTTGATAATATTTTCTATTCCGCTATTCAATCAAAACCTTTGGGTATAAACAATTAAATTGCGGGATAGTCTGTGTTGGTACCTGTGAGATACACCTTTCCAATTTTTGGGGTGCATCTCATACTTCTGAGGATTTGAGGGTGCTGCCTGTTCCGAACTCCTCCTACTCCTCATCCTGCCTTTGGGGGAACAAAAAATAGTAATTGGGGCCTAGTCTTGGTCTCTACGTGTGAGATACATACACTTTTTTTGATAATATTTTCTATTCCGCTATTCAATCAAAACCTTTGGGTATAAACAATTAAATTGCGGGATAGTCTGTGTTGGTACATGTGAGATACACCTTTCCAATTGTTGGGGTTCATCTCATACTTCTGAAGATTTGAGGGTGCTGCCTGTTCCGTACTCCTCCTACTCCTCATCCTGCCTTTGGGGGTACAAAAAATAGTAATTGGGGCCTAGTCTGGTTCTGTACGTGTGAGATACATACACTTTTTTTGATAATATTTTCTATTCCGCTATTCAATCAAAACCTTTGGATATAAACATTTAAATTGCGGGATAGTCTGTGTTGGTACATGTGAGATACACCTTTCCAATTTTTGGGGTTCATCTCATACTTCTGAAGATTTTAGGGTGCTACCTGTTCAGTACTCCTCCTACTCCTCATCCTGCCTTTGGGGGTACAAAAAATAGTAATTGGGGCCTAGTCTGGTTCTGTACGTGTGAGATACATGCACTTTTTTTGATAATATTTTCTATTCCGCTATTCAATCAAAACCTTTGGGTATAAACAATTAAATTGCGGGATAGTCTGTGTTGGTACGTGTGAGATACACCTTTCCAATTTTTGGGGTGCATCTCATACTTCTGAAGATTTGAGGGTGCTGCCTGTTCCGTACTCCTCCTACTCCTCATCCTGCCTTTGGGGGTACAAAAAATAGTAATTGGGGCCTAGTGTGGTTCTGTACGTGTGAGATACATACACTTTTTTTGATAATATTTTCTATTCCGCTATTCAATAAAAACCTTTGGGTATAAACAATTAAATTGCGGGATAGTCTGTGTTGGTACGTGTGAGATACACCTTTCCAATTTTTGGGGTGCATCTCATACTTCTGAAGATTTGAGGGTGCTACCTGTTCCGTACTCCTCCTACTCCTCATCCTGCCTTTGGGGGGTACAAAAAATAGTAATTGGGGCCTAGTGTGGTTCTGTACGTGTGAGATACATACACTTTTTTTGATAATATTTTCTATTCCGCTATTCAATAAAAACCTTTGGGTATAAACAATTAAATTGCGGGATAGTCTGTGTTGGTACGTGTGAGATACACCTTTCCAATTTTTGGGGTTCATCTCATACTTCTGAAGATTTGAGGGTGCTGCCTGTTCCGAACTCCTCCTACTCCTCATCCTGCCTTTGGGGGTACAAAAAATAGTAATTGGGGCCTAGTCTGGTTCTGTACGTGTGAGATACATACACTTTTTTTGATAATATTTTCTATTCCGCTATTCAATAAAAACCTTTGGGTATAAACAATTAAATTGCGGGATAGTCTGTGTCGGTACGTGTGAGATACATACACCTTTTGATATCATATTTTCTATTCCGCTATTCAATCTACACCTTTGGGTAAAAACAATTAAATTGCGGGATAGTCTGTGTCGGTAAGTGTGAGATACACCTTTCCAATTTTTGGGGCGCATCTCATACTTCTGAAGATTTGAGGGTGCTGCATGTTCCGAAATCCTCCTACTCCTCATCCTGCCTTTGGGGGTACAAAAAATAGTAATTGGGGCCTAGTCAGGTTCTGTACGTGTGAGATACATACACCTTTTTTTGATAATATTTTCTATTCCGCTATTTAATCTACACTTTGGGTAAAAACAATTAAATTGCGGGATAGTCTCTGTTGGTACGTGTGAGATACATACACCTTTTGATATCATATTTTCTATTCCGCTATTTAATCAAAACCTTTGGGTATAAACAATTAAATTGCGGGATAGTCTGTGTCGGTATGTGTGAGATACACCTTTCCAATTTTTGGGGCGCATCTCATACTGCCGAGGATTTGAGGGTGCTTCAGTCTGCCTCCTGCCTGTTCCGAACTCCTCCTACTCCTCATCCTGCCTTTAGGGTACAAAAAATTGTAATCGGGGCCTAGTTTGTGTTTGTACGTGTGAGATACACCGTTTTGTAAAATTTGTCCTATTCCGCTATTCAATATACACCCTGTTTGAGTGTAAAAAATAAAATTGCAGGATAGTCTGTATCGGTACATGTGAGATACACCTTTTTAAATTTGTTTGGCGCATCTCCTTCTACCGCCGAGGATTGCAGGGCGCTTCAGTTTGCCTCCTGTTCCCAACTCCTCCTACTCCTCTTCCTCATCCTGCCTTTAGGGTACAAAAAATTGTAATCGGGGCCTAGTTTGTGTTTGTACATGTGAGATACAGCGTTTTGTAAAATTTCTCCTATTCCGCTATTCAATATACACCCTGTTTGAGTGTAAAAAATTAAATTGCGGGATAGTCTGTATCGGTACATGTGAGATACACCTTTTTAAATTTGTTTGGCGCATCTCCTTCTACCGCCGAGGATTGCAGGGCGCTTCAGTTTGCCTCCTGTTCCCAACTCCTCCTACTCCTCTTCCTCATCCTGCCTTTAGGGTACAAAAAATTGTAATCGGGGCCTAGTTTGTGTTTGTACGTGTGAGATACACCGTTTTGTAAAATTTGTCCTATTGCGCTATTCAATATACACCCTGTTTGAGTGTAAAAAATTAAATTGCGGGATAGTCTGTATCGGTACATGTGAGATACACCTTTTTAAATTTGTTTGGCGCATCTCCTTCTACTGCCGAGGATTGCAGGGCGCTTCAGTTTGCCTCCTGTTCCCAACTCCTCCTACTCCTCTTCCTCATCCTGCCTTTAGGGTACAAAAAATTGTAATCGGGGCCTAGTCTGTGTTTGTACGTGTGAGATACACCGTATTATAACATTTTTCCTATTCCGCTATTCAATATACACCCTTTTGGAGTGTAAAAAATTAAATAACGGCATAGTCTGTATCGGTACGTGTGAGATACACCTTTTAAATTTGTTTGGCGCATCTCCTTCCACCGCCAAGGATTGCAGGGCGCTTCAGTTTGCCTCCTGTTCCCAACTCCTCCTACTCCTCTTCCTCATCCTCCCTATAGGGTACAAAAAATTTTAATCGGGGCCTAGTCTGTGTTTGTACGTGTGAGATACACCGTTTTTTATCCTTTTTCCTATTCCGCTATTCAATATACACCCTTTTGGGGTAAAAACATTAAATTGCGGCATAGTTTGCATATTTGACTGTGAGATACACCCATGCAATACTGTTGTTTTTTTGTTCCGCTATTCAATAAACACCTTTCTAGGGCAAGATCTTAAATTACAGAAATATGAGGAGACCGTCAAATAGGGGCCGTGGCCTGGGTCGTGGTGCTGCTGGTAGAGCTCCTGTTGCAAGGAGAGGACGTGGTCGATCTGTGCCAGCTACACGCACAAGTAAAACAACTTCCTCAAGTGTTAGTAGGCGACAGAACCTGCATCAGTATTTGGTAGGGCATCATACGCCTCTAGAAGTGATGATGCCAGAACACATAGAGGCGATAGTAGATTGGTTTGCTGCTGACAGTGCCTCCAGTTCCTTCACATTGTCTCCCACCCAGTCTACTGCAGAAAGGTCAGAGTTGGCACCTGCAGCCGATGTCCAACCGTCTTTCACCTCACCCCTTTGCAAATCAGGCAAGCAGTCTGAGCCCCAAGCCATACAGCAGTCTCTTCTTCTTTTTGAGGACTCTGTCAGCAGGGTTTCCCAGGGCCATCCACCTAGCCCTGCCCCAGAAGTGGAAGAGATTGAGTGCAGTGATGCCCAACCACTTATTTCTCAAGATGAGTACATGCAAGGACCATCGCAGCTCGTCTCCAATGATGACAAAACGCAGGTGCCAACTGCTGCGGCGTTCAGAATTGTGCAGACCGACAAGGAGGGCAGGGGTGAAGACTGGGTGGAAGATGATGTGGAGGACGATGAGGTCCTCGACCCCACATGGAATGAAGGTCATGCAGGTGACCTGAGTAGTTTGGAGGAAGAGGCGGTGGTCGCACAGAGCCACCAGCACAGCAGAAGAGGGAGCAGGGTGCAGAAGCGGAGCGGCCATGCCCTAGACACTACGCCTGCTACTGCCCAACGCAGCAAGGGAACGAGCGCACCAAAGCCAGCTCAAAGGAGTTCTCTAGCGTGGAAGTTCTTCAGAAAATGTGCTGATGACAGGACACGAGTGGTTTGCACCCTCTGCAATCAGAGCCTGAAGCGAGGCATAAACCTTCTCAACCTGAGCACAACCTGCATGATCAGGCATCTACAGGGAGTGCAGAATTATTAGGCAAATTAGTATTTTGACCACATCATCCTCTTTATGCATGTTGTCTTACTCCAAGCTGTATAGGCTTGAAAGCCTACTACCAATTAAGCATATTAGGTGATGTGCATCTCTGTAATGAGAAGGGGTGTGGTCTAATGACATCAACACCCTATATTAGGTGTGCATAATTATTAAGCAACTTCCTTTCCTTGGGCAAAATGGGTCAAAAGAAGGACTTGACAGGCTCAGAAAAGTCAAAAATAGTGAGATATCTTGCAGAGGGATGCAGCACTCTTAAAATTGCAAAGCTTCTGAAGCGTGATCATTGAACAATCAAGCATTTCATTCAAAATAGTCAACAGGGTCGCAAGAAGCGTGTGGAAAAACCAAGGCGCAAAATAACAGCCCATGAACTGAGAAAAGTCAAGCGTGCAGCTGCCAAGATGCCACTTGCCACCAGTTTGGCCATATTTCAGAGCTGCAACATCACTGGAGTGCCCAAAAGCACAAGGTGTGCAATACTCAGAGACATGGCCAAGGTAAGAAAGGCTGAAAGATGACCACCACTGAACAAGACACACAAGCTGAAACGTCAAGACTGGGCCAAGAAATATCTCAAGACTGATTTTTCAAAGGTTTTATGGACTGATGAAATGAGAGTGAGTCTTGATGGGCCAGATGGATGGGCCCGTGGCTGGATTGGTAAAGGGCAGAGAGCTCCAGTCCGACTCAGACGCCAGCAAGGTGGAGGTGGAGTACTGGTTTGGGCTGGTATCATCAAAGATGAGCTTGTGGGGCCTTTTCGGGTTGAGGATGGAGTCAAGCTCAACTCCTAGTCCTACTGCCAGTTTCTGGAAGACACCTTCTTCAAGCATTGGTACAGGAAGAAGTCTGCATCCTTCAAGAAAAACATGATTTTCATGCAGGACAATGCTCCATCACACGCGTCCAAGTACTCCACAGCGTGGCTGGCAAGAAAGGGTATAAAAGAAGAAAAGCTAATGACATGGCCTCCTTGTTCACCTGATCTGAACCCCATTGAGAACCTGTGGTCCATCATCAAATGTGAGATTTACAAGGAGGGAAAACAGTGCACCTCTCTGAACAGTGTATGGGAGGCTGTGGTTGCTGAACAGATCAAAACACTGACAGAATCCATGGATGGCAAGCTTTTGAGTGTCCTTGCAAAGAAAGGTGGCTATATTGGTCACTGATTTGTTTTTGTTTTGTTTTTGAATGTCAGAAATGTATATTTGTGAATGCTGAGATGTTATATTGGTTTCACTGGTAAAAATAAATAATTGAAATGGGTATACTGTATATTTGATTTTTGTTAAGTTGCCTAATAATTATGCACAGTAATAGTCACCTGCACACACAGATATCCCCCTAAAATAGCTAAAACTAAAAACAAACTAAAAACTACTTCCAAAAATAGTCAGCTTTGATATTAATGAGTTTTTTGGGTTCATTGAGAACATGGTTGTTGTTCAATAATAAAATTAATCCTCAAAAATACTCATTTGCCTAATAATTCTGCACTCCCTGTAAGTGCAAAGCACGAGCTGCAGTGGAGTAGACACCTTCAAAACCAAGAAACGTCTCTGGCTCATCCTGCTTCCTCTTCTGCTGCAGTCTCGGCCGCTCCAGCCACATCTGTAGTGATACCGGCACCTGCCACCCCGCAAACAGACGATCTGTCAGCAACACCACCACTTGGGTCACCAACCATCTCCACAATGTCCCGTGGAAGCGTTCAGCTTTCCATCTCCCAAACACTTGAGAGGAAGAGGAAGTACCCCCCTACCCACCCGCGATCCCTGGCCCTGAATGCCAGCATTTCAAAATTCTTGGCCTTTGAAATGCTGTCATTCCGTCTGGTGGAGACGCACAGTTTTAAAAACCTTATGTCGGTGGCTGTCCCACAGTACGTCGTGCCCAGCCGCCACTACTTTTCCAGGCAAGCCATCCCTTCCCTGCACAACCAAGTGGGGGAAAAAATCAGGTGTGCACTGCGCAACGCCATCTGTGGCAAGGTCCACATAACTACCAATACGTGGACCAGTAAGCACGGTCAGGGGCGTTATATCTCCCTAACGGCACACTGGGTAAATGCAGTGGCGGATGGGCCTGAGGCGGATAGCAATTTGGCGCATGTCCTTCCACCATCGAGGATTGCAGGGCGCTTCAGTTTGCCTCCTGTTCCTAACTCCTCCTACTCCGCTTCCTCATCCTCTACCTCCTCCTCATCCGGTCAGCGTAACATCTTCACCACCAACTTCAGCACGGCCAGGGGTAAACGACAGCAGGCAGTTTTAAAACTTGCCTGTTTGGGGGAAAAACCACACACCGCGCCGGAGTTGTGGAGGAGCATGGAACAGCAGACAAATGAGTGGTTGCTGCCAGCGAGCCTCAAGCCCGGCCTGGTGGTGTGCGATAACGGGCGAAATCTCATAGCAGCTCTGGGCCTAGCCGGTTTGACGCACATCCCTTGCCTGGCGCATGTGCTGAATTTGGTGGTGCAGAGGTTCCTTAAAAACTACCCCGATATGTCAGAGCTGCTGCAGAAAGTGCGGGCCGTCTGTGCGCACTTTCGGCGTTCTCACCCTGCTGCTGCTCGCCTGTCAGCGCTGCAGCGTAACTTCGGCCTTCCCGCTCACCGCCTCATATGTGACGTGCCCACAAGGTGGAACTCCACCTTGCACATGCTGGAAAGACTGTACGAGCAGCAGCAGGCCATAGTGGAGTTTCAGCTGCAGCACGCACACGTGAGTCGCTCTGCGGAACAGCACCACTTCACCACCAATAACTGGGCCTCCATGCGAGACCTGTGTGCCTTGTTGTGCTGTTTTGAGTACTCCACCAACATGGCCAGTGCCGATGACGCCGTTGTCAGCTTAACTATCCCACTTCTATGCCTCCTTGAAAAAACTATTCGGGCGATGATGGAAGAGGATGTGGCACAGGATGAGGAGGAGGAGGAGTAGGATGAAGAGGTAACATTTCCAAGGCTTTCAGGGCAGTCATTCGCAAGGGGCTCCGAGGGTGGGTTCCTGCACACACAAACGCCAGGGACACAATTGTCCAGCAGGGGCACAGTTCTGGAGGATGAGGAGGAGGAGATGGAACCATGTTAACAGCAGGGTGGCACCCAGGCCAGTTCATGGCCATCACTGGTGCGTGGCTGGGGGGATACAGAGGACACAGACGATACACCTCCCACAGAGGACAGCCTTTCGTTGCCTCTGGGCAGCCTGGCACACATGAGCGATTACATGCTGCAGTGTCTCCACAACGACCGCCGAGTTGCCCACATTCTAACTTGTGCTGATTACTGGGTGGCCACGCTGCTGGATCCCCGTTACAAGGACAACGTACCGTCCTTAATTCACTCACTAGAGCGCGATCACAAGATGCGCGAGTACAAGCGCACGCTGGTAGACGCCATGCTGCTGGCATTCCCACCTGACAGCGGGGCCACAGTGGAAGCACAAGGCAGAGGAGGAGGAGGAGGAGGAAGAGGTCGCCAACGCAACCAGGGCACCGCCAGCACCTCAGAAGGCAGGTTTAGCATGGCCGAAATGTGGAAAAGCTTTGTCAGCAAGCCACAACAAACAGCAGCATCAGCAGCTCATATGGAACGTCTTAGCAGGAGGCAGCATTTCACCAACATGGTGGAGCATTATGTGTGCACACGCCTACATGTAGTGAATGACGGGTCTGCCCCCTTCAACTTCTGGGTCTCCAAATTGGGCACATGGCCTGAGCTTGCCCTTTACGCCTTGGAGGTGCTGGCGTGCCCTGCAGCCAGTGTATTATCTGAACGTGTATTTAGCACGGCTGGGGGCGTTATCACAGACAAGCGCAGCTGCCTGTCCAGAGACAATGTGGACAAGCTCACGTTCATAAAATGAACCAGGCATGGATCCCACGGGACTTTTCCGTACCTTGTGCAGAATAGCGATGGATACCGACCTTACCCAGCCATTGTTCTATTTTTGCTCTTTCTCACTCTTTTGGGGTGTACCCTCATTTAAAATTTCTGAAAAAAAGCAGTGTTGGCTACCTCGTCCTCCTCAGGGCCAGATTAACATAGGGGCTATTGGAGCTGCAGCTCCAGGCCCCTACCTTAATATAGGCCCCGGGCTGGCCATATTCACTGTTACCGCTCTTCTGTCACTTGTAAACACAGAAGTCTGGCTTCTATGCTCGCTTCCCCAGGCAGCTCCCTCAGAACCTCCCCACACAGCACGAAGGCCGGACAAGGAGAGACAGTTGCCGATGCATGGATGTGTTTATGGGCTTCAGAGACAGCATCCCATGTTGAATTAGGCATGCATGGCTGCACCCTTCCTCCTCTGGGTACATGCCAAGGCACGGCCCTTAAGGCCCTTCAAAATCCTCAGCACCAAGCCCATGATGCTCTTAATCCGGCCCTGGTCCTCCTCCACCGCCGCTTCCACCTACACCGCCCATAGGTGTGCGCAGCCTATTGCATTAGGGTGTGCACCCCAAAGTTTAAATACACATGCATGTGTTTGCCTACATGTACATGGCCCCGATACATTACTCTCCCTGCTGGCAAAGAGAAATAGAGCAGAGCAGGTCCGAGGGAGATCTTTCCCATCTCCTCACTGGCAAACAGAGCGATAATGCTATGTGCCCTAGGTGATTAGGGTGTGCCCAGGTACACCCGGAACACCCTGTGCGCACGCCTATGACACCGCCACATCCACCACCACCTCAACCTCCCTCCTACTCCATATGGGCCTCGTCCTTCAGAGATGAAGAACATTGTTTTATTTTTCTGTTTTTTTTTGTTGTTTTAAGTTATTTCCCTATCCACATTTGTTTGCAGAGCACTTGCCATGCTCTTAACTACGTTTTGCTGCCATTTGCAGCACTCTAGCCCTTTCCATTGGTGTTTTAGAGCCATTTTAGTGCCTGAAAGTTCGGGTCCCCATTGACTTCAATGGGGTTCGGTGTCCGGGAAAAGTTCGGCAAAAGTCCGGCACACGGACCCGGACTTTTTTTTTAAGTTCGGCCGAACCCGCCGAACACGGACATCCAGGTGTCCGCTCAACTCTAGCCATGAGGGGATGTTGGGATCATGAGGGCCATATTGCCACTGACTGCCATGTGGCAGTTGTTGTTGTGGTGGAGGTGGTGGCTGGGGTTGCTGTGGTGGAGGTGGAGTGGATGGGTGGGAATTGGAGAGGTGGGTGTGCTCCTCTAGTTGCTCCAATTCTGCTCTATGCAGCACCTGCATAATGAGGAGTTCAGCCCTTTGGCGCTGCAGAACCGTTACTTTTCGGAGCTTATTAGCCATCAGATGGCCAAAGGATTCTTGCTCGTCGGGCTTCCTCTTCAGGGCTATGGAGGCCTGGCTGAGGAACTCTGTTGTTACTTGGTCAATATTTTTGACCTTCTGGCGCCGTTTTGCCGGAGGTTGGGCGTATACAGATGCCTCCTGGCTGACACCTGCCTCCTCCTCAGTGACTTTGTTGATGAAATGAACAATTTATTAGAATGTTATAGTGTATTTAAAAAGTCATGTTAGTAGTATTTTTTTAACCAAATAGCAGACTTTACAGAAAGGGTCAATTATTGTCTTGTGAATTATTTGGTTACATCATTATGTTTATTGCAGATAATATATTGTGAAATGCCATACCTGTGTCAAATTGGGCTCCAGGATATCTTCCTCCTGGCTGGCATCACATGAGGCCTCTGCTGATGTGGAAGGGAGCGTGGAGAGGGATGGCCTGGATTCCTCCTGGTCCATCAGGAACCTGCAGCCTCTCGAAGTACCATAGATGGGGTACATAGACCTCCTCTGCAGCAGCTCCAGACCTCTCAGTAGTTTTAATTTTATTGAGCTCCCTTTTATAAGCAGTTGCGTATGCTGCCTATTTTTTGTTTCACGTAGTTGATGTCAGCCTTTGGATTCACAATTTTGTACAATTCAACTAATTTCAAATAGGCATCTTGTTTTAGTTGTCTATTTGAATAGTCTCTTGTTTTTACTTGCCACAGACAGTGCAGTTTCCTGTATTCATCAATGAAAACTTGCAAAAATTTGGGCGTGGTGAATTTATCCACCATGATGACGTACAGTATATGCCTGCAAGACACAACACAACAGAAAACATATTAAAAGAGCATGTATTTTGTCACATAATAAAGATATTCCTAATATAAGCTGTATAGGGCCAAAAACACCCGCTTTTTTATCAAAAGTCGTAACTTTGTTTGTGGTGAATAATCGTGGTTCGCCGATCGATCGCGCTCCTCCAAACGATTTGTCTGATAGCGAATCGTCGACCGAAAGATCTGGCGTCCTTTAAAGACAGCGCATGCGTCAACTCCACCTCCAGTGGCGCACTGACGCAGGGGCGTGTACGTGCCGAATATTAGGCTGCATGCGACACACACACACGTGAGTCGGCGGAAGATTCATAGTGAAGATGGCAGAATCTCAGAGTTCCACAAGTGAAGGCCGAAGTGGTTGGGGCACAAAAAAAAAACTAAAGCAACACCTATGAGCAAGGGTGAAATGGTGGAGATGGTTGGCATACTGGAGAAACATGACTATGATGGCAGGTTGGATAACTATGAAAGGCCCAACTCCAGAAAAGACCGGATTCTGGACAAGGTGGTAGCAGCTTTAAATAAAAAGTATGGTGTTGAGCGATCAAAAGACCAAATCCGAAAAAGATGGTCTGATTTGAAGCATCGGGAGCAAGAACAGCTTGGTCACATACATCATATTCTTAAAAAAAGTAAGTTTATTTATTTGATCAAGCAATATGTTTTGGGTCGATTTGGTGTATGTTGTATTTAAATGTATAGATTATAATGTATATGATATCTTTCCAATTATTTATTTTATTGGTCATGTCTTGATTTGATCGATCTATTGATGATTTATTTGTATATTACATTAAAATACAGGAATCCACAGTAAACTATATATGCATTTGATTGCAACGAATTTTCTTTATTGCAACAAATTTTCTATCCAAAAAATCATATTATTCCCATATTCTTTTTGTAACCTTTAAATAGGGCAAAAACGAAAATTAAAAAAAAAAGAATTGGAAAAGAGGAGGAGAGGTGCAGCGACTGTGTTAGCTCCATCCACATTGGATGAAGAAGCAGAGGACATGGGCCCAGATGCTGTCACACATTCCCAAAAAGGTAATTGTTTCCTATGCTGAGTCAAACATTAATGTCCTAACTTTTTAGGAGATAACCATGTACATGTCTGAATATTTTATAAGAAAATAGCTGTCAAGCAGTGCACCATGTCCTATCAAATTAACCTCCTGTGAATTTTATGACATGCCACATTTTTATTATTATGTAGATCAAGACAGTAGTCCAGAGTGCAGCATTGTGGAGCCAACAAGTGTGCAGCCACCACAGCAACAGCAAGGTTGGTAGGCCCAGATTTTTTTGTAGTGGGATAATAAAAATATGTGTATGATTGTTTAACCTTATATTGTTGTATTTCATAAAAAATGTACATTGCAGAGGTTCCCTCATTTGATGTATGGGATGTGTCACCTCCAGCTGATCCTGATGTAGAAATTTTGGATGCAAGATCTCATGCCAGCATTCCGACCAGACTTGAAAGCTCTTCTGCCAATGATCCCGATCAGGAAACAAGTGTTGGGGAGCCAGTTTTGTACCCAAGTAAGTATTGATTTAATGTGTTTTCAAGTGTATTTCTAGTTTGGTGTATTTGATGTAATGCTTCAAAGGAACTACCTGTTTGTTAAATAATGTGAATCAGGTGCGCAAAACTTATAAATTATGTGTCAATTATATAATCATATAGTGTCAAATCTTCTAAAGTTTTCTCCATTTGTGTAGATTTGTCACTATATGATTATATATTTGACACATGATTTAATTTATTGGTGCACCTGATTCACATTTTTGACCAAACATATGTTTTCAACGTTTGCAGGTTTTTAGGCCCCATGCACACGGGCCATTAGAAAAAACGTGCGTCAAAGCTAGTTCTGACGCCGGAAAAAGCAGCTGTAAAAACGTGTTTTGAGTAGTTTTTTCCATTTGCGTTATTGCACGTTTTGCCACGTTGCTTTTATCAGTGTTTTTTTCAGCCTCCATTCCAAATCAATTGTTCCCTATGGGAGCCTATTGATTTGAATGGAAGTCGCATCGCAAGTCGGATCAGGATGATCCGACTTGCGGGGCCACTTGCGCTGTGTGAATCTTGAGGGGGAACTCCACGCCAAAATGGGAAAAACCAGCGTGGGTGTCCCCCCCAGGTTCCAAAGCAGGCCCTTTGTGTTTGGTATGGAATTTGAGGGTAGCCCCACACCAAAAAACCGGCGTGGGGTCCCCCCAAAATCCATAAAAGACCCTTATCCAAGCATGCAGCCCGGCAGGCCAGGAAAGGGGAGGGGACGAGCGAGCGGCCCTACCCCCCCTGGACCACACCAGACCACATGCCCTCAACATGGGGGGTGTTGGTGCTTTGGGGCAGGGGGGGCTCTGCACCACCCACCCCAAAGCACCTTGCCCCCATGTTGATGAGGACAAGGGCCTCATCCCCACAACTCTGGCCGGTGGTTGTGGGGGTCTGCGGGCAGGGGGGCTTATAGGAAAAAACAACAACAAGGGTGTACTGGCGCAAAAAAGATTCAAGGGTAACCATCAATAAACCTACTAAAGGGACATATAGGACAATAAAGGACCTAAAATGATATCTGAAAAGTCCATAAAGTCCATAAACCACAATAGGTCTGTGAACACTTGAAGGCAGCTCTGTCACAAGTAGAGAAGGTGAACTTGCAGGGTACTAGGAGAAAAAGACAAGCGCCACTCTAAGTGTAATATGACTTGGTGTTTATTAAGAATTCACCATACTATGTACTCACAATATGCAAGTCATAGAACAGCAGTGGATATACATCTCAGGGGATCGGTTTGTCCGGATGCCTAAGCGGAAGGGAACTGACTGGTGCACTCCGAAGATCCGTATCTAGCCAATGAAGAGTGGCGCTTGTCTTTTTCTCCTAGGGGGGCTCATAGGAATCTGGAAGCCCCCTTTAACAAGGGGTGCCCCCCAGATCCCGGACCACTATCCCTATGTGAATGGGTATGGGGTACATAGTACCCCTACCCATTCACCCCATAAAAGGAAGTGTATGTGAATAACGACAGGAGACGTTTATGAAATTTTATTAAAAATCTTCATCCGGTCTTCTCCACTCTGCTCTTCGGATCTTCTCCTCTCCGCTCTTCTGCTGTCCAATCTTCTTCTCTTCTGTTGTCTGCTCTTTTGCCCTAGGCTCTTCTTCTTCCTCCTGTCCTCCTCTGATGCTGTCCCCGATGATTATACCGGTCTCCGGTCTCTGCAGCTTAATATATATCAATTAGGGGCGTGACCTCTTGATGACGTCATCGGGCGGTCACGCCCCTAATGGATATATATTAAGCTGCAGAGACCGGAGACCGGCATAATCATCGGGGACAGCATCAGAGGAGGACAGGAGGAAGAAGAAGAGCCTAGGGCAAAAGATCCGAAGAGCAGGGTAGGTATTAACTCTTCATTAGTTTAAGATGACCCCAAATGTTTAGATATTATGACCTCATCTAGTTGCTTGGCATGTACTTAATATATGATTTTTTATTAACAGGTCATGTTATTCCTAGTTGCACTATAGCCAGGATGACAGTTGAGGCTCTACAATGCTGCTCTGAGCTAGAGAAAATGAAGGAGGCTGCAACAGCCTTACAAAAAAAAAATGCGTGACTTTGTTGACAGGCTAGCCAAATTTTAAGGTTATTTTTTACGATATTTTATTGGTTTTTATTGGGATGTTTTTGTTTTTCCAGATGTTCATTTTAAATGTTATTGCCTATTTTTTGGCCAAAACATGCATCGTCATCTGTAAAAGGTGTACCCAAGTTTGTTACAGTTTTAGACAGGGCTCCTATGCATATGAAGCTCTTTACAACACCCTAACCCTAACCCTGTGAATGTGTTTTAATAAAAAAAATTTACATTCAACAATGTGTGTTTGATTTTTTCTTTGACTTTCGGTGTGGGGGCAGGTCTAAAGCTGGGTAAAGTAGCACAAAATGTATGATGGCTGTCCTATTCACATATTTGCATGTTAATTAAAGCAGTTTTGATTGTGTGTATAATTATCAGCCGGACAAAATGTTTGTGCCTTCAGGACCAGTGGACATCTAACAAGTGATATTCACTAGTACACTGAATGCACAATGAATATCTGTGAACTGAGTGGCAATCAGTCTACAAAAATACAGGTTCTATTTAGTGCCGGTTCACACCATAGCGTGTGCGG
The DNA here is from genome assembly GCF_965119305.1 of Pelophylax lessonae. Lineage (NCBI taxonomy): Eukaryota > Metazoa > Chordata > Amphibia > Anura > Ranidae > Pelophylax > Pelophylax lessonae. Next base: position 149,661,746 of record NC_138779.1, on the reverse strand, counting down.
CGATCGCATGTAATATCGGAGCGCACTGCTCCTTCATTACATGCGATCAGATGTGCAGTGCGAATTCAGCCATACACTTTGTATGGCTAAATTCGCACTGCACCCGCACAAAAGTCGCACATGACCCTTTTTTTCAGCAGCATCAGGATCGGATCGCACAGTGGTTCACACTTGTGCGATCACATCCTGAGCGAACTGTCAGATTGCACTGCAATATGCGATCAAACTGGGGGTGTCGTTAACATTTCTTTGACACCCCCTGCGTATCGCATATGGCAGTGTGGACTGCCAGATGTGCGTTTGCCATGCGGGAACAGGCTGAGAATTTACAGCCTTCCTGCATCGCACAAGTGTGACCCGGCACTCAAAGTACTAGCAGTCCTAGGATTCTATATGGCATTGAGATGGGCAGTAGCAATCAGTGTAGGGAGATCAGTGTAATATATAGTGTATTGCTGGTTTGTTTGTCTATTTCACTTTACATTACCTATATATAACACTTCGATCTCAACACTGAGCAAGTTTCACATAACACTGACATCTCCTTACATTGGTGGGCAGTGAGAAGGATGTCATAAATAAACACAACATAACAGGTGGAGGTAAGTTGTTAATACACTAATGCACAGGTGTCAAACACAAGGCCCGTGGGCCGAATGCGGCCCCCCAGGCCATTTCATGTGGCCCTTGCACCTCTCCTGCAACTGCGGCACCCCCCTTGTCTCTGCCTCCACCTTGTCTCTGTAGTTGGCAGCAGAGAGGACAGAACTCCCTTGCTAGATCCTGCATCCCCCCTTCTCAGCAGTCCGCAGCAGAGAGGAGGGCAGAACTCCTACAGATTCTGCACCTCTCTGTGCAGCCGCAACACCACCTTGCCTCTCCCTCCCCTGGTCTCAGCATTCAGCAGACTCTGGAAGCTGATTCCAGGCCTCCTCTTGTTTTCCTCCAGACCCTGAATTTCTTCCCAGATTCACCCGCATTTTCTTCCTGGCAGCAGCACAAGGTAAGGGGGTGCATTGTGATGTAAGGAAGGGTGAAGGACTCTTCACTTCTGATGGTAGGGGGGCTTTTGACATCTCATGTAAGGGTGTAAGGGGACGTGGGGTGCTCTGGACATCTAATCCTACAGATATAACCGGCCCTTGAGGGCAACCATAATGCTGATGCGGCCCGTGATGACATTGAGTTTGACACCCCTGCACTAATGTATTAGAATAAATATATAGTATGGGCACCTTCTGGCTAATGACCACCAATGTAAGGTGACATTGGATGAACCTTGGGTGTGACCTACTTCTCAATGTGAGAGGGTTTGTAGAAATTAAAAGGGGTGCAGAAGGCCCTTGTATTTACACCACTGGTAAAAAAAAACACATGGCCATAATCGCATTGGAACAGCTGGGGAGAGACAACAGTAGATAAACACACTGATGAATGTATTAACCCTTCTAAAGTCACACATATATAACACATGATGAACCAAAAAAAAATTGTTTTTGATATGTGCCCAAATTATTAGAATACACAATACATAATCATTGCAATTTTGTTTTATTTCAGAAATATTAGTAGATCTCTCACAATTCTCTTGTGTCTGACAGATCTCTCAAAACTATCTAGTGTCTGGCAGTAATTCCTGACACGAAACTGCTCCTCTCCCCACAAAATATTCGAGATATTGCTGTCGTATCTCATGGGTTCTTTGTGATGCCAATCCTGAACGTCCGACTTCCATTGTGGTCATGGACTCCACTTGTTCACAGGGTTGTGCCTCTCCACTTGGCCCTGGCATAGCAGGGTCAGTATCCAGTTGCTGCATTAGATAGTTTACAGCATTCCTGCGTAAAAAGTTGTGTAAAATGCAGCAACAGAGGACCACGTGATCTATTTTGTAGAGTGCCAGGTGTATGGAAGTCAGGAATATCCGGAAACGGTTGGCCATTATCCCGAAGGCATTCTCCACCACTCTGCGAGCTCTGGACAACCGGTAGTTGAAGATCCTTTGCCCGGGGGTGTAACGCTCTGCTACTTGTAATTAGGGGTTTGGATCTTCAGCTGCAGATAACCACTCAGTAGTATTGTAGAGAATATGTTAAGTCACCCGACCTAACTCTCTTTACTCATCACAGTGGTTGGGATCAGTACCTGGACACACAAGCACATATACTAGCAAAAGCACAGCAGTTCAGTATTATGCAGTAATGGATATAGCAGGCAGCAAATTGGATACACAGGCTAAAAGTTAGGCACACAGAATAGCAAGCAGGGTTCAAGTGTATTAATGGTAGCAGTGATATATTGAGAGGGGGGTCCCCTGTGGGGTACTTATCGGTAGCAGTAAACTCAGGAAGGCAACAGCAAGCAGGCTTCCATGAGAGAAGAATGGTGGAAGATGCTCCGGTCCGTTGGTTAAGGCAGTGGTGCAAGGTTCCTCGGTAGGCACAGGGAAGATGTGGGTAAGGCTTCTGGTATGAGCAGTTGCACGAAAGTTTGTTTGTGCAAACCGCTGGTTGAAATAGGCGCCTAGAGCGGCGCCCGAGAATGACGTCACAGGCGACGTCAAGCGTCATACGTCACATGCGTTCCACCTGACCGAGAGGGTGGAACGCAAACAGGAAGTCTGGAACAGGAAGTTCCGAGATTCTTACAGTACCCCCCCCCCCCATAAGGCCGGTTCCAGAAGGCATATAAGCTTGGTTTTTCAGGGTGTTTGGTATGGAACCTCTGAATAAGCGTAGGTGCATGAACTTCTGAGGCATCCAACCAGGTGTCATCTTGGGGACCATAATTCTTTCATCTTAGTAAATATTGTAGTTTCCCTCTATAATTTCGACAGTCTAAAATCTCTTGTACTTCATATTCTTCACCTCCATCTACCTGCATAGGTGGTGGAGGTATGGCTGTACTTCTAATACCCTGATTTGGAACATAGGGTTTTAGTAATGATACATGAAATATGGGATGTATCTTTAAGTCTGTTGGTAAGGTAAGACGAACTGCAGATGTTCCAATAAGCTTTTCAATAGGAAAGGGTCCCAAATATAAAAGTCCAAGTTTCTTACTGGGAATCCGTAATCTTAAATTTTTTGTGGATAACCAAACAAAGTCACCAATAGTATATTGAGGAGAAGGTCTCCTACGGAGATCATAGTAACGTTTTTGTTGACTATGAGCGTGAGAAATGGTGGTGTTGAGTAGATCCAGTGAATTTTTGATTTGTGTTAGGTAATCAGTAGCTACTGGATTACTAGAGGGTAGAATACGAGGAGGGAGAAGTGTTGGATGGAACCCATAGTTGAGGAAGAAAGGACTTTGCTTGGTAGTACTATGAACTGCATTGTTATAGGCGAATTCTGCCAGAGGGAGTAGATCTGTCCAATCATCTTGCAGGTATGAAGTATAACAACGCAGATACTGTTCTATGCACTGATTAACTCGTTCAGTCTGACCATTAGTTTGTGGATGGTATGGTGATGTTAATTTCCATTCAATGCGTAAAATACGACATAAAGATTGCCAGAATTTTGAAATGAATTGTGACCCTCTATCTGAAATGAGAGTCTTAGGAATACCATGTAATTTGAATGCATACTTTACAAGTAACTCGGCTGTCTCCTTAGAGGAGGGTAACCTCCGAACAGGAACAAAATGTGCCATCTTGGTTAAATGGTCTACAGCCACTGATATTGTAGTGAAACCTTTAGAAGGAGGTAACTCGACTATAAAATCGAGGGATAACACCTCCCATGTAACCGTAGGTATGGGTAGACTACAAAGTAGTCCGAATGGTTTTGTAGTGTCAGACTTGGATCTAGCACAGGTTTCACAAGAGGATACAAACTGTTGCACCGTTGTTCGCATACAAGGCCACCAAAATTGTCTAGCGAGGAGATTTAATGTCTTGGTCATACCCATATATCCTGCCATGGGTACGTCATGTGTTAGCTCTAAAATTCTTGTACGAACACCGGGGGGGGGTATGTAGAGCTTAGTACCAAGATAAAGAAATCCCTCTGAATCAGGGTGTAATTGAGGTGGTGGTGAATCTGATTTTAGGCTGTGTAGGATTTCATCCTTCAAAGATCGAACGACCCCAACAATACGATCTTGAGGTATTATAGACCGAGGAGAAAAATCTACACAGCTATTTTCAGCCAAACGGGATAATGCATCAGCTTTTTTATTTTTCTCTGCTGGTTTGTATGTTACTAGGAAATTAAACCGTAGGAAGAACAAGGACCAGCGAACTTGGCGATGAGAAAGGGTCTTGTTGGTTTGTAGATATTGAAGATTTTTATGATCAGTATATAATCACTGGTAATTGAGTACCTTCAAGTAGATGTCGCCAATTTTCAAGGGCCAATTTTATGGCCAGTAATTCTTTTTCACCCACTGAATAGTTGACTTCAGGAGTACTTAATGCTTTAGAGAAGAATGCTACTGGATGGAGAGGAGATGTGCTTGTTGGCCTTTGGGAGAGGACTGCGCCAACAGCCGTGTTGGAAGCATCCACCTCCAAGATGTATTGCAGAGCTGGGTCAGGGTGGCGCAGTATGGGAGCAGAAGTAAATCTTGATTTTAGCAAGCAGAAAGCTCGATTAGCTTCTTCAGTCCAACTGTAAGTTTTCTTCATACTAGTAAGTTGATGTAATGGTCTTAACCGCTTGCCGACTGCGCACAGTATATTTACTGCGGCAGTCGGCCCCGGCCAGGCAGAGTGACGTAGGTCTACGTCGCTCGCCTGTCACTCCTTCCAGAGCCAATAGCGGGCGGGCGCGCGCCCGCCGAGGCGCGCGCCCGCCTCGGCTCGTTCACGGAGGAGTGCGGGAGTGTGACTGGCGGACCCGATGTCCGCCGGTCACACTACGATCGCCGCTACAGCGGGAGAAAGACAGAGCGGCTTGTGTAAACAAGCCACCTGTCAGTTCTCCCTGTGTAAAAGTGAAGATCAAACAGTTCTACTATGTAGAACTGTTGATCTTTGTTTTTACACTAGTAGACCTGTCCCTACACAGTTAGAATCACGCCCCTAGGACACACTTAACCCCTCCCTGTCCAATACTGTTAACCCCTTCCCTGCCAGTGTCATTTTTGCAGTAACAGTGCATATATATAGCACTGATTACTGTAGAAATGTCACTGGTAACCCCAAAAGTGTCAAAAATGTCAGTCAAGGGTCCGATCTGTCCGCCGCAATGTCGCAGTACCGCAAAAAAAATCGCAGATCGCCGCCATTACTCGTTAAAAAAAAAAACACCAAAAATGACAAAAATCTTTCCCTTTGTTAGTAAACGCGATAACTTTTGCGCAAACCAATCAAAATACGCTTTTTGCGATTTTTTTTACCAAACATAGGTAGCGTAAAACAAATTGGCCGAAAATTTTAAAAAATTTTGATTTTTACATTTTTTTTGGGGGGAATTTCATATAAAAAAAAGTGAAAAATATTGTTGTTTTTGCAAAAATTACGCTCTTTTTTTGTTTATAGCGCGTGATCAAAAAATCGCACAGGTGATCAAATACCACCAAAAGAAAGCTCTGTTTGTGGGAAAAAAAGGACGTGAAATTCGTTTAGGTACAGCGTCGCACGACCGCGCGATTGTCCGTTAAAGTCACGCAGTAAAAAATCGCAAAATAACCCCTGGTCTTTTAGCAGGAAAATCCTCCGGTGGTAAAGTGGTTAATATGGTAGAAAAATCTTTAATGAATTTCCTATAGAAATTTGAGAAACCAAGGAACCGCTGTAATGCTTTACGTGTAGTAGGTGTAGGCCAATCCAATATGCAGGAGATCTTACTTTTATCCATCTTGATGCCATTTTTGGATATGTTATATCCCAGAAATGGGACTTCTTCCATATGGAACAGGCACTTCCCCAATTTTGCATAAAGGTTGTGAGTCAGTAATCTGGAAAGGACTATGCGCACACGTTTCACATGTTCAGGCAAGGATTGAGAGTAGATAAGTATGTCGTCCAGATATACCACTACACAGACATCCAACAAATCTCTGAAGATATCATTAATGAACCGCTGGAATGCTGCAGGGGCATTGCACAATCCGAACGGCATTACCAAGTACTCAAACAACCCATATCTGGTTCTAAAAGCCGTCTTCCATTCATCCCCGTCACGAATACGCACGAGGTTATATGCACCCTTTAAATCCAGTTTGGAGAAGTAGCTGGCTCCACGCACCTGTTCAATTAATTCAGGTATTAAGGGTAAGGGATAACTATCCTTCACAGTGATATTATTGAATTGCCTATAATCAATGATAGGCCTGAGGCTTTGATCCTTGTTGCGGACAAAGAAAAGTCCTGCAGCTGTTGGAGATGTAGAGGGTTTGATGAAACCCTTAGCTAAGTTTTCCTCCAAATATTGTTTATGATGAGAGAGTTCATCCTGAGATAGGGGGTACACATGACCGAATGATAATTTGCTGTTTGGAAGTAAATCAATAGCACAATCATAAATTCTATGTGGTGGTAATACCTGAGCATTTTTCTCTAGGAAGACCTCAGCCAAATCTTGGTAACATGAGGGTGGTGTGATTTGGTTAGATACCATAAAGAGGTTTTTAGGACAAGACTGGAATTTACATGTGGTTTCACAGTAGTGGGAGGGGAATGATAGTGTTTGTTCCAATCAATTTTAGGCTGATGCAGATGTAGCCAAGGAAGACCTAGGATAATTGGGAAATGTGGTGAAGGGAGCACATCAAAAGTGTTTGTCTCAGTATGTATGTGGTTTGCAGTGATTAGGAGTGCTTGGGTCTGTTTTGTTATTGGACCAGAGGATAATGGAACTCCAGTAATTAAGCTAACTGAGACTGGTGAAGGTTTTGCAGTAACAGGAATTTTATTTAAAGAAACAAAGGTACTATCAATGTAATTTCCACAAGAGCCGGAATCAATCATAGCCTTGGTTGTGATCCTATTTTGGTCCCACTGCAAAGTTAAATGAACGAAAAGGTATGGATTAGATGATGGAATCGTTAAGCCCCCCACCATAGTGTGTAAGAACTCACCCTCTTTTTTGCGCACAAGGGCACAGGCACTTATTAGGTGTTCAGCAGAGGCACAATACATGCAAAGATTTAAAGACTTCCGTCTAGCCCGTTTAGTAGAGGTTAATGGAGAGCGTATAATGCCAACCTCCATAGGAGTAGGTTCAGATGTTGTATAACGAGGTGGGTTAGGTGGTAAAACCCCAGTTTTTTCAGCCTTCCTTTCTCGCAATCTTCTATCAATATTAATACTGAGCTGAATTAATGCATCCAGGGTGTCAGGTAAATCCACCCGGGCGAGCTCATCTTTAACAGCCTCAGACAACCCAAGCCTGAATTGGGTTAGTAAAGATGCGTCATTCCACCCTGAGTCAAGGGTCCATCTTTTGAACTCCACAACAAAGTCCTCAACAGGTCTCCTACCCTGTTTTAACCACTTGCCGACTGCCGCACGCCTATCTACGTCAGCAGTCAGCCCCTCACAGGCAAAGTGACGTAGGTCTACGTCGCTAGCCTGTGAGGGTCTAGGGAGCGACCGTTGATCACTGTTTCTACAGCTCAACAGACAGCCACTCACAGTTAGAATCACGCCCCTAGGGACACACACAGCCCCTCCCTCTCAAATAAAGTTAACCCCTTCACTACCAGTGTAATTTTGCAGTAACAGTGCATATGTATAGCACTGATTACTGCAGTAATGTCACTGGTAACCCCAAAAGTGTCAAAAATGTCAGTCAAGGGTCCGATCTGTCCGCCGCAATGTCGCAGATCGCCGCCATTACGCGTTAAAAAAAAACAACAAAAATGACAAAAATCTTTCCCTTTGTTAGTAAACACGATAACTTTTGCGCAAACCAATCAAAATACGCTTTTTGCGATTTTTTCTACCAAACATATGTAGCATAAAACAAATTGGCCGAAAATGTTAAAAAATTTTGATTTTTACTTTTTTTTGGGGGGGAATTTCATATAAAAAAATGTGAAAAATATTGTTATTTTTGCAAAATTTACGCTCTTTTTTTGTTTATAGCGCATGATCAAAAAATCGCACAGGTGATCAAATACCACCAAAAGAAAGCTCTGTTTGTGGGAAAAAAAGGATGTCAAATTCGTTTAGGTATAGAGTCGCACGACCGCGCAATTGTCCGTTAAAGTCACGCAGTGCTGAATCGCAAAATACCCCCTGGTCAGGAAGTGGGTAAAATCTTCCGGGGCTTAAGTGGTTAATGCTCTGAGATGACTATCAGCAGTACTTTGTTTATTAGGGTGTTCATATAACCGAGAGAATTCTGCTAAAAAAGCAGTGTAGGAATTAAGTACTGGGTCATAATTTTCAAGAAAAATTTAAGAAATAGTGGTACAGACTTTAATAAGGTCTGTGTTATAAGTGCGGGGTTTTAGACTGACATGCGTTTATAAATTCACAGAATTTCTTCCTATCACCAGTGAACACTTGTGGAGGATTTATTTTAGGTTCACGGGGTTGAGCAGCAGTAAGCTGTGAAACCCGAGCAAGTTGCTGTCTTAGGATCTGGTTCTCTTTTTGTACTTCACTAACAGTCTGTACAAGTGCCTCCATTTTCTGAGTTAAATGCATAACATGAGTGGCCATATCTGCTGGATCCATTATAGGTTCGTGCAATCTGTAACGCTCTGCTACTTGTAATTAGGGGTTTGGATTAGTCACCCGACCTAACTCTCTTTACTCATCAGAGTGGTTGGGATCAGTACCTGGACACACAAGCACATATACTAGCAAAAGCACAGCAGTTCAGTATTATGCAGTAATGGATATAGCAGGCAGCAAATTGGATACACAGGCTAGTAGTTAGGCACACAGAATAGCAAGCAGGGTTCAAGTGTATTAATGGTAGCAGTGATATATTGAGAGGGGGGTCCCCTGTGGGGTACTTATCGGTAGCAGTAAACTCAGGAAGGCAACAGCAAGCAGGCTTCCATGAGAGAAGAATGGTGGAAGATGCTCCGGTCCGTTGGTTAAGGTCCCTCGGTAGGCACAGGGAAGATGTGGGTAAGGCTTCCGGTATCAGCGGTTGCACGAACAGTTTGTTTGTGCAAACCACTGGTTGAAATAGGCGCCTAGAGCGGCGCCTGAGAATGACGTCACAGGCGACGTCAAGCGTCATACGTCACATGCGTTCCACCTGACCGAGAGGGTGGAACGCAAATAGGAAGTCCGGAACAGGAAGTTCCGAGATTCTTACAGGGGGTGAGGTTCCTCTGAGGGAAGGGCTTCATAAGATTCTCCCCAAGCGCAAAAGCATCATCTGCCACAAATACGAAGCTCAGCCCCTCAATGGTTTGCTCCCTGGATGGCAAGTTCAGAGTGCCCTTATGAAGGCGATGAGCGAACTCCGTCTGCTCAATAACTCCCCCATCCGAATTGCGGCCATTTTTGCCAATATCCATAAAGAGGAACTCATAGTTAGCATTAACTATGGCTAGCATGACAATACTAAAAAAAACCTTTATAATTATAAAAAAATTAGCCCGAATTCGGAGGGGGGACAATGCGGACGTGCTTCCCATCTATATCACCCCCACAATTGGGAAAATTCCACTTTTCCTGAAATTGAGCAGCAATCTCCAGCCATTGCTCTGCGTTTGAAGGAAACTGTGGGGAAAAAAATATATACAATTAGTGCTTGAGCACATCACATTATTACACACACAGTTGTCTGTTAAATGCTTATGCAACTTTAAGATAAAGACAACAGGAAGACAATTGTTTGCATTTTGGGATCTAACATCTACATACATTTATTTTTCACCTCCTATTGTGATTATATTGTAATTCACCAGCTAGAGCTTTGGTATATGCTGACTTTTACATCTAACATGGGTGGGTGGGGGGATGGGTAAGTAAAACTATGCATTTATACATCAATAAGGGCTTGTGGTCACTGAACGTTTTTACATCATTACATAAACATACACAATCCTAGGTTGGAATGGATGGACTGATGTCTTTAAGATAAATCATAAACTAGGTACTAAAACATTTGCAAAGGAAGAATTGGTTCAGGGAAAGTCATATAATGACACAGATTCAATATACTGTTAACAGGCAATGCGTTTAGGGACACATAGGAGAGAATGCTGGGGTGGTTACTGGGTAATTTTACAAATGGTTAAGATAATATAAAGCTTTACTACTATGTGCATGCGGACAGAGGGTAGTTACAAAATAATGACATCTGTAAATTGATGAACATCCAAAAACAGCATAATTCGGGTGAGATGACTAATACATGTAATGTAATGTAAAAAATAAAACATACCTTGATATAGTCCTTCTGCAAGACTTTGATGATAGCAGAGCAGGTCTCAGGGATGATGACACCAAGAGCTTGGGGGGAGATGCCTGTGGTGAACTTGAGATCCTGCAGGCTTCTCCCTGTTGCAAGATATCTCAAAGTCGCAATTAACCTTTGCTCAGGAGTAATTGCAACCCGCATACATGTATCCTGCTTGATAATATAGGGGGACACCAGGGCAAGAAGATGGTGAAAGATGGGATCCGTCATCCTCAAATAATTCCTGAAATCCTCAGGATAATTTTCCTTGAGCTCCCTCAGCAAGGACACGTGGGAAAATTGATCACGGTTAAGCAACCAATTTTTCGTCCAGGAGGTCCGCTTCTTCTTCCTCTTGCTCATAACTCCCCTCAGAGCCATAACTCCAAGACTAAATACAGCAAAAGTCGAATCCTCGGTCTCCATAATAAATTCTCAAACGATGTCTCGGAAAATAGCGAAATGTCGTCAACCAAACAAATGCTACCGAAATCAGCGTGAGATGCCCAGAAGGGTCACGGCCAAACACTCACTTCCTCTTTTGTAGCAGCGGACGTGCGTCGAACGTAGTGACGTCATTTTCTGTCGGCCAACAAAAGTCCAGTGCAAAATCTAGAGCACATTTCAACCAACACAACAACACTGGACAAAAAACGGCTGATCGGTCGGCCAACAATCATTGCGTGTGTACGAGGCATAAGAGTTACTCGCCACTTGTTGCCCCACCCAAACCCTACCCTGCTCCGCCCCTAAACACGCCCTCCTAAAATATCTCATAAAATTACACTGTTAAATGTTTTATTCAGAATTAAGTTACAAAAAAATATTAACAACATTATTAACCACAGAGTGACCACAGCGTGCCCCCTTTCAATGCAAAGTGACCACAGCGTTCCCCCTTTCAATGCAGAGTGACCACAGCATGCCCCCTTTCAATGCAGAGTGACCACAGCGTGCCCCCTTCAATGCAGATTCACACAGCGTGCCCCCTTTCAATGCAGAGTGACACAGCGTGCCCCCTTCAATGCAGAGTGACCACAGTGTGCCCCCTTTCAATGCAGAGTGACCACAGTGTGCAGAGAGACCAGTGCACTTACCTGATGCAGCGGCGGCTTCTCCTCAATCCTCCGCGTCTCCCTCCTCCTCCTCCTTGGCCAATGGCAATTGTTTGCCTTTCGGCCAATCAGGAAACGGGTCTCGGAATATAAATTCGCTATTGTCACACAATGGGTGGGCTCAGGGCGCACTGCTCTGCACCCCGGGTCCACCCTTTTCTGAAGCCAACACACCGGTCGCAACTGATGCTCGTGCATGTGAGGGGCGGGGACATCCGGGAGGTGGAGAGGGGCGGTCCTAGGTGCAGGAGGTGGAGAGGAGCTGTACGAAAGAATGCAGGCTGCGCTGTGAACGGCGGCAGCGGCTGCAGGCACTAATACATTCCCCATAAAGCACAGCCCTTACTCGCCATCCTCATCATTCCCCTCGCAAAATGCGAGCAGGCGAGTGGAATTTTTGAGGGCTGAATTACATCATCCAGCAATGTAGATCCAGACATGCCTAAAGGATTCCTGGTGAAGAGAAGTGAAAAGTCCCCACCGCTGATCTAATGAGTGTGGGTTGAAGACAAGGACAGAGCGCAGGCCTCCCTCGCCCAGCAGGGATGGTGTTAACTGTGTCTGAGCAAAGACCAGTTTCATGCCCCACTGGAGACTCTCCTACCCTGGCCAGCCCCAACCGAGCTGTCCCAGCTGCCCCCAACCGCCAACTGCTGGCCAGATCGGGAACCCGGATTCGGCCAGTGAGTAGAGAGTACCTGTAGCGAAGCTTCAGCCAGGAATGGGGGTCAGGAGGAGGCTGGGAAGAGGAAGAGTGGGAGGGGGCAAGTCGCTGCACCATGGGCCTCTGGTTTGCACTTGCACCCTAGGCCGAAAGTTGCCAGTCAGCCCTTGTCAATCACTATGAATGATGCCTGCAGACCCGCTGACATATCGGCTCCCAGCCAAAACTCCCTGTGAATTTTACTAGCTGACAGATGACTGTAAAGAAAGGGGCAAGTGTATTCTGAATGGTAAATGTCTTTTACCATCAATTTAAATGGCATTTTTATACTTTGTAAATGTCAGTTTTGTTGTTGTGCATTGTATAGATTGTACAGATGTGCCACTTCACAGGCAGAATTAAGGTTTCCCTTTAGGCATGTTTTTTTTTTTTTTTTTTTTTTACCCATTATTAATTTTTCGCTTTAGGCATTAATGAATTAGCTTTTTCCTATCAAATTATTACTTTTTTCCATTGGTACATGTCACCCAAGGGTATTGGGTATTGTACCCTTTAAAATGTTTTCCTTGTTTCAACAAAGTTAGTGTAATTATTTTGTTTGCCTTACCTCGTAATGATGGGCTCACATATTGTTAAAGGGACCAGATGACTTCCTGTGCTAGGTCATACAGTGTCCAGTGCATGACTCACCATTTCCTCTGTGCTGCATCACAAAAGTGAGAGTGCTATTCATATGAAACACTGCATAATGAGCTCTCTGTTACTTGCCCTGTATGAATCTGTGTCAGATCTCATTACTGTTTAGTTCTCACCTGCAGAGCACTAGACTAAGAGACCCAGGGTATTTGAGATATTTATTTCCTTCACTTGAAATGTTGGTTCTCACACTACAAACAGAGGTCCTGTATGAACCTGTGCAGTGCCATGCTCAAAGACTCATGCTTGAACATAAACAGAATTTTCAACAAATGACCCCATAAAACTACATGACCAATGCACAATCCTATGCAGGTGAAAAACAGAAGTAGGGAGGTTTAACTCCTTAACGCTGGCACCTCCCAGCCCTTTAAGGGTTTTCTGATCACATGATGCACGCTCCCGGTACAGGTTTGTTTACACTTTGGTATGCAAATATACAGCCTCTCGGCATCAAGGCCCACCCGCTGAAAGGCTGCATATTTGCTTACTGTTGCTGCTAGGAGGTTAAAATGAAATTAAAATTCCAAATTTGTATAAGAGGTCAGTAAACATACCACATCCTGTATGATGCAGTGGCGGCCTGTCCATTGGGGCGCAGGGGCGTCGCCACCCCCTATCCATACGTCCGGCCCCCTAATCTACATGCTGGGTGCCGGACGCATGGATTCCAATGGAGAATTTTTTTTTTAAGCACATGATTAGAGCCAGAGGCTCTAATAGGTTTCAAAAAAGGGTGGGCTCGGGGCGCAGTGCTCTGCCCACCCAGTTGTGTGACAAAAGCGAATGAATATTTGCTATTGCCACATTGATTCTCCTCCCAAACAATCAGAAAGCAGGTCCTGAGATCTGTTTCCCGATTGGCCGAGAGGAGAAGGAATCCTATTGGCCAAGAAGGAGGGAGGAGACAGCCACCGAGAGGGAACATGGAGACTGAGGGGGAAGCCGCCACCACCGCTGTCTGTCAGTCCCGCGGAGCAAGGTAAGTAAACTGGCACGGGGGATATGGTGGTGCGGGCTGGAGTGATTGGGGGGGTCCGTCTGCCCCCCCCCCGACTGATGGAGCACCAGCTGCCACTGGTATGATGTATGATTTTAACTCTAAAGGAAATAAAATCACCCCTTATTTTCAGATCAAAGTATCTGTAGAAAGAATGAGAATAATTTAGGCTATTGTCAAATATTTAGACTATTGTCAGCTACTGTAACAAAAGCAATCACACTTTTGTTACGTTCAATGACAGCTCATTTATTTAGCAAATGTATGAGGAGATTATAATGTAGTATGCTATGAATCAGTATCTTTTTTTCCTAGATGGTTGTGTTACCAATAAAAATAAACTTTGTAGTGCACTATTACTATCAGTGTTTCTGTATTACCAAAGCATGTTATTGGTAAATATTTAATTTTTCATGTGTAATATTCCGGTCAAACATCAAAGTGTAAAAATCTATGAAAGCAGTTCATACTTTCATAAATGTCACAAACCACAACATAATCTTAGGACAATTTGCTCTATGCCCTTTCTCCCCAGAACATGTATGCTCTGACAATGCGTAAATAGTAATGATGTCAGAGCACCAATGTACATCACAGCTGTTGCCTCCTTGTGGTCAATTAGCAACATGCATTGCAACTGAAACGTCATTCGAAACTTTCCTTCAAGATCTGGTGTGCTGACAATGCGTTACCTGGGGTCACTTTGTTCACTCTACAGATGAAGAGGCGTCACCAGGTGAACTGTTTTTCTCAAGTTCTATAAAAGTGAGCTGGCCAGCATGAGCAACAGTCTTTATGGATTTTTCACAAAGGTGACTGCAGAGGACATTTTTAACGCACAAGCGTATTGGAAAGTTCACATAATCTAGGTAAGAGTTTGAGCAATGTTCCGTATTATGCACGTCTGTTTGATTTTTCAAAATATTTATACTGTTTATCAAAAACCATAATAACATATTCATAGATAAGCACATATTTACTTAGCAGCAAATTTATATTAATAAACCAACCAGTTAATTATAAATATTAGTTAAAAAATCAATCAGAATTACCCAAAATGAGAGATCACCCGTCCTTAAAGGGCTTCTGGACTTTACTATAACAGGTAAATATAAAGTTTTTATACATATTAGTTTTAGTTTATCGTTTTAATGTTTAGTTTGAAAGATACTGGTGTGACAGAAGGAGGCATATTTATACAAGTCGCATAAAGCTAGTATATAAAATAGCTGTAACCTAAGGCAACCAATCAGGGTTAATATTTAAATGGTTTGATTGCTATAAACTGAATTCTTAAGGATTGTTATAATTTTATGCAGTTTAAACCTGAACTTAGTTCTTAGCACTGCCTTAATTTAAAAAAAAGACTACAATATGTTTGACTAAATATGCTATACAATTTTTCTTTTAGATAGCTAAAACCAACAATAATACATATAGTTTAAATATCATTTTGTTGTAAGGTGGGTATATAGTTCATGTCTCCAAGCAAAAATATTTAGCAAAAAAGTATTGAAAAAGACCAAAAGATCAATTACATTCCTACATTTTATACATCAGCCTTTTTCAAACAGGGTGCGTTGAGGTTTCTTCAGGGGTGCCTTGGCAAAATGCCTAAAAATTACCCAAAAATGGTATACAAGCTGGTGTGTGGATAAAAACTGCCTTTAGATTTCACAAAACCACAGGTTTTCATTGTGCACCATAACAACCTTCTAGCCACTGTCGTCCTAATGGCCTGCATAGCATCCTTGTTTGACTCTCCCCTGCCTCTCTCCATCACCATTAAGGGCACCTTAACTAAATGATGGAGGAAAAACTTAGGGAGAAGAAAAACATTGGTGTACTAGTCAGTACCAGTTTGCAAAAGTGTATTTGCTTTGGAAGAAAAAATTACTCCTGACGTTGGGTGTCCTACTTGTGTGGATGTTGCTCCGTTATGCAAAAATATTAAACTATTATAAATTTCTCTAAAATTCTATAAATTTCTTTAAATAAGCTCCCTTCCTCTGGTTTACCAATTGGTAACACAATTTAGCAACATATCCTACTACAAGGTGAACACCTCAAAGTCTACAATCCTAAACCTTGGTGTGAGTGCTGAATCCAGACATAATCTCAAGGCCCAATTCCCATTTACATGGAGCACAGGCGGTGGGGGGGGGGGGGGGGGGTGGGAGGACACAATATTTGGGTATCACCCTTACAGTCCCTACATCCCAACTGGTTCCATTAAAACATCAACCATAACCCCTGGTTAACAAAAAATCAAATGTGCTGCATCGTATTTCACAACTTGAATTGTCGTAGTGTGGTAGATTAACAGCCTTCAAGATGAATATCCTACCTGAACTGCTCTACTTATTCAGGGCCCTGCCCGTTCCAATTGCAATTAAGTATTTAACAACCCTGTCGAGTATCCTCCACAAGTTCATGTGGAAAGGAAAGACAGCAAGGTGTGCAAGCTCATACCTTATTAAAAGCAGGCATCTAGGAGGTGCAGGTATGCCAGATTTGAGAGATTACTACTGGGCTGTACAACTTGACCAGATTAAAGCAAGGTGGTGTACTGCTCCAGGACAAAAATAACTCAGTTAAATTTCAAGCCTCCGAGGGATCATTCAGGTGCACGCCCTGGTTGCAACAGGAACATATGGAAAAAAATGGACTGGATGGTGAAATAATCACGTTTATTCAAAAAATAAAGTATAAAAAGATAAATATACCATAGCGGAGATGTTATCATCTCTGCTATGGTATATTCATCTTTTTATTCTTTATTTTTTAAATAAACCTGATTATTTCGTAGTGCCGCCATCTTGACCAGATTAAATAATGTTTTTTACGGGAGGAGGCTCCCCTCTGGGTAGAGGTAGATTCAGCCCTATCGCTCACTAGGAATGTCATCCACGCTCGCCACCGAGCTAATCAACCCCACAATATATATATATATATATATATACGTATATATGTATATATATATATATATATACATAAAAAGTACAGTAAAACTGCAGGAAAGGGCACTGGGGGGGGGCAATGTAATGTGAATTTATTTTATTTTAAATGGTATCAGTGTGTTTGGTGTGTTTTACATTTGAATTTGCCGCCAGTTCCACCCCCCTGTGAACGTCACGTCGCAGGAGACGGAAGCGGGGGAACGGAGAGGATCGGGTGGAAGATCCGCCGCCGCAAACCGCTGAGATACATCGCTGGATCCCGGTGACAAGGTAAGAAACCTCTTTTAAAGGATCCAGCGATGCTTCTGGCGGTACCCCGAGTGTGGCTCGGGGTTACTGCTTTTGGCTCTGAAATTTAACCCCGAGCCACGCTCGGGAATACCGCTAAGAAGGTTAACTAGCTTCCTGGAGGCAAATTTTTAAACTTAGATCTACCTGTACTGGGGTGCACACCTCCCTGTGCCCAGCTTAAGCCCTACTCAACCTCAGTAGAGATAAGTACCCAAGAGAACACCGGCAGGTTGTCACACAAGTTTGTTAAACTCCATAAAAACATTATTGCTTAAAAAAAAGGCCTGGGTGATTTTCCTAAATGTACATCATATAACTGAATACTAACATTTATAGGGAGTTTTTTTTTCCCTTGCTGGAGCAATTGGATCATGCTTTTCTGGGGTTTTTTGCCTTCCTCTGGATCAACTGTGGGTATACTGTAGGATTGTTTATACAGTATCTCACGGAAGTGAGTAAACCCCTCACATTTTTGTAAATATTTTATTATATCTTTTCCTGTGACAACACTGAAGAAATTACACTTTGCTACAATGTAAAGTAGTGAAGGTACAGCTTGTATAACAGTGTAAATTTGCTGTCCCCTCAAAATAACTCAACACACAGCCATTATTGTCTAAACCACTGGCAACAAAAGTGAGTACACCCCAAGTGAAAATGTCCAAATTGAGCCCAATTAGCCATTTTCCCTCCCTGGTGTCAAGTGACTCGTTAGTGTTACAAGGTGTCAGGTGTGAATGGGGAGTAGGTGTGTTAAATTTGGTTTTATTGCTCTCACTTTCTCATACTGGTCACTGGAAGTTCAACATGGCACCTCATGGCAAAGAATTCTCTGAGGATCTGAAAAAAAGAATTGTTGCTCTACATAAAGATGGCCTAGGCTATAAGAAGATTGCCAAGACCCTGAAACTGAGCTGTAGCATGGTGGCCAAGGCCATACAGCAGTTTAATAGGACAGGTTCCACTCAGAACATGCCTCACCATGGTCGACCAAAGAAGTTGAGTGAAGGTGCTCAGCATCATATCCAGAGGTTGTCTTTGGAAAATAGACATATGAGTGCTGCCAGGATTGCTCCAGAGGTTGAAGGGGTCAGGGGACAGCCTGTCAGTGCTCAGACAATACGCCGCACACTACATCAAATTGGTCTGCATGGCTGTCGTCCCAGAAGAAACCCAGAAGAAAGATGATGCGCAAGAAAGCCTGCAAACAGTTTGCTGGAGACAAGCAGACTAAGGACATGGATTACTGGAACCATGTCATGTGGTCTGATTAGACCAAGATAAACGTATTTGGTTCAGATGGTGTCAAGCCTGTGTGGCGGCAACCAGGAGTACAAAGACAAGTGTGTCTTGCCTACAGTCAAGCATGGTGGTGGGAGTGTCATGGTCTGGGGCTGCATGAGTGCTGCTGACACTGGGGAGCTACAGTTCATTGAGGGAACCATGAATGCCAACATGTACTGTGACATACTGAAGCAGAGCATGATCCCCTCCCTTTGGTGACTGGGCCACAGGGCAGGATTCCAACATGATAACAACATCAAACACACCTCCAAGACAACCACTGCCTTGCTAAAGAAACTGAGGGTAAAGGTGATGGACTGGCCAAGCATGTCTCCAGACCTAAACCCTATTGAGCAGCTGTGCGGCAACCTCAAACGGAAGGTGGAGGAGCGCAAGGTCTCTAACATCTACCAGCTCCGTGATGTCGTCATGGAGGAGTGGAAGAGGACTCCAGTGGCAACCTGTGAAGCTCTGGTGAACTCCATGCCCAAGAGAGGGTTAAGGCAGTGCCGGAAAATAATGGTGGCCACACAAAATATTAAAACTTTGGGCCCAGTTTAGACATTTTAACTTAGGGGTGTACTCACTTTTGTTGCCAGCGGTTTAGACATTAATGGCTGTGTGTTGAGATATTTTGAGGGGACAGCAAATTTACACTGTTATACAAGCTGTACACTCACTACTTTACATTGTAGCAAAGTGTCATTTCTTCAGTGTTGTCACATGAAAAGATATAATAAAATATTTACAAAAATGTGAGAGGTGTACTCACTTTTGTGAGATACTGTATATGATTGCATTTTTTCCCTTTTTATTGATTTAACTAGATAGACTTTTTTCTTTTCAATGGTTTTTATTAAAGATTTGCAAACCAACAATGAACAGAGTTATCATTCATTCATAACAAAGATCAAGGTCACATACTAACAAAGCACTTCTATCTGCAAATATCAAAACTGTGAAAATGATTCAGATTTTCCCCCGGGATGTCACCGAGCAGGGCCGAGAGAACGGCGCCACAAGACCAGACACCCCAATGGGAACTAACTGTGTCTAGATCCTGCACCCCGTCCCCCCAACCCTGCCTCGGCTCCCATTAAGCCTTCTATGTCCTCCATAGGAAATATCCATAGCAGATACGTTCATGACCATATTACTATGCGAAATAGTAGTGACCTCAAACCAGAAAGGTATGGCTGATATGTAAAACAGAGTATTAAGAACTAATAGACTATCAACAGGACAGTCTTAACAATGCCTCCTAAACAAAAGTCATCATCAAATTAATACGATAAATTTCAGTATGTAATCTCCATCAACTGGGCTATAGTCTCGACCATTGTGACCACTGTTTATGAAATGTCAGGGTGGAGTCCCGCGAACAGGCAAAGAAGTTTTCGTAAGAGTAGTACACCTTAACTCTATGTATAACATCAAAGATAGTAGGTATGTGGGTAGACCTCCATGCAGCAGACACAGTTAGTCTAGCCTCTGTAAGTATATGTGAGAGTACGCACCAATGCTCTTTGGAAACCTTATGGATGCCTAGGTTAAGCAGTGCTAATGTGGGTGACATCGGTATTTGAATTCCTGTTACCTATGCGATCAATGCAAAGACAGCAATCCAGTAACTTTTTATGCGCCTACACTCCCAAAAAAGATGGAATAGGTTACCTTTGTCACTGCATCCCCTCCAGTCAGAGATGGATTTAAGCATTTTCACTAGTTTAGAGGGGGTAAGGTAACTCCGGTTAAGCATTTTAAGTGCCCCCCTCCCAATGATTAGTGCAATGAGTAAATTGATGATGGATCTTAATAGCAACCTGCCAGTCCTTCAGTGAGTATACTGCCTTCAAGTCCCTCTCCCAGTTAATCATGGCCGCTGATTTAGTTAGATAGACTTTTTTTAACCAGACAGACTAACTATGTAACAATATCCTTCCACTCTGTCCCACCGCCGGGAGAAGAGGGTCTGTCATAGTTATCTACTTTGAAAAGACTAATGCCCATCATGTTAAAATTTTCACAAATTTGAAAAAAAAATTTTCCAGAATAAAGCAGAACTAAAACCCCCAAGGTAACTAGTAGCAATTGTAACTGTCAGGGAAAAATTCTTCCTGACAATGACAACACAAGGCAGCTGGCCTTAATCAGTTTCTGGGATAAAATGTTGAAATGATCAATTCAGTTGTTCAATCCCATCCTTAGTAACCATAACTATTAATTGCAAGGGAATTGTGCAAACATTTTATAAATTATATTATTTATTTTGTCAATACTATGTTCTGTGATAGGGCATTCAACAGCTTAACCATACCTTTAACACAAAATCCTTTCCTGAGAAAGCCTTTGATACCATTCCTCATAATAGCCTGCTACAGAGGATGAGGACGCATAGAGCAAGGAAAATGTACTGTACATACATAAGTAAACAACTGTGCAAATACCAAAGGGGGTTTGTAAATGGATCAGAATTTGTAGTGGTGTTCCACATGGATCGGTATCTAGCTCATTTCCTTTCATTCCTTTCATTAATGACCCAGTGAATAGAATAGAAAGTAATATGCCCATTTTTGCTGATACTACTAATGTAGAATCATTAAAACTCAGTGGGTTAGAGATGTATTACAGAAGAATCTGGACAAAATGGCCACATGGGTGATTAAATATCAGATGAAATGTAATGTTCCTTAATGTGAGGTTGTGCACTTAGAGCGTGTTTATTGCCCCTATAGATTAAATGGTGTACAACTAAAAAAAGAACTGAAGAAGGGTTTTGTAAGCAAAATAATCATTAGCACGTCATGCCAGTCAACATCTGCAAAAGCAAGTGTGTGAGTGTAATGAGTTATTCACTTTAAGGTCATCACAGGGGACAATGGGGAACTCTACGCCTGGAGGAAAAGTGTTTTTTTCTAAAACTTGTCTTTATTCAAAAGAATAGTGTACATCATGCGCACAATATAAAACTAGTACTAGTCAATAGTATATTGCAATGATTCGCATAGAATATTTGTGCACAAAACCAACACAATTACCTGTAAACTTACATGGTACATAACTACAGTGAACACATAACAATGTAGTAACTGTTGCTCACCCGTATTTCCCATTCTGCCATGAAATAGTAAGTCATCAAAGATCAAGGTTGGTGTTTACTATAGAGGAGAAATAAGGGGTGTGCACCTGCGCCTATGGATAACCTCAAATAATTTAATGAATTAAATATTAAATATTAAATGTGTGCACCATAGATTACTATAAATAGATGATTAAATTGGTGAATAAATAAAAAAATATAGGATAAATAAATCAAACCTCTAAAGTGCAGCTGCAGTAAACTCCTCCTGCCACAAGGGCAGGTAAAGGTAAATATAGAAAAAAGGGGGTATGAGAAAAAAAAAACCCACGCTTAGTGCGCTTGCAACCAATGTATATCAAAAATGTATATAGATATATATATATATATATATATATATATATATATATATATATATATCTATATATATATATATATATCTATATATATGTATATAGTATGACACCCTTTAAAAATGTGCAAAAAAAACTTATATGTGCAGTAAGTGATATTACAACATATAAACTCAATCCAGCTGTAAAAAAATATATTAGACACAAATCCTGTGAAATAAGTAAATAATGTCCACAATACATCAGTCTATGTGGGGTGTAAGAGTTACACCATATATGGATGAAAAACCAGGATTTCAAGATAGATATTCCAGGCAGGATGATAAATCGGTGATAGGGATTTTTTGTAAGGGTCACCACTGTGCTTAGGGAGGGTATGTCAAAAGGCTCACCAGAAAGGTTGGATCCCCTCTTACCTTACAGCAGGGAGATCATTCAAGCTTGTGAAGAGTAAGATATCTCTTTCCCGGACCTGGAGCTGTGTTGCTGGTCCTCACACTACTCCTGGATATGGGTTCCCTTATCTGTCCACTCCGTGGCCGACGGGTATTAAAAAAGTATAAGAAGCCTCATAGTGAGATCCGTTTAACTAATTTATTTAAATATAGTCTGTCATATAAAAAACACACTTTGCATGCATAGGAGACAGATCTATACACAAACTAGTTAAAAACCGTAGAGATATTAAAAAAATATATATATGGAGGCAGGCACGGATGGTACGGTATCACCGCAAGTAGGAAGGAGAAGGGAAACTCCGGCTTCCATGTGCGTTCCACACCGTCCCATCAAACTACCGGTCACGTGCCCCTGCGTGCGTTCCAAAATGACGCGTTTCGTCATCAATATGCAATGTCTTCAGATTCTGGAATGCACGCACGGGAGCAGCATTGTATTTTATAACCACCTCTATTCCTTCCATTGGTTGGCCTGCACATCTCCATAATGCGTCACCATGATATGTAGGAGGGGCGGCTGTCTCATGTTTATACCGACAAAGATTTTATGTAAACATAGGGATTTATAAGATATAATGGCCCTAATAGGTGGTTATACTGTATGCTGCTTTTAAATACATATTAGTATTTACTGCTCATTTACTAAATGAATATTTAAAAAATATTTAAAAAATACCAAATAAAATAACAGATATTAACGCTAATTAAAGATAATATTTCCACATTAATTATATTCATAAATAATAGTTTTTTTAAATTTTAAAATTAAATTATGCAGAGACATATATTTACCTTAAATAAATTAATAATCCAATAACATACATAACCAGAGAGAGATGGTAACCCTATGTTATGCATCAGTTATATATATAATAAGGTTTATATCTATTAATTACCAAAGAGCTATCAATTGTATAAAATTATATATATTAGTGTAAAGGTGTATAAAAAAAGGGTATTAAATAGTTATAATTATTGACAATAAATATAATGTGAGACTCAATTATTAAAATGTTAAAGGGCATAATTAATATATGTTTTAAAGTGAATATATTCCATATATATGTAAATAGTCTAGTGATGATGAATTATTAAATTATTAAGTTAATATATAAATAAATGTGAGTGATATAATAAATCATAAAAAAAATCATGAAAAAATATCATAAAAACCCCTAAATAAATGTGCCAATCTTAGGTGAAAGTTATGTGTAAATAAATGGTATATTTATTACAGAAAATGGCTGTAATGTATATATCAAACTGAACAAGGAGGATATTAAAACCTCCATGGTCTCAACATCAGTAATTGGAGATAAAGCACTTAATGTCCATGTCGATATTGAGGCCCTGTGGATGCATGCTTGCCAATTCATAAATCCATCTGGATTCATTTTGGGACACTGCTATGCGCATATTTTTACCACGCCAATGTGTATCTATTTTGTCGATGCCACAGAATGTTAATATGCGTGGGTCTTTATTAAGTTTCACCCTAAAATGGTTAGAAAGGCTGTGTTTTTTATATCCTTTAATAATATTGGAACCATGTTCCCCTAACCTAGTTCCCAATTTTCTTGTAGTGCGGCCTACATACTGAAGCCCACATGGGCACATCAGTAGGTAGGTAACATAGGTACTGGAGCACGTAATCAGTTTCTTAATCGGGCATTGTTTGTTTTTAACATTAGATTTGAAGGTTTATTAGATACTGTTTTGCATATCCTACATCGGCCACATGGATAAAAACCTTTGTGGTGAAGAAAAGTTATTTGTTTCTTTGGGGGGATTGGTGTGTTTTTTACTAATTTATCCCTTAGTTTTGGGGCTCGCCGATATATAAATTTTGGTTTTTTTGTCAATATGGTTTTTAATTGCGGGTCCCTTAATTGGATAGGCCAGTGTTTACGGACTATTTTTTCAGATGATTTATGTTTTTTATTGAACCTAGTTATAAAGGCTATTGAATGGTCAAAGGGCTTTTTTGCCTTATCGACAATGAGGGAGCTTCTTTTCATGTTAGCTATTAGTTGTTTCTGAGTAGATAGTGTTTGCCGGTTATATCCCTTATCTACAAATTTATCAATTATCATATCTGCTTGTTGGTTATAATCATACAGATCATTGCAATTACGTCGTATACGCAAAAGTTGTCCCTTAGGGATTCCCCTAATCCACTGAGGGTGGTGGCAACTGTGCGTAGGGATGTATGCATTCCTGTCTGTGATCTTAAAAGCTGTACGAGTACATAATTTATTATCTTTTATAAAACTTTGTAGGTCCAGAAAGGTAACCTGTTCCTCATGAAAAATCCCTGTAAATCCAATATGGTAAGGATTCTGGTTGATGTCCTGCAAGAAGGTCTGCAGGTCCATCTTAGTACCCTTCTATACAATGAACACATCATCCAGGTATCTGTAGTACATGGATAAATTCTGCCCTAATTTGGAGATGGTTTCATCCTCCCATTTACTAAGAAAAATATTCGCCACGCTAGGGGCATATCTAGCCCCCATGGCTACTCCTCTATGTTGGCGGTAATAACTTCCCTCATGCCAAAAATAGTTCCTATTCATGGCAAATTCCAGTAACTCAAGTATAAATTGCTGTTGTCCTAGGTTTATTTCTGATTTTTCTTTCAATGCCCGTTCAACTGCTTTTAGGGCATCCACCTGGTTAATGTTGGTGTACATGGATTCTACATCCATTGTTGAGAGGAGGGAATTGTCACCTATAGTAAAGGTGTCCAACAGGCCAATTAGTTGTTTACCATCTCTTAAATAAGCAGGATACTGTTGGGCTATAGGCTGTAAATAATTATCGATGTACTGTCCGATTCTTGCAAATAAAGAGTTGATGCCACTTATGATGGGCCTACCTGGGGGTGCTGTTGGGTTTTTATGACCCTTAGGGATCTGGTATATAACCGGAGTCTTAGGGGCTTTTCAATTTTCAAATATCGATATTCTTTTTTATTCAAAATGCCTTTATTGTATGCAACTTTAAGTATTTTATGCAGTTTATGTTTCTATGTATTAATAGGATTGCATTTAAATTTTTCATAGGTTTTTGTATCTTCCACCAATCTATTAAGTTCCTTGTAATAGTCCTCTGTGTTTAAAATCACTACCCCCCCCCCCCCCTTTATCTGCTGGGCGGATTACTATATTTTTTCTTTTTTCCAATTACTTAATTCCAGTCCAAATATCTTTTTTTAGTTTGTTTGGTTTTTTTCTCCATTTCCTTCAAGTCCTGCTGCACCAGTGTCTTAAAGGTTTCCACAAAATGATTGGACGATGTTTTAGGATTGAAAGTGGAGTTATTCCTGAATCCACTATGTATATACGTGGTATTTTCAGTATTAAGGTGGTTGGTTTTGGTTTTATCCAGAAAATGTGGAGGCAGGCACGGATGGTACGATATCACCGCAAGTAGGAAGGAGAGGGGGAACACAGTTTCAGCAAACCTGCCTTTCTCAAAAGGTTGGCTACACCGTTTGAGAAAGGCAGGTTTGCTGAAACGCGTCAAGGTCACACCACGGACAGCCTATCCATGTACTATTGATGCACTAATCTTGGGATGTCTGTAAGTGTAATTGCTTTATTTTTATTAATAAATTTGTAGCGGTATTACACTATTTTTTGCTCCTTTCTGGTTTATGTTCACCATTTCCGAATGAGAGCCATCGCTGTATATACCGGCCACCATATTACACTAAAGCATCCAACGTCATTGTACGGACTCAAATAACCATCTTCTACCATTCAAGCATTACAGATTCAGGTACTATATGGTACTCTGGATCCTCTACTTCTGGTGAGCGCTTATAACACCTGTCGGCGTTGGGAATTCACGTACACCACAATCACCTATTCAATTTTTTGGACACTTTTATCTTCACCTGTAGACACTGGGGATTTGTGTTATCTACATGATTTTATTTAGACACTTGTGATTGTTTATATTTCTTTATATGCAATGTTTCACTAGCGCTGCACAGTTTTTAATTTTTTTCCATATTGGATCAACTTTTTGTCAGGTGTTTTTGTGCTAGCAGCTTATTTTATGGCTAGCGCAGTTTATTTGCTTTTTCTAGTACATAGCTGGTCCTTGCTGAGCATATATTGTAATTTTCTTTTTCATGCAGCCTATGGAGTGAACGAAAAAAGAGAGCCTAACAGATTCCTCCATTCACATCGATTGATCAGGGGTATGACCACCATTAGAATACCGCCCTGCATCCACCCACTTCTAATGATGGGAAAACATGCACTGTACTTTTTTGGGCTGAACGAAAAAAAATAACACAACAGATTCCTCCATTCACATTGATCAATGTGGATGAAGAAATCTCTGGCAAGAAAAAGTGAATAAAAATATATGCTAAATCTGCCCTCGGTGTTCCCCCCAACCCCTATGCTTTGGTACAA
The DNA here is from genome assembly GCF_965119305.1 of Pelophylax lessonae. NCBI lineage: Eukaryota > Metazoa > Chordata > Amphibia > Anura > Ranidae > Pelophylax > Pelophylax lessonae. Next base: position 149,635,094 of record NC_138779.1, on the reverse strand, counting down.
ATGCTTTTTTTTATAACTGTGGTGGAGCCCTCCTACAGGGCTGGAGTCACAGATTTATGTATTGTGAGAGCAAACCCTCAGCTGCAGCTGAATGGCGTACCTGCAAAGCAAACAACTGTTAACGATAAAACAGTATCAATAAATCATTAACTCAATAAAACAACTTTTTTTATTGTAATCTGTGCCAAAAAAAGAGTAAAAAAATATGGCAAAGCATAGGGGCAATCTGCCCCTATGTCAACCCCTGCCCCTATGCTTCACTATATATGCTCTTTTTTTTTAACTGTGGTGGTGAAATCACCTTCTACAGTGCTGGAGTTACTGATTTTACGCATTATGAGAGCAAACCCAGTTGCTATCAAATAAGGCATATCAGTGCTGCAGCTGAATGGCGTACCTGAAAAGAAAATAATGGTTAACAATAAAACACAGTAACAGTACAGGTTAGGGTCTTTCAAAATGTGATAGTCATCCAACATCTTTCAAGACCCTGTGTGAAATTGTGCCCTAGACTGTGCCGTGCTGTACCCTATGCTAATACTCCATTAGTGTGTAGTAGGGACGGAAACAGTCACTGATGCAGAGACCAGGTTCCCTAGGACAGAAGGGACAAAAATATCGTGTATCACGCCGATATCCGCGCTTGCTACAGAAACTGCATCTTTTTTGGGGTGCTCTTTGAGTCGGGTTACCAGGGAGGACATCTGGAAAATGCCTCCCATGCAGCCAGCTCACTGCATCTTGGTTGGGAAATTGGGCCACAGCACCTTTTGGATACAGAAGAGCTGTGACGATCTCTTCATGGAATTTTAGGAAGGATCCACTTCTTCCAGATGCTTTGTATTGTACATACAGTAAGCGTTGAAAAGAGCCAATTGGAATAAGTACAGTATACAGACACTTTATTGTACCAGCATCAGGCCTTACGGGCAACTAAGTACAGCCCCATCATCTGGTCATTGAAGTCTACCCCTCCCATTTTATGGCTGTAGCCGTGGACACAGAAGGGCTTCTCAACAACACCAGTTGCCGTTGTAATTTGGACTGCCGTATCTGTGTGAATAGAAGACAGAACGAAAACATTCCGTTTGTCTTTCCACTTCACTGCAAGCAATTCATTGCACCTCAAGCAGGCTCTCTCCCCCTGGCTAAGTGGGGCATTTACAAGCTGTTGGGGGAAGCCCCGGCAATTAGATTGCACGGTGCCACATGTCTCCAATTCCTAATTGAAAGAGGTGTCTAAAAAGTGTCACGCTTATATAGAAGTTGTCCACGTATAAATGGTATCCCTTTCCAAATAAAGGTGACACCAAGTCCCAAAAATCTTGCCACTGCTCCCTATGTAGTCTGAGCTGTTGGGGGGCTCCACACTGCTATCTTTTCCCTCATAAACCAGGAAACTACATGTATAGCCTTTGGCCTATTACAGAGCTTATACATCTTGACCCCATATCTTGCACGCTTGCTGGGGAAAAACTGTTTAAAATTAAGGCAGCCAGAAAACTTAATCAGGGACTCATCAATGCAGACATCTTTTTGGGGGATAAACAAGGTTGCAAATTTTTGGTTGAAGTGGTTTATAAAGGGGCCGAATTTTGTGGAGCCGATTGTATTCAGGGTCACCCAGAGGATGACCACAATATTGCTCATATCTAGCCCTGGCCATGGCAGCAGAGAACAAGGACATATGATAAATTGGGTCAGTGGACAAATATGATCGTAACCCATTTTTTTTAGTAATGCCCATGTTGAGGGATAGGCCCAGAAAGGTTTTAAATTTGGGAACCGTTATAGGTTTCCAGTCAAATTGTCTGGCAATGGTCAAATTTGGGTTTGCGGCGATAAATTGATTAGCATACAAATTGCTTTGGTCCACAATAGATTTGTACAGATCTTCTGTGATAAACAGCTCAAAAAAATCAAGGGGAGTAAAATTGGCTGTTTCCACCTTAATTCTGGGTTGGCCAGAGAATGGGGGAGGTATGGGCGCTGCAGAATCGATGACTGGGGATCAGAAGGAAGGCTGAGTGGGACTGGGGAGCTGAAGGAAGAAGAAGTCTTGTAGAAGCAGCGGTCGTTCGGATAAAGTGTGCAGGAAATCTTGGGTTCTGTGAGGCCTACGCCACTAGACCTATCCCCACCCCGCACTTATGCCTGGGCTCGGGCACAGAACAACGCCTACTCCAAAAAGATTGCAAATGGGGAGACCCCTTACATCCCACCTGGGAGAGGACACAGGCAGAAACTTTCCAGGTTCTCTCGTTTTCAATGACTCGTTGAAAGGAAGGTGGCCATAAAGTACAGATATGATTATCCATATGCTCCCTGGGATATAATGGAAGAAATCAAGAGCAAGAGGGGGGCTTGGTGTAAAGAGACTGTTTGGGACTTCCTATACGTCCCCAAGCCCCATCAGAACCAATCCAGGCCTCAGCTGTGGGACACCTTCCTGTCTCTTAAGGCAGACTGGAATCTGGGGTGGTCAATATATATTGATCGAGTGGAGGTCAGTTGCCCAGATGGAAAAGGCCAAGCCTGGGTCATCAGTATCTTGAGTCCTGAACGCAAGATTGTTTGCATACCTCATCCTGATCACTACTATTGAGCTATGCTGAGTTCTTGGTCCCACAGGAAGAGTTTGAGTTACAAAGGGGCTAGTGAGCTGAAGAGTTCTAATGTTACAAAGTTGCTGTTAGCGCTAGGAGCCCTCTTCCCAAATTCCCCTTCCCTTCAGTCTTTGCAATAGAAGTTTGGGATCATCAAAACTGCCATAGTTTTATCACCTGGGAGAAAGAACTTTTGCCACAGAGGACTTCTCCTGTTAAAGCCAGGGGCTGCTACCTGGAGGGGGTTAACCCCTAGTTCTCAGAGACATCTTAATAAAGGACACTTTGTGAACATCTTTTGGGACCTGGGTCATTACAGCTGCTAAAATAAGTACTAAGAAAGGACACTTTGCGAAGATTCCTTTGGGACAGTGGGCCAGAGTAATGTTGGAAGAAATTTTGTGTGAGTTGCTAGCTTGTGAGAGAAGGGTAGTGGCTCATTGTCTCTTCAGAGAGAGGGGTGAAGGATTCCTTGAAGAAGTATTACAGACACTAACAAATAGGCAAGTTTTGCTAAGGCTCCAGCAATAATAGCCTACTTCAAGGAGAGGATGTGTTGCCTTGGTGTTGAATAGAGAAGGACACTATGAACAACAGCCGGGTGAACTCCGTACTTCTTCATCCTAACTTGTGGGTCTGACTAGGGTAGGAAAGAGTCAGTGCCCTGGTGAATGAGAGGGACTGTGCCTAATTTTAGTCATAGGTTTCCCAAATGGAACAAGAACAGAAGTGTTTAGTTAGTTATATTGGCAGGTTGTTCTGTTTGTAAACACAGGAACACAACAGGATGGTGAGTCAAGAGTGCCCTTAGGGGGCCGGATGCATCAGAAGTCTCTACAGAAAAGTTAATGGTAGAGATTCTTCAGGTGAGAAGGTCGCCTCTGCAGAGAGGGCAGTCTCACTATGAGTATATAGGATGTAAAGGTAATACATGCTCACCATTTTCATTTGCAGGCTTGCAGTGGATCTTCATGGCCTTTGAGAGGTTGTCTATTGCCTATCTTGTGTAAATATGTACAAATGTTATTTGTAGCTTAGTCAGTCAGGATGTTTAACCTTCACGTGTCAGACAGGTTTTGTTTGGTGGGGGGGTACATTGATATAATGCACCTGGTGAGAACTGTAAATTTTGTACAGCAGATGTCTATATTTTTTCACCTAATTTATTGTATCTACTGGCCACATATGGGGTATGCCCCATGGCCCTGTACATACAGTATGTTATTTCGCTTTTCCCCCTTCCAAGTTTGTGGGATACATTTTTGTAGGGGTGAAATTTTTGTACTGGTATTTTTGTAGGGGTGGATGCCCGGAGCCAGTGAGGACATGGCTCAGTTTGGTGGGGGTGGATGTAGCACCCTCCTAGTTAGGTGCTATAAGAGAGAATATCATTTTTGGATCTTTTCTACTTACCAGAGAGATTGCCAGGTAAATTTATATTCACACTGGTCCAATAGGGAGGCATATTGGACAGTGGGAGGAAACCTGACAAATGGGTGCATAGGCATTTAGTACAGCCCTGGTGATTGGCAGAGGGAAGTGCCTCGGTGCGTGTTGGGATACTGTATAAATGCCAAGGGCACATGTGCTCGGGGTCTTTTAGTTGTAGAGCGGGGTCCCGGAGGGAGGAGCCAGCTGCCCCTCCTCTGTAGTTGACCTGAGGGCCTTAGAGTCAGAGAGGGGCTGAACCTAAATGTGCTGCAAAGCTGACTGGAAGGGAGACACTGGAGAGGATCTGATTCTGCCTACAGTGAGTACAGATCTGTGTCATGGGCCCTGTTCTGAGAGGACCACCCCTACTGTTGGAAGAGCCAGTGGACAGATTTCAGTCAAGGGGATGCTAGAAAGTGTCCTGAAGATAATGAAGTTGCATCAAGTCTGCTGCCAGAGAGAATAAGAGGATGTAATTCTTCCATACAAGTGGCAGTATGGTTAAAGCAGTGTGTCTGCTTCCACAAATAACCTGGTGAGGCCAAGTGAGAGTTGTCCTTATCAATACTAAATAGTTCAAGTTGGAGTATCCCACTATTCCCTTCTCCCATCCAAATTTCACAGTAAATATAAAACCAAAACCCCTGGACTGTTTATTGAGTAATGAGCAACTGGGAGTAAGGATGGATGAGTGAACTGTCCCCTAAGTGACTGTCTGCAGGTAATCAGATGAGGCCCAAGAAGTCAACAAACAGAAAACCCTACGGGGACAGTGCTCACATATAATAATCCAGACAGCATGGTAGAGCAGTAACATAGGCGAGCAATACAAGAAAAACAAAAAAAGTACCAGAAGCACCCTCTACTCGGCCCGACATAGTCAAAACAAGTGGGCTTTTTCCCAAAACTGAACTAAACGTCAAAAGGGGTGTCTGTAGAAGCCCCATCCCATCCCATAAAGAACTGCCAACAAGGCACAAAAAAATAAACATATAACGCACCACAGAGTGCCATAGTTGGAACTAGCAGAGTGTGGTAGGATGTGAGTTAGCCAACCTGCCTTTGGAACGGATCAAGTAGGCACAATAGTGTAATCAAAGAGCCACGGTCATCCGAACATACCCCTGAATAAAGGCAGCACACGAACATAAAAAGTGTAGATGGTGCCGATAAATGTTCAATGCGCTCTATCCGACCAGTCAGAGGCTTCTTTCGGAGAAGTGAAAAATTGCACTTTGCCTTCTACCGCCACATGAAATTTCTCAGGGTACAGCATACTGTAGGCCAGATTTCTATCCCGCAGACGTCATTTAACTGCTGAGAATGCGCCCCTTTGTTTTTGTGTGGCAGCAGAAAAATCCGGGAAGACTGCGATCCGGTTTCCATTGTAGGTCACCTCCTTAATGTTAGGAACCCAATAAAGTTGGGATTGTTCTGCTGGAGACAGTCTTCTAGGTCACTCAATTTAGCGGAGTGGTCTGCTAGATGTTGTTGAGCTGTAGGCCCCCCAGCTTGCAGAGGACGAAGCATGTCCTCTATATCACTAATCCATTGTTCAGCGACGGACACTCTGGTACGAATTTTCTGCATATCATGTCGCAGAATTGACAGGTCCACTTTAACAGAATCAATCTGGTCTGTCAATGCAGGGTGACAAGAGTGTAGCCTCCATGACATGTTTCAGCATTAATTCAGTGCCCTCAGGTAGGCATGCAGGCTCCAATGCTGTATTTCTGGGAGATTCTATAGGTGAGCATCCTGTAAGATAACTGTCATCATCCCTCCCACTCCTTCTCCCTACTGTCAGGGCCCAGGGAAGCAGCAGCTGTTGGAGAAAAGGAAGCTGGTGAAGCCAGGGGGGCTAAGAAGTGCTCCCTGATTGTATTAGGTGGCTTATTTTTGTGGCTCCGTGCCACATGGGGTGATGTCTTGGACCCCTCTGGCCTAGAGACACTCACCATGGTGTTCCTGGGTCTGTCTCTTTGAGGCAGCATGCTCAGAGCTGCTGGGCCGCCACAACGGCCATCTTGGGAGCTCCGGGGGGCGAGGAGAGCCAGTTCTCTGTGGATTTTGGGGCGTTTAGCCCAATTTTCACTATCTGGGCAGGTGCAGTGGGGTTGTAACGAGCTCTTGAGCCTGAAATCGACGCTCAGGCTTTTGCTGTGCCAGCAGAATAAGGCTGAAGAGACGACGGTGGTGCTGGTGGGGCTCAGTGAAGGAGCTGCTCACATGCACGCAGCTATAAACGCCCTAGAGGAAATGAGATATAAATATGGAAAGGTTTCTTCATGGCTGTGTCTCAGCCATTCAGAAGGGAGAGTCTCGGGACAGCCGAGGCATTCATGGACATTGCTGGATAGAGATGGGCTCAGGTAAGTATTAGGGGGGCTGATTGGGAGTGAAGCACGTGCATTAAGATAAAAAAACCTTCTGACATTACAACCACATTAATCCTAGAAGAACTTTAGAGTTCCTTTGATTTTTATGAATAATTTTCTATCATTTGAGTCTGCGGAGCTTTTATGCCTTGATGAAGAGGGAATGTCTGAGCCTATAAAAAGTGTTGGCTGTTTTATCTTATGGCTCCTCAATGTGATCATTGATTTAGCATTCTTATTACATTCTGGGCCCTACCCAGTTTGCCCCTTGGACTTCCCAGACTTTTGAGAGCTGTCTAACCAGAGCCAGTAAGGCTGCTTATACATTATACAATTTTCTTGTACAATTTTTTTTTAGATTTACCAAAACCATATAATATGAGATCAAACCTATAAACTTAAAATTCGTATGCAATCAGGCAGGTTCTTGCACTACATAGTTGAAGGTAAATCAAAAGGAAATTAAATACGATAATGTATGGCCAGTTTAAACTTTACAAATCAGATATGACTTTAGCAATATTGGATCTCAATAGTGGAAGTTAGAGCATCTTGCATATCTTTAAAACCAGCTTGAAAGTGGACAGAAATGTGGACCAATTCTGAAGCAGTACTGCATTTTATGCATTGACAATGTTGCTCCAGGGTAGAAAGGCAGTCATTGGCTTTTAGAACTTCAGTACAATTGTACATTAGTGGGTGACTCGTTTTAGTTTAGTTACATTTTTGATGCACTTTTCTCTCAAGTAATGTTTCTGTATTTTGTGTTTTACATTTTAGGTTCACAAAAAAACATAATTTTATTTATTAAAAATGGCCAACAAAGGTCTCGTATGCCTGCTGCTCATTTCATCACTAACAGGTAGGTGGGCATCCGCAGTTTTACAAGCATGTTCATTTAAATATATTTCCAACAGGCACGGAAGATATACAGTAAATACACTTTGTGAGCACCAAACCTATGTAAATTCAGTTATTACATTTTAAAAAATAGAAATGTCATCATCACTATCTGGGACATAACCAGAGCGGAGCTATATGCAGGGCCCAGCAGGACCAATCACAACAGACTGCTTGCAGAAAACTACAGGAATGGCAGAGAGAAGACCAAAAGGAGAGCCAGCAGCGGGGGCTGATCTTTATATTACAGAAAGCTCCACAATGAATTATTGCACCATTCTGGAAGAAATACACAAAGACACAATAGGAATACACATGGCTCTTGGAGTTGGACAATATTTGCTTAACCCAAAGTTCAGCTTTAAATTTTGTACTGAATTCATAGGATGTAATTTCTAAATAGTTACATTACCATTTTTTTTTACTTTTTTGGGTGGGGGGCAGAAAAAGTTAAATAGTGAAAGGTAAAATATATTGCGCTGTCTGTGTTAGATAGCTGCATGATAAAAAGGAGTTGGCACTGGTAAAAAAAACATATTTTTCATTCACTTAAGGGGGTTAAGCCAGCCATACATAGATAAATCGAGATTCGTCTGATTGTACAGAAGTCAATATCTTGATCGACTTCTTTACAATCAGCTTGTTGCTAGATTTTCACTCGATCAGTGCCACAAGGTGTGTCCAGCAGTTCAAATGAGTCAGAGTTGTATAAAGTACTCGAAACCCATACTTGAGTAAAAGTACAAGTGCTCGATCAAAAAGTGACTTGAGTAGAAGTGGAAGTGCTCAATCAAAAAGTGACTTGAATAGAAGTACTAAAGTATTCAACATTTTTTGTACTTAAGTATTGCAAGTAGTTTTTTTAAAAATTTTGCTACTCAAGTACTGAAAGTAAAAGTACCAGTAGTTTTTAAAAAAAATTGCTACTCAAGTACTGAAAGTAAAAGTACAAGTACTGTGTTATGTAGTTATTAAAGAAAGAAGTCAAAAGTTTGAACATCATATTGTTTTTTATTATTTCAAATGCAGCTTTTACTTATACATACAGTAGCATTTATTTTCGTATGATAATACACATGTTTTGAGCTTCATGAAACCTGCCATCTACTGTTCTGGCAGTGGTAATTTTTATAATTGTAACGAGTAACTATGCAGCACAAAAATAAAATATCAGAGTAGAAGTATTGAAATCATTGAAAAAATGTAGTGAAGTAAAAGTGGAAGTAGGAGAAAAAAATTCTACTCTAGGAAAGTACAGATACCGCCTTTCGGTACTTAAGTACAGTAGTGAAGTAGTTCTACTTAGTTACTATACATCTCTGAAATGAGTGTATTCTGATGGCGGGGAAGCCTCCCTGCTGTCAGAATACATTCGCTCAGTGGAAGGGATTTCCGCATCCACCTCCAATATGTGAATGAGGGAATCAATTCATTTGCTTTCATTTAACCTGCTCGTTGAACAAAAGAAACAAAATCATATACGGCCTGACTTAGTTTTAGTTCTGTAGCAATTTGCCAGAAAAAAAGCCTTGCTCCTTACATCTTTTTTCACTGTATATATAAAATATATTCACTTTAGTTGTGGATGGCCTATTAGTTTGGGCCAGTTGTAAATTTGCCTGTTATCCACAGAACATGTTTCTAAGTATGACTTGTTTCTTTGGACAGTCTGCCAATCAGAACAATCTAACAGCAGATTCCGGGATTACTTTAGCCATCTTATGAATGGAAAGATTGGATGGAATCTCCAAGAAAACTCAGTCAGAGAGGACAGGTAAGTGATAGTATTAAATACTTGAACCATAGATTTTAAATTTAAATTCACAAAGGTTCAGTCAGTAAACGTATGTTCCAACAGAGGTCCGGATCTCACATTTGTAAGATAACCTTTATATCACAACCCCCCATCCCCCTTCATAAGAGAGTCCCTTTTTTACATCAGTATCCCCTTTACATCACAGCCCTCCTTCACATCTCAATCCCCCCTTTGCATCACGGCCCACTTTACACCAACAGCCCCATACATAAAAGTCCCCTCTTCCCATCACAGCCCCCCTTTACATCACTGCCCCCCTTCACATCAAATCCCCCCACTTTACATCACAGTCCCCCCCCCCTTCACATCAAACTCCCCCTTACATCACAGTCCCCCCTTCACATCACAGCCCCCTTTACATCACAATCCCCCTTCACTTCCCAACCCCCATCCTTACATCACAGGTCCCCTTTACATTACACTCCAACTACCTTCACAGTTCTATCGTACATAGCAGGGCAGAGGGTGGGAGGCACAGTAGGTCCAGACAGAGGATAAGAGCTGCCCAAGTTTTTATGTTAACAAGTGGGTGATTGGTCACTAGGACCACCCCATGGTAAATGAAGGGCAAAAAAACAAGTTCACTTTAATGGTGGAGCACATGGGACGAGGGGACAGTGGAGAAGAGCAATTGAGAAACAGGGACAAATATTTGCCACCCTATTACAGGAAGTACTTAAACAGATTTCTTCATGGCAGGATCATCAAGTATTTGCAGGCACCCTGTTTTAAACTGGGGTGTCCCTAGTCTAAGTTTAGTGGACAGCGAGGCTGTAGTCAGCTAAATTGTTATAGTTTCTGTGTTTGTTGGCTTTCCCCTACGTTCAAACTATTATTTACTTCTGACTGACTACTTCTGTTGCTGGAAAGTGTCCTCTGCAGCGCAAGAAGCAACAATAATTTTGAGGTATGAAGACTGTTACATAGTTACATAGTTAGTGAGGTTGAAAAAAGACATCAGTCCATCAAGTTCAACCTATGATGCGTGTGTGTGTGTGTTTGCTTTTAACCGTACATTGTATACCCCTGTATGTTGTGGTCTTTAAGGTGGCCATCTAATAGTTTTTTGAAACTATCAATGCTCCCTGCTGATACGACTGCTTGTGGAAGAGAATTCCACATCCTTACCGCCCTTACAGTGAAGAACCCCTTACGCACTTTAAGGTTAAACCGCCTTTCCTCTAGTTTTAGTGTGTGGCCACGTGTCTTATTGTATCTCCTTTCTATGAATAGTTTGTTCCTTATGCTCGGGTCACCAGTACAGTATTTGTACATTGATATCATATCCCCCCTCAATCGTCTTTTCTCCAGAGAGAAAAGGTTCAGTGCTTGTAGTCTTTCCTCATAGCTGATGTCCTCCATTCCCCTAATTATTTTTGTTGCCCTTCTCTGGACTTTCTCCAATTCCAGCACATCCTTCCTGAGGACCGGTGCCCAGAACTGGACAGCATACTCCAGATGTGGCCGGACCAGAGTCTTGTAGAGCGGGAGAATAATCTCTTTATTTCTGGAGTGAATGCCCTTTTTTATACATCCCAGTATTCTGTTGGCTTTGCTTGCGGCGGCTTGGCAATGCATGCCACTGGCAAGCTTGTTGTCTACCAGTAACCCCAAGTCCTTTTCCATCCTAGACTCAACCAGAGGTTCCCCCCCTAGTGAGTAGCTTGCTTTCTGGTTTCTGGCCCCCAAGTGCATTACTTTACATTTATCAACATTAAACCTCATCTGCCATGTAGTTGCCCACCCCGTTATTTTGTTCAGGTCTGCTTGCAAGGTTTCCACATCCTGCATAGAAGATATTGGCATGCCTAGTTTAGTATCATCTGCAAATACTGAGATTGTACTAGATATCCCCTCCTCTAGATCATTTATGAACAAATTAAACAGGATTGGTCCCAGGACAGAACCCTGGGGGACCCCACTTTCCACACCCGCCCAATCCGAGTACTCCCCATTAATCACCACCCTCTGTACTCTCCCCTGGAGCCAGTTCTCTATCCAGGTACTCACCTTCTGATCCATACCTACCTTCCTTAGTTTGTACAGTAATCGTTTGTGGGGAACGGTGTCAAAGGCCTTTGCAAAGTCCCGATACACCACATCCACAGGCTTACCTTTATCTAGGTGGCTGCTCACTTCATCGTAGAAGGTCAATAGATTGGTTTGGCAAGAACTATTTTTTATAAATCCATGCTGATTACTACTTATAATACCGTTTTCATTACTAAAGTCTTGTATGTGGTCCCTTATCATCCCCTCCAAAATTTTGCAGACTACTGATGTTAGGCTGACCGGCCTATAGTTACCCGGGATATATCTCGGCCCCTTCTTAAATATTGGTACCACGTTGGCTTTTTTCCAATCAGCTGGCACCATACCCGTCTGTAAACTATCCTTAAAGATCAAGAATAATGGTCTGGCAATCACCTGACTGAGCTCATTAAGAACCCTCGGGTGCAAGCCATCCGGTCCCGGGGATTTATTTATGTTAAGTTTCTCTAGTTTAGCTCTAAGTCTATCCTCTGTTAGCCATGGCGGCACTTCCTGAGGTGTATTATTTAGTTCGGCCTTACAAGCAAGGTTCGTGTAGCCCCCAGATTCTTTTGTGAAGACTGAAGAGAAGAAATTATTTAACACTTCCGCCTTTTCCCTGTCCTCTGTGGCCATATTTCCTTTATCATCTTTTATGGGGCCAATGTTTTCTGGCCTCGCTTTCTTACTGTTTATATACTTAAAGAACTTCTTGGGGTTCTTTTTACTCTCCTTCGCTATATGTCTCTCGTGTTCTATTTTAGCCGCCCTGATTTCATCTTTACATTTCTTATTACACTCTTTGTAATGCTTAAATGCTGCCAATGACCCCTCAGTCTTGTATTTTTTGAAGGCCTTTTCTTTAGCACTAATATACATTTTTATGTTGGAGTTTAGCCATCCAGGGTTTATTTTTGCTCTTTTAAATTTATTTCCCTTTGGAATGCACTGGCCTATCCCCCTGTTTAGTATGCTCTTGAAGCGCTCCCATTTTTCCTCCGTGTTCTTTGTTCCCAGGGTTCTATCCCAATTGATATTTTCTAGCAGCAAGCGCAGTTTAGGGAAATTGGCTCTTTTGAAATTCAGTGTTCTTATATTACCCCTCTGCTTCCTATTACTGTAATTAATACTGAAACTTATTGACCTATGGTCACTGTTTCCCTAAGTTGTCCCGTATTTCTATATCCGTGATCAGGTCTGTATCGTTGGTAATCAGTAGGTCAAGTACCGCATTGTTTCTTGTCGGTGCATTCACCATCTGACCCATAAAATTGTCCTGCAAAACATTTAGGAACTGCCTAGCCTTGCCTGAGTGCGCGGTTCCTTCTGCCCAGTCTATATCTGGATAATTAAAGTCCCCCATTATAATGACATTTCCCATCCTTGCTGCCAATCCTATCTGTAAAAGGAGGTCCGCCTCACCCTCCTCCCTCTGGTTGGGGGGCCTATAGCATACGCCCAATATTACCTTCCACGCCGTGCCATCCCTTTGAAGCTCTACCCATAGGGATTCTGCCTCATCCATAGCTCCATTATTAATATCATCCCTCATATTTACCTGTATGCTGTTCTTAATATACAGACATACCCCTCCCCCTTTTTTACCTTCTCTATCTCTGCGATAAAGGGAATACCCCTGAATGGTCACCATCCAATCATGAGAGCTGTCAAACCAAGTCTCAGTTATCCCCACAAAATCTAAGTCCTCCTCAAACATCAGCAGCTCCAGCTCTCCCATCTTGTTGGCCAGGCTTCTGGCATTGGTATACAAACCTCTTAATTTTGATCGGTTACATTTATCCTCATTTGATGTTTTTAGGCTGCTCTCTTGATTTTTCCCCATACCCACCCTGGGTATAGGAGCTCCGAACACCCTACCGCTAATGCCCCCATTTCTGCCCTCTGGTTTCTCTTTAGCAAATCACTAGGAGATTTATTGCCAGTGATGAATGCTGGGGAACTATATCAATACGTGACCTACCAGAAGGGTCTTTTCCTTTTTGGGCTTTGGCCTAGACAGAAGGTTGCCCTGAAGGAATTTTGCTTCCCAGGGCTTTTGCCAAAGGAGGATGTTGCTGAAAGACAGCCCTGAGCCTGGGCTTAAAGAAGCAGAAATTGGCCTGTGTCTTGGGGCATAAAAGATTTTTGCTGTTCTGCTGGAGGGTGCATCCAGAGGGGGGCAGAGCTGGAAGATGGTTGTGACGTGAGTCACTTTGGCTGGGGGGCTTGTGGAACCCAGATTGCTTTAAGGAGACTCCTTGTCCAGCTTCCCTGGTGCCTCTTATGTGTAAGTCACCCTGTGTCTATTAGGGGCACAGGGTGACCAAGAACCCCAGCGGGTCTGCACTAATCAGACTCGCTGTACAACCACACTGGACTCAGCCTTTCGTGTTACCCCGGCTATCCTGGGTTCTATATGTAGGGTTTGTGTTGGGGGAGTGAGGGGTTCTTTCACTTAGGACTGTAATATTTATGAACAGTGTCCCTCAAAAAATATATGAAGATATATTGCAGATTGCTAGAATATTGCAAAAGTGCTTCAGACCCTTGCTAGTGGGGTGGGGGTTTGTTATTGTTGAATACCTGCATTCCATTGTTCTATTGTTCCTGTCTTTGTGTGGATTGCCTAAGGCGGAGGGGTTGTCAGAGTGTATATTTCCTTCTGCTTTGTGTTTCAATAAACAGTTTGATTCTGGTTTCACTGCAAAACTTGTACTGTCGAGTTCTTGGGGTAACTATAGCCAGATTCACGGATCTCGGGTTCCAGAGCTTAGGAAGCAGGTTCTTGATGGAGGTACCCAGTCAGGGGTGTCCTGTTCTGTCACATTGGTGGAAGCGGTGGGATGCTTCCTTGTGCCTGGAACATCCATACCACCAACTGGACCTTGTCGGATGGAGCTTTGCTACTCCAGCCTTAAGCGAACCACACGTAAGCTTGAATCAAGAGGACAGAACGCTGGCAACAAGTCAAAGGTCACCTGTCAACTTCTCACGTACCTGACTGATGAGCCCGATAGTGCAGAGGAAGGCCTCCCTTACGTATCTGACTCACGGCCCCTGGTAGAGCAGAATGGTGGCACGGGAGAGCAGAATGGTATGAGGGCCTGGCTGGTCAGCTGTTGGATGGGCAGCTCCAAGTTCCCAGATGCTTTAAAAGGAGACAACCAGCAGGTAGGAGGATCCCAACAGCAGGCAGGCAGAAGGACGGAACACCCGAGTCCACACTCACTCTGGGGGCTCACAGGCAAACGGATCAGTTCACAGGCCGGGTCAACAACAGGCGGGCGGCGTGGAATCCAAAGGAGCATGCAGGTTCAAGGTTAGAGGGGAGCCGAAGTCCGGTGCAGGCAGAAAGCAAAGGAAGTCCAAAGTCAAGCCAGGTCGTACAGGAGATCAATCACAGAAGCAGGTAAACAGGAGCAGGGGTCACAGGAAGCTGCAGATCAGACAGCAAAGACATAATGCTTCTGAGGAGTTTAAATAGAGCAGCCTGTTTCCAATCACTGCAATTAGTCTGCAGACTCTGCACTAAGTTAACCCCTTAGGTAGCAGATCCATGACACCACCTTAATTGCTGAGTTGATGCAGAGTGACCAGGCCAGCGACCGAATCAGAGGGCCAGCTATGTAGGGGTCCGGAATGTCCGAGCTCCAGCAAGAGATCCAGTGGCGGCTGTCACTCTACAGCACCGCTCCCCCCCCCAAGAGGTGATCACCCAGATAATTACAGACATGACCCGCCTGAAAATGCTTGAGGTCCAGAAGGAGATCGGGGGTACTGCAGTTGCAGAAAAGGGTATCCACAAGAAACTTCCCTTTGCGGCATTCCGACCCTTCCAGGATGGGGTGGAGGAAATCGACTGATACCTACATGTCTTCGAGACCCAGTGTGGTCTCCAGGGAATTGACAAAGCTGACTGGGTCACCATCCTCATCAGCAAGCTGTCTGGTCGAGCACTGGATGCTTTTGAAGCCATACCTGCGGAAGACAAAAAAGACTACGAGCGGATCAAGGAGCGGCTGCTGGCAAGATACACAATCACCCCGAAGCTCATCGGTCCAAATTTCACAGATTACAATGGGAAGAGGGTCAGCTCTATACGGAATGGGCTCATCAGATGTCCCGATCGGTAGATGCATGGTTCTCTGGCTGTCAGGCAACTACCTTAGTGGATGCTGCCCAGCTGGTCCTACTGGAACAGTTCTACAAACAATCCCACCACTGCCACCAATGTAACGGAACAGGACACCCCTGACTGGGTACCTCCTTCAAGAACCTGCTTCCTAAGCTCTGGAACCCAAGATCCGTGAATCTGGCTATAGTTACCCCAAGAACTCGACAGTACAAGTTTTGGAGTGAAACCAGAATCAAACTGTTTATTGAAACACAAAGCAGAAGGAAATATACACTCTGACAACCCTTCCGCCTTAGGCAATCCACACAAACATACACATCCCATAATAAGCTTACTCAAGGCAGACAGGAACAATAGAACAATGGAATGCAGGTATTCAACAATAACAAACCCCCACCCCACTAGCAAGGGTCTGAAGCACTTTTGCAATATCCTAGCAATCTGCAATATATCTTCATATATTTTTTGAGGGACACTGTTCATAAATATTACAGTCCTAAGTGAAAGAGCCCCTCACTTCCCCAACACAAACCACACATATAGAACCCAGGATAGCTGGGGTAACACGAAAGGCTGAATCCAGTGTGGTTGTACAGTGAGTCTGATTAGTGCAGACCCGACTGGGGTTCTTGGTCACCCTGTGCCCCTAATAGACACAGGGTGACTTACACATAAGAGGCACCAGGGAAGCTGGACAAGGAGTCTCCCAACCTCCCTAAAGCAATCTGGGTTCCACAAACCCCCCCAGCCAAAGTGACTCACATCACAATGGTTGTCTGGAGCATGTAAGGAGGAGGATTTTGAGCTGAAGGGTATCTTGGAGAATTGGGTTTAAAGTGGAATTTTATAGTAAAAATTAAAATTGGGCGAACAGGCAGGTTTTTTAATGCAGAAGAAGCATGCTATGTCTCTTCTGCATTAAAGTTACCTACAGTACCTGTCTGTCTGCCCCTGTATAGTGAGCGCAACTCATTGTACAAATTTGTCAATGCTGAGCCAACTGAACTCCCACGCGTGCATGAGTAGGATGTCATCTCTGTCCAGCCAATGAAAGAGGCTGGGAATCAATGTCCAAAAGCTGGCCATCTGAAGATGTTAGCAGCCAGCTGAGAGCTTCGGGATGTTGGATTGCTGGACTGAAGGTGAGTTTAGTTGCTCTTTAAGTTGCTGACGGTGAACATTGCAATATTTTTCACTGCGCATCCAATAAGGCACCAGTGCTCTTTGGTTACATTTAAAGCGGAGCTCCACCCAAAAAGGGAAGTTTCGCTTTAAGCACTTCTCCCCCTCTCCTATGCCACATCCGTTTGGACCGCCTAGGCGATTGGAGCAGAAGTGCAGTGGTGGTGGTGGTGAGGGGGTGGGATCAGTGGCAGTGGTGGTGGTGAAGGGAGGTGGGATCAGTTGCAGCGGTGGTGGTGAAGTAGGGTGGGATCAGTGGCAACGGTGGGGGTGAGAGGGGTGGGATCAGTGGCAGCGGTGGTGGTTGTGAGGGAGGTGGGATCAGTGGCAGCGGTGGTGGTGAAGGGGGGTGGGATCAGTGGCAGCGGTGGTGGAGGATGGGATCAGTTGCACTGGCAATTAGTCTCTTACTTAGTCAGTTAATTCCCCCTAAGTATTCACGTGCCTCCAGGTATGCCTCTATGTCAAGGGGTCTTCTCACAGGGGAGAGGGGAGAGCTCCTCCTCCTTCACTCTATTGGTTTTCAGCTGGTCAGCTGACTTTCTCTTTCAGTATCCGCCTTTCTACATGACTTTTCTCTGGAAAGTTTAGGCGGGCAGTGCAGTGCTCAGCCTCCCCTCAGCAACCAGCGGGCGGCCACGGCCACCCCCCCCCCCAGCGTTGGAACGAATGGATGGGTGGGCAGGCCCCCACAATGGCAGAGCCAGGATGGGTAGACAGGCCCCTCACAGTGGGAAAATTGGCGGTTGGCGGACAGGCCCCTCACAGTGGCACAGCCAGAGTGGGCGGGTGGGCTCTTCACAGTGAAAGAACAGGCGGGGGCCCACCCACTGTGGCGGAACTCCAGGGCCCAGTTGCAAGGATTGCTGTGACCCTGGTAGTTCTGCCACTGTTGCAAAGTCCTTGGTTTTCAGTCAATGAGCAAGGTGTTATTGGCTCTCATTACAGAGAACTGTCAAACTGTCTTGGCATTCCCTTTTTCTCTGGGATCAAAGGAGTGTTGACAGAGGCCATCTGACCAATTTAGTGTGGCCATCGTGTTATGACTGTATCACCTAACACCTAATAATAATATCTTACAACATGTGAAGGTTGCATCCTAGAAACCGGTAGATTATTGTTCAGTATGCATCCAGTGATACCAAACACAGAGTAAATCAGATATGCCTGTCACCTAGGAGGTAGGAGACTGCTATCTCCCCTTCTTTATGCTCTAACTTAGTCATGTATGACCTTGCTTTGTTTGGTATGATATTTCCAATTCAAATATATACTTAATAATAATGTGTCTTGGTCCTGTTCAAGTTTTATGAATTGTGTGTGGATTTTATTAAGTTGTGAATTTGGCAGAGGTCTGGAATAGGATGCCCCACGCCTTACTGCTTTCTGGGTAGACATTTTATGGCACGCTATGTGTTCCTAGTGCTTTAATTGCCCTACAAACCATGGGTGACAGAACTGAAGGTGTCATAGTTTAACGATAGGTCAGAGGGAGGTATTAATCTGTATCCTGACAGAACTCAATTAGCTGTTTACAGATTTGCAAAGTCCTTTGTGCTGGTGTCTGCTGTCCCTAAATTGAGATGACATTTGATATTTGCAAATCTAATAATATTTAAAAAATAAAAAAATAAAACTATTGGATTTACTTTTACATATCAAAACGTATATAATATTTTAGTGATTGGTTTTACATACACCTTAATACATAGTTTAATTATTTATTTATACAGTGGGATTAAAAGCAGCCTTCATAATGGGGTCAGCTATGTCGGTAAGTTATTTGGGCCTCTGAAGACAAATTTCCAGAAACAAGTGTACGAGGACTCCGATGGACTACGTCGACTTTTACGCAGGGAGCTTCAGGAGATCCAAAGGAAAATCTATCCCTATATGGATGAAGCCCACCAAAAGATAAGCAAGAATCTTGAAAAGTTACAAAACCGCTTGTCACCTTACAGTGAGGAGCTCAAAGATCAGGTGAGGAAGGGAGCACAACAACTCAAAACACAGCTTGGCCTGTACAAGGATGACATTAGTAAAGGGTTGACACAGAACGTTGCAGAAAACATGAAAGACCAAATCATTCAACACACAATGAAAGTGAGACAAACTTTGCATCCCCTAACAGACAGACTTTTGGCAGAAATTAATTATGCAGTTGAGGAGCTTCATGGGAACCTGTCTCCCCATGCCCTGACTTCTCAGGAAAAATTGACCCTGCATGTACAAGAATTATCTAATAAATTATCACAAAATGCAAAAGAGCTACATAAGAAAATCCACAAAAATTTAGATGACTTAAAGGAACACCTGGTGTCCTATCCCCAGCAACTAAGAGAACGGTTTCCTGAGACTCAAGCAGCTAAGCCTGTAGGCCCTTATGTAGAGGAAGTGGCAGCTCAGGTGCAGAGAGAAGTGGAGGAATTCAACAGGAATACTCAGATGCAGATTGAACAATTTACTTGGACCATTAATATGGAAATGGAAGAGCTGAACTATAGACTATCTCCTGCTTCTTCCAGTTTACAGGACACTGCCTCTTCAATACAAGAAGTACAAGAGAAACTGGAATCTATATGGAAAGATATATCCCAAAACCTGTAATAAAGGTCTGTTTGCATCCAGTGGGACTGATTGCAATACGTTAACGATACAGTGGATATATACTGTTAAAGTGGAACCCCGGTTAAGCAACTAAGTACACTGCTACAATACATACATGTGAACTTTACGTGGCAAATAAATTGTATTTTAGGTTTTACTTTTATGATTCCTAAACCCATGCCACACACCAGGGTTCATTTACTGATAGGCTGTTCACTTTGCAAGGGAATTTTTTTCTAAGCTTAATGAATGAGGTGAAGCTCTGCTGACTTCCATCATCCAAAAATGTGCAAGCAAATTTTTTTATTTTCCTTGCACATAGTTGGGTATTCTTTACAATGTGAATTTTCACCACAGTCACTAAGCTAGGAGCAAATTTCCTTGTCAAATAGAAATTTCCTTGCAAAGCGAACAGCCTATTTGCCTTTACTAAATCAACCCTTGTGTGTCTAAACAGGTGACACATTTTTTCCTGCAGCTTACTTATCAGCACTTAATTTGTTTCTTACTAGTGTTCATTTACTGTCTAGCAAGCAGGTAGCTAAAACAGAAAAAATGAAACACAGGTTGTCACTTGCCTTTGGTATGCAGTATGATAGTGATGTACAAATCATTAGACTGGCTGAACAGAATTACATAGTTACATAGTTGGTAAGGTTGAATAAAGACACCGGTCCATCCAGTTCAACCATTTTGGGTGTGCTTATGCCATGTCCCTGTGTATTACATGTCCTTTGGCAAGCAAAATAGTCAACCTATGTTTCAACTGTGTATTGCAAGCTGCTGCATGCCTGGAGTTCCCCTTTATATAAAAGCACTTACCTAAATCTGAACTCTGGCCAAAAAAACGTGTTTTTAAAAATATTCTTCAATAGAGGATATAAGTCCACATTGTGTGCACCAAATGCCTTTATATATTCAGCTATTACCTTGAAAAAGTAGCAGTGACATAATCACTGGGCTGTGCATAGCCTGTACAGAAAGCAAAGCTGTGGGAGGGACCCAGCAGGCTCCATCCACTACATGCTTCCTGCAGAAAACTACAGGAGGGGGCGGAGATAAGACCAGTCTCATTGCACAAGGAGAGAGAGCAGCAGTGACCAGTCTTTATTACAGGAAGCTCCTGCACAGAGGCTAACTTAGTGTCTCACTGAATTACTGCACAGATCTGGAAGAAACACACAAAATACACCAAGATTCAAGGAAGAATACACATGGCTCTTGTGTTTCAAAAAAAAATACTTCTTTATCCCGGAATTCAGCTTTAAAACATCTAGATTGAATGCAGAATCAACAGATATTTGCTTTATATTTTTGTCTTCCTGTTTAAGATTAAGTAATTACCTATATAACCAGAGGTTCATATGCAGTATGTTTGTAATGAATGGTAGGGGGGTTTTATCATTATAAACTTAGAATTAAAGAGGATTTTAAAACAATAAAAATGAATAACATCTATAAACTATTTTTAAAAAGCACTATGTGAGCGTTTAAAGATCATAAAAACCGCAACGTGTATACTGTATACATTTGCTAAACAATTTTATTTTATATACTGAGTACCTCAACACTTAAAGGTCTAAGTGCTGGAAAGTTCCCAGTGAATGGCCAATATTGTTATGTGGACACAATCATGCTGTATATGAGGTTTACACCATCACAGTTACCCCAACATAATCAATGCAAATCTACAAATCTCGCTTTGTGATAAGTGGTAAGTGAAGATCTCATTGATCGATCAGCATGCCTGACAACTTTTTGAGATGGGAAGGAGGGACATCTATTAGCAAAAGTATGTAGGCATATTACACACCCCTTGTCACGCCCCCTAAAAGAGAATTATACCAAAAAAAAATATTAGTTACACCCACAAGTCCTTTTTTTACCACTACTATTGCTTTTTGAATTTTAAAATAGAGCAATTTAGAAATGGATGAAAGGTTTAGCACTGGGAAACACTTTTTGAAAGATAAAAAGTGCATTTTATATACAAATCCCCGAGTTACGAACATCCGAGTACGCACTCGTACTTACGAACGGATGTCAATTTCGGTCATTTGTGCTCAACGCTGGTCCCGGATACCTCTGAGCAGCCATCTTGCACTGCCAGACACATTCCACACTGCAGTAGTGTATGTATTACATGACCACAAGAGCCTCAGATAACATGATTGCACGCCCAGAAGCCCCCGAAACATCCCACATCCCTGCACAGGCTGAAGTTACACTTAAAAATGCACCATTTCAACTTACAAACAAATTCGACTTAAGAACAAACCTACAGTCCCTATTGTGTTCGTAACCCGGGGACCGCCTGTATATGGATCAGACCAAAATGAGGGACAAATGAGGAGGAAAGAGGGACAGAGGGACTTTGTTCCAATTTAGGGATAATCCCTATAAATCAGGGACAGTTGGGAGCTTTGGATCAGTGTGGGCCACTGATCCATAGCATTATGGCCAGTTCCACCACTGAGTATTTTGGAAAAAAATATAGTTGTTGCATGTTACAGGACAGTCTCTCTTTATCCTTCCTTCTATATTAGTAAGTCTCTGATTTGCAACAAGCCTGTACTTATTATATATAGCAAGCTGGTATCTAGCAACACCAGCACTATTATGGCGTCAGCCACCTGGCCGATTCTTTAGAAAAGGAATTCTCCCCCTTGTTACATATGACGTCATCATCCCTGCGGTACCTGCCATCTTGGTTTTTACATACTGCTAGTTCATCTGGTGGTTCTTTCTGGTGCACTCCCTGGCAGAGGCATAACTAGGACCTTCAGGGCCCCGGTGCAAGAAATCATAATCGGCCCTCCTGACCTCTAGTCTCGGGGCCCTTCCCACTGATCCCGGGGTCCTTTTCTCCCTTCGGTGGCCTTTATTATGGTGCTGCAACAGGACCCCTTTCTGCTGTATTGGGTAGGGTTGCCATCTATTTTTCAAGCCAAACCAAAAAGCGATACACTGCAATTTTTTTGTTGTTGTATAAACTATACTGATATTTTATGATTAAATACCAATTATAATTGTATATACTTAATCGTAAGAGTCCCCACTTACACCAGAGTCCACAGATTTCCTTCTTTACATCTGAATTGAGAGTTTTGCTTTACATCTGAATATGCAATGTTTCCCATTTACAACTGAATCCAGAGTTCCCCTTTATATCTAAACTCACTGTAAGAGGGACTCTGCAAACTCTGATATAGGGGAGAACTCTGGGGACTTTGATTTAAGGAAGAACAGTGGGAACTCTGATGTAAGGGGGAGCACTGCAGATTCTGGTATAAGGGGTAACTCTGATATAAGGGGGGTCCCTGGTAACTAGAGCCCCCACTTTCATCATCAATCCCAGCATTCCCCTTTAATCAGGGTTCTCAAAGCCCCTGTTACCTCAAAGTCTGCAGAATTTCCACTTGCACTGTAAGCCCCCTTTCACACGGGCGGACCGATCGGACCACCAATCGTTCTGTATGGGGGGGGGGGGTAGATGTAAACAGACATGTGTCCGTTTATTCCCGCCTGCATCTGATCCAATCTCACTGAAAAAATCTGACTGGTGTATCGGATCAGATGACAGTCAGAAATAAATAGACAGATGGTCTATTTACATCCTACCGTCCCGTAAAAAGCAGCATTCTGTGTCTGTTCTGCACAAGCGGAGCAGACACAGACCTGTCATCTGCCTTGCTCAGGAGGATCCACTTGGAGTGAAAGGGCCCTAAGGGGGAGCTCTGTGGACTGTAATGTAAAGGGGAACTCTGATGTAAGGGGTGCTCTGGGAATCCTGATGTAATGGGGGTCTCCACTCACCAATGCCCCCACTTAAATCAGAGTCCCCTTTACATAACAGTCCACAGAGCTCTCCCTTACATTAGTGTGCTCAGAGGCTGGCGAGAGAAGGGACCGAGGGGGCACATCCCTCACCACAGATGGGGACTCCGGCTGACTGCACATTTCCTCCACTAGATAGTTGCAGGTTTCTGGGCTTTCCCACTTACTCATTCCCCTTGTGAAGCACAGCGCTGCCAGGGGTTGAAATGTAAGCGGGGCCGCGGACACACACACACACACACACAGGAGGAGAGGTCAGGAGGAGAAGGAGCAGATATGGCTCTCTATCCTCTCCCGTGTGGGGAGGAGGTGTGGTAGGCTGTCAGTGCTGGCTCTGCGCAGCCTGAGAAAGTGTAATAGACATAACTCCAGCCAGCTGGAGCCACATTCTGGGCATTTGGAGCCCCCCCTACAGTGGTGGAACGACAGGGCTCGGTCACAAGTGTGACTCTTGCAACCCTGGTAGTTCCGCCACTGCTCCCTGGTATACTTCCTGGATCCTGGTATCTGACATCGCATCCATCCAGAGCAGGGTTTCTCAACTAAGATTCTATGGAGCCCCTGGGTCTCTCCACAAATTGCTAGGGGATCCTTAAAGAGGAACTGCAGTCTGCACACATAATTTGTAATAAAAACATATTTGCCATTGTGAAGCTTCCCTCCAACCCCTTTGCATATTATTTTACATATACTGTAATTCTTTAGTTGCCAAATATGGTGCAGAAATCTCCCTCCACTAAGTTTTGCTCAAGCCATTTTAATAAAAACAAAACAGAAGGGCGCACCAGCCCAATATCAGGCTTTATTAATAAAGAAGTATATATTCTTAAACATAGGTATAAAAAAGCACATCAAATCCGAACATCTGGAACAAACAATATCCATGACCAATGTCCTCAATGTAAATGGCTGAGGCGTTTCGAGGCCTTTTTGAGCCGGAAACGGCGAATGGCACGGTGGATTGTGTTCACCGACAATGTTTTCTGGAAATATTCCTGAGCCCATGTTGTGATTTCCATTACAGTAGCATTCCTGTATGTGATGCAGTGCCTTCTAAGGGCCCGAAGATCACGGGCATCCAGTATGGTTTTCTGGCCTTGACCCTTACGCACAGAGATTGTTTCAGATTCTCTGAATCTTTGGATGATATTATGCACTGTAGATGATGATAACTTCAAACTCTTTGCAATTTTTCTCTGAGAAACTCGATTCCGATATTGCGCCACTATTTTTTGCCCCAGCATTGAGGGAATTGGTGATCCTCTGCCCATCTTGACTTCTGAGAGACACTGCAACTCTGAGAGGCTCTGTTATACCCAATCATGTTGCCAATTGACCTAATAAGTTGCAAATTGGTCCTCCAGCTGTTCCTTATATGTACATTTAACTTTTCCAGGCCTCTTATTGCTACCTTTCCCAACTTTTTTGGAATGTGTAGCTCTCATGAAATCCAAAATGAGCCAACATTTGGCATGACATTTCAAAATGAATCACTTTCAACATTTAATATGTTATCTATATTATATTGTGAATAAAATATAAGTTTATGAGATTTGTAAATTAGTCCATTCCTTTTTTAACTCACAATTTGTACAGTGTCCCAAATGTTTTGGAATCGGGTTTGTACTTCTTTATTAATAAAGCTTGATATTGAGAATAATGTGCTAGGCCGGTGCGCCCCTTCTGTTTTTTTTCTTTACTTTACTGCCTTTGGACAACCCCAGTCTTAAAGGGCAGCAAGGCCGTGACCATTTGGGAAGCCAATTGTGAGTTCCGTGGAGTAACATCTCTAAACAAGTCTGTCAGAGGGCCCTGTCTCTGAGCGCAGGAGAAAGGTGCTACGGCATTGCATTTTCATTTTGCAGCCATTTTAACTGTAGGCAGCAGATCACTTTCTGGATTTACACAGACACACACAAACACATATATATATATATATATATATATATATATATATATATTGTGACAGGAAGTCAGGTAAATCTGTGAATGTAGTCACAGACAGGAGCTACACTTCCACCTGGGTTAGACAAATCACCAATTACTATAGGGTGTCGGCTGCAGAGGTAGCCAGAACTGTCTAAGGAAGTTGAAAGGCCTTCAGCTGTTCGGAATGAGGAAGTTAAGGCCTCTATAATTTGTCCAAAGGAAGTCCTATTGTTTTCTGCCTCCTGTCGCTGTGTGAGCTGGGAAGAGAGAGGACAGTCAGACGTGTGCCTCCCGACGCCGTGTGGGCATGGGAGAAGGACTGCTGCCTCCTGTCGCCGTGTGGGCTGGGAGAGGAGGACGGACAGATGAGTGCCTCCCGACAAGCTGGTGAGCATGGGAGAAGACCCCCTGAAGTGATGTGCGCTAAGGAGGGTAAAACAAGTGTAAAGACTTCCCAAAGGCGAGGACATGGACTGTTTTTCTATGTGGAAAGAAAACAAAGGGACATGTTCCATATGAAGAGGAGAAGGAACATGTTAAATGAACTGTGTTCAATGTGAAGAGATAAAACATGGACTATTGATGGTCTGCTGTAGGATCAGCAAAGTCTGCCCAACAGTAGGTTGGGGACAGACTCTTAGGTAGGTTCCAGTGTGTGAAGGTAGCCCCCCACCGTGGCAAGGATTTATTTTGTTTTATTTTATTTTGGCTGTTTTGAGGCTTGCAATTGTATGAAGTAAATTGCATGAATAAAACAAAGTGTTGTTTGCAACCACTGCTCGGCTATCTCTCTGTGATAACGCACCCCCAAAGGGGTCATCCACACCCGCCACCGAGCTAATCCCTCACAATATATATATATATATATATACAGACACACACACATATATACAGACAGGCACACTCACCACTGCTTGCCTGCACAATTCTCCTTTCTTGATGAATATTCATGGATCTCTGCAGTCTCCTGTTATCTCCTCCCTCATACAGCCCTCTCTAGCTTTGCAGCTCTGATTGACCCTCCTGTGATTTACCCCTCCTCTCTTGCTAGCAAACTCTCACAAGAGTGAAAGAGAGAGCTGTGCATGATGTCATTAGCCTAGGCTTATGACCAGACAAGAAGGAAGAAGTGGGTTGTATAAGGTATTTACTTTTTTTTTTTGGGGGGATTTTACTATCCAAAGTTAAAACAACAAGGGGAGAGGATTTAATAGATGAACAGATGGAAAAAAATGACTGAATAGCCACTTTAAGCAATGAGCAATTTCTGCCTCTCTGATACTCACTAACACCAATGATCTTTTTAGCTATCTTTAAGTGAGTAGTTCTTCCCAATGACCATCAGTGAAAGGAGCAAGCTTTCTTCATACTGACCATCACACTAATGCAGGGGTGCCAAACCGGTGGCCCTGGGGCCATATGTGCCCGGAGCCCCCTGATGTGGTTCTCGACCTCCTGCTTTGGGATGACAGGTTCCCAGATCCCAGGTTGCCGACCTCCATCCCAGAGCATTGTAATTGAAGCCACTGGTAGAGGAAGCAAGCGGCAGCAGAGTAGAGCTGCATAAGCTGATGCTTTCTGTATAGTGCCGACTCCTGTCATAAACAAGGTGATACCAAATGCACTCTGCCTGGGACAGCAACAACCAGCGATACGTGAAAGGAAGACTTTTATTAAAGGTAAGTGTACTACTAAAATCACAGGGTATATATGGGCATATGATGAGCTGCGATTTACCCACACCGTGAGTACAGCCCTGTGCACCTGTGCATTTCCTGCAGGTTAACTTCACTTTGCTATAGACTTCCATTACATCCTGCAGGTGTGGTGCAATTTCTAAAAGCGCAATAAAACCTCAGGTGCACAGGGCTGTACTCACACTGTGGGTAAATTGCAGCACATCAGTGTGAAAGCAGCCTTAGGCCCCTTTCATGTGATCGATCTGACCCAAACGGACCCTTCAATCACCTCTATGGAGCGGAAAATGTAAACTGACTTGTGTTTGTTTACTCCAGCCTACCTAAAAAAAATAGAAGGGGATCTGTCCCCTTCCGCCTGGGCGGATCAGATCATCTCTGCTCTGCTTTTGCAGGGTGGACATGGACCTGTCATCCTCTTGATCCACTCATTGTGACCTGCGATCGGTTACCAAGTCGATTAAGTGGCCCTTGCTTTTCAAAAGGTTGGGCACCCCTGTGTAAGATTCTGGTACCTCTAGTACCCTTATTTCCTACTTTCTTTTCAATGCGTCCCACCTTTCCCTTTAGGTGGTACGCATATACCTTTAAGAGCGATGAGGTCACTGCTGAGCGCCGCAGAGCGGCTATTTCAACCGCCGGCGGTCTCACTCACATCGTTCGTTCAACCTGCTTGGCTGTCCACGTGCTTGCTAGTGTGTCTCGCTGTCGGAACCTCCAGTTGCTTTCCTTTGCCTTGAACAGACCGGAACCTCGCTCCTGATCCCTGTATCTCGCTACCGGATCACTCCTCATTACCGGACCCCGCTACTAACCTACTCTCTAGTGATAAGTACCCCGCAGGGGAAACCTCCATAAAACCTACTTACACTATATCTATTGCTCACTAAAGACTGTCACTCTCTATGCAATACTAAACCTATCATCTGCACTGTTATTTAGATTGCTAGCTCTTGAGCCTACTAACATCTATCCTTGCACTGGGTTAGTCTCTCCTGTATGTCATCTGCTATCCTACCACCTACTACCATACATGATTGCTAACCTATCTGCATCCTACCTGTTACCATCTATACTCTCCTGAACATTTCTCTCGAGTGCTTGCCATCTACTGTCACTGTTCATACCTGTCCCTTCAGCACATCACCACTATACTGCTATATACATCTATCACTCCAGGAACATCTTATTGAGTGTGTATATTTGTATGCTGAATCAGGCAGGCCACAGTGATGAGTCTTGGGAGTTGGAATTGGTATTTCAACACATCTCTACATGACTGCTGAGTGGAGATTTCTGCAGCTGCAAATCCATCTTGTTACAAAAACGCAGGAGCGTTACAGATTGAACGAACCATAAAAATGGATTCAGCAGAAATACCCACTCAAGTGACACAATTAAAACAACAAGTAAATGCATTAATACATGCTCTTACTGAATTAAAAGAAGACAATCAGGCTCTGAAGCAGCAGGTAACCCATCTATCACAACTTGCCACTGCTCAGCCCCCTGAACCCAAAATAAATCCTCCCTTAGTGTTTACAGGTGATCGCAAAAAATTTCGTGAATTCAAAAACGCATGTCAGTTACTTTTTTTGCTAAAACCTCGTACTTACCTTACTGATCATATTAAAGTCTGTACTATTATTTCATATCTGACGGGTGATCCACGGGCCTGGGCAGACTCTCTCTTTGAGAAAGATGATCAGCTTCTCAACTCCTATGCTTTATTCCTAGTGGAACTCGCTAGTTTATATGATGACCCCAATAGGCAGAGTACTGCTGATATTCAATTGAGGTCCTTGAAACAAGGTAGGAGACCTGTAGAAGACTTTGTAGCAGAGTTCAAAAGATGGACCCTTGATTCAGGGTGGAATGACACATCTCTGCGAACTCAATTCAGACTCGGCCTATCAGAAGCCGTTAAAGACGAGCTCGCCCGAGCGGATTTACCTGGCACTCTGGATGCCTTGATACAACTCAGTATCAACATAGACAGGCGGCTGCGAGAAAGAAAGGCTGAAAAAATGGGAATGCCATTGTCCAGTCCTTCTCGGATTGCCGCTGTTGACCCTACTTCTATGGAGGTAGGAACCATACGCCCACCTTTATCAATTACTGAACGAGCCAGGAGACGATCCAGTAATCTCTGCATGTACTGCGCATCCCCGGATCATATGATAAGCGTCTGTCCCCTTGCCCGCAAAAAAGAGGGTGAGTGTTCACATGTCCTCCTGGGGGGATTAACAACTTCAATTACTAACCCTTATCTTTTTGTTCGTCTGACATTGCAGTGGGACCAGACTAGGATTACCACTAAAGCCATGATCGACACAGGATCTTGCGGAAATTATATCGATATACATAGTTACATAGTTACATAGTAGGTGAGGTTGAATAAAGACAATAGTCCATCCAGTTCAACCTGTGTAGGTGTGTGTGGCTGTAATCATCTC
Source organism: Pelophylax lessonae (assembly GCF_965119305.1). NCBI lineage: Eukaryota > Metazoa > Chordata > Amphibia > Anura > Ranidae > Pelophylax > Pelophylax lessonae. The sequence goes on along the minus strand of NC_138779.1, from coordinate 149,606,089 downwards.
ACATAGCCCTGAATGTTCTGATCCTTGAGATGTAAGTCTAAGAGTCTTTTGAAAGCCACCATACTACCCGCAGAAACCACCTCTTGTGGTAGAGAATTCCACAATCTTGTAGCCCTAACAGTAAAGAACCCCCCACGTTGCCTGAGGTTAAAACGCTTCTCCTCTAATCGCATTGTATGCCCTCGAGTCCTCATGCAATCCCTTCGAATGAACAGCTTTTTTTCTAAGCTGGGATCCCCATTAAGATATTTATAAATTGCTATCATGTCCCCCCTCAGACGTCTCTTCTCCAGGGAGAATAAATCGAGCGATTGTAGACGCTCTTCATAGTCAAGGTCCTCCAATCCCCTAATTAGTTTAGTTGCCCTTCTCTGGACTCTCTCCAGCTCCAACACATCCCTCCTGAGGACTGGCGACCAGAACTGGACAGAATACTCCAGATGCGGTCGGACCAGAGTTTTATAAAGTGGAAGGATTATAGTCTTATCTCTGGAATACATCCCTTTCTTTGTGCATGCTAATATTCTGCTGGCTTTGGCAGCTGCCGCTTGACATTGCATGCTGTTGCCTAATCTATCATCAACCAAGACTCCCAGATCCTTCTCCATTTTTGATTCCCCCAGGGGTTCCCCTCCTAAAGTGTATTGTGCTTTTATGTTTTTAGTCCCCAAGTGCAAAACCTTACACTTCTCCACGTTAAACCTCATTTGCCATGTCGTTGCCCACTCTGTAATTTTGTCTAGGTCATTCTGTAGGATATTTGCTTCATGCTGTGCAGTTATTGCCCTGGCCAATTTTGTGTCATCTGCAAAAACTGATAACGCACTACTGATCCCGTCCTCAATGCTGTTTATGAATAAATTGAACAAGGTTGGTCCCAGGACTGAGCCCTGGGGCACCCCGCTTACTACCTCAGACCAGTCTGAGTATGCGCTGTTTATTACCACCCTTTGGACACGCCCTTTAAGCCAATTCCGTATCCAAGAGCAAACTCTGCGGTCGATGCCTGCAGACCTTATTTTATAAATTAAGCGCTTGTGGGGAACTGTATCAAACGCCTTAGCGAAATCCAAGTACACCACATCCACTGGTCTCCCCCTATCTAGCTCACAGCTTACCTCCTCGTAGAATGCTAAGAGATTGGTTTGACAAGAACGCCCATTTGTAAACCCGTGCTGATTACTGCTGATGATGTTGTTGTCTTTAGCAAACTCTACGATATAGTCCCTTATCATCCCCTCCAGAAGTTTACATACTATTGATGTCAAACTGACAGGCCTATAATTTCCCGGGATATGCCTCTGGCCCTTTTTGAATATCGGAATCACGTTAGCTTTCTTCCAATCCCCTGGTACATCTCCTGTCCTAATACTGTCAGCAAAGATCAGGAGCAGTGGTCTGGATATAACCTTACTGAGTTCCTTGAGTACTCTCGGATGTACGCCATCCGGGCCTGGTGATTTGTTTGTGTTAAGTTTATCCAGCCTTTCCCTGATTTCACCCTCTGTTAGCCATAGTGGCAAGTCCTGTGTATTACTACTAACCATACAGTCATGGTCAGTGTACCCCTCAGTTTCCTGTGTAAAGACTGACGAGAAAAAAGCATTCAGCACGGTTGCTTTTTCCGTGTCCTCTGTAACCATCCCCCCATCATCGCTAATTATGTGTGCAATATGCTCTGCCCTGGTTTTTTTGCTGTTGATATATTTAAAGAATTTCTTTGGGTTTTTTTTACTATCCTCCGCTATTTGTCTCTCAAAGTTGATTTTAGCCATCTTGATTTCGTGTTTACTTTTCTTATTTGCCTTCTTGTATTGCTCGAAAGCTGATACTGTGCCCTCTGATTTATATTTCCTGAAGGCCAATTTTTTTCCCCTAATAAGTTTTTTAACGCTACGGTTTAGCCAGCCAGGTTTGGCTTTGTCTCTTCTAAATTTATTTCCCATAGGAATGCACTGCAAGATGCCTTTGCCTAATATGTTCCTAAAGCATTCCCATTTTTCCTCTGTGATCAGTGATCCCAGGGTTTGGTCCCAGTTTACCCTTTCCATCAAGGAGTATAATTTTGGAAAGTTTGCCCTTCTGAAGTTTAGGGTTCTTATGTTCCCCACTTGCCTTGTTATATTGTTATTTACACTAAATGTGATCATCCTGTGATCGCTAGAGCCCAGGTTGTCCTGGACTACTACCTCCGAGATTAGGTCTGGGTCATTAGTGATCAATAGATCCAGGACTGCATTTTCTCTAGTCGGAGAATCCACCAACTGTGACATGTAATTATCCAGTAAGGTTTCTGTGAATAGGCGGGCCTTCTGTGAGTGTGTAGTCCCCTCATCCCAGTCAATGTCGGGATAATTGAAGTCCCCTAATATGATGACTGATCCCAATTTTGCCACTTTACTCATTAGTGCTAAGAATTCCAGCTCTACCTCCTCCCCTTGGTTAGGTGGCCTATAGCAAACCCCCACAATTACTTTCCCCTTTTCTCCTTCCCTATGGAGTTCAACCCACACAGATTCTAACTCCATACTCATCCCTTCCGTAATGTCACTCCTTTCTATCACCTTTATATTTTTCTTGACATAGAGACATACCCCTCCTTTGCTACTTTAAATAAAGTACCTATTATTTCAAAACCTAAGCCTGTCTCTATTAGTCTTATTAACGGTATCCCGTTAGCTTCTGGCCCATCACTAATCAGACACAAGCACTAGGGATGATCGAACTTTTGAAAAGTTCGGTTCGACCAGAACACCCGAACTTCACGAAAGTTCGGCCCGGATTTCAGAACCCCATTGAAATCAATGGGACCCGAACTTCTGTAATCAAAAAACACCATTTTTAAGCCCTAAAACCCAATAAATGCCCCTAAAAAGTGCCTAGGGTTCTGGGTCATGCCCCATTAACTATTAATCACACAAAAAAAAGTTCTTAAAAATTGTCATTTTTGATAAAAAAGCCAATTATTGAAAAATTAAAAAAAAAAAAAAAAAGATTTCTTTGGATTTAGTATCTGGGGGGTCTAAAAGGTGTGCATGTGAAGTTTCAGCTCTGTAGCATGTCCAGAACCATGAAAAAAAAAAGATAATTTTTCAGTAGAACAGGGATGTGGTTCGGGAGCCTCCTTTAACTTTAACACCTATATGATCTTTTTTTCTGGTTCTGGACATGCTACAGAGCTGAAACTTCACAGGTACACCTTTTAGACCCCCCAGACACAAAATCACACAAAAAAAGTTCTTAAAAATTGTCATTTTTGATAAAAAAGCCAATTATTGAAAAATTAAAAAAAAAAAAAAAAGAGATTTTTTTGATTTTTACTTTGGATTTAGTATCTGGGGGGTCTAAAAGGTGTGCATGTGAAGTTTCAGCTCTGTAGCATGTCCAGAACCATGAAAAAAAAAAAAGATATTTTTTCAGTAGAACAGGGATGTGGGTCGGGAGCCTCCTTTAACTTTAACACCTATATGATCTTTTTTTCTGGTTCTGGACATGCTACAGAGCTGAAACTTCACAGGTACACCTTTTAGACCCCCCAGACACAAAATCACACAAAAAAAGTTCTTAAAAATTGTCATTTTTGATAAAAAAGCCAATTATTGAAAAATTAAAAAAAAAAAAAAAAAAAAAAGAGATTTTTTGATTTTTACTTTGGATTTAGTATCTGGGGGGTCTAAAAGGTGTGCATGTGAAGTTTCAGGTCTGTAGCATGTCCAGAACCAGAAAAAAAAAGATCGTTTGTATTAGAAAACTTTAAGCACAGGAATATGGCTTCTCTGCTGTAACACCTTGCCGGTTTAATAGCAGGCATTTTTTTGGGTTCTTTGCAGTCAGGAAAAACATCTGAACTTGTGTATAGTAGTACTGTGCACAAGTTCTGATGTTTTGCCTGCCTCCAAAATTCCCCAAAAAATGCCAGCAAAAACACACCTGGGCATTTTTTTTTTTGACGCTAGCGTTTTTTTTTGGCATTTTTTGGGGTTCTTTTGAGGCAGGCAAAACATCTGAACATGTGTATAGGGGGGATATATAGACATATATGTCTGAATATATACCCCTAGACATATATAGGTGTGATAGTAGCAGAAATAAATGCTTGCGCTAATGAAATCATTTACAGTAATATATTTCTGCTACTATCACACCTATATATGTCTAGGGGTATATATTCAGACATATATGCCTATATATACACCCTATACACATGTTCAGATGTTTTGCCTGCCTCAAAAGAACCCCAAAAAATGCCAAAAAAAACGCTAGCGTCAAAAAAAAAAAATGCCCAGGTGTGTTTTTGCTGGCATTTTTTTGGGGATTTTGGAGGCAGGCAAAACATCAGAACTTGTGCACAGTACCACTATACACAAGTTCAGATGTTTTTCCTGACTGCAAAGAACCCAAAAAAATGCCTGCTATTAAACCGGCAAGGTGTTACAGCAGAGAAGCCATATTCCTGTGCTTAAAGTTTTCTAATACAAACGATCTTTTTTTTTCTGGTTCTGGACATGCTACAGACCTGAAACTTCACATGCACACCTTTTAGACCCCCCAGATACTAAATCCAAAGTAAAAATCAAAAAATCTCTTTTTTTTTTTTTTTTTTTTTTTTTTTAATTTTTCAATAATTGGCTTTTTTATCAAAAATGACAATTTTTAAGAACTTTTTTTGTGTGATTTTGTGTCTGGGGGGTCTAAAAGGTGTACCTGTGAAGTTTCAGCTCTGTAGCATGTCCAGAACCCCAAAAAAAGATCATATAAGTGTAAAAGAGGGGTCCCACCATCCCTGCTCTACTGAAAAATTATCTTTTTTTCTGGTTCTGGACATGCTACAGAGCTGAAACTTCACAGGTACACTTTTTAGACCCCCCAGACACTAAATCCAAAAAAAGTCATGCCTGCCTCCAAAAATGCCCGATAAATGCAAGAAAAAGCGCCGTAGAGAAGCCGTATTCCTGTTCTAATAAAAATTATAAGAAAATGCTAATTTTTGGGGGGTTCTGGACATGCTACAGAGCTGAAACTTCACATGTACACTTTTTAGACCCCCCAGATACTAAATCCAAAGTAAAAATCAAAAAATCTCTTTTTTTTTTTTTTTTTTTTTTAAATTTTTCAATAATTGGCTTTTTTATCAAAAATGACAATTTTTAAGAACTTTTTTTTGTGTGATTTTGTGTCTGGGGGGTCTAAAAGGTGTACCTGTGAAGTTTCAGCTCTGTAGCATGTCCAGAACCATAAAAAAAAAGATCGTTTGTATTAGAAAACTTTAAGCACAGGAATATGGCTTCTCTGCTGTAACACCTTGCCGGTTTAATAGCAGGCATTTTTTTGAGTTCTTTGCAGTCAGGAAAAACATCTGAACTTGTGTATAGTGGTACTGTGCACAAGTTCTGATGTTTTGCCTGCCTCCAAAACCCCCCAAAAAATGCCAGCAAAAACACACCTGGGCATTTTTTTTTTGACGCTAGCGTTTTTTTTGGCATTTTTTGGGGTTCTTTTGAGGCAGGCAAAACATCTGAACTTGTGTATAGTGGTACTGTGCACAAGTTCTGATGTTTTGCCTGCCTCCAAAACCCCCCAAAAAATGCCAGCAAAAACACACCTGGGCATTTTTTTTTTGACACTAGCGTTTTTTTGGCATTTTTTGGGGTTCTTTTGAGGCAGGCAAAACATCTGAACATGTGTATAGGGGGTATATATAGGCATATATGTCTGAATATATACCCCTAGTATCACACCTATATATGTCTAGGGGTATATATTCAGACATATATGTAGACAGTAGAAGCAAGAATAGAAGGGAAAACTGACATTGACCAGCCTATCTCTGTAACTTCTGAACAAACAGTTGAAGTGAGTGCAGACTCTAAAGCCCCGTACACACGTACCGATCGGCGGCCGAACGATCGGCCGTCTTTTGTCCCCGGGCTGTCGTGTCCGCTGAAAAGTGCAAAAGACTGCACACGAATTTTGTCCACCGACTGCAGAAGTGATGTCATGTGATGGTTAACTTTCCCTGTGTTTTTTCTTTTCTAAGCATGCCCAGTCTTGCAAATCTGCTGTCTGTCGGCCGAATTCTGTACTGACTGGCGAACAATCGGCCGTTCTGGTGTCGGCATACAAAAATTTTAATGCTTGCACGACAGATTCTGTTCGGCCGAAAGTGCGCTGTCGGCTGTCGGAAGCATCATACTAACAAGCCGAAAATCGGCCGATCGGTCGTCGGCCGAATCTTTTCGGCCGACAATCGGTACGTGTGTACGGGGCTTAAGAGTACTGAAGAGCAGACACAAGAAGGCTCAGACACAAAACCGAGATGTTCAACAAGAGAAAACAAAGGTAAACCACCTGTACGTCTCTCATACAAAGCAAGTACTGCCAATATCAACGAACCTGCAACCTGGGAAGAAATATCTCAGCTTTCAGAACAAGAAGCAAGTAAATGGATAAAGGCTGCTGATGAAGAGATAAAATCCATGCATGACACTAAAACATGGACACTTACAGAACTACCACCCGGAAGGAAAGCCATAGGCTGTAAATGGACTTTTAACCACTTAAGCCCCGGAGGATTTGGCTGCTAAACGACCAGAGGGTATTTTGCGATTCGGCACTGCGTGACTTTAACGGACAATTGCGCGGTCGTGCGACGCTGTACCGAAACGAATTTGGCGTCCTTTTTTTCCCACAAACAGAGCTTTCTTTTGGCGGTATTTGATCACCTGTGCGATTTTTTGATCACGCGCTATAAACAAAAAAAGAGCGTAAATTTTGCAAAAATAGCAATATTTTTCCCTTTTTTTTATATGAAATTCCCCCAAAAAAAAATGTAAAAATCAAAATTTTTTAATATTTTCGGCCAATTTGTTTTATGCTACCTATGTTTGGTAAAAAAAAAATCGCAAAAAGCGTATTTGGATTGGTTTGCGCAAAAGTTATTGCGTTTACTAACAAAGGGAAAGATTTTTGTCATTTTTGTTGTTTTTTTTTAACGCGTAATGGCGGCGATCTGCGATTTTTTTGCGGTACTGCGACATTGCGGCGGACAGATCGGACCCTTGACTGACATTTTTGACACTTTTGGGGTTACCAGTGACATTTCTACAGTAATCAGTGCTATATATATGCACTGTTACTGTAAAAATACACTGGTAGTGAAGGGGTTAACTTTATTTGAGAGGGAGGGGCTGTGTGTGTCCCTAGGGGCGTGATTCTAACTGTGATTGGCTGTGGCTTCAACTGTATGCAGAGTGATCAACTGATCTACATAGTAGATCCATGTGATCATCTCTCATACAGAGAGGAGAATGACAGGCAGCTTGTTTACACAAGCTGCCTGACTTTCTCCCTCTCCCCCGCCGATCGCAGAGTGGCCGGCGGCGATCGGGTCCGCCGGTCACACGCACGGGGGGGTCCGTGACCACGCGGGAGCGGGAGCGCGCCTCCGGCGGCGCGCGCTCGCTCCCTAGACCCTCACAAGCTAGTGACGTAGCCCTACGTCACTTTGCCTGTGAGGGGCTGACCGCCCACGTAGATAGTCGTGCGGCGGTCGGCAAGTGGTTAAAGTGAAATACAATGCAGATGGCACAATTGAGCGATACAAAGCAAGACTAGTAGCCAAGGGCTATTCTCAAAAATATGGAGAGGACTATGACGAGACATTTGCACCAGTAGTCAAGCACACTACAATACGGACTTTACTGACAGTAGCCGTCACAAGGAAAATGCAAGTGAAACATTTTGATGTGAAAACCACGTTCCTACATGGTGAGCTAACAGAAGAAATTTACATGGAACAGCCACCAGGGTTCAAAGATGAACAAAGGCCAGATCTAGTTTGCAAACTTCACAGGAGTATATATGGTCTAAAGCAAGCAGCCAGAACGTGGAATATAAAAATAAATGAAGTGCTTACACATCAAAACTTTCTGAGGAGTAAAGCATACCCCCTGCTTATACACAAAGAAATTGGCAGACAGATGGGTCTATATGCTTATTTATGTGGATGATATCCTGATTTGCTTTGAGCAAGAAGGGGATGAAGCAGAAATCCTAGAAAAACTAAATCAGAACTTCAACACCAAAGATCTTGGCAACATAAAGAATTACCTCGGCATCCAGATCGAGAGAGAGGAAGATGGCAGCTTTCTTCTGAACCAAAGACACAAAATACAAGAAATAATTGAAACATTTGGAATGGAAGACGCCAAACCAGTAAAGTCTCCAATGGAAACCAACTACCTAAAGGAGATGAATTGCCAAGATAACCCATTACCTACTAATACTCAATACAGGAAGGCAATAGGAAAATTGCTATATCTTACCACTGCTACAAGGCCGGAAATTGCAGCAACTGTTGGAATCCTATGCAGAAAGGTTTCGATGCCAAGTCAAAAGGACTGGAATGCTGTAAAGCGAATCATTCGCTATCTTAAAGGGACTTTGCACTACAAGTTAAAGTTACCAGCAAGCGATGAAAGCACCTTGACAGGATATGTGGATGCTGATTGGGCAGGAGACACCAGCGACAGGAAATCTACCAGTGGATACTTATTTTTTCTGTCAGGAGGTGCCATCAGTTGGACTAGTAAAAAGCAATTCTCTGTTTCACTGTCGTCTACTGAAGCAGAATATGTTGCTGCAGCGCAGGCAAGCCAAGAAGTTATATGGCTGAGACAGCTATTAACAGATTTGGGTCAACCACAGTTGGGACCAACAGAAATCTATGAGGACAATCAAGGATGCCTTGCACTTGCGCGCATGGAAGGAGTTAATTCAAGAACCAAGCACATTGATGTGAAGTTCCACTTTCTTAGGGATCTTCAAGAGCAAGGTCTTCTTGAGTTACTTTATTGCCCAACCGAGGATATGACAGCAGATATCCTTACAAAGCCTCTGACCGCTGAAAGACACTCAAGGCTTACAAAGAAGATGGGTTTAATAGACTAAGCCTTAGCTGTTGAGAAGGGGTGTTGGAGATACAACAACTTTAAGCTTAGTCTATTGCAGTTCATAAATAGGACAGTAGATGTCGCTAATGCTTAGTGATATGCTATGCATTCTCTATGATGTGTTGTCATTTCCTGTACACTGCACTGTACTTGTTGGTTATCTTTTCCTGTCTGTTTTTTCTCACCATGAGAAGGTAATCTGTGGTTATGTTCCAATAAAGAAGCCAGTTCCTGTTTACTCCACAATGTCTGATCTGAATGGACTCCGCTGCACCCAGTGATCGCACTCTGCAACATGTGAGGGCAATATACAGTATATTTTTATTGCGTTTTAATAAATATGACACTCAGGTAGTAGTGCTCACTATTCCCCACTTTTTCTTTTGTGGTGTTTACATGTTCTGATGGTGGGAAATGTCCCAGGTCCTGTGTGAAGGAGAGACAGCTGACACTGCCTTCATATGAACTTTTCAAGTTTTTTGGACTTTTTCTTATGAACTTACATAGTTACATAGGTAGTGTGCTTGAAAAAAGAAACAAGTCCATCTAGTTCAACCAATAAAAAGGGGGGGGGGGGATATACAATCCTTTATACACAATCCAATATACATAGTTGATACAGAGGTGGTTAAAAAAAAAAAAAAAACAGCAAAACAAAACTCACTGTTCTAACACAATATTTTTTCTTTTTTTGTGTTATATGATTTGAATTTGTGTTCTAGAATAATTTTTTGCCTGAGTGTGCACTTGACATACCTGACAACATTAGCGTAGTGAGTACAGTATTTTTATCTACTTACGGCAAGAGAGGGATTAGGCTGGGGGGGGGGGGGGCAGGTTCCTTTGGACACATGATAATGGGGCTGGATTGAAATTAGATGTCAATCAGATCAGATAAAATCAGATCAAATAAGATAAAGTCTTCCATTTTCCTTATCTTTTCTACCTTCAGTATCCACATAGCGATCCATGGTGGGTGGGGGTCAGCCTGGAGTAAATTGTTTTATACAGTAAATACTGTGCTAAAGCAGTTTTCAATGGCCCTTTATAAACCTACAATGTTTGTCTAGGAATTTTGAGTAATGCATATAAAAAAAAGATCAGATTTATGATTGATATTAGATTTATGAAAAATGTTGCATAATCAACAGTCAATGATAGTAAAGTCCTACTGTGAAAGACCAGCTTTAAAGTAGCGATCGACCGATATCGGTTTTTCATTGCCGATACCGATATTTTGGCCATCGCATATCGGTATTGGTCTATATTGGCCGATATTTTCACACATTTACAATTTTGCTAAATAAACACAAATTTCAACACAAATCTGTTAATAAACATGTTAATCTTTATTTATTAACATTTTTAACATTAAGGGCTCGTTCATCAAACCTTAACTGCATGAAAACTGATAGGAAAAGTGCACTTGCAAAGACATCAGTTTCACATCATCTGATTGTGCATTAATGCATAATAAACTGCTGCAGTAGTGCACTCACTCATTGCAATCATTTGAAATAACTACTTCTAGAAAAAAAGTTAAACAGCTAGACAGTGGATTTGATTGGAGTCAGTGGACTACCTCTGCAGCAGGGCACTCACTGCAACTACAGCAGTCAGTGCAAAACTGCTAGAAAAAAAGCTAGGCAACAGCTACACAGTGGATTGGACTGGAGTCAGTATGGACTACTGCTGCAGTAGGGCACTCACTGAAACTACTGCAGTCAGTGCAAAACTGCTAGAAAAAAAGCTAGACAGTGAATTGGAGTGGACACTACTCTTTTCAATACTCCCAGTTAAGTAGAACAATATTATACTGCAGAAAGCAGAACATTTCACCATGTCCATGGTCACCTGTTAAAGGGCTTCTGTTTTGTTCATATAATGCTGCCACTTCACAAACATGATCAGGAGGAGAGGAGGACAGAGGAGCAGAGAGAGAGGTATCTTCTAGCATGAGAAGCAAGTCTTTTGTAGTGTGCCTCATTTTCTTTCCACCACTAAAGAGGATGACGTCTTCTGTCATTTACTGGTTCCTTCAAATAGAGATGAAGTTCATCATCCAGGCTCATTATTGCAGATTCTGAAGAAATGTAATCCTCCGCATGAGGTCCCAATAAAACACTGAAAATGTCCTGATCAATTCGACCACGATGAAGAAGATTCTCTTCTGTTCGTTGACATATTTTTGGACATTTTTCTGTTTTTGCAGCATGCTGCTCTTTCAGATTATAAAAATAGTGTTCTGGACTTGTCTTTTCAGCAGGAACCTCCAGCATCTCCTGTTGAATATATTCTGTCAGCCATTGTTTTGCCTTTGCCAATACATCATCAGAAGAGAAAGCATGGTTCTTGTATCGAGGATTCAAAAGACTTGCAAGCACAACATTTTTAATCTCTTCATGCTTTTCAAAACATATATCAATCAAAGCTCTTTGGCTTGACAGACCATCATTTGAAAGTTGGAGGGTGTTGTGTGCCATGACACTGAGGTCTGACATATCAGCAAGCCTCATTCCTTTCCGCATGTTTGCTCCACTGTCTCGAAGTAGCACAAGCATCACTCAGTCTTTGTTGATTCCCCAGTCTTCAAGCATGCCTAGAAACATTTCTCTACTGTACTCAGTGTGGGATCCTTGCACCACTTTTGTATTCAACACCAATTGCCTTTTTGCCCATCTGCTGTCAATGAAGTGGCATGTAAGAATCATTAGTCACTCTGTACTTTACTTTGTCAACGACCTTTTGGTGAATCTTTCCGAGCATTTCAGTTCGATAATACTTCTCACTCTTCAGTGTGTAGCTTGGCTCAAGTATGGACATCAACCGCTTAAATCCTGAGTCAGACACCATTGTAAATGGCTGGTTATCAGTAACAATCATCTTTGTGATTACTCTGTCCAGCAGTTGGGATCTTCCATCTGAATCTAGACAGTGACACCTGTTTTTTTTTCCAGAAACATATCTGTTATTGTTGCCTGGGATAGTGGAAGAGGTATTTCAAAATCACATTGATATTAATTTTGTTTTTTTCTGTGATGCATGATATAATTCAATATGATGAACTCTTAGATGGGCCCAAAGATTTTACGTATTTTTGTTTTTTGCAGTTACTGATCCCATGCTTATGTTGATTGTACATGTGTTGCACACTGCTGCTTTTCCTGGAGAAGGTTGAGAGGAGAAATAGTCCCAGACCACACTTTTACTTTTTCTCTCCTCATCCATCTCCATTTCAATTTGAAAGACAAGATAAAAAAAATGGTTTGCTGGCACCGTGTTGTGGGTCGGTTCGTGGTTGACGCCTGGCAGTGTGGGTGGTTTGCTGGCACCCTGTTGTGGGTTGGTGGCTGACGCCTGGCAGTGTGGGTGGCTTGCTTGTTGGCACCGTGTTGTGGGGTGGCTGGCTGCTGTCACCCTGTTGTGGGTCGTGGCTGATGCCTGGCAGTGTGGATGGCTTGCTGAGTTGCTGGCACCCTTGTGGGTCGATGGCTGATGCCTGGCAGTGTGGGTGACTTGCTTGCTGGCACCCTGTTGTGGGGTGGCTGGCTGCTGTCACCCTGTTGTGGGTCAGTGGCTGACGCCTGGCAGTGTGACTGGCTTGGTGTCACCCTGTTGTAGGTGGCTGGCTGGCTTGCTGGAGCACTGTAGTGGGTGGCTGGCTTGGTGTCACCCTGTTGTGGGTGGCTGGCTTGCTGGAACACTGTGGTGGGTGGCTGGCTTAGTGTCACCTGTCACTATAGCTCAGTTGGAAATTCTGAAGAATCATTTGACATACTTCCCAAATTCCACAAGCTATGTGCCAGAAAGAGACATCAGAATAGTCATGCTCATCACTTTCCGTACCTGATGACGAATTTTCCCACAAATCGCTATTGCTCAGTGTGACGAGACCCTTGCTCGCCCTGTCCGCTCTCCCGACACTCCTCTGTTTCTAGTCAGTCAGCTTGCAGATCGCATTGTCTGATGGTTCGGTCAACCAAGGATCCGGGATCCGAACTACAGCTATGTGCCGTTCGGAATCCATTACAACAAACACCAAGCAGGCTGTATGTAAGTTCAAGCAGGAAGACCATTTATTGGAAGAACACAGCACACTTTATACAGAAAGTGGAATATCCATGCAAATGAGGGCTCGAAATGAGTCAACAGGGATTGGTCAGATAGCTTTGAACAATGCAAATGAGGGCTTGAAAATGAGTCAGTAGTGATTGGTCAGATAACTGACCAATGCAAGGAGACAGAAGCCCCAGGGGGCAATCAATGTACAGAATAGTCAGACACAGAACAATGTAAAGTATAGGCATGTAACTCAAACTCTCCTAGATCGATCTTCCCTTAAACACAGGCAGCAGAATGGGTCTTTATCCCTCTTGTGCTCCACCACATAAGGTCTTCACACTGACCCAGCAGACTCCACATTGATCTTAGGACGGACTTTACCAAATGACCACTAAAAGGACTTCAACCAGCAGCTCTCCTCAAGACCATGAAACAGGGAAAGAAGACCGGGCAAGCCCATAGTGTAATATAGCCAAACACTTTATTTAAAATAAAATAAGGTAAAGACAGCCTCTTACTTTGTGTATGGGGTTAAAATCGCATAAAATAACATTCCAGCTGTACCGTCGGGACCCGTGGGTGCCTCGCTGGATTTCCAAACAACAGTGGGCGACGTCAGTTAGCTCCGCCTTCCCCCCGAACGCGTGTCGTCCCCCAATGGGCGGGGACTTCTTCAGCGGTGTGTGAAGGCTTATTCTAGACGTCGCCCCTTAAGAATACCGACCTGTCCACTGATTGGACAAGCGGTATCAGTCGCCTCATTGGTCGGCCTCCCCTGCCTAGACATCCATAAACTACTTCCGGGATCATCACGGCGGAAGTGATGCTGCCCTGCATCTGGAGACCGCCCAATCGCCGCTCTCTGGTTGGATGAGCGGTCCGGACATTATTACTGGCTCGTCTCCCGTAGTCATAGCGGCAGTGGACGCCGCCGCTCTGTATAGAGAGGAGGCGTCCGCACCGGAAATCGGGGGACCGCCCTTTCATTACTCAATAATGAAAATAAAAAAAAGGAAAAAAAGAACGATGCTGCATCGCCCTACTGGGGGTTCATGGTACCGCCCTATGTATATGTAAATTGCCAGCATGTAAACATCAACATCTGAAAGGCAAGGAAATCCTGCTACTCTGGGCTTAAAAAAATTTATATTAAAACCAAAGTGTAAAAACACATAATGATTATAAATATAATTAAGCCTGTAACTTTCCAATCATGTGTACATAATAAGATGGGGGTACAGGGGTTAAATACAACCCAAAGCTCTCGGCCATATAAAGAGAAGGAAAAAATGGGGGTAATATTCATAACATGCTAATATGCTAAAAAATATATATATATATACCTCCACCCCCCATGACCTACTCCCCTCTATCATAATAAATAAAATGTACACCTTAACAACTAAAAAACCATACTATACTAAAAAATGGAGCCAAAGGACGTCCCACTGTTGTCTGGATCACAACAATTATTAAAAGAAACCGTAAATGGTATTAAACATCACATTAAAAACTAAAAACAGCAAATAATATTATCTATCAGATATAAAACAATTTAAATCGAACTCAACGTTCAGACCCCGGGGTACCCCCACTTTAGTCTCATATATCCAAAAGGACTCACGTTGACTCAATTTCCTAATCAAATTGCCTCCCCTCCAATGTCTATGGACTCTTTCAATACCCCAAAACTTCAAACTCCCAGGATCTTTATTATGGAATTTTTTAAAATGTTGGGTAACGTGGTGGAGGGTTTTACCCTTTTTAATGCTCCGAACATGCTCAGCGACCCTGGTCTGTAGGGCCCTTGATGTCCTACCTACATACTGCAGGCCGCAGTCACATTCTAGCATGTATACTACGCCTGTAGTCGAGCAAGTGATCAGGTCTTTGATTACATAGCTACTTCCTGTTGCTTTTGCTATGAACTCCTTCCTACGTTTCTGATTCCTTTTGGCTGTTTTACATACCACACATTTGCCGCAGGCATAAAATCCTGCCAGATACGGCAACAGTTTGTTGTTAGTCTGTGTAGGTGGGTCAACGACCCCTGGGGCCAAAAAACTCCTGAGGGTGGGTGCCTTCTTGTACACAAAAGATGGTCTGGCAGGTATAATAGCTCCCAAGGTTTTATCCTGTTGAAGGATGGGCCAATGTCTACTAAAAATCTTTTCAATCTTTTTGTACTGGACATTGTAATCTAGTATGATTCGTATCTCATCCTTCTTAGGTTTATCTACCTTGGGGGCAGTGGATAGAAGAGACTCTCGATTGATAGCCTGGACAACCAACCTATCCTCCTCCAGTTTATCCTTGCAATATCCTTTTTGTATGAATTTGTCACAAAAAGCCTTTGATTGTGATACAAAATCCGTGTCAGAGGCGCAATTGCGCCTTAGACGCATAAACTGCCCTTTGGGGATATTGCAGAGCCATGTGCGGTGATGGCAGCTATCTAGTGGGATGTATGCATTACGGTCCGTGGGTTTTGAAAAATTGGAGGTGGTAATACTATTTCCGGTTGCCGCAATGACCAGATCTAAAAACACAACCTTTTCCTTGCTGGTAGTCCAGGCCAAAGAAATGTTTTTGTTGTTAGAATTCAATCTATCCATGAACTTATTCAAGCCCTCCATGTCCCCTTCCCAAATAAGGAACATATCATCTATATACCTTCTATAACATGTTAGCTCAGGGGGACGGTCTTTAAACACCACTTCTTCCTCCCAGTGGGCCATAAAAAGGTTGGCCACACTGGGAGCGAAGCGTGCCCCCATCGCCACGCCTCTGGTTTGAAGGTAAAAGGTCCTGTTGTACCAGAAGTAATTCCTAGTGAGACAAAACCACAGGCTGCTCAACAGGAAACTTCTGAGTTTTCTAGGGAGGTTGGACTGGGAAAAGGCCCATTTAACGGCTGCTTCTGCGGCATCATGTCCGATTATGGTATATAGCGAACTAACGTCCGCTGTTGTCAAAATCGTGGATGCCGTACAAGGGAAATTTTGTAGAATCTGTAAGATGTGTTTAGTGTCCTTAAGATAGGACTTGGTTTTAACAACCAGAGGCTGTAGATACACATCTATAAACTGTCCTAATCTGGACGTTACAGATTCAATGCCATTTACGATTGGCCTACCCGGTGGATGATCCTTGTCCTTATGAATTTTTGGTAAGAAGTAAATCACCGGAGTCCGACAATATAGAGGGTCAAGATATAAGGACTCTTTTTTATTTAGGACACCTTTCTCCTTACCTGATTCAATTAAGGTGTTCAATTGAACACCTTAATTGAATCAGGTAAGAAGAAAGGTGTCCTAAATAAAAAAGAGTCCTTATATCTTGACCCTCTATATTGTCGGACTCCGGTGATTTACTTCTTACCAAAAATTCATAAGGACAAGGATCATCCACCGGGTAGGCCAATCGTAAATGGCATTGAATCTGTAACGTCCAGATTAGGACAGTTTATAGATGTGTATCTACAGCCTCTGGTTGTTAAAACCAAGTCCTATCTTAAGGACACTAAACACATCTTACAGATTCTACAAAATTTCCCTTGTACGGCATCCACAATTTTGATAACAGCGGACGTTAGTTCGCTATATACCATAATCGGACATGATGCCGCAGAAGCAGCCGTTAAATGGGCCTTTTCCCAGTCCAACCTCCCTAGAAAACTCAGAAGTTTCCTGTTGAGCAGCCTGTGGTTTTGTCTCACTAGGAATTACTTCTGGTACAACAGGACCTTTTACCTTCAAACCAGAGGCGTGGCGATGGGGGCACGCTTCGCTCCCAGTGTGGCCAACCTTTTTATGGCCCACTGGGAGGAAGAAGTGGTGTTTAAAGACCGTCCCCCTGAGCTAACATGTTATAGAAGGTATATAGATGATATGTTCCTTATTTGGGAAGGGGACATGGAGGGCTTGAATAAGTTCATGGATAGATTGAATTCTAACAACAAAAACATTTCTTTGGCCTGGACTACCAGCAAGGAAAAGGTTGTGTTTTTAGATCTGGTCATTGCGGCAACCGGAAATAGTATTACCACCTCCAATTTTTCAAAACCCACGGACCGTAATGCATACATCCCACTAGATAGCTGCCATCACCGCACATGGCTCTGCAATATCCCCAAAGGGCAGTTTATGCGTCTAAGGCGCAATTGCGCCTCTGACACGGATTTTGTATCACAATCAAAGGCTTTTTGTGACAAATTCATACAAAAAGGATATTGCAAGGATAAACTGGAGGAGGATAGGTTGGTTGTCCAGGCTATCAATCGAGAGTCTCTTCTATCCACTGCCCCCAAGGTAGATAAACCTAAGAAGGATGAGATACGAATCATACTAGATTACAATGTCCAGTACAAAAAGATTGAAAAGATTTTTAGTAGACATTGGCCCATCCTTCAACAGGATAAAACCTTGGGAGCTATTATACCTGCCAGACCATCTTTTGTGTACAAGAAGGCACCCACCCTCAGGAGTTTTTTGGCCCCAGGGGTCGTTGACCCACCTACACAGACTAACAACAAACTGTTGCCGTATCTGGCAGGATTTTATGCCTGCGGCAAATGTGTGGTATGTAAAACAGCCAAAAGGAATCAGAAACGTAGGAAGGAGTTCATAGCAAAAGCAACAGGAAGTAGCTATGTAATCAAAGACCTGATCACTTGCTCGACTACAGGCGTAGTATACATGCTAGAATGTGACTGCGGCCTGCAGTATGTAGGTAGGACATCAAGGGCCCTACAGACCAGGGTCGCTGAGCATGTTCGGAGCATTAAAAAGGGTAAAACCCCCCACCACGTTACCCAACATTTTAAAAAATTCCATAATAAAGATCCTGGGAGTTTGAAGTTTTGGGGTATTGAAAGAGTCCATAGACATTGGAGGGGAGGCAATTTGATTAGGAAATTGAGTCAACGTGAGTCCTTTTGGATATATGAGACTAAAGTGGGGGTACCCCGGGGTCTGAACGTTGAGTTCGATTTAAATTGTTTTATATCTGATAGATAATATTATTTGCTGTTTTTAGTTTTTAATGTGATGTTTAATACCATTTACGGTTTCTTTTAATAATTGTTGTGATCCAGACAACAGTGGGACGTCCTTTGGCTCCATTTTTTAGTATAGTATGGTTTTTTAGTTGTTAAGGTGTACATTTTATTTATTATGATAGAGGGGAGTAGGTCATGGGGGGTGGAGGTATATATATATATATTTTTTAGCATATTAGCATGTTATGAATATTACCCCCATTTTTTCCTTCTCTTTATATGGCCGAGAGCTTTGGGTTGTATTTAACCCCTGTACCCCCATCTTATTATGTACACATGATTGGAAAGTTACAGGCTTAATTATATTTATAATCATTATGTGTTTTTACACTTTGGTTTTAATATAAATTTTTTTAAGCCCAGAGTAGCAGGATTTCCTTGCCTTTCAGATGTTGATGTTTACATGCTGGCAATTTACATATACATAGGGCGGTACCATGAACCCCCAGTAGGGCGATGCAGCATCGTTCTTTTTTTCCTTTTTTTTATTTTCATTATTGAGTAATGAAAGGGCGGTCCCCCGATTTCCGGTGCGGACGCCTCCTCTCTATACAGAGCGGCGGCGTCCACTGCCGCTATGACTACGGGAGACGAGCCAGTAATAATGTCCGGACCGCTCATCCAACCAGAGAGCGGCGATTGGGCGGTCTCCAGATGCAGGGCAGCATCACTTCCGCCGTGATGATCCCGGAAGTAGTTTATGGATGTCTAGGCAGGGGAGGCCGACCAATGAGGCGACTGATACCGCTTGTCCAATCAGTGGACAGGTCGGTATTCTTAAGGGGCGACGTCTAGAATAAGCCTTCACACACCGCTGAAGAAGTCCCCGCCCATTGGGGGACGACACGCGTTCGGGGGGAAGGCGGAGCTAACTGACGTCGCCCACTGTTGTTTGGAAATCCAGCGAGGCACCCACGGGTCCCGACGGTACAGCTGGAATGTTATTTTATGCGATTTTAACCCCATACACAAAGTAAGAGGCTGTCTTTACCTTATTTTATTTTAAATAAAGTGTTTGGCTATATTACACTATGGGCTTGCCCGGTCTTCTTTCCCTGTTTCATGGTCTTGAGGAGAGCTGCTGGTTGAAGTCCTTTTAGTGGTCATTTGGTAAAGTCCGTCCTAAGATCAATGTGGAGTCTGCTGGGTCAGTGTGAAGACCTTATGTGGTGGAGCACAAGAGGGATAAAGACCCATTCTGCTGCCTGTGTTTAAGGGAAGATCGATCTAGGAGAGTTTGAGTTACATGCCTATACTTTACAAGTTTAAGGTGAGAGGCCATTGCACCCGGTGGAGGATATATTGTCACTTAGAGCACCTGTTGATCCTGCCAGAAAGTGTGGCTCACCCTCATCACGGGTTTCTGCATGGACCATCTCTGTTTTGATTTTATTTCATCATTAGATTTGTATGTTTTTTAGCGCTGCTCTATTGCATTTATTATTATTTTTTGGACAGGTATTGTATTTTGACCTGAGAGTGCAGCTGCTTTCATTTTACTTTATATTATCCTCACTGCGCTGATATTTCTTTTGTTTATGAGACACAGAACAATGGTTGTCTAACGAGCCCTGAATACACATTACTCTGTGTCAATACCTCCCTTAGCAGACCACAGGTGCGGTCATTAGCATTAGCCCACCTGACAATAGTTGAATGGGGAGCCACCCCAGACAGTCCGGCTCCTCAGAACTTCCTGGGATGACCATATTAGGAGAGGGCTTCCTGCTCAGAAACCTCATGGCAAAGGGAACAATTGACCTTGCTGACAAAAATGACGCAATTCAACCCCTCACCCATCTGTCCTTAAATTCCAGTGATGGTGAACACCATCACATATCTTCCCCCGGGTAAACAGTCCAACAGCCACAGTGGGACCCCGAACGGGTCAACTCGAGGATGTTGGAAAAGTAGTCTTAAGGTTCTAGGTCTGTCTGCCGGGATAACCCATCCGCATTCCCATGTATATTCCTGGTGTAGGGGTGTGGGGCCTTTGTGTAATTGAGAAATCTACACGTATGTGTCTTCCATCAAGTTCCATGCCATTTGCATGTTCTTTTGCCTCCTTTGCGTCTTCAACATTTTCAAAGCAGACAAACGCGAAACCCCTGGAACGCCGAGACTGCCGATCATACACAATGGATACATCAGCCATTGGACCATATGTTGAAAATACTTCTCTTAGATCTCGCTCCGTTGTGTAACGACTTAGACCAAACACGCCCAAACAGCAATTAGGATCAGGATTTACCGGACGTACTCTACTTCCTATATGCCGCCTTCGATTTGACATGGGAGAGCGACTGTGGCTGTGACGTCTGGTGGTCCCGGCCATGGTGGCCTCTGGGGCATAAGAGGAAGTTAAATGGCCCAAATCGTTTCCCAAAAGTACT
This sequence comes from Pelophylax lessonae, assembly GCF_965119305.1. Lineage (NCBI taxonomy): Eukaryota > Metazoa > Chordata > Amphibia > Anura > Ranidae > Pelophylax > Pelophylax lessonae. The sequence goes on along the minus strand of NC_138779.1, from coordinate 149,585,624 downwards.
TCTGCGGGTAACTCGCGTAGCAATCCCACTCGCACATATCGCTCCCCTGAGCCCCAATCCAAGAGGACTTGGGCGGTGGATAAACGTAGCACCTGGCCCCCTGCTACCCTGACTGCAACAGTCTGGCCGGTCCGGGCTGACTGGGGAATCATGTGAGGCTGGATGAGGGTAATCGTAGCCCCGGAATCGCGGAGTCCCTGGGCCGGCTGCCCATTAACCCATACTGCCTGGCGATGGTGCTGCCGATTATCTCCGGCAGCAGCTTGGACAGGATCCGCTTCGAAAAGTTCGCCGCACTCTTCCTGAACATCTCAATGGATGGGCTCATTCTGGTAGCAATGAGCCGCTGGTCTGGATGGATGATTAGTCTCTCGATACCTCGTGGATTGGCTAGGGCAATGTCGTTGCAGATGACCAGTTTGGTTACAGGTATAGCACTTAGGTCCGGTAGGAGGGTTGGGTCGGGCTGGGGGTCTCGAGGCAGACCACGGAGGTACTGAAGTCGGCTTAGAGGCTGGTAAACTGGGCCGAGATAGTGGATAGCGCTCGTTTTCGCCTGACCTTCGAGAGTCCAGATATTCATCGGCCAGAGTAGCCGCTTGTTGTACTGTCTGTGGTTGTTTATCTCGCACCCAATCCCGTACTACTGGAGGGGTGTGGTTAAAAAACTGTTCTAATAGTACTAGCTGGGTGATGTCCTCTATGGTATGAGCGTGGCTTCCCTGGAACCAGCTCTTAAGGTTCCGCTGCAGACGATGTGCCCACTCCACGTATGTTGTGTTGGTTTGTTTCCGTGATTCTCGAAACTTAATCCGGCTGGCTTCGGGTGTAATGGCAAATCGGGCTAGCAAAGCTTCTTTTAGCCGGTCGTAGTCTTTAGCGTCTTCGTCCTCCAGGGCCCGAAATGCATCCGCCGCTCTGCCAGTTAAATTACTTGCCAGTAAAACGACCCAATCTTGGGACAGTACTTCATGTATCTGGCATAGTCTCTCAAAGTCCTGCAGGAATGCGTCAATTTCCTCCTCTCCTTCCTTAAATAGTTTGAACGCCCGAAAGGGCAACTTACGGACAGTCGCTGCATCTTTAGGCATTTTCTCCGATTGACGTATTTCTGCCATTTTCTGCTCATGTTGCCGCTCTCGTTCCCTCTCTTGCCGTTCTCGTTCTTTCTCTTGTCGCTCATCCTGCAGCTGGATGTCTCTAATGGCATTCTGTATGGCGGTCTCTGATGGGTTAGCACCATATAATGCCAACCGCTCCCGAACTCGTTGCTGAAAAAAGTCTTCAACTGACCGGGGTCCTGCATCACCATCCCTCTGATCCATCTCGGCTAGCTCACTGATCAGGGTGGCCTTGTTCTTTGTCCCACCGGTCCCTCCGCGGCTCTCAAGTAAGTCTTTCAGCGTGGCTCTCCTGCATGCTGCATAGCTGGTTATTGACTCTGGTGGTTTGGAGTGTCCCGGTAACTGGAGAGCAAATCCCACCGCTGCCAACCAATGTGACGAGACCCTTGCTCGCCCTGTCCGCTCTCCCGACACTCCTCTGTTTCTAGTCAGTCAGCTTGCAGATCGCATTGTCTGATGGTTCGGTCAACCAAGGATCCGGGATCCGAACTACAGCTATGTGCCGTTCGGAATCCATTACAACAAACACCAAGCAGGCTGTATGTAAGTTCAAGCAGGAAGACCATTTATTGGAAGAACACAGCACACTTTATACAGAAAGTGGAATATCCATGCAAATGAGGGCTCGAAATGAGTCAACAGGGATTGGTCAGATAGCTTTGACCAATGCAAATGAGGGCTTGAAAATGAGTCAGTAGTGATTGGTCAGATAACTGACCAATGCAAGGAGACAGAAGCCCCAGGGGGCAATCAATGTACACAATAGTCAGACACAGAACAATGGTTGTCTAACGAGCCCTGAATACACATTACTCTGTGTCAATACCTCCCTTAGCAGACCACAGGTGCGGTCATTAGCATTAGCCCACCTGACAATAGTTGAATGGGGAGCCACCCCAGACAGTCCGGCTCCTCAGAACTTCCTGGGATATCCATATTAGGAGAGGGCTTCCTGCTCAGAAACCTCATGGCAAAGGGAACAATTGACCTTGCTGACAAAAATGACGCAATTCAACCCCTCACCCATCTGTCCTTAAATTCCAGTGATGGTGAACACCATCACACTCAGTTCTTCAAGTAACTCAGTTTCGCTGTCGCTGTTTTCCAGTTTTTCTAAAAGCGCTTTTGCATGGCATTAATTAGAGCAGAGACTGCGAGCCTGGCTTTCTCCTCCAACATCAGTTCCTGACCTCACAAAAGCATTTCTGGAAGAATGGTCAAACATTCCCATAGACACACTCCTAAACCTTGTGGACAGCCTTCCAAGAAGAGTTGAAGCTGTTATAGTTGCAAAGGGTGGGCCAAACCAATATTGAACCCTACAAACTAAGACTAGGGTTCCAATAAAGTTCATGTGCGTTTAAAGGCAGGCGTCTCAATATTTTTAACAATATAGTGTATATTTATAATGTATTCAGTGTAAAAAAGGAGCGTAATTTAATATTATGTTATAGGAATTGTAAAATCGTATATGTATTAAAAATAAAGTAAAATATGTATTAAGATAAAAAAAAAACCTTCTGTGTGTAGCAGCCCCCCTCAGCATCCCCAAATACTTACCTGTGCTTCTCTCTTTCCAGCAATGTCCACGAGTCCCTCAGCAGGCCAGGAGCCCCCCTAATTGGCTGAGAGACAGCTGCGACGCCATTAGCTCCCACTGCTGTCATTTAAAATCAGTTAGCCAATCAGGAGAAAGAGGCTGAACCGCAGCTCCGTGTCTGAATGGACACACGGAGCTGCTGCTCGGCTCAGGTGCCCCCATAGCAAGCAGCTCGCTATGGGGGCACTCGACAGGAGGGAGGGGCTAGGAGCAGCAACGAGGGACCCGATAAGAGGAGGATCCAGGCTGCCCTGTGCAAAACCACTGCACAGAGGAGGTAAATATAACATGTTTGTTATTTAAAATCACTTTAAGAACCAGGTTTTGGATGTTACTTTCACTTATCAGTTTACAAAATGGTATTAATCTCCAACTGTTAATGCGTTCAAGGTTTAGATCCAAAAGGTCTATGGATGGCAGAGCCTATGGAATTTTTTAGCAGTAGGGACAACTTTGGGTATATATATTTGATAACCCATACTTTATGGCCCTCTGGAGACTCACCATGCTTCTGAGCAACATTTCCTTGAACACTATATTTCACATTGCCTGCGATGCTCCCTAAATCTTTTCCTAGGCCAGTGCTTTGAGATGATCTCCTCTGTCCATTATACTTACAGTGAAGTTGTGTTATAAATCTAACATCAGATGGGGTCTTTTCAGTGCCTTTGTTATTCTTGATAAATTGAGAAGGGGGGAATGTGGGTCTTTAGATGAGGCAATGACTTGGTGGGCTCATATGCCTCCATCCCTGGTATACAGTAGGTACAAGGAAAAAGGAGGTTTGGGACTTTAAATGAAGCACACGGCTAAGAGGTGATAAACAACATTGATATACAGTGCCATTTGTATTAATTCGTACATAATAACATAGAAGGTCATGACAAGATACAGTAAATAGATGGTCTTGTTTATTAGTAACGTAGTTCATGTATATACATCAATACCGCCATAACAGTGATGTAAGTGATGTTGGTTTGTAACCTAGATCTCTCTGAGTAGCACAAATAAAAAAAGTAAATAAATGGGTCATGATTGTAAAAATAGGTAGTTAATATAGGAGTGATATACATGATGGTAGTAGTAAAGCATCCAAAAGGGTCTCTATGCATTTCTCGAGTTCTTTCCACTCATCAGGAGCCGATGCGGAATGCGTATAGTTGTATCTGCGATAAAGTTCTGCTGGTGGGTACTGCTGGCTGGTTCCTGACCAACCATGCCCAAGCATCAGTGTGACAGGAGCCGGCGCTGGAGGAAGCATGCGGCTGCAGTAGAGAGCAGAGCCAATGCTTTCTGTATTGCTCCTCTCACAGGCTGAGGTAGAGTGCATTTGGTATCATATAGTTGTATCTGGAATAAAGTGCATATATATGTGGTCTGATGCTTAGTTAAAAGAGAGAGGGGGGAACAGAAAGGGGAAGATTCCTCCATGGTTACTCATAAATCAACTATATGTTCCAAATAGGGTACTGAGAGCCAAAGACATGGTGGGGGACCCACCTTCAGGAGATATGGCAGTGGCCAGCGGCATGAAAACAACACAAACAATGGCAAATGGGCTTCCGTGAGAATAGGGTCCCCAGTGTGGATTCAAAAGTAATGCAATAAATGTCTCCAAAGACACTCTGTGGAGAGTAATAAGGTATGTGTCAATATAGGTAGTTACATGTATAATGATATAGAGAGGACAGAAGCCCAAAGTGTAGTGTCAGTCAAAATAGACCCAAGTGAGGAATCAAAATAAATTATGTCATACAAGGTGAAGGGATTTATGTTTCACCATGGGTATACGTGATAAAGGAAAAAAGCACCAAGAAACAGCCAGTGAAATGAAACAACCAAAACAAATAATGTAACCAAATGATGCCTTGGTTCTATGTGGGAAGGCATGATCCAAAAAGGTGTGTTATAATCCAAACAAGAAATAAAGGAAGTGCTCAGTCTGGAAGTGGTATTTGTAGTGAGGCCACGCCGCTAGACCCTGCCTAATGCCACGCTAGTGTGGTCAATGGAGGGGGGGGGGGGGCATGCTGGCTCAGCACTTTTGTTCCCATATGGGACCAGGTGCTGGAGATCACTGAGATTATTCTGCTTTTCCGGGAGCTGCGATGCATACCCAGGGCCCGCCTCTCCCCCTCCGACTGTCCAGACGCAACCACTGACATGTCCAGACTGACCCCCAACCACTAACACCCCAGACTGACCTCCCCATCCTCAGCCACTGACACCCCAGACTGACCCCCCCCCAACCACTGACACCCAGTGGCGGCTGGTGTGTTGGGGGCGCAGGGGCACCGCCCTCCCTATCCATGCGTCCGGCCCCCTAATCTACATGCGGGGCCCCGGACGCATGGAGTTCAAAGGTTTTTTATTTTGAGTCATCTGATTAGAGCCAGAGGCTCTAATAGGCTTCAGTAAAGGGTGGACCCGGGGCGCAGAGCAGTGCGCCCGAGCCCACCCATTGTGTGACAATAGAGAATGAATATTCGCTATTGTCACACGGATCCTCCTCCTGGCCAATCAGGAAACGGGCCGAGGCGGGAGGACTCGAGGAGACGCCGGGGGACTGAGGAGAAGCCGCCGCTGCAGGTAAGTGCACTGGTCTGGGGAGGGGTGTGGGGCACAGAAAGCTGGTCACTCTGCATTGAAAGGGGACACAGATCTCTCTGCATTGAAAGGGGGCACACTGATCTCTCTGCATTGAAAGGGGGCACAATGATCTCTCCGCATTGAAAGGGGGCACAATGATCTCTCTGCATTGAAAGGGGGCACACTGATCTCTCTGCATTGAAAGGGGCACACTGATGTCTCTGCATTGAATGGGGGCACGATGATCTCTCTGCATTGAAAGGGGGCACGCTGGACACTCTGCATTGAATGGGGGCACGCTGGTCATTCTGCATTGAAAGGGGGCACACTGGTCATTCTGCATTGAAAGGGGGCACACTGGTCATTCTGCATTGAAAGGGGGCACACTGGTCATTCTGCATTGAAAGGGGGCACACTGGTCATTCTGCATTGAATGGGGGCACACTGGTCATTCTGCATTGAAAGGGGGCACACTGGTCATTCTGCATTGAATGGGGGCACGCTGGTCATTCTGCATTGAAAGGGGACACGCTGGTCATTCTGCATTGAATGGGGGCACGCTGGTCATTCTGCATTGAAAGGGGACACGCTGGTCATTCTGCATTGAATGGGGGCACACTGGTCATTCTGTATTGAAAGGGGACACGCTGGTCATTCTGCATTGAATGGGGGCACGCTGGTCATTCTGCGTTGAATGGGGGCACACTGGTCTCTCTGCATTGAAAGGGGGCACGCTGGTCTCTCTGCATTGAAAGGGGGCACGCTGGTCTCTCTGCATTGAAGGGGGCACATACCTTGATTACTGAGGGTCCCTTTCACACTTTTGTGACCTCAATGTCTCGCAATTTTTACAGCGTTTTTTGCCGCAAAGCAATGCCTATTACATTTTTCTGTTTGCGCCCCCCCCCAAAAAAATTTTGAGCACCAGCCGCCACTGCTGACACCCCAGACTGACCACCCCATCTTCAGCCATTGACACCCCAGACTGATCTCCCCATATTCAGCCACTTAGCCCCCAACCACTGACACCCCAGACTGAACCACCAACCACTGACACCCCAGACTGACCTCCCCATCCCCAACCACTGACACGCCCAGGCTGACCCCCCAACCACTGACACCCCAGACTGACCCCTCAACCACTAACATCCCAGACTGACCTCCCCATCCTCAGGCACTGACACCCCAGACTGAACCCCCCTAACCACTGACACCCCAGCCTGACCACCCCATCCTCAGCCACTGACACCCCAGACTGATCCCCCACCCCCAACCACTGACACTCCAGAATGACCCCCCCCCCCAACCACTGACACCCCAGACTGACTTCCTCATCTCCAACCACTGACATTCCAGACTGACCTCCCCATCCCCAACCACTGACACCCCCAGATTGACCCCCACCTCCAACCACTAACACCCATGCTGACCCCCACCTCCAATCACTGACACCCCAGACTGACCCCCAACACCAACCACTGACACCCCAGAATGACCTCCTCATCCCCGACCACTGACATGCCCAGACTGGCCTCCCCATCCCCAACCACTGACATGCCCAGGCTGACCCCCCAACCACTGACACCCCAGACTGACCCCTCAACCACTAAAATCCCAGACTGACCTCCCCATCCTCAGGCACTGACCCCCCAACCACTGACACCCCAGCCTGACCACCCAATCTTCAGCCACTGACACCCCAGACTGATCTCCCCATCTTCAGCCACTGACCCACCAACCACTGACATCGCAGATTGACCCCCCAACCAGTGACACCCCAGACTGTCCTTCCCATCCTCAGCCACTGACACCCCAGACTGATCCCCCAACCACTGACACTCCAGAATGACTCACCCCCCAACCACTGACACCCCAGACTGACCTCCCCATCCCCAACCACTGACACCTCAAACTGACCTCCCCATCTCCAACCACTGATACCCCAGACCGACCCCCCACCCCCAACCACTGACACCCCAGACTGATTCTCTCACCCCCAACCACTGACACCTCAGACTGATCCCCCACCCCCAACCACTGACACCCCAGACTGCCCTTCCTCACCCCCAACCACTGACACCCCAGACTGCCCTTCCCCACCCCCAACCACTGACACCCCAGACTGATCCCCACCCCCAACCACTGACAGGCCAGACTGATCCCCACCACCAACCGCTGACACCCCAGACTGATCCCCCACCCCCAAACCACAGACTCCCCAGACTGATCCCCCACCCCCCAAACCACAGACTCCGCAGACTGATTCCCCACCCCCAACCACTGACACCCCAGACTGCCCTTCCCCACCCCCAACCACTGACACCCCAGACTGCCCTTCCCCACCCCAACCACTGACACCCCAGACTGATCCCCACCCCCAACCACTGACATCCCAGACTGATCCCCACCACCAACCGCTGACACCCCAAACTGATCCCCCACCCCCCAACCACTGACTCCCCAGACTGCCCTTCCCCACCCCAACCACTGACTCCCCAGACAGATCCCCCACCCCCAACCACTGACACCCCAGATTGATCACCCACCCCCAACCACTGACTCCCCAGACTGATCCCCCAACCACTGACACCCCAGACTGATCCCCCAACCACTGACACCCCAGACTGATACCACCAACCACTGACACCCCAGACTGATCCCCCACCCCCAACCACTGACACCCCAGACTGCCCTTCCCCACCCACAACCACTGACACCCCAGACTGATCCCTCACCCCCAACCACTGACATCCCAGACTGATCCCCAACCACTGACCCCCCAGACTGCCCTTCCCCACCCACAACCACTGACACCCCAGACTGATCCCTCACCCCCAACCACTGACACCCCAGACTTATCCCCCACCCCCAACCACTGGCACCCCAGACTAATCCCCCACCCACAACCACTGACACCTCAGACTGATCCCTCACCCCCAACCACTGACACCCCAGACTGATCTCCCACCCACAACCACTGACAGCCCAGACTGATCCCCCCGCCCTTAACCACTTGCTGACCGCCTAACTACGATTTACTGCGGCACTCAGCCGCTTACAGGCAAAGTGACGTAGACCTACATCGTTTGCCAAAGAGCCTGTAGGGGGCGAGCGCGCGTGCGCCGCCGCCAGCGTGCTCCTGCCCCCGCCGGCGTGCTCCTGCCCCGGCTCGTTCCCTGCCTAGCCAGCGTGTGTGACCGGCGGCTTCGATGGCTGCCGGTCACTCGCGATCTCCCGCAGGAGAAGGAGAAAGACAAACGTTTGATGTAAACACAGCCTTTTGTTATTCTCCCTAAATTAAGCACAGAGGATCGCATGTCTCTGTGGTTACTTCACTAGCCACGCCCCCTAACAGTTAGAATCACACACCCCTAGGGACACACTTAACCCCGTGATCACCAATAAAGTTAACCCCTTCCCTGCCAGTGTAATTTTTACAGTAGCAGTGCATATTTATAGCACTGATTACTGTAGTAATGTTACTGGTACCCCAAAAGTGTCAAAAATGTCAGTCAGGGGTCCAATCTGTCCGCCGCAATGTCGCAGTCCCGCAAAAAAAAAAAATTGCAGATCGCCACCATTACTAGTTAAAAAAAAAAAAAACAATAAAAATTACATAAATCTTTCCCATAGTTAGTAAACGCAATAACTTTTGCGCAAACCAATCAAAATACGCTTATTGCGATTTTTTTTACCAAAAATATGTAGCAGAAAACAAATTGGCCTAAAATGTAAAGAAATTTTGATTTTTACATTTTTTTGGGGGAATTTCATATAAAAAAATGTGAAAAATATTGTTATTTTTTCAAAATTGACGCTCTTTTTTTGTTTATAGCGCAAGATCAAAAAAAAAAAAAAAAAAAAAAAAAAAAAAATCGCACAGGTGATCAAATACCACCAAAAGAAAGCTCTGTTTATGGGAAAAAAGTACATAAATTTAATTTGGGTGCAGCATCGCACAATTGTCCGTTAAAGTCACGAAGTGCCGAATCGCAAAATAGGGCCCAGGTCTTTAAGCAGCCAAATCCTCCGGGGCTGAAGTGGTTAACCACTGACACCCCAGACTGATCCCCCACCCCCCAACCACTGACACCCCAGACTGATCCCCCACCCCCCAACCACTGACACCCCAGACTGATCCCCCACCTCCCAACCACTGACACCCAAGACTGATCCCCCACCCACAACCACTGACACCCCAGACTGATCCCCCCCTCCAACCACTGACACCCAAGACTGATCGCCCACCCCCCAACCACTGACACCCCAGACTGATCCCCCACCTCCCAACCACTGACACCCAAGACTGATCCCCCACCCACAACCACTGACACCCCAGACTGATCCCCCCCTCCAACCACTGACACCCCAGACTGATCCCCCACCCCCCAACCACTGACACCCCAGACTGATCCCCCACCTCCCAACCACTGACACCCAAGACTGATCCCCCACCCACAACCACTGACACCCCAGACTGATCCCCCCCTCCAACCACTGACACCCAAGACTGATCCCCAACCACTGACACCCCAGACTGATCCCCCCCTCCAACCACTGACACCCAAGACTGATCGCCCACCCACAACCACTGACACGCCAGACTGATCCCCCACCCCCCAACCACTGACACCTCAGACTGATCCCCCACCCCCCAACCACTGACTCCCCAGACTGATCCCCCACCCCCAACCACTGACACCCCAGACTGATCCCCCACCCCCAACCACTGACACCCCAGAGTGATCCCCACCCCCAACCACTGACACCCCAGACTGATCCCCAACCACTGACACCCCAGACTGATCCCCAACCACTGACACCCCAGACTGATCCCCCACCCCCAACCACTGACACCCCAGACTGATCCCCACCCCCAACCACTGACACCCCAGACTGATCCCCCACCCCCCAACCACTGACACCCCAGACTGATCCCCCACCTCCCAACCACTGACACCCAAGACTGATCCCCCACCCACAACCACTGACACCCCAGACTGATCCCCCCCTCCAACCACTGACACCCAAGACTGATCGCCCACCCCCCAACCACTGACACCCCAGACTGATCCCCCACCTCCCAACCACTGACACCCAAGACTGATCCCCCACCCACAACCACTGACACCCCAGACTGATCCCCCCCTCCAACCACTGACACCCCAGACTGATCCCCCACCCCCCAACCACTGACACCCCAGACTGATCCCCCACCTCCCAACCACTGACACCCAAGACTGATCCCCCACCCACAACCACTGACACCCCAGACTGATCCCCCCCTCCAACCACTGACACCCAAGACTGATCCCCAACCACTGACACCCCAGACTGATCCCCCCCTCCAACCACTGACACCCAAGACTGATCGCCCACCCACAACCACTGACACGCCAGACTGATCCCCCACCCCCCAACCACTGACACCTCAGACTGATCCCCCACCCCCCAACCACTGACTCCCCAGACTGATCCCCCACCCCCAACCACTGACACCCCAGACTGATCCCCCACCCCCAACCACTGACACCCCAGAGTGATCCCCACCCCCAACCACTGACACCCCAGACTGATCCCCAACCACTGACACCCCAGACTGATCCCCAACCACTGACACCCCAGACTGATCCCCCACCCCCAACCACTGACACCCCAGACTGATCCCCACCCCCAACCACTGACACCCCAGACTGATCCCCCAACCACTGACACCCCAGACTGATCCCCCACCCACAACCACTGACACCCCAGACTGATCCCCCACCCACAACCACTGACACCCCAGACTGATCCCCAACCAATGACACCCCAGACTGATCCCCAACCACTGACACCCCAGACTGATCCCCCACCCCCAACCACTGACACCCCAGACTGATCCCCCACCCCCAACCACTGACACCCCAGACTGATCCCCCACCCCCAACCACTGACACCCCAGACTGATCCCCCAACCACTGACACCCCAGACTGATCCCCCACCCCAACCACTGACACCCCAGACTGATCCCCAACCACTGACACCCCAGACTGATCCCCCACCCCCAACCACTGAAACCCCAGACTGATCCCCCACCCCCAACCACTGACACCCCAGACTGATCCCCACCCCCAACCACTGACACCCCACACTGATTTCCCCACCCCCAACCACTGACACCCCAGACTGATCCCCAACCACTGACACCCCAGACTGATTCCCCACCCCCAACCACTGACACCCCAGACTGATCCCCCACCTCCAACCACTGACACCCCAGACTGATCCCCACCCCCAACTACTGACACCCCACACTGATCCCCAACCACTGACACCCCAGACTGATCCCCACCCCCAACCACTGACACCCCAGACTGATCCCCAACCACTGACACCCCAGACTGATCCCCCACCCCAACCACTGACACCCCAGACTGATCCCCCACCCCAACCACTGACACCCCACACTGATCCCCAACCACTGACACCCCAGACTGATCCCCACCCCCAACCACTGACACCCCAGACTGATCCCCACCCCCAACCACTGACACCCCAGACTGATCCCCAACCACTGACACCCCAGACTGATCCCCCAACCACTGACACCCCAGACTGATCCCCCACCCCCAACCACTGACACCTCCCCTGTCTGTAGTACAGGCTGCACAGCTACTATAAGGGTGGAGGATGGGATGACTCCTCCCTTCCTCTCCTTGTCACATGACAGCTGTCAAACAACTAGTGCATGTTTTAGGTATTGCCTGTTCATTAGGCTGTCCGGTGTCCGGTCGGATAATGCCTCAGGTCGGAGATTAATTCCTGTGTGCTCGGCTCCTCTCCTGGTCAAATCTTGATCGTTCAAGTACCACGTTTTGATATGGCGCATGCGCAGTAGCCATTATATGGCTTCCCATTCCTGCAATTTTAAAGACGCTCGTTCCCCTTTAAGGGTGGGTGGTCCTAAGCTATACGTGTGGGGCGGGCAGAGAGTTCCGGGTTAGTCACGTGGTCGGTGTTGGAAGCGTGTTTGGTGTGAGCTGGGAAGAGGCCGAGTAGACAGCTGTTACCATGTCCGTCCTGAGCGGCCCCGAGCGGGTGTCCTCCCTGTTCCGGGATATCAGTGCGGAGGACGAGGAGCAACAAACCACGGAGATCGAATCCCTCTGTATGAACTGCTACCAGAATGTGAGCGGACAGTACACAGGGGGAGGGGGGGGGGCTGTGTGATAGGACAGTACACAGGGGGGGGGGGGGCTGTGTGATAGGACAGTACACAGGGGGGGGGGGGGCTGTGTGATAGGACAGTACACAGGGGGGAGGGCTGTGTGATAGGACAGTACACAGGGGGGAGGGCTGTGTGATAGGACAGTACACAGGGGGGAGGGCTGTGTGATAGGACAGTACACAGGGGGGGGGCTGTGTGATAGGACAGTACACAGGGGGGGGGGCTGTGTGATGGGACAGTACACAGGGGGGGGGGGGGCTGTGTGATGGGACAGTACACAGGGGGGGGGGGCTGTGTGATGGGACAGTACACAGGGGGGGGGGGGGCTGTGTGATGGGACAGTACACAGGGGGAGGGCTGTGTGATGGGACAGTACACAGGGGGGGGGGGCTGTGTGATAGGACAGTACACAGGGGGAGGGCTGTGTGATAGGACAGTACACAGGGGGGAGGGCTGTGTGATAGGACAGTACACAGGGGGGAGGGCTGTGTGATAGGACAGTACACAGGGGGGGGGCTGTGTGATAGGACAGTACACAGGGGGGGGGGGGGGCTGTGTGATGGGACAGTACACAGGGGGGAGGGCTGTGTGATGGGACAGTACACAGGGGGGGGGCTGTGTGATAGGACAGTACACAGGGGGGGGGGGGGGCTGTGTGATGGGACAGTACACAGGGGGGGGGGGGGGCTGTGTGATGGGACAGTACACAGGGGGGAGGGCTGTGTGATAGGACAGTACACAGGGGGGGGGGGGCTGTGTGATAGGACAGTACACAGGGGGGGGGGGGGCTGTGTGATAGGACAGTACACAGGGGGAGGGCTGTGTGATAGGACAGTACACAGGGGGAGGGCTGTGTGATAGGACAGTACACAGGGGGGGGGGGGCAGTGTGATAGGACAGTACACAGGGGGGGGGGCTGTGTGATAGGACAGTACACAGGGGGGGGGGGGGGGCTGTGTGATAGGACAGTACACAGGGGGAGGGCTGTGTGATAGGACAGTACACAGGGGGAGGGCTGTGTGATAGGACAGTACACAGGGGGGGGGGGCTGTGTGATAGGACAGTACACAGGGGGGAGGGCTGTGTGATAGGACAGTACACAGGGGGGGGGGCTGTGTGATAGGACAGTACACAGGGGGAGGGCTGTGTGATAGGACAGTACACAGGGGGGGAGGGCTGTGTGATAGGACAGTACACAGGGGGGAGGGCTGTGTGATAGGACAGTACACAGGGGGGAGGGCTGTGTGATGGGACAGTACACAGGGGGGAGGGCTGTGTGATAGGACAGTACACAGGGGGGGGGGGGGGCTGTGTGATAGGACAGTACACAGGGGGGGGGGGCTGTGTGATAGGACAGTACACAGGGGGAGGGCTGTGTGATAGGACAGTACACAGGGGGGGGGGGCTGTGTGATAGGACAGTACACAGGGGGAGGGCTGTGTGATAGGACAGTACACAGGGGGGGAGGGCTGTGTGATAGGACAGTACACAGGGGGGAGGGCTGTGTGATAGGACAGTACACAGGGGGGAGGGCTGTGTGATGGGACAGTACACAGGGGGGAGGGCTGTGTGATAGGACAGTACACAGGGGGGGGGGGGGGCTGTGTGATAGGACAGTACACAGGGGGGGGGGGCTGTGTGATAGGACAGTACACAGGGGGAGGGCTGTGTGATAGGACAGTACACAGGGGGGAGGGCTGTGTGATAGGACAGTACACAGGGGGAGGGCTGTGTGATAGGACAGTACACAGGGGGAGGGCTGTGTGATAGGACAGTACACAGGGGGGGGGGGCTGTGTGATAGGACAGTACACAGGGGGGGGGGCTGTGTGATAGGACAGTACACAGGGGGGGGGGGGGGGCTGTGTGATAGGACAGTACACGGGGGGGGGGCTGTGTGATAGGACAGTACACAGGGGGGGGGGGGCTGTGTGATAGGACAGTACACAGGGGGGAGGGCTGTGTGATAGGATAGTACACAGGGGGGGGGGGCTGTGTGATGGGACAGTACACAGGGGGGGGGGGCAGTGTGATAGGACAGTACACAGGGGGGGGAGGGCTGTGTGATGGGACAGTACACAGGGGGGGAGGGCTGTGTGATGGGACAGTACACAGGGGGGGAGGGCTGTGTGATGGGACAGTACACAGGGGGGGAGGGCTGTGTGATAGGACAGTACACAGGGGGGGAGGGCTGTGTGATGGGACAGTACACAGGGGGGGAGGGCTGTGTGATGGGACAGTACACAGGGGGGGGAGGGCTGTGTGATGGGACAGTACACAGGGGGGGAGGGCTGTGTGATGGGACAGTACACAGGGGGGGGGAGGGCTGTGTGATGGGACAGTACACAGGGGGGGGGAGGGCTGTGTGATAGGACAGTACACAGGGGGGAGGGCTGTGTGATAGGACAGTACACAGGGGGGAGGGCTGTGTGATAGGATAGTACACAGGGGGGGGGGGGAGGGCTGTGTGATAGGACAGTACACAGGGGGGGAGGGCTGTGTGATAGGACAGTACACAGGGGGGGGAGGGCTGTGTGATAGGACAGTACACAGGGGGGGGGGGAGGGCTGTGTGATAGGACAGTACACAGGGGGGAGGGCTGTGTGATAGGACAGTACACAGGGAGGAGGGCTGTGTGATAGGACAGTACACAGGGGGGAGGGCTGTGTGATAGGATAGTACACAGGGGGGGGGGAGGGCTGTGTGATAGGACAGTACACAGGGGGGGGGCTGTGTGATAGGACAGTACACAGGGGGGGGGGGCTGTGTGATAGGACAGTACACAGGGGGGAGGGCTGTGTGATAGGACAGTACACAGGGGGGGGGGGGGGCTGTGTGATAGGACAGTACACAGGGGGGGGGCTGTGTGATAGGACAGTACACAGGGGGGGGGGCTGTGTGATAGGACAGTACACAGGGGGAGGGCTGTGTGATAGGACAGTACACAGGGGGGGGGCTGTGTGATGGGACAGTACACAGGGGGGGAGGGCTGTGTGATGGGACAGTACACAGGGGGGGAGGGCTGTGTGATGGGACAGTACACAGGGGGGGAGGGCTGTGTGATGGGACAGTACACAGGGGGGGAGGGCTGTGTGATGGGACAGTACACAGGGGGGGAGGGCTGTGTGATGGGACAGTACACAGGGGGGGAGGGCTGTGTGATGGGACAGTACACAGGGGGGGAGGGCTGTGTGATGGGACAGTACACAGGGGGGGAGGGCTGTGTGATGGGACAGTACACAGGGGGGGAGGGCTGTGTGATGGGACAGTACACAGGGGGGGAGGGCTGTGTGATGGGACAGTACACAGGGGGGGAGGGCTGTGTGATGGGACAGTACACAGGGGGGGAGGGATGTGTGATGGGACAGTACACAGGGGGGGAGGGCTGTGTGATGGGACAGTACACAGGGGGGGGGAGGGCTGTGTGATGGGACAGTACACAGGGGGGAGGGCTGTGTGATAGGACAGTACACAGGGGGGAGGGCTGTGTGATAGGATAGTACACAGGGGGGGGGGGGAGGGCTGTGTGATAGGACAGTACACAGGGGGGGAGGGCTGTGTGATAGGACAGTACACAGGGGGGGGGAGGGCTGTGTGATAGGACAGTACACAGGGGGGGGGGGGAGGGCTGTGTGATAGGACAGTACACAGGGGGGAGGGCTGTGTGATAGGACAGTACACAGGGGGGAGGGCTGTGTGATAGGATAGTACACAGGGGGGGGGGAGGGCTGTGTGATAGGATAGTACTCAGGGGGGGGGGAGGGCTCTGTGATAGGACAGTACACAGGGGGGGGGGGAGGGCTGTGTGATAGGACAGTACACAGGGGGGGGAGGGCTGTGTGATAGGATAGTACACAGGGGGGGGAGGGCTGTGTGATAGGATAGTACACAGGGGGGGGGAGGGCTGTGTGATAGGATAGTACACAGGGGGGGGGAGGGCTGTGTGATAGGACAGTACACAGGGGGGGGAGGGCTGTGTGATAGGACAGTACACAGGGGAGGGCGGGCTGTGTGATAGGACAGTACACAGGGGAGGGCTGTGTGATAGGACAGTACACAGGGGGGGGGGGGCTGTGTGATAGGACAGTACACAGGGGGGAGGGCTGTGTGATAGGACAGTACACAGGGGGGGGGGGGGGCTGTGTGATAGGACAGTACACAGGGGGGGGGGGGCTGTGTGATAGGACAGTACACAGGGGGGGGGCTGTGTGATAGGACAGTACACAGGGGGGGGGGGGCTGTGTGATAGGACAGTACACAGGGGGGGGGGGCTGTGTGATAGGACAGTACACAGGGGGGGGGGGCTGTGTGATAGGACAGTACACAGGGGGGGGGGGCTGTGTGATAGGACAGTACACAGGGGGGGGGGCTGTGTGATAGGACAGTACACAGGGGGGGGGGCTGTGTGATAGGACAGTACACAGGGGAGGGCGGGCTGTGTGATAGGACAGTACACAGGGGAGGGCGGGCTGTGTGATAGGACAGTACACAGGGGAGGGCGGGCTGTGTGATAGGACAGTACACAGGGGGGAGGGCTGTGTGGTAGGACAGTACACAGGGGAGGGCTGTGTGATAGGACAGTACACAGGGGGGGGGGGCTGTGTGATAGGACAGTACACAGGGGGGGGGGGCTGTGTGATAGGACAGTACACAGGGGGGGGGGGCTTTGTGATAGGACAGTACACAGGGGGGGGGGGCTGTGTGATAGGACAGTACACAGGGGGGGGGGGGCTGTGTGATAGGACAGTACACAGGGGGGGGGGGGCTGTGTGATAGGACAGTACACAGGGGGGGGGGGGCTGTGTGATAGGACAGTACACAGGGGGGGGGCTGTGTGATAGGACAGTACACAGGGGGGGGGGCTGTGTGATAGGACAGTACACAGGGGGGGGGGGCTGTGTGATAGGACAGTACACAGGGGGGAGGGCTGTGTGATAGGACAGTACACAGGGGGGAGGGCTGTGTGATAGGACAGTACACAGGTGGAGGGCTGTGTGTGTGATAGGACAGTACACAGGGGGAGGGCTGTGTGTGTGATAGGACAGTACACAGGGGGGGGGGGGGGGCTGTGTGATAGGGTAGTACACAGGGGGGGGGGGCTGTGTGATTGGATGGCGCGAGGGCTGTGTGGTTGGACGGGGAGCCACAGGGCTGTGATTGGAGTGTGTACAGGGGGTCCGGTTGCCCCGTTCCTGTCTTATTTCCTATAGAACTATAAGGCTGACCATTCACTATACAATCTTCTTTCCATCTGCCATCAACTATGGTGGACAGGGCTCTCCTGGTTTGACACTCTTTCAATTGGATTACACGGGGCACTTAAAGTGGAGTTCTGCCCACCAAAAAATAAATACATAAAGTCAGCAGATGCAAGCACTGTAGCTGCTGGATGTTAATATTAGGACCCTTGCCTGTCCAGCGATCCTGCCATGTCGACACCCCAGCTGACTTTTAAATTAGCTCTTGGGTGCTGCCGCCATTTCTTGATAGGGAAAGAAGCAGTGAAGCTTTTCAGTGGTTCCCTACTGCACATGTGCTAAGCATGCTGGGCTTTGTGAGTGCCCTGGTGGCAGGGGAAGTAGAAGGGGAGCTGAACTTCCGAGTGACTTCACAGCGGTAAAGTCACCCTGAAGTGAGAGCGGGTTACTGTCAAAAACATGTACAGTGGATGTAAAAAGTATACACACCCCTGTACAAATGTCAGGTTTCTCTGATGTAAAAAAAATGAATCATTTCAGAACTTTTTCCACCTTTTAACGTGTCAAAAACTGTACAACTCAGTTGAACAACAAACAAATCTTTTATGGGGGGGGGGGGGGGAAGTAAAAATTAAAATATGGTTGCATAAGTGTGTAAACCCTTAAACTAATACTCTGTTGCAGGGCCGTCTTTAATATTGATTAGACCCTGGGCAAACATTTTCTTGGGTCCTCCCAAATGCACTTACCAAATATTTGCAGGCAGTGCGGGCTCAAGAGGCAGCTGCTTTGGGCCTCACAACAATGACTGGGCCCGGGGCAGCTGCCCCTTTTGCCCTGTGTTAAAGATGGCCCTGCTCTGTTGAGGAACCTTTGATTTTATTACAGCACTCAGTCTTTTTGGGTATGAGTCTATCAGCATGGCACATTTGCCCATTCTTCTTTGCAAAAACACTCCCAATCTGTCAGATTGTGAGGGAATCTCCTGCACACAGCCCTCTTCAGATCACCCCACAGATTTTCAATTGGATTCAGGTCTGGGCTCTGGCTGGGCCAGTCTAAACCTTTAATCATCTTCTGGTGAAGCCATTCCTTTGTTAATTTGGATGTATGTTTTGGGTCGTTGTCATGCTGAATGATGAAGTTCCTCTTCATGTTCAGCTTTATAGCAGAAGCCTGAAGGTTTTGTGGCAATATTGACTGGTATTTGGAACTGTTCATAATTCCCTCTACCTTGACTAAGGCCCCTGTTCCAGCTGAATAAAAACAATCTGGAAGCATGATGCTGCCACCACCATGCTTCACGGTGGGTATGGTGTTCTTTTGGTCATGTGCAGTTTTGTTTTTGTGCCAAAGATATCTTGTGGTATTATGGAAAAAAAGTTCAAACTTGGTTTCATCAGACGATAACACATTTTCTCACATGCTTTTGGGAGACTTCAGATGTGTTTTTGCAAAATTTAGCCGGGTGTGGATGTTTTTCTTGGTAAGAAAAGGCTTCCATCTTGCCACTCTACCCCATAGCCCAGACATGAAGAATACGGGAGATTGTTGTCACATGTACCACACAGCCAGCACTTGTCAGATATTCCTGCAGCTCCTTTAATGTTGCTGTAGGCCTCTTGGCAATCTCCCTGACCGGTTTTCTTCTCGTCTTTTCATCAATTTTTTTTTTTTTTTTTTTTGACGTCCAGTTCTTGGTAATAGGAAAATGGTGGTCCCAATTCCGTGGGGTTTAAATACAGCCAACACTCCGGACAAATTGTAAAATAAATCAAACAAGTTTATTATACATATATAGAAGACAATCAGACAAAACAAAGTAAATAAAATAGACATTGTTATACCACATACGGTCAGTCATCTGTGCTTAAACATGGTTTTACCAGATATGCTAAACAGGCAGAGGGTGACGCCATAAGCATAGCATTACAGTACCAGTTAACCCAACATGTTTCGGAAAGTAAATTTCCTTCTTCAGGGGATGTAGCACAGGTTATGTCTGTCTATTGAAAAATGAAATATACAAAAATCCAAAAAAGTACATAATGTATTTCAAAGGAGTATATATCATCATATTGATCCAATGCAAAAAAAACCTTGAACCTTTCTCTCTGGCCTAAGATTTAGCCTCCTTTGATGTGCTGTTTTATTCTTCGATATACACGGGGTAAGCATAAATCACATATATATGAATCCTCTTGTAATATCCCTTTTGCCTTGTAGTATTCCTCATGCAATGTGCATAGAGACACTCCTGGGAATTGTTAACTGTAATATATTTATTTATGGATTTTGCATTGGATCAGTATGATGATATATACTCCTTTGAAATACATTATGTACTTTTTTGACTTTTATTTTTTTATATTTCATTTTTCAATAGACAGACATAACCTGTGCTACATCCCCTGAAGAAGGAAATTTACTTTCCGAAACATGTTGGGTTAACTGGTACTGTAATGCTATGCTTATGGCGTCACCCTCAGTGTTGGGGGTAACGAGTTACAATGTAACGGATTACAGTAACTACGTTACTTTTTTTGGTAACGTAGTAATGTAACGAGTTACATTGGTAAGATCGGTAACTAAATTACTTTACATGGCTTGAGGAACGCACTTTCCTGCGTTACTCAAGCCGTGAGGTCATATAATCATCAGGGCAGCTTTATTCCCAGGGGCTTTTACATTAAATAAGATTCCCAGGAGGCGAACTATTTCTCCATTTTCGGGCGCGTAGGTATACATGCAGAAGCGCCGCTGTATTGCACGTGAACTAAGTTCCGGCTGGGCGCCGGCCAGTCCGCGCACTGCCTGCCTAGCCTATCCTCTGCGGCTCTGCCCTCCTCGTCAGCGGAGTGATTCTTCCGCCGCAGGAGCCGTGGGCGTGGACTCGGAGACAGTGAGGGAGAAGAAGTGAGAGTCTGTCTAGCCTAGCAGGTAAGTGTCGCGACAGCCCCTTTCCTAGCTCACTGTCACCGCTCAGCCGTGCCCCCAGTTTTGCTTCTGGCAAAAGCAGCAATTAGCACAGACAGTCTTCTCACTGCCTCCATAAATGATCGGCTTTTTCAGCTCCCTTGCGCTGCCCGCTGGCATGATGTAAATGATCGATCACGGGTCCTTCTGTCTGTGCACTCTCCAACCATCTGGGGGCACGCTGTGGTCACGCTGTGGTCAATCTGGGGGCACGCTGTGGTCACTCTGTGGTCAATCTGGGGGCACGCTGTGGTCACGCTGTGGTCAATCTGGGGGCACGCTGTGGTCAATCTGGGGGCACGCTGTGGTCAATCTGGGGGCACGCTGTGGTCAATCTGGGGGCACGCTGTGGTCAATCTGGGGGCACGCTGTGGTCAATCTGGGGGCACGCTGTGGTCAATCTGGGGGCACGCTGTGGTCAATCTGGGGGCACGCTGTGGTCAATCTGGGGGCACGCTGTGGTCAATCTGGGGGCACGCTGTGGTCAATCTGGGGGCACGCTGTGGTCAATCTGGGGGCACGCTGTGGTCAATCATGGGGAATGCTGTGGTCACTCTGTGGTCAATCTGGGGGCACGCTGTGGTCACTCTGGCATTGAAAGGTGGCACGCTGTGGTCAGTTTGCATTGAAAGGAGGCACGCTGTGGTCAGTCTGGCATTGAAAGGGGGCACACTGTGGTCACTTTGGCATTGAAAGGGGGCACACTGTGGTCACTCTGGCATTGAAAGGGGGCATGCTGTGGTCAATCTGGGGGCACGCTGTGGTCACTCTGGCATTGAAAGGTGGCACGCTGTGGTCAGTCTGCATTGAAAGGAGGCACGCTGTGGTCAGTCTGGCATTGAAAGGGGGCACGCTGTGGTCAGTCTGGCATTGAAAGGGGGCACACTGTGGTCACTTTGGCATTGAAAGGGGGCACACTGTGGTCATATATATATATATATATATATATAACAATAAATATTGTATTGTTTTTTGTGCACTACAAATAAATATGCGCATTGGAATTTGTTCATATTTTTTTTCAAAAGTAAAGTAATAAGTAGTGAAGTTACTTTTCAAATGAAGTAACTAGTAAAGTAATCTCATTACAATTTACAGAAGTAACTAGTAACTAGTTACATTTTTTGAGTAACTACCCCAACACTGGTCACCCTCTGCCTGTTTAGCATATCTGGTAAAATCATGTTTGAGCACAGATGACTGACCGTATGTGGTATAACCATGTCTATATTTTATTTACTTTCTGTTGTCTTTTTTTTTTATATATGTATAATGAACTTGTTTTATTAATTTTACAATTTGTCCGGAGTGTTGGCTGTATTTAAACCCCACAGAATTGGGACCACCATTTTCCTGTTCTATAGTTAAGCAGGGGGGCAGCTATCACTCACCCACCACACAACCATCCTCCCTGGTTTCTCCAGTTCTTGGTAATGTCACTGTTGTGCCATATTTGCTCCACTTGATGATTGTCTTCACTGTGTTCCATGGTACATTTAATTTAATTTTGTACCCTTCTCCTGACTAAAACCTTTTTAACAATGAGGTCCCTCTGATGTTTTGAAAGCTCTCTGCAGACCATGGCTTTTGCTGTAGGTTGTGATTAAGAAAATTTCAGGAAAGACCTACCAGAGCAGCTGAAATTTATTTGGAGTTAATTAGAGGCACTTTAAATGATGGCAAGTGTGTACTGACTCCTATTTAACATGCGTTTGAATGGGATTGCCTAAGGCTCCTTTCACACACTCCGTCCGTCCGACTCAGTTTTTCTCAGCGGGGGATCGAGCCGCCGATTTCCCCCCCCCCCCCCCCCCCCGCTGAGCAGGAGGATGACAGCTGTGTCTCCGCGCTGTGTGCGGAGACACAGCTGTCAGTTCCCCATGCATCTCTATGAGGGAAATCGGATGGGAACGGACTGTCGGTCCGTTCTCATCCGATCCCATCCGCTGGACGGATGGAAAATAGGGTTTCCATCTGTCCTGATTTGACGGATCGAATTGGGTGTCAGCGGATGTGTCTCCGCTGACATCCGATCCCCCATAGAGATGGATGGGGGGACTGTTCAGATCCACCAAAAAAACGGACAGGCGGATCTGAATGAAAGGCGCCTGTGTGAAAGGGGCCTAATTCTGAACACAGCTACATCCCCCCATATCAGAGGGTGTGCACACTTAATGCAAACCCCCCCCCCCCCCTAAATTATTTCAGTTTGTTTTTCAATTGAGTTGTACAGTTTTTATAGGTGACATTAAAAAGTGGAAAAGGTTATGAAATGATTTCTTTGTCATTTTTTTACATCACAAACCTGACATTATAACAGGGGTGTGTAGACTTGTATCCACTGTAGTTTTGACTCCCCTGTAGTTGAATTCTTGTTAGGTTTTTGTTGTCTAAAATTTAGCTTTACTCCATAGACTTTCATTGGGGTGTATTCATTTTTGCAACCTGGTTTTGAATGAGTTTGTTATGAAAAATAAATGTTTGTGTTTGCAAATACACAAATCTTGGTTGCAATCAATGGCCCGTAATTGTGGGAGTATTTTTGTAGTATAGTGTCCCATAGAAAATGTTGTTTCTGAAAAGAAAGTAAAGATCTTCTGACAAATCTGTTGGGGTGTACTCATTTATGTTGAGCACGGTATGTGGATGACAGAATCCCAGAACACTTTCCATAGAATTGCAAAATAATTGTGTGCTTTCCATGCAGGGAATGACCAGAAT
Organism: Pelophylax lessonae; assembly: GCF_965119305.1. Lineage (NCBI taxonomy): Eukaryota > Metazoa > Chordata > Amphibia > Anura > Ranidae > Pelophylax > Pelophylax lessonae. The sequence goes on along the minus strand of NC_138779.1, from coordinate 149,562,206 downwards.
TCTCCTCACCAGAGTTCCCTTCTTCAAAGAGATCATTGTCAGTTCATTTGCGTGTGACTCATGTAGTTGGACCAACACAGAGATCCAGTCTGCCGGACGGATCCAAGAACAAGGAGTTCGATATTCACTCAAAGTTCGAAACAAGAAGGTAAGGATCTGTGTCTGGTGACTAGACAAAACATGATCCTGAAACTTACAGGACACTTTAAATCTGAAGGCTGAATTATCATTACTGAACATGTCCTAACTCTTTGATATCTGCGTATTTGTTTAAGGTCAGAACATAGTTGTACATCGTTACATAGGTGTTCGTTTATGAAACCAAGATGAGCAGGGATCCTGATGATCGCAGTTCATCTTAGATAATTATTGGTTTATTAAACAGAGCTGATCGGTGGAGAAACAAGTTCTCCGCTGATCATATCTCCACACATGGAAAATCTGTCATTGACTGGCACAGAAACGGCCAGTTTATGAAGCTGCGATCTCCGCACTTCACTGGCAATCTGCGCTGGAATTCACACTCCCAGATTCACCAGCTCAGAGGTGGAGAATCTGGGAGAGGAAACAGAATCCCAGAAAACTGAGGGGGAGGAAGGAAGATTTGACTTCCCTCTTCCTGGATCAGACCTCCCCAAGACAGTAAACATGTCCCTCTGCTATATTTGTGTGTGTGTGTGTGTATATATGTATATATATATATATGTGTGTGTGTGTGTGTGTATATGTGTGTGTGTGTGTATATATATATATATATATATATATATATATATATATATATATATATATATATATATATATATATATATATATATATATATATAAAACATTATTTTTTTTATTTTATCTTTTCATTTGACAACACTGAAGAAATTACACTTTGCTACAATGTAAAGTAGTGTACAGCTTGTATAACAGTGTAAATTTTTCTGTCCCCTCAAAATAATTCCACACGCAGCCATTAAACTGCTGGCAACAAAAGTGAGTACACTCCCACGTGACAATGTCCAAATTGGGCCCAAAGTGTCAATATTTTGTGTGGCCACCATTGTTTTCCAGCACTGCCTTAACCCTCTTGGGCATGGAGTTCAGCAGAGCTTCACAGGTTTCCACTGGAGTCCTTTTCCACTCCTCCATGATGACATCACGGAGTTGTTGGAGTTGCGCTCCTCCATCTTCAGTTTGAGGATGCTCAATAGGGTTTAGGTCTGGAGACATGCTTGGCCAGTCCATCACCTTCTTCAGCAAGGCAGTGGTCATCTTGGAGGTGTGTTTGAAGTCATTATGTTGGAATACTGCCCTGCGGCCCAGTCTCTGAAGGGAGGGGATCATGCTTTGCTTCAGTATGTCACAGTACATGTTGGCATTCATTGTTCCCTCAATGAACTGTAGCTCCCCAGTGCCGTCAGCACTCGTGCAACCTTGGACCATGACACTCCCACCGCCATGCTTGACTGTCAGCAAGACACACTTGTCATTGTACTCCTCACCTTGTTGCCACCACACACGCTTGACACCATCTGAACCAACTAAGTTTATCTTGGTCTCATCAGACCACAGGACATGGTTCCAGTAATTCATGTCCTTAGTCTGCTTGTCTTCAGCAAATGGTTTATGGGCTTTCTTGTGCATCATCTTTAGAAGAGGCTTCCTTCTGGGATGACAGCCATGCAGACCAATTTGATGCAGTGTACGGCGTATGGTCAGAGCACAGTCTTATAGCCTAGGCCATCTTTATGTAGAGCAACAATTCTTTTTTTTCAGATCCTTTAGGGAGTTCTTCGCCATGAGGTGCCATGTTGAACTTCCAGTGACCAATATGAGAGAATAAGAGCAATAACACCAAATTTACCACACATGCTCCCCATTCACACATGAGACCTTGTAACACTAACGACTTTCATGACACCGGGGAGGGAAAATTATTGATTTGGATCCAATTTGGACATCTTCACTTAGGGTTGTACTTTTGTTCCCAGCGGTTTAGACATTAATGGCTGTGTGTTAAATTACTTTGAAGGGACAGCAAATTTACACTGTTATACAAGCTGTACACTCACTACTTTACATTGTAGCAAAGTGTCATTTCTTCAGTGTTGTAACATAAAAAGAAATATTTACAAAAATTTTAGGGGTGTACTCACTTTTGTGAGATACTGTGATAGAGATATATAGAAATAGTCAGGTTCATCAGATGGGCAACGATGACAACCCCAAAACGGAAATGGTTTTACAGGTGGAGGGCAAATACATTTTTTTCCCCCTAATCGTCTTTCAGGACAACCACCTCTGAGAGACCTTGGCTCCCTCCCTTCACAGGAAACACTGCTTTAGCTTCAAGATTTAAGCCCCTCTGGACCCTCAGTTTTGGTGTTTCCTCTGGTGGGGAGACATTGCTGGGAACCAAGGCTAATCAGCCGGGGAGGTTGAAGCCAGTTTTCACTGTGGGTAGAAGCAGAGGTCTCTTTCTTGGTGGAACCCTGGTACCTGCAAATCCTCCGCTTAGCCACCCCAGCTTCTGAGGGTGGGGAAAAATTTCAGGGGTCCGCTCTTTCTGTCCAGGGGGCATTGACAGAGGTGCATCATTCCTCTCCGCTTTGTGTGGCCAGTGATGGAGCTCGAGGCTGGGCCGGAGGGCATGGTGATATCACGTCCGGTGGGGGGTGTGCACTTCCGCTAGGGCCGCGGCCTATGGGAGAGGGCCAGGCACTAGCTGGTGTGTGCCTGTAACCCTGGAGGGATCAGCGAGTGGCTAAGAAAGGTGGGACCCCTGCGATCCTCAGCTGTCCAAGGCAGAGGTGGCTCGGACTGCTTCTGGCAATGCCAGCACCAGTCACTCAAAGGTAAGAGGAACCCTAAGGTGGGTGTTCCCTTTCCAAATTATCCGATAGCTCCACGGGTGTGAACCCCTCTTGGTGGCCGGAGGGTTGAGAGGTGATACTCTTACCCTGCTGGTGGTTGGTTCTAGGAGCACTCCCGGTGACACTCTACGTAGGAGCAGGCCAGGGGACAGGCACTCATGGCCCTCTCGAGGGAACAATCCTTTGTGCAGTGACCTGGCGATATCAGTTAAGGCTAGGCACTGTGGGGTGTGTCTGTAATCCCAATTCTTTGGGAAGCTGAGGCTGTTGGATCACTTGAGGTTGGGAGTTCTGGTTTGCACTGAGCCATGTTGCTTGGGTGTCTATACTAAGTTTGGCATCAATATGATGCCTCTTGGTGAGCCTGGGATCCCCAGGTTTTCTTCAGGAAGGATGAACCTGGCCCAGGTTGGAAACAGCAGGTCAAAATCCCCGTACTGAACAGTAGTAGGATTGCACCTGTGGATGGCTAGTATAGAGCAGCCTGGACCATACAGTGAGACACTGGTGTTAAAAAGAGCTTTCTAGCACCTTTCAGCCATTTTAAAACCCTGTTTGCTGGTTTTCAGTTACCGCAGCCCCAGACTAGCCCTCCACCAGCGCAGCAGAGTGTTGCATCAGTCCCGTCGGCCTCCTCTTTGAACTATCCTCCTTCACCACCACACCCCTCCCTGCCCCCCCCCCCCCCGCATTTTTACCAAGGTCATGGCGTTGGGACTCTGAGGCATTTTAATAATCACTTACCTGGACGATCTGCTCCTATTTGTCTCAAGAAAAGATCAAAAAGTGAACAAAGCAATCATCCAATCTTGATAAGGCAGGTCATGGCAGCATTGGGCCTGTTGTCTGCCACGATTCCTGCGGTATAGTGAACGGGTCTCCACTTCCGTCCCTTGCAGCTCTGAGGGTCCAGACGGAAGGAATCCTCGGGTGGGCCGTGACCAGCGCTCTCTCCCTCTCTGCGGTGCATTTGAAGGGGGAGTTGAACCAAGTGGCCTATTTTCGTAGCAGGAGGAAATTATTTGGCCAGCTTTGTTCTAATTCTAATAATTTTTTCAATAAAGCCTTTCTATCATTACCTGTGTGTCCCCTTGTGACAGTCTTAGAGTTCTGGTCTCCCCCCTCTTTTTGTACAACTTTGTTCCAATTCTGTGGGTGAACAGGAACGTAATTCTCATACTCATAAGTTGGATGTTAAAAGGTGTGTCTTACAGTATTTAGATACCAAAAAAGAATTTAGGAAGTCTGATTTTCTTTTCTGTTTTGTTTTTAGGGGCTAGAAAAGGGGTTTAAAGGCCTCTAAACGTTCAATAGCAAGATGGCTTGAATCGGCTATTAGTCAAGCCTACACAGTGAGAGGAAGGTCCTGGAGGGGATCAAGGCCCATTCCATCAGGGCTATGGTAACTTTTCAGGCGAAGAGGGCTGAGGTTACGCCAGAGCAGATATGTCAGGCAGCAAATTGGTCCAGTCTTAGCAGATAACAGGTTCATCCTGTAGTGTCTGACAAAGGTGCTAAGGATCAGGCCTTTGGGAGAAAGGACCTGCAAGCGGTGGGCCCAGCCTAAGGTTAAGTGCTCGTTTATCCTCAGAGGTGGCTGTCCTGAAGGACGATTAGGGAAAATCCGAGTTGCATTTACCGGTAACATCTTTTCCAGGAGTCTCAGGACAGCATCGGTACCCACCCGAAAAATGTGTTTACAAGAAGTCCTTGGTAGGGGAACAGTCGGGGGGGATTAAAGTTTTGTGTGACGTGTTCTTGTGTCTTCCCAGCTGGCTGGAGGTACTTTTGAAAGACCGAAGGTCCAGTGGGGCAGGAGGGGCTTAAATCTTGTAGCTAAGGCAGTGTTTCCTGTGAAGGGAGGAGCCAAGGTCTCTCAGAGGTGGCTGTCTTGAGACTCCTGGAAAATAACCTTACCGGTAAGTGTAACTCTGATTGTTTTTCACGAGTTTTGCATTTGGCTGGGGACAGTGTTACTAATGGTAGCATGAGGCGATACCTGGACCCTATAGAGATTGCACAGGCAGTCCAACTCCTCCAGGATGGCACATCAATATGGGCCTTTACCAGAAGGTTTGCAGTGTCTCCCAGCACAGTCTCAAGAGCATGGAGGAGATTCCAGGAGACAGGCAGTTACTCTAGAAGAGCTGGACGGTGCCATAGAAGGTTCTTAACCCATCAGCAGGACCGGTATCTGCTCCTTTGTGAAAGGAGGAACAGGATGAGCACTGCCAGAGTCCTACAAAGTGACCTCTAGCAGGTCACTGGTGTCAATGTCTCTGACCAAACAATCAGAAACCGACTTCATGAGACTGGCCTGTGGGTACGACGTCCTCTAGTGGGCCCTGTGCTCACTGCCTGGCGCAGTGGAGCTCGATTAACATTTGCCATTGAACACCAGAATTGGCAGGTCTGCCACTGGCACCCTGTGCTTCTCACAGATGAGAGCAGGTTTACCCTGAGCACATAGGACAGAAGTGAAAGGGTCTGGAGAAACCATGGAGAATGTTATGCTGCCTGTAACCTCGTTCAGCATGACCGGTAAGTGATGATAAGATTTGTAAGATTATGCAGCCAGTTCCTGGAGAATGAAGGCATTGATACCATTGAATGGCCCCTGTGCTTTACTGACCTAAATCCAATAGAACATCTCTGGGACATTGTTTCGGTCCATCCAACAATGTCAGGTTGCACCTCAGTCTGTTTTGGAGCTCAGTGATTCCCTGGTCAAGATCTGGAAGGAAATACCCTAGGACACCATCCATCTCATTAGGAGCATGCCCCGATTTTGTCAGGCATGCATACAAGCATGCGGGGGGCATTCAAACTACTAAGTACCATTTTTTGAGCTGCTGCAATAAAAGGTCATTGCAGTCTGCTGCAACTTCTTTTTTTTTTTTTTTTTTTTTTTTTTTCACTTTTTTTCCAGAGATTGGATCACTATATAAAAATACATGCCTAAAATGAAAATGTAAAAATACAAAAATAAATAGTACAAGACTAAAAGTGAATCCCATGACTGGACATCACTTACCGAAGTATGTGTCTCTCCCAGGAAAGACAGTCTGCAGCTTCTTACTCTGTCCATGTTGTACTAGTCAGGGCAGTAAGTGGGGCTATTGGGAGGATTGAGAGGATGTCTGCAAAAAAATAAATAAATAAATAAAAAAAAAAAAATTAAAAAAATATATATATATATAACCATCAAGGGAGGTTAATGGAGTCACTGGAGCATATTTCACCACCTGATCACCTTTTAGAGGCTGTCGGGCCCTGCGGGTCCCAAAAACTGACTGCACTGACAGCAGTCCTGGATTCCTTGGTGTCCACGGTAGATTTGGTCCTGGGAATATGGGCTAACAAAAAGCGCCTTCATCTGCTTCCTCTGTCTTATACCACTTAAGGCCTGGGCCTATTTTTGACACCTGGTGTTTACAAGCTAAACATTTTTTTGCTAGAAAACTACTTGGAACCCCCAAACGTTTTGTGTGTGTGTGTGTATATGTATATATATATATATATATACACACACACACACACACACACACACACACACACACACACACACACACACACACACACCGTTTGGGGGTTCCAAGTAGTTTTCTAGCAAAAAAATGTTTAGCTTGTAAACACCATGTGTCAAAAATAGGCCCAGGCCTTAAGTGGTATGAGACAGAGGAAGCAGATGAAGGTGCTTTTTGTTAGCCCATATTCCCAGGACCAAATCTACCGTGGACTCCAGGACTGCTGTCAGTGCAGTCAGTTTTTGGGACCCGCAGGGCCCGACAGCCTCTGAAAGGTGATCAGGTGGTGAAATATGCTCCAGTGACTCCATTAACATCCCTTGATGGTTATATATATATATATATATATATATATATTTTAGCAGAGAATAAAATGGGAGATCATGGCCTCCTTTCTTGGCACGCTGGGTGTTGGCCGTACCCCAGTGTGTAATGTACGGAGGTAGAGCATTCCCGGTGCTATGTCTTCGGTGCCAGCTTTTCCCATAAGCTGGTTCTATCCTCAATCACTGGGACAAGTTAAAAAAAAAAAAAAAAAAATGGAGATCGTTGCAATATTTTTTATCATATCGTATTTGCGCAGCGGTAGTCCAAACGCAATTTTCTTGGGAAAAAATTCACTTTTTTATTAAAAAAATAAGAAAACAGTAAAAGTTAGCCCAATTTTTTTCCATAACGTGAAAGATAATGTTACGCTGAGTAAATAGATACCCAACATTACATGCTTAAAAATTGTGTGCGGAATGGCGACAAACTTTGGTACTTAAAAAAAAATCCCCATAGGTGACAAGTTAAACATTTCTACAGGTTACCAGCTTAGAGTTACAGAGGAGTTCTAGAGCCCAAATTATTGCTCTCGCTTGAACGATCGTGGCAATACCTCACATGTGTGGTTTGAACACCGTTTACGTATGTGGGCGTGGCTTCCTTATGTGTTCGCTTCTGTGCGCAAGCTAACTATTTGTCCGCCTGCCATTTAAAAAAAAAAAGACGGGGGGGGGGGGGGGATCTCTGCTATAACCCCGGTGTTTATAGGCGTTAGGCAGTCGGTAAGTAGTTAAAGATGGAGGATGCGACTAACGCAGCATCAGAGGCACAGGTCCCCTTTTGGCACCTACAGGTCGTCCAAAGCGGCGAAAGTGTTCCTCTTTTCCGCCATTCTTTGACAATAATGGCACAAAACAGTGGGAGTGCCAGAAATGCATCTTTGCAATCCCTAAGCGTTTTGCAATGCGGTAACCCTATGAGGATTCCCTGCTTAAAAAATGGACGGTTCCTCCTGTAGTGGACTCCCCAGTTTCCAGGTTGAATAAAACCACCGTAATCCTGGTTGAAGAGTCCCCAGTCTTCTCAGATCCGGCTGATAGGAAGTCAGAGGCCTTGACCCGCCATATGTTCACTGTGGCACTTAGGCTGGTATTTACTAATGCCCTGCTGTCGCAAGCTATGACAGAGTGGGTAAAACTTTTACACTGGGACCTGAAGTGGGGTGGAGAACAGCTTCCCCCCCCTGCCTTTGCGGAGCTAGCGGATCAGTTGGTCCAAGGGCTACAGTTTGTCTGCGACACCTCTTTGGATGCGGCTCCCTTGATTTTTAGACTGTCTCAGTGGTGGTCCTGCAGCACATTATCTGGCTAGAATGCTAGTCTGCGGACCAGGCTTCTAAGAAGGCCTTATAAAATTTTCCATTTTTGGAGGATCGCCTGTTTGGAGCTTCCTTGGATGACCTCATCAAAGGCCTCACAGGTGGAAAGAGTACTCTGCCTCAGGCTTCTAAGGGTAAGGAGTCCCGTCGCAGATGGGGGCCTTTCTTTTCGGTCAAAAGAGGCCTTTTCATCCCTCAGGGTCTCAGGACAAGGGATCAAAGCCCTTCAGAGCCTCTGCCGGGGGTTCTAAGAGGACTTGGTCTGGCAAGCCACGAGTGGGTTCTGGTTTTTACTCCTGTTTACAGTTCTCAGGAAGGAAGGTAAGGTGTGTCGAATTCTGGACTTCATGGCGCTAAAACTGCTTTGTGCGGGTACAGACGTTCTGAATGGAATCCATTCACATGGTGGTGGTGTCCCTACATCAGGGGGATTTCCTCGCTTTCAACATCAGGGAAGCCTACCTACACATCCCATTATGTCAGCCACCAGCGCTTCCTCCACTTTGCCGTGGGCGAGGAACATTTTTTATTTTGTGGTGTTACCCTTTCGTCTCGCCTCTGCTCCTTGGGCCTTCACAAAAGTATTGGCCCCGGTGCTAGCATTGCTGCATCAGCGGGGGATAGCGGTACTGGGGTACCTGGACGATCTGCTTTTGCGAGCATAGTCTTCGACTGCTCTGTTGGACAATTTGGAGATTACTCTGTGAACTCTGAGGGACTTTGGTTGGATTCTGAATCTTCAGAAGTTTTCTCTTGTTCCGTCCACAAGCCTGAACTATCTGGGTTTGACTCTGGACTCGGCCTCAACCAGAGTGTTTCTTCCTCTGGAAAAACTTTAGAAATTGCAGGAGGCAATTCAGCTTCTGCTGTCCAGCAGACGGTCATCTCTACGGTCTTGCATGTACTGGGCCTAATGGTGTCTACCTTCGAGGCGGTTCAGTTTGCACAGTTCCACATGAGATTCTGGTGAAATGGAACAAGAATCCTCTGTCTCTAGACAATCGGATCCTGTTTAGCTGGAGTACGAAGGGGTCCCTGGTTTGGTGGCTACGTTCTTCATCAGGGCAATTTTGTTTCTTCCCCTGTACTGGACAGCCATCACCACGGATGCCAGCCTGTCCGGGTGGGGAGGCATCCTCGGCACAGAGTGAGCTCAGGGTCTGGAGTCCAGGCTACCGATCAATTTACTGGAACTCGGAGCGATCAGACTCTGGATCATTGGACATCATCTCCAGGTGTCTGATACAAATTCAATCGGACAAGGCCATGGCCTATGTCCATCACAAAGGGGGCATGAGAAATGTCCTGGCGGCTCGGTAAGTAGCCGACATTCTAAGGTGGGCAGGACGATTTGTTCCAGCTCTCTGCTGTGCACATTCCGGGGGGGGGGGGGGGGGGGATTGGCAGGCGGACTATCTCAGTCGACAGCCGTTGGATCAGGGAGAATGGTCACTTTATCCAGAGGGGTTTCATCAGTTCTGTCTGGTGGGGTACTCCTGAGGTGGATCTGTTGACCTCTCCTCAACCGGAAAATGCAGAGCTTGGTGGCACGGTCTGGGGATCCTCTAGCCAATGCCACAGACTCATTAGTGGATCCTTGAAGTCGGTATCGTCTGATTTATGCTTTTCCGCCTCTCGAGCTTCTGCTGAGACTCCTGTGCCGGACCGAGGTAGAAGGAATTCTGGTCATCCTAGTGGCTCCAGACTGGCCTTGCCGGTTTTGTTACACCGATCTGGTCCGACTGGTCGCCGATGCTCATTGGAGGCTTCCTCTCAAGATCTGTTGTCGCAAGGGTCAATCTTCCATCTTGCTTCACAGTCGCTGGCTTTGGTGGCTTGGCTGTTGAAAGCCAGGTGCTGAAGGATGGAGGTTTCTGAGTCAGTGATTCCTACACTGTTAAAAGCTAGAAAATCTACTTCTAGGAAGATTTACCATCGTACTTGGAAGACGTATATTGGGTGGTGTGAATCCCTCAGGGTTCACCCTTGCTCCTTTTCGGTGACTTGGATCTTGGCTGCCTTGGTGGTTTCCTTTGAACGTCTGTTAGCCGCACTCCTTGGTGCATACCTTTTTTTTCTCCAGGGAGTAAGACACTTGGTTCCTCCAGTGTGGTCTCCATTGCAGCCATGGGACCTCAATTTGGTGTTTATCAGTTCTCCAAAGAAGCCTCCTTTTTTGAAAACATTTGGGAGGTTCCCTTGCTTACATTGTCCCATAAGGTGGCCTTTTTGGTGGCTATTACTTCTACGCGCAGGGTGTCAGAGCTGGCAGCGCTGTCTTGTCGTTTTTTTGCCTTATCTGGTGGTTCACAGGGTGAAGGTGGTTCTTCGTCCATGTCCGTCATTCCTTCCAAAGTTCGTCTCTGATTTTCATTTGAATGAAGACATCGTGTTGCCCTCCCTGTGTCCCAGGCCTAACCATACTAAGGAATTTGCCTTGCATTCCCTGGATGTGGTTCGGGCAATAAGTGTGTACCTGGCAGCTACTGGGTCTTTTAGAAAGTCAGACTCGCTATGTGTCCTCACGAATGGACCTCGCAAAGGGTTGGCTACTTCTGCTGTGATCCTTTCCAGATGGATCAGACTGTGATTGAAGCTTATTCCATTAAGGGTCAGGTTCCTCCTTTCCCTGTTAGGGCGCACTCAACTCTGGCGCTTAGTGCCTCCTGGGCCTTCAGTCATCAGGCGTCAGTGATGCAGGTTTGCAAGGCGGCAACCTGGTCATCTGTGCACGCTTTCACAAAGTTTTATTAGGTGGATGCTTTCTTCGTCTGCAAGGTTTTGCAGGCTGCTGTTTAGAGGATTTGGTCCTCTGAGGGTGTTTTTTTCTTTTTTTTTCAGATGAGCTCCAGTTTTTATGGTTGAGCTCCAGGTTACCTGGTTGGCTATGTTTAACCTAGAAGTATTTATTTCTTTCTTGCTATTCCCACCGTGTACGTTTCTTTTGTGTGTGTGTGTTTTGTGTGTTGTGTTATTTTTACTGGGGAAAAAACAAACGTTATACCTACCAGCTCTGTTGCAGTGGATTTGCACAGAGCAGCCTAGATCCTCCTCTTGGGTCCCTCTTCTGTGATCCTGGTTTCTCCCTCCTGTTCAGTGCTTGCTGTGGGGGGGGCACCCAAGCCGCATCGTAGCTCCCTGTGTCCATTCAGGGGGGCTAAGGGGCGCTGCTGCACACAGAAGGGTTTTTATCTTGATGCATAGAATGCATTAAGATAAAATGCCCTCTGACTTTACAACCCCTTTAAAGTCTGGATGACACACATGCTCCATTCAGATACTTTGGCAGCTCCTGGAAGACTTTAAGAGAGCCTTGCATTTCGCAGTAGATGCTTTAGAAGATTTCAAATGGCCGCTTTCAAGGGTGGGCGCCATGTCTGTCCTAATGAGAAGGATCCTATGGCTCAAGTGTTTGGCGGAACTTCTCTAACGGAAAGCAAACTGGGAGGCTGCCCTTTGAGGGTGAATGCTTGTATGGACCATCCTCGCATACCTTCATTCAGACGTGACTGGAGAAAAAGCTTGCTCTTACCCCTTTAAAAAGAAGGCAAAGGTGACCTATCAGAAACTGGTTTCAACTGGTTTCAACATGTGCAAAAATTCAGGATGAAGTCCACCTGGTGGTCGGTTGCCTTATCTGGGGGACTTTCTGGTATAGGTCACTTAACGCACGTCTCAATTATCTAGCTTTACCTACGGTTTCTGCTAGTCGCAGTGGAGGACTTCTCGGGGAGCAATCGGCTCATAAACTGACCTCAAATGTTCAGCAAACGGTACAAGTTCTGGAGGGGTTCAGCTGGGTGCTGTATCTTCAGAGGTTTACTTAGGTTCTGACACAGTGTCTTGTTTCTGTGGTGCCCAGCATTCATGTTCAGTGCTTTGGGACATCCCCAAGTAATCATGAATATTAAGTCTTCTGTGTCCTGTGATGTACGAATATCACATTTGGATTCTTGATTTACTTGTAAAATGCTTTTCTTGGAGTATATCACAGGACCCAGAGATCCCTTTTCTTCCTGTCTGTGGGGATAGTGGGGATTCCTGCCTTTTTGATTGGTGTCCATTCACCTGAGGTTGGTAGCATAACCCAAGCAGACATGAGTTTCAAGTTCTCGGTGTGCTGTGATGTACCGGTACTCCTATTCAGGGTCTGTGTGAGCCCATGAATGTCAAACAGAATTATTGGTTTGTCAGATTGACCTTTCTGCCATCCAACCATCATCTTACTATTGTGAGTGCACAGTACTGTATAGATCAGAGGCTTTAATGACAGCTTTAACAGACATACAAGACCAACATGTGTTGTGTGTGTCTGTATATTTGTTCATTGTGACTTCCACATTTTTATTTATTTTTTTTCCTCTCTCTGTACAGGATGTCAACCGTGAGGTAATAAAAACAGATTATGCAACAACTCGTATCCCTGAGATTGATTTTGAGATTCCAGCTTGTACACAGAAAGGAGGTATTTATATAGTCTGCTTGTATATTGTTCTAATATTAGGTCAAATATTATTACATCCATAATAGTCTTCATAGCATCTCTTGTCTGTACATTTTTCTCCTGGATGTGGATGTCCTTTGTGTTTGACTGCAGTTGAGTTTTGTTCACTCCCTTGCATCTCTCAGTACAATGTGGGCCTTTCTTGAGCCATGGAGAAGCACTTTTTGCGTTCTGGGATGAGGTTGGCATATAATAGACTGACCTGTGATCTTAGAAAACACTATTTAGGAAAAATGGAGAGCCTTGGTGCTCTCATTCCATCCATTTATAGATGTTGCTGCGTTTTTGACTTAATGCTCTGCTGACTTTAGGAAAATTCTGACAAAATTGTGTATGCTACCTTTGCTAACTTCTCCTAAAAATGCCACTTCCTTAGCAGTCATGCTGCTCAACTGGCTTCATTACTTTAAGAGTCTCTGACCTAGAACATTTTATGCAGAGGAGGACTTTGATTTGATTTTAGTAGCTGTGTTTTTATTTCAGGTCAGTGACTGTAGAAGTACTGAAGCCAGACAGGTAGTTGGCATTTTCAGAAGGTCAGCAAAGCAGCCCACTTTTGTCACGACCGGTCATCTTAAAGTTTATCATTCTGTTGTCTTACCAAGACCTGCTAAATCCTGGATGCCATGGTGACTGGCAAAGTCTGACAATTGAGGTGCCCTGACTTTACACTTCCCAACTCTGACATTTTTCCTTATCCAAGTTACTTAACACACCAGGAGCCATGCTGGTAAGCTGGACCTAGCCTCTTTTTACTTGCTGCTTCATATGACTTGCATCTTACATGACATAGTGCAGGGGTAGCTGGCTCCCTCCTCCCAACAATATTGGTAATTCGCTCTGATGATGGAAGGGATTCAAGTCAGGGATTTCCTAAACTTCTCATAATGATGGCTACGCCTGAGAAACCCTGTAATGCCAACAATCATGTATGTGTGTGTGTGTGTGTGTGTGTATGTATGTATGTATGTATGTATGTATGTATGTATGTATGTATGTGTGTGTGTGTGTATATGTATGTGTGTGTATATATATATATATATATAATTAGTGCGTGTTGGGGGGGGGGGGGGGATTGGATTGGAGAGAGAACTGTAAATGTGGATGCTCTGAAGGGGGAGAGGGGACTCGACATTAGATCAAGGTCACTTAACTTCTTCTAAAATCTAGTGCCTATATTTTGGAAAGCTGTATTTAGTCCTAGCTCACACATGTTCTGGTCTCTCTTAGCCCTTACAACAATTGAAGGAATCTTCGAAAGAACCATTGCGGGTTTACAGCAGGAGCAGCCTCTCCGCAGGGTAAGTCTGTGATATTTCTGACCGTTTTTAATGGATAAGATGCTCTGAAATAAGACCGTACTGCCACATCTAAATGATGGGTCACACCAGCAACCATTGATTGACATGGAAAACTGCTTGACCTCCAAAAAGATTTTACCCCCCCCCCCATTACCAGGTGCCTTTTTGCTATTCAGCACTGCTCTACTTTAACTGGCAATTGTACGGTCATGCAGCAATGCACCCAGAAACATTTTTATATCCTTCTTTTTTTTTCACACAAATATAGCTTTCTTTTGGTGGTATTTGATTACCACTGGGGTTTTAGTTTTGATTATAAAAGACTGTATTAAAAAAAAAAAAAAATTATCTAAAACATCTTCATAAATTTAGACCTAAATGTATTCTGCTACATGTCTCAAGTACTGGCAGTGATTAGAGCTGATCCTGCTGACACTATACATTACTATTGGGGTAAAGTTTGACTTGTATAGTTGACTGACCAGGATATGGGCCCAGACACACTATGCTAGTAATGCCGGTGATCAGGGACTGCTGCTAACACTGGCTGAGAGGGGCTCTATCGGACATCGCTAGTGACACTAATTTGTCGGCTATTATGTGAATCTTGGCATAAGGAAAAAAATGAATCCCTTTTAAATTGTATGTAGGTCTCCACACTGGTCTGTTGTGCTTCCATTGTGATGTTAATCTTGCTTGCTGCACTTTTGGTCAGAAAAAAAAAGTGCATTGAAAACAAGCAAAAACGCTCCCGTATTATGTTTTTGAGTCACGTGACATGACTTTTAAATACGAACCATGAGCACCGTAAAATCGCGTTCGTTTTTGGCATCTTTATTAGCCGCTATCGTTCAGCTGCCAAAATTTCGGGGCATCTCTAGTATTAATGGCACTGGCTGGCTGACCAGGAGGGCAATCAAAGGGTTAACAGTGTGTGCCCTGATTTTACTCGCCCACAGGTGGGCTTTTCTTCCTGATTTTCCGCTCTGTATACCTTGTAATAGTAAGTGAAATTGGGGAGAAAAAAGCTGCCAGATCTGGGTTGTGCTTTTTAACACACATCTGTACTGTGATTGGCCACAGTAAGCAGCAGGTTCCCAGCCAAAATCACTGGCTGTGAGCCTGCTGACAATCTCATGCTATGTCCAGTTACAGCACAAGAGGCAGGGACGCGCACGTCTGTAAACTGAGAAGTGCCCAGGGATGTCACCTGCCAGCAGAAATATCACTACTGGCTGATTGGCAAGTGGTGAAGAATTTATTAATAAAACTTTTTTTTTACTGTGGGGTTTTTTTTTTTTTCTTCTCTACCTTCAGCATGGCCTGGGCTAAGCCAGAGCGGGTCACGTTTCCTGCCATTGCTTTTTCAGGCTGTGCAAAGCAGGGTGGAGCTGTTAGTCAAGGATCTGATTCGCCCACCAACACCTTGACTGACAGTTTCAGTCCAATTTGCATGGTCTGGAGGGAGGGTCTGAAAAGCTAAGGTATGTCACAGGATATGACCATCACTGGTTACCCCCACCCCAGTCCGCATCATAGTGAGATTAGACTCCACCACACACACACAGTTTGGGGTTTCCTTGAATAGAAAAGAAGCATGTGCAGTGTGGTGGCAACAGTGCAGAGGTTCTAGGAGCTTGCATATCCTTGTCACCACCAGCAACAAACTATAGGTGACCAGCAGGTTACCCAAGCAACTTATTTAAAAATTGTAGCCCTAAACAAGGGCACAAAAGCATAGGGGTTTGTGTTTTTTTTTTTGGTAATCCTACTTTCCTAGGTGGATGCAGCATCGTCCCAATACTGCATCTGTCCCTTGCCAACTCGAAGACTGAAAACTGAGCGATCAAAAAACGCCACGCTTCCTGAGCAGAGTCTGTCAGTCACCGACTGTCTGCTCTGCCCCTCCACGCTCACTGGAGTGCAGAGCTGTGGAGGAGGCGGGAGCGGTTTGCTGAGGTGCCGACCTAGGTATGTGGTCGGATCCCGACAATATAGTCGATCTTTTTCGAGCCTGGACTAGCTCTGTGATATCAGCTGACAGCTTTTTTTTTATAGCAGAGACTAGAGAATAAAATGTTGTTGCAATATTTTGTCACACGCTATTTACGCAGAGGCCTTCCAGATGTAATTCTAAAAAAAAGAAACATACACTTTTATTGAATTAAAATGCACACGCTCATGGAATGGCAAACTGCAGTACTTTAAATTATCCATAGGTGACTCTTTAAAAGCCTTTGCAGGTTACCAATTTTAGATTTACAGAGGTCTGTTGCTAGAATTCTTGCTCGCTCTTGATGATTGTGGTGATACTTCACATGTGTGGTGCGATCCTTCCCCCTCCTCTTCCCAACCCCCCCCCCCCCCCTTTCCCCTTTGTTTACTGCCCGCATAGCATTGGAGCCCAAAGAGCCGGAACCCGAAGTTACGACCTGGTCGATTCTGACATCACACAGTGGGAGGAACAGCTTCAGTTCCCCTCACTGTGAGGCCAGACATGGATGCCACCGGTCGCATTGCTCCTGAGCTTCCTGACTGCTCGGAGAGCCTGGTAAACTTCACACTGGACCTCGTGCAACTTGGATTCTGTGCCTGCCCACTCTTCCTCCCAGACTTGGGGACCTCGATTTCCAAAATTTTCCAGTCTGTGATGATTTGGGGAGCCATGTAATCTGCTGGTGTCCAAAGTCGGCACAGCCCTCAACCAGGAAATTCTAGAGCACTTTATGCTTCTCTATGCTGACCAGATTTAGGGAGATGCTGATTTCATTTGCCAGCAGGACTTGCTGCCAAAAGTACCCAATACCTGGTTTAATGAGTTTGATTTGTTGATTGGCCAGCAAACTCGCCTGACCTAAACCCCATAGAGTATCTGTGGGGTATTGTCAAGAGGAAGAGGAGACCCCAGACCAACACTGCAGATGAGCTGAAGGTCACTTTCAAAGAAACCTGGGCTTCCATAACAGCTCAGCAGTGCCACAGGCTGATCACCTCCCTGCCACGCCACATTGATGCAGTAATTCATGCAAAAAGAGCCCTGACCAAGTATTGAGTGCGTACTATACTGTACATGGGCATACTTTTCAGTAAGCAAAGCCAACATTTCTGTATTAAAAATTTTTTTTTTTTTCTCTATCGTTCATTGACTTTCGCAGTCTCTGGTGCATATCAGTAGTGTTATACTGCCCCCTACAGGAGTAGGACACTAGGCAGAAAAAAAGTTCTGGCTACGCATATGGGCAGTCCCAGGGGGTATACCCTCTCTCTTCCTGCATAGGGTGTCAGTTTTAATCTGCCTAATTCCTTGTTGGGATCTCTGGTCCTGGCAAAGTTTTTTTTTTTTTTTTTTTTTCTAGATAATTATTTTTTAGTTGGCTTTTTGTCCAGATTTTTTTCCTGTGAGATCTACAAGCAACTATGCCGGATCTGGGCGACGGGCTGGATGTATAGATCCAGTGGTCACCCCAGCCAGCCAACGAGCGTGCAGACCTTAGCTCCATGCTGAGTCGGCCGCGGGATAGTCACACTGGACAGGGACTGGCACCGCGAGTTAAACATCTCACCAGGCCGCATACGGTCTAGGCCAGAGTTGCAGCGTTTCTTTTTGGCCAACAGCCCCCCACTTCGGCAGAGAGTGGTTCTGTCAGGAGATGGTGCCCGCCTGTTCTGGTATGGTAAATGTTCCCCCCTCTTCCCCTGGTGGATTTTGGGGTGGACGCGGACCCTTCTGGGATGACGATCGGACCCTCACATTCCTGGTTTCCCCTCTGTCCTGTCACACACCCCTTCTACCTGCCTCCCCCTCCTCACACTGGGGGCTATTGGGCCTACCCCGGGGGGCTGGGACCACGCTTCGGACCGGATGTGGGGACGGGGGGTTTACGCCACCGGGGCCAGACGAACGATCGTTTGGGGGGGTCTCTACCTGTTCCTTCAGGGCCCACCTGCTGCTCAATCCCCTTTTTGGAGTCTGGGGGGTCCTGAGCTGCTCTGCAGGGCTGTCATTTTCTTGTAGCCTCATGTGCTGAGGAGATCTTGGTACACCCGGCACGGCCATTTTGCGGTGGTTCTCTCTATAGGAATTCAGAATTGGAGTTCCTGGAGGCTTTTTTTGTGGGTGGAGCCCCTCCCTATACCCTGGGCTGTTTCTCAGATCCTTCCTTATTTGGATTGAGCTGCTGCTGACACGTGCTGTGCAGACATTCTGTGCCGCCTGCTGCATCTGGGTACAGTGAGTCTGGGGGGTCTCTCTCTGCTGGGGGTCTCCAGTGCACTTGCCTAACCTTTTGGGGGGGCCCTGTAGCGCGGTGGGATTTTTAAAAAAAAGTTTCACTTTTTCAGCCTTTGCTGACAGGTTCCCCTGGTGCAACATTGACCCTACAGTCCTTGTGTCCCCACTTGACCCCCTCGAGGAGACCGCAGGGCCCTCCGGGTCCCAGCTATCTACAGTTGCAATTTCGGCAGTCCTGGAAGCGTGTGTCCCGGGTAGAGGTGGCCTTTTAAAGGGCGAGGTGCTAAGAAACGCTCTCTGCCTACCCCTGCCTCATCTGATGTCTGATTCAGCCACCACAGATGCGGGTCTCCCTGCCGGGTCTGCTACCTCATTCCCTGCCTCCTCTGATGGTGAGGATGACATTTCTACCTTCACTGCCGCACAAGACAAGGCGCTGGTGGACGCACTAGTTTCTGTGCGTGAAACCCTTAAAATGGAGGACGCAAATGCGGCGCAGGTTACGCTTGGCACTCACAAGCCATCCAGAGTGGCAAAGGATTTTCCCTTTCCCGGGTATTTTGACGCCATACTCAAAAAAGAATGGGACTGCTCTATGCTATGGGGTGCCTAAGTGGATTGCTAGATGCTACCCTTTTGAAGAGTCCCTGATAAAGTAGACTGTGCCACCTACGGAGGACCCTCCAGGCTGAATAAAGCTACCGTGATTCCAGTGGAGGATTCCCCATCCTTTAAGGATCCGGAGGATAGGAAGGGTGGAGTCTGTGGCCCGCAATACGTACTCCCTGGTGGGGTCTGCACTGAGACCGGTGTATGCGGTTGCCCTTGTCACGCGAACATTGACTGAATGGGCTAAGTTACTACGCCGTGACCTAGAGGGGAGACAAGTTCCTCCTGCCTTTGAGGAGCTGGTGGACCAGCTGGTGCAGGGGCTGCAATTTTGTTTGCGATGCCGCGCTGGACACTGCTCCCATATTGGGCTGACTGTCGGTTTTCGATAGTGGTCCTCCGGCGTATACTTTAAGTGTTGGTCTGCGGATCGGACTTCAAAGAAGGCCTTGACTGATCTGCCTTTTCAAAGAGATCGGCTGTTTGGAGCTACCCTGGATGACATCGCTAAGGGTCTCACAGGGGGGGAAGAGTACCTTTCTTCACAGGTTAACAAGAGTAAGACTTTTCAGCACACAAGACGTTTTTTCGTCCCTCAGGGTCAGTCGATAAGGCAAAGCCCTTCAAGGTTCCCTCAGGCGGTTCCAGGTGACCCTGCTCTGGCAAACAAATGTTTGGTTTCTCCAGACCTGCAGACAAGACCAGCTCAGCTTGAAGGTGCGCCCTCACCCGTATCTGGGGTTGGGGGAACGTCTTTGCCAGTTTTCCAGACCTGTGGCTTTCCTGGATACCAGACAAATGGGTTCAGGAGGTCATACGGTCCGGATACAAGATAGTTTTGATCCGTCCGTCCTGTAAGGTTTTTCCCTTCCAATGTGCGACTGTCCCCGGTTTGCTGGCACTCTCTGGGGCAGTTCAGGACCTGGTACAACAGGGAGTAATAGTTTGTGCACGGAACGTTTTCAGGGCTTTTATTCCAACCTGTTCACGGTTCCCGGGAAGGAAGGCAAGGTGCGTCCAATCCTGGACCTGAAAGCACTAAATTGCTAAAAGTTCAAGATGGAATCGGTTCACACGGTGGTGGCCTCCCTACATCGGGGGGATTTCCTGGCCTCCATAGCCATCAAAGATGCCTACCTTCACATCCCCAATCTGTGCAGGACTCCCAACGGTTCCTCCATTTTGCCGTGGGAGAGGATCACTATCCGTTTGTGGCGTTGCCCTTTGGTCTCTCCTCTGCTCCTGGGGCCTCACAAAGGTGTTGGCTCTGATCCTGGCGCTGTTGCGGCAGCGGGGTATATTGCTCCTGGGTTACCTGGACGATCTGCTTCTCCATGCGGAGTCTCCTACGGTGCTGGAAACAAATTTGGAAATCGCCATGAGAACTCTGGAGGAGTTTGGGTGGATTCTGAACCTTCAGAGGTTGTCCTTGGTCCCTTCCATGAGACTGGACTACCTGGGCCTGACGTTAGACTCATCCTCAACCAGGGTGTTTCTTCCTCTGGAAAAACTCCAGGCTGTGGTTCAGCTGTTGCTGTCCAGCAAATGGTCGTCCCTTCGGACCTGTATGCGAGTTCTGGGACTTATGATGTCATCCTTCCAGGCAGTCCCCTTCGCTCATTTCCACACAAGAATCCTCCAGAAGGAAATCCTTAAATGGAACAAGAATCCAAATTCCCTTGATGTTCAGATTCAGCTGAGCCTGGTGACCAAGGAGTCCTTGATCTGGTGGCTTCAGTCCCTGATGCTCAAACAAGGAAAATCCTTCCTCCCTATATATTGGACAATTGTCACCACGTATGAGTCTGTCCGGGTGGGGTGGGGGGGGGTAGTTCTCGGCAGGTTGTCTGGTCCCTGGAGGAATCAAGGTTACCGATCAATGTTCTGGAGCTGAGAACTGAGAGCTTTGCTTAGTCCACTGGACCGAGTACCTGCATGGTTGTCCAATGTGCATTCAATCGGACAATGCCACGGCCGTGGCTTATGCCAATCACCAAAGGGGCACCAAAAGTGTCCTTGCGGCCTCGGAAGTTGCAGGCATCCTTTATTGGGCGAGCTTTGTTCCAGCTCTCTCCGCTGTTTACATTCCAGGAGTGGAAAATTGGCAGGCGGATTACCTCAGTCGACAGGCTTTGGATGCAGGGGAATGGTCCCTCCATCCGGAAGGTGTTCCAGCAGTTGTGCCTTCGTTGGGGCACTCCAGATGTAGATCTGTTGGCATCTCGGGTCAACAGAAAAGTACAGAGGTTTGTGGCCTGCTCCTGGGACCCCCTGGCAGACACGCTGGTGGCCCCATGGGGTTAGTATCAGCTGATGTATGCCTTTTCCTTCTCTCAAGTTGCTGCCAAGACTTCTTCGCAGGATCGAGGCGGAAGGGATTCCGGTCATTCTCATGGCTCCGGACTGGCCTCGCCGAGCTTGGTACATTGACCTGGTCAGGCCAGTCGCAGACTCTCCTTGCAGACTTCCTCTCAGGGAGGATTTACTGTCTCAAGGGCCAATCTTCCATCCTGCTTTATGGTCGCTGGCTTTAACGGCTTGGCTGTTAAAAGCCAGGTGCTGAAGGACAGGGGATTGTCTGCTTCAGTGATTCCCACTCTGCTTAAAGCGAGAAAAGCGACTTCTAGGAAGATTTATCATCGTACATGAAAGTCGTATATTGCGTGATGAGTCTCTTGGGGCTCCCCCTCGCTCTTACTCGGTGGCTCAGATCTTGGCTTTCCTTCAACGGGGAGTTGTTTAAAAGTTGGGCTTGAGTACTATCAAACAGGACTGTGGAGTCGGTAGATAAATGTTCCTACTCCTCAGTTTTTTGTACTTCCGACTCCCTGAATCCGACTCCTCTGTATTGCATCTGTTTTCGGGGCCCTGGCTGCAACAGTTACTTGCCATAGTTTGCCAATTAGTGTAGCTGCATGGCGATCTTTTAATCCATCTCTTATGGCAAGTTGCAGTGTATGAACAGCACATCGCATATGATGAATAGTAGCAAGCTTCAATGCTTCTTCAACAAAGTTGTCTAAAAAAATGTCAGCATTCTATTCAGTTTCTAAACTTTCTCCAATACTTGCAGAGCTGTCTTCCTCTAACTCTAATATCTGTTTACCTTCTTCATCTGCGTTCATCTTCTCAATTGTGCTCAACAGGTTTGAAGCGTTATCTGTCACAACACATAAAATCTGTTCCTTTTGTAATTTCAAAGTCTTCTAGAACACCCTCCACTAACTTCTGAAGGTAATCACTGGTGTGATGTGCCTGAGTGTCCTTTAATCCGAGGGTCCGTGTTATTGTTTTGTTATTTTCATCCACCAATCTAACATTAATAGCAAAATAATTGACTCTGTGACGTGTGCATGCATCCATTTTAAGGAAGACAAAACGTCCTTTCAGAACTTTCTGTAGTTCTTCCTTTTTACATTTGGCCTCCTCAATTATAAGTTTCCTTATACTAAGTCATTAATTATAACTTTTTGTGAATTGGGACATTTAAACTTGCTTTTTTTTTTTTTTTTAATTCCAATCTAAATTTAGTCGGAGTCGGTGCATTGTTTGCCCACTCCGACTCCAGGTACCCAAAATTTCCTCTGACTCCTCGACTCCGACTCCACAGCCCTGTTATCAAGGGTCAGGTTTTGGCCTTGGCAATTTTCTTCCAAAGGCCATTGGCCACCCATTTCCTGGTGTTACTTCATCCAGGGAATGTGACACTTGGTACCTCTGGTGTGACCTCCGTTGCCACCATGGGAACCTTAATTTGGTGCTGTCAGTTCTTCAGAAACCTCCTTTTGAAAGTATTCGGGAGATTCCCCTGCTTACCTTATCCCAGAAGGTGGCCTTCCTAGTGGCTATCACTTCTGCGCGCAGGGTGTCAGAACTGGCGGCTTTGTCCTGTCGTTCTTCCTACCTGGTGGTTCGCAGGGATAAAGTGGTACTTCATCCGGAACCGTCCTTCCTTCTGAAGGTGGTTTCCTTTTTTCACTTATGAGGACATTGTGTTACCTTCTTTCGTCCTAAGCCAAAACATCCTAAGGAATTTTGCGCTGCATGCGGTTCAGGCAATCGGGGTGTACTTGGCGACTGAGTCTTATTCAAAAGTCAGATTCGTGACTTTTTTTCCAGATGGATCAGACACAGTTGTGAAGCCTTATTCACTTAAGGGTCAGGTTCCACCTTTCTCTGTAAAGGCGCATTCTACTCAGGCGCTTAGTGCTTCCTGGGCTTTTCGCCATCAGGCATCTGTGCTTCAGGTTTGCAAGGCAGCTACCTGGTCGTCTGTTCACACCTTTACCAAATTTTATAAGGTGGATGTGCTGGCATCTGCAGATGCCTCTTTAGGCCGCAAAGTTTTGCCTTCCTTGAGGGTGTTAACCTTTTTTTTAGGCGGGCCTCATCTTGCTGTTCTGATGAGTCCTGTGTTGCCTGGTTGGCTATGTTTAAAGCCTTGGGGATTTGTTTCTTCTGCTGTTCCCACCCCTCATTTTATGGCACTGCTTTGGGACGTCCCTACTGATAATGAATGCATCAGTGTGTCTGTCAATGAACGTTAGAGAACTGGATTTTTGACTTACAGTAAAATCCTTTTCTCAAGTTCATTGACAGACGTGGTACCCGCCCCTCTGTTTTTTGAGTTGGGTTGGTATTATTTCTCTGAAACTGCTTTGATACAAAACTGACATCCTATGCCCGAAGAGAGCAGGTATACTACCCTTGGAAACAACAAGCAAACACGGGGGCGCACCGGCCTAGTGCAT
Organism: Pelophylax lessonae; assembly: GCF_965119305.1. Classification (NCBI taxonomy): domain Eukaryota; kingdom Metazoa; phylum Chordata; class Amphibia; order Anura; family Ranidae; genus Pelophylax; species Pelophylax lessonae. Next base: position 149,538,777 of record NC_138779.1, on the reverse strand, counting down.
TATCCTTTGGAAGGTTTATTTAAAAGAAAAGTTTAAAAATACTCACAAGTTCCTCAGAGCCTTCAGGCTCTGAGGAAGAGGCTAAGCTTCGAAAAGCGTTAGCCTTCACAAATTCAGGGGACGACTCACCCTCGGATCCCTATGCTGAGGACTGCCTTCCTTGTATGATATGCTTTTATCAAGAACTCGTTTGGAAGGTTTATTTAAAAGAAAAGTTTAAAAATACTCAAACGAGTTCTTGATAAAAGCATATCATACAAGGAAGGCAGTCCTCAGCATAGGGATCTGAGGGTGAGTCGTCCCCTGAATTTGTGAAGGCTAGCGCGTTTCAAGGCTTAGCCTCTTCCTCAGAGCCTGAAGGCTCTCAAGGAACTTGTGAGTATTTTTAAACTTTTCTTTTAAATAAGCCTTCCAAAGGATAATTCACTAGGCCGGTGCGCCCCTTTGTTTGCTTGTTGTTTACAGTGTTTCCAGACTTCCCTGGTCGTTCAAGGGGCAGCAAGGCCGTAGTGTTGTTTTTCCTGGGTTGTCATGTCCATAGCTCCAGAAATAGCTGCAAGATCTCAATAGAGGTGGACAAGAGACTACACCACTCTGAGCGCAGGGAACTGGTGCTTTGCACCAAACTTTTGTGTACTCGTTCTACCCCCTGGGACTGCCCTTAGGCGTAGCCAGAACTTTTTTTTTTTTTTTTGCCTAGTGTCCTATTCCTGTAGGGGGCAGTATAACCCTACTGATATGACTGCGTCTGTTAATGAACTTAAGGAAAAAGGATTTTACGGTAAGTCAAAAATCCAGGGTTTTTTTTTTTGGTGACACCAGTCAGGTTTGCATTCATGTTCGCAATCAAAGTAAATCCAGGCTATGTAGACACCTTAAATGCCCACAGAATTTGCACGGGATGTTAAAATGCTTCTAGATATCTCTCCACTTCCACCCCAATAATCCATTGAAATAGAATAACATATTTTTCAGATTTTTTATGGGGGCTGCCATTGTTGCCCTCCTCTTGAAAATGCTAGTTACTTGGCTGTGTCTGACTTTTGAGTAACAGATAAGCATGCTGTAAATGAGTGTCAAAAAACTTTGGCATTCCTTGTCTCTATACTCATTCCTGGTCCTCAACTTGGACAACATTGGAGCCAAAGCATCAGCGTGACAGTCATGGAACTGGTATTCTCAAATGGAGTTTTTAGCAGCGCAAACCTCCATTATCTTATGATAGTCCCTTTTTAATGCTAAAATGACAATTCTGAATTCAAAGCTGAACCTTCTGGAAGCACAAAGTTGACATTGGTCTCGTCTGTAGTTCAGGTGCGTATGGTTTTCTGAGTGATTTCTTAGATTTTTTTTTTTTCTGACTACGTATTGTAAGTACTAGTTGTTGTCTGGGTGTCTCTTGCTTAGTACATAGTCACTGACCTGGATCAAGCATGCAGCCAGTGAAATCGGAACTCTTCATGTACTTGTTCTTGGTCCATAATTCAGGAAGCTTTGGTGCTTTTTAATCAGCCTCTAGAATGCCAGGGAGCTAGAATTTTTAGGACAGGAAGCCATGACAGCCATCCTTATTTCTCATTATAGGAAGTGTAACGGAAGTGGCTTCTCACAAATCACAGGTCTGCTAGAGACTCTTAACTTGCTTTATGTTGGTGCCTATGGCTTATTAGAAACGAGAACCCTAAAGCAAGTAAGCATGTACAGGGCAGTGGCTGTAGAATGTTAGGCATAGAAATATACTGTTATCTGGTAAGGTTTTTGATGCACTCTTATCTACTCTGCTATACGTTTTGGCTCAGTAACTCAAGGCTAAAAAGCATTCCTAACTGTAAGAAATCTTGTCTAATTTATATACTTGACTTTGTTCTAACCTTGTTTTGTGTTCCCCTTCAGTCAATCAGTCTGTCATCCGTACATAAGCAACATTTTATCTGAGTAATATCTCTTCTGTTACACTATAGGCTGAAAATGCTGAAATTGCAAACAAGATTGAGGAGTTCATTGCAAAACTCCAGAGCCTAAAGGATGGGGAAACACCCTTTACATTTGTGAGTAGACAAGTAAACAAAGTAATTGCTGTTGTATTTGGGGGGAAAAAAAAACTATAATTTACTGAGAACTTGGCTAAAGCAGGCCATAGATTATGCATATTTGTTTTGCAACCACTGGTTGCATGAAAGAAAATAGCTTGATTTCCCCTATCAACACTGACTGTTGGAATCCCTCCTTCAGAGTTCTTGTGTTCTCTCTGAAGGGGGGGGGGGAGGGGTTTGGGGGGCGGCTGGGGAGCCATCTCTGCTGGGAGAACTCCGTAATTACCACTAGTGGCTATAGCCACTGGCCGTAATCGTATGCTAACATCCAACATGCTGGTTGTACCCAAGATCCAATCAGCCTGCCCATAGATCGAATCTTGGCTGCTCCCTGCTGAACCAGCTGAGATTCCATCCATCTATGGCCAGCTTAAGTTATCCAGTATTCACATTTTGTTAAAGCTACAGGGCTTAAAGGCATTTTACATTTTCTAATTATTTTTTTGTTTTAAGTAGATATTTAAAGTGGGGGGAAATAATTATTTGATTCCCTTCAGATTTTGCAAGTTTGCCCGCTTTTTATTATAGTGTATTTTAAATGATAGCGGTGGAATATTAATCAAAAATCCAGGAAAAAAAAACACATGATACAAATGTTATAAATTGAGTTGCAGTTCAGTGAGTAAATTAAGTATTTGATCACCAAGCAAAACATGACATAGTGGTGGAGAAACCCTTGTTGGCAAGCACAGTAGACCTTTCTTGTAGTTGGTTACCAGGTTTGCACACCTCTCAGGAGGGATTTTGGTTCACTCTTAACAGATTTTCTCTAAATCCTTAAAGTTTCTTGGCTGTTGCTTGGCAACTCGAAGTTTCAGCTCCCTCCATAAATTTTCTATAGGATTAAGGTCTGGAGACTGGCTAGGCCACTACCATGACCTTAATGTGCGATTTCTTGAGCCACTCCTTTTGTTGCCTTGGTGGTATGTTTTGGGTCATTGCCATGCTGGAAGACCCTTTCATGACCCATGTTCAGTGTTCTGGCTGAAGGAAGAATGTTCTCACCCAACATTTTACAATACATGACCCCGTCTATTGGCTCCTCAATGCGGCAAACTCAGCCTATACCTTTTAAAAGAGAAACAGCCCCAAAGCATGAGGTTTCCACCTCCATGCTTGACTGTAGGGATGGTGTTCTTGGGGTTTCGAGTTAATGCCAAAGAGCTCAATTTTGGTCTCGAATGACCACAGCACTTCTCCCAATCCTTCTCTGAGTCATTTAGATGTTCACTGGCATGACTACATGTGCCTTCTTGAGAGGGACCTTCAATCCATGGTGGTGTATTGTATTAACCAATGGTTTGTTTGGGGACTGTGGTCCCAACTGCCTTGATCATTCACAAGCTCCTTCCGTGTAGTTCTGAACTGATCCCTTACTTTTCTCTTGATCATCCTTACCCCATGAGGAGAAATCTTGCATGGAGCTCCAGACCGAGGGTGATTGATGGTTACTTTGTATTTCTTCCATTTGGCAACAGTTGTCTCCTTCTCACCAAACTTCTTGCTGATGGTCTTGTAACCCATTTCAGTCTTGTGCAGGTCCACAATCTTGTCCCTGACATCCTTTGACAGCTCTTTGGTCTTGCCCATGATAGTGAGGTTTGAATGGAAGAAAGACATTCTGTGGACATATACACATAACGAGTTGTCATTAGGGGCACCTTCTTAAATTGACAGCAATAATCAGTTTACCACATAAGCACCTACTGTAGCCAGTCTGTGGGAGCCAGAATTATTGTTGGTTAGTAGGGGATCAAATATTTTTTTACTCATTGAACTGCACCTAAATTTTTAACATTTTGTATCATGTGGTGTTTCTGGATTTTTGGTTGATATTCTGTCTCTATCATTTAAAATACACCTATAACCATTATAGACCCTTCATTTCTTTGTAAGTGGGCAAACCTACAAAATCTGCAGAGGATCAGCAAAATTCCCCCACTGTATGAATTTTTTTATATTCGCTGTGTAGTTCCCACCTTCACTAGACTAAGATCCAGGGGTTGAGGGATATGTATTTTCTTCACAAGAAGTATTCTCAACACTACAATCGGAGGTCATGGCATTAACCTGTACAGTGCCATACCTCATCTTTGAATACAAACAGAAATCGCTGACACAGAATGTAAAGACTTATGGTCCGTACACCAGATCAGAAAACTGTATAAGAAATACAGCTTGGATCGCATGATGATCTGATCGTTGGTACACAGCTTTAGAGAGCCAATCGCAACAGTTCCTACAAAATGTTCCGATCGGACAAGCACGAAAATTTTTCTTGTACCTAACCAGATCGTACGATTTTCATTTAATCAGTACAGTTGTCCTTCGAAAATGCAACACATTACATCACTTCAGCATTTTTATTCTGTCGTAAGAAAATGTTCAAAGCTTTAGTAAACTTTTTTCATTTTTCCGATATGAGACTAGCGTGCAGAAAAAAAATGGACAAGAATATCTTGTCTGGAAGGCATAACTGTACTTTAGACTGTGCCCACAGGGATTTAATTGACACCTTGAAATTGTATGATCAATGCACGTTTCATGCAGGTTTGATGATTTATGCCTTTTACAAAATTTGAAACCTAAAATTGTTAATTTCTTAGATTGTGGATGACCCCTCTGGGAACAGTTTTCTTGAGAATCCTTTTGCTCCTCACAAAGATGAGGACCTTACAGTAACCCATTACAGGAGAAGCAAAGAACAGGACTCCTTACTAGGAATTGAGGTGAGCCAATCAATACTAAGCTATGTAAAGTGTACCTGTACTTGAACAAAAATTTCTAAAACACGTTCTTATAAAAACAGGCCTAGTAGGATGTTGGGGCATAATTTTTATAGTAAATCTTTTTCAAAGTAAACCTGTAGCTCACACTTAAAATTCCTGCAGATACTAGCTTTAGGAACACCCACCTCACATTGCAGTGCCTGGGGGTTGTCAATAAGTGAAGTGGACACCAAGCATAAATTTAATTGTGGTGTCTGGTAGGTATTTTTTTTTCTTTTTTTTTTTTTTGCTGACACATAGTGCTCGTATATCTTGTAAGGGGGGAGGGGGTGCAGTTTGGCTTGGTTGCCCTGGGCTCCAGAAGACCTTGTTGTCCCGGCACTGGCTATGGATGCACACAGCAGGGCTTTAGAATATGCATGGGTACATCCTTGGCACCCAGCTTGCTACAGGGGGCAACTAGGAGAGGGCAGAGTGGACAGTGCTGGCTGGGGACTGGCAGAAGGGGTTTAAGTTGCTGTACTGGCTACTGGGGAATCTCTCCAAACTCTATATCCCACAAGCTTTTCTATTTATTTTGGGATTCTTGGAGATGCACCCTCTGTCACGATTTATACCTGCCCAACTTAGAACTCATTGGAGTTGAAGTGCAGTCACTGTAGATCGGAGGGGGACTATCTGAAATGAGGGTAATCTCTGCTGATTGCTATTATCCAATCATGTGCAAGCAGAAATGCTGTTTTTTAAATTTTTCTTGCATGTCCCACTCAGATCTACCGCTAATGCACTTCAAAGTGCACTTGTAGTGCAAAATGGATTTGCCTTTAGTAAATAACCCCCTATGTCTTGTCTACGCTCCGTTTAGCTGAGCTGCCTGTATAGTGCCGATTGTTTTGTTACCAGCATTTCTACACAACTGTATCTTGCATTACTCTTATCTTGGTTTGTAAAATGAAACTTTTGGTTAAATAAAGGAATTGCAAAAAAGTTGCCCTTTTTTTATCGCTTTAACATGTAGGCTGCTACTGCTGACCTTGCCTCCTGGAAATGCTAAATGCGCTGGTCTTCATGGTGATCCAGAGGCATTAGTACATTAAGTGACAGAATAAGTATGCAACATAGAAGTAATGACTGACTGTGTTTGCATGCTTGTTCTGGGTCAGCTGGATGCCTACCATTTTTTCTACACCTCCTTTTTTTCAATTCTGAACATTTATAAGGGTGGGGGCCTTCTCTTTTTTTCAGAGCACAATTGACCAGCAGAATTCTGAGGAGAAAAGTGAGAGTAATCCTGAAGATCTCCGTGATGAGGTAAGGTAGTGTTTGGGATTCACATTGTTTACTGCTAAAGACACCTTAGCATTGGAAACTTTGGCTTCTTATGAAGAACAGTGGAAGAAGTTGGGTGGAATTAATAATTTTTTATTTACAATAATGAGAATTTGCAGTGCCTTCAGTTGTATGTAGTTGTAGTGAATCTGCAGTACACATGTATTGAGCCATTTTATTCATTTGTCTGTATTCTTGAGGGATGAATTCACACCTTTTTATATTCTGTTGTCTCTATTCAGTCCTAGTGCATGTTTGTCTCCAAAAAATGGACCATCTATGTCAACACATGGGGGGGGGGTTACTAAACACTCAGAATCTGGTGAAACTGTGCATGGTAGCCAATCGGCATCTAACTTTAGCTGGTTTAAGCTTTCACAATAAAACCTGGAAGCTGATTGGTTACTATGCAGAGCGGCACCTGATTTTGCACTATGCAGTTTTAGTAAATAACTTCCATCGTTTTCACTCTTACTATTTGGCGTCTCAACTATGTCACTTTTACCATCTTCAAAAATCGGATGCTTTATGGTATCCAACGTTATTCTGTAGCCTGCCAAACCACACTGTGCAATCTCCCCTACAGGTGATCTTTAGGGGAAGGGGACACAAGTGCAGTCAACACCCGTGACTCCATGTTGCATTATAGGTGTATTTGGGAAATGGCTTTAAACCAAATTCATGCCGCACCCTACCATACACACATCCCTTTGTGGCATAACCCTCACTTACAGGAATTATCCTCTATCCCGAACATTGATCTATGGGCTTCAAAGGGAGCGATATACCTACATCAGGTACTTAGCCCCACGGGAGTGAAACCCTTTCAGTCTTTGAAGGAGGAGTTTAAACTTCCCTCCTACCCTCAGATACCTAGTTACATCATGCCCTTCAAACCCAGTTCCCGGAGAATATCCTGACTCTACAAGTCCTACCCTTAGTGGATATAATCACTGGTGAAGACTCCACTAATTAATATCGGCACTGTATATTGAACTGCTTACCCCCACTGTCAATTGAGTAGTTGATAGAGCTAGAGCCTGCTGGGTAGATATTTGCTCTTTAGAGGAGACCAAATGGGACGAAATACTGGAAGGCACCAAGCTGTCCTCCCCAGACTGACCAATTGACACAACTGTACATCATACACAAAACCCATCTAACCCCATTTAAGAATCTCTAAATATCGTTTGAATTATAGCCCAAAGTGCCCTAGATGTAATGGAAATCCATGTACTTTGTTTGCATTTAATTTAATGTGGACCTTTTCAAGCTTATTGGGTGCAAATTATTACATTTTGACATGACCGCATGGGCTCTCCACTCCACACTAGACCCTACCAGGGGTGTCCAAACTACGGCCCTCCAGCTGTTGCGGAACTACACGTCCCATGAGGCATTGTAAATCTCCGACATTCACAGACATAACTAGGCATGATGGGAATTTTAGTTCCTGAACAGCTGGAGGGCCATAGTTTGGACACTCCTGCGGCCTAAACCATGTGTATTAGGTCTACTCCCAGATATTAATGTGGACAAGTTCTTTGCCACTTTCTTACACAAAACTCTTTTCAGTGCCCGAAAACTGCCCGAAACTGATGGCACCTTACTGGATGCAGGCCATTTTCCCCCTACCTTCCAGGCCTGGGTATCAGAAATCAGCTCCACCCTGCCATACAAGAAAGTAATATACCTCCATAGGGACTGCTCAGTTAAATACAACAAGGTCTGGATAGATGGATTGAACAACCTGACACCTGCAATGAATGAGTCCTTAACCAAGATGTTTAGTGAGAAGGGGAAATCTTGTTGAACCTCTCCTATAGAATTCAGCCTGATAACATTTTAATACATCCTCCGGGACCAAACAATCTGAGTCATGGGCACAACTTCTGTATTTCTGATATATTATAAACAGAAATTATGCAATGTATAGCTACTCTGATTTGTAATCTAGCTGAATTCTAACCTCCTTCACCTGTCTTCTCTACTGTATGTTTTGTACCATGCTTGTGTGCTTTACTTACAAATTTGGTTTCTTCAAACTTAAATAACTTCCGTCATGTTTTTTTTTTTTTTTTTTTTTTGCACACCACCGCACATTTATGTTTTGAACAGAATGCTTAGAAAACAAGTTTTTTTCTCTTGATTTTTATGTGCCCTCTTCACACCATACATGAGCAGCGGTATGCAGAAAAACCCAGCTCAACAGACAGTCTTCTATGCATCATATCTTAATGTGTGCTTTATGTACTTACATTTGTTAGGCACCTGCTCCCTCCTTTGAGCTCCATATGACCGCACTACATAACTTCTGTAGAACAAAGAAATCTCTTTGTGAATTTATCAGCCTCTGTTTTTTTTTTTTTTTTATTGCGGTCTGTGCCCAGGGACAGTCACCCCTCTTTGTCATGTTTATACCATTATCAAAATCGAAAGTAAATTTAAAAAAAAAAAAAAAAAAAAAAAAAGTAAATCCCAATTTGTTGTCTCCACACACTTTTTGAAAGCGATAGAAAATCTTCCAACGGGGATACTAGTTTTGGTGACAGCGAGGGATCCCCTCACTTTGGAGGGATTTCCTCTTGCTTCCTGTTTTGGTTATGGGACAAGAAGCCAAGGGAAATCTCCCCAATGAGACTCATGGAGATAAAAAAAACCTGACTGCGGTTTTAAACCTTCCTTACTCTATCCAAAATATGACATTTTTTTTCTTTTCTATTTATAATATTGTGGCTGCTTTCTACATTATAGACAGTAATGCCACCATAGATCACAGATATCTTGCTTTGTTACAGGTTCTTCAGTTCCAAACCAATTGCCCTGAATGTAATGCTCCTGCAGCCACCAACATGAAGTTAGTGCGTATCCTTTAAAGCAATTCATGTTTCTGCAAAGTTTTTTTTCTTTATGCTCTGACCTTGCTGCAAGAGCCCACCAAAAGTATTGACCATCATATTTACTTAGCCTTTAGGTGTGATATTTCTGTCTTTTTTTTTTTTTTTTTTTTTTTTTTTTTTTTTTTTTTTTTTTTTTTTTTTGGGTTTAGCTAAAAAAAAAAAACATATACTCTAAGTGGATGCTGCATTGGTCCCCTGCTGGCTCTAGGACTGATCTGAGCATTCAAACACTGCTGATTTGCTCTGTTCTAGGTCCTTCAGTCTGCAGAGAGATGGTTACTGTCAGTCGGCAGCTCTCTGCTCTGCTCCTCCAGTGCTCACTGTAATGTCAGGCTCTAGAAGGGGTTGGAGCGGCTGGCTCAGGCTCTCAGTGCCTTGCTGAGATGCTGAATCAGCTGCTGGTCAGGCATCTGGCTGGAGCCTGACCATATGGTCAGGATACTTTCAAAGCCTGAACTGGCTCGGATGTCAGGTGGAATTTAGTCTGTTGCCGGCTGAAAATGGGTCACAGGAGTGTATAACGAACTGCACTCCTGTGATCCATAGAAGTACAAAAAGTAGAAAAGCTGTGGCTATACTTCTCCATTAAAGGACAGATATTGTACCTGTGTAGGGGGGGTCTGGGGCACAAGTCAAATAGGGCTATAAACATAGAAGGAAGAAAAACTGGAGAAAAGTGGGACAGTTGCCATGGCAACAAAGCAGAAGCCTTTTTTTTTCCTTAAAGATAAAAGACCCTCATTGTTTGTTGCAAGCAGCTGCTGCTAGTTGTGTCCAGTTGTTGCACATAAGCTAGCTAGTAGTAATATGAAATGGGGAGGGGGGGGGGAGCTGCATTTCACTTAAAGCGGAGTTCCACTCAAAAGTGGAACTACCACTTAATCTGTCTCCTCCCCACCTCCGGTGCCACGTTTGGCACCTTTCAGGGGGGAGCAGGTACTTGTTTTTGACAGGTACCCTGTCCCCATTTCTGTCGGACCTCGCTGCGGCGAGGTACGTCAGAGATTTGACCCTCTCCCTCCTCCCTCTGCTTCCAGGCAAATTACCGAGTGCAGTGCACTTCGTGCATGCGCAATAAGGACCCGGCCGTGAACTTGCAAGGCTTCACTGCCGGGTTCCCTTACCAGCAATGGCGGCAGCAGCACCAAACAGTAGGGATCGACCGATATCCGTTTTTCTCTGCCGATACCTATTATTTTGGCCATTGCATATCAGTATCGGCCGATATTTGTACATATGTCCAGGGTCCAAGACTAGTCTTCTCCTCATCAAACCATTAGGTGGTGATGCTCATGTAAGGGTAAAATGATGTCACCCGGGTGATACTGCTCCGTTTGGCATCCACTCAATACTGCTCTGTCTCTCACCCGCTCCATCTCCCACCCGATAACAATCCGTCTCTCACCCACTTGCCGTAAGTGACACCCGGGTGATGCCGCTCGGTACAGCATACGATATCGGAGGTCACGTGCGTGGTCACGCCCCGGCGTGACCTCCGAGATCGTATGCCGGACGGAGCGGTATCACCTGGGTGTCACTTACGGCAAGTGGGTGAGAGATACTGATCTGCCAGCAGATCTGCTAATGTGGAATTGCTTATATCTTTAATTTGTACATATGTGAGTGGCATATTCAATAACATTTGTAAACTGAATTATGCTATGTTACATCATTTTACCCTTACATGAGCAATATTTGGAATTTCGGCAATATCGGCCAATTCCGGGGCTGATACAGATATATCCGCAAAAGTCAATATCGGCCCTCGATATATATGGCCTTGCCGATAATTGGTCGATCCCTACCTGACAGCCGATGGAAACATCGGGTGCCGACATTGCTAGATTCCAGGACAAGTAAGTGTCCTAATGTTAAGTCAGCAGCTACAATTTAATTTAATTAATTCTTGGAGCGGGGTGGGGGCGGAACGCTTTTAAAGTGTTTTGTACTGTATATATCTATTTTTATTCCCCTTGACAGAATGTTAGAAATTCCTCATTTCAAGGAAGTTATTATCATGGCCACAAACTGTGAGGCTTGTGGCCATCGAACAAACGAGGTAAGCTATTTGCATTTATCTTATTTTTGAAATCTCTAGACCTGGTCAATTTTGTCTGGTCATTTAGGACACAGTGTGTATTTAGATCACTGCTAGCAGCCAATCAACTTTGTTCTGTCACCTATAGTTACGTAGTTGGTAAGGTTGAAAAGACACCAGTCCATTCAGTTAAACCTGTGGTGTGTGTGTGCTTGTGTTTGTCAATAGTACATTGTATACACCTGTATGTTGTAATCGTTGAGGTGCCCATCTTATGTTTTTGTTTTTTTTTTTTTTTTTTTTTTTTTTTTTTTTTAACTATCAACGCTCCCTGCTGATACCACTGCTTGTGGAAGAGAATTCCACATCCTCACCACTCTTGACAGTAAATAACCCTCTGTGCAATTTTTAAAGTGGAGTTCCAACCACAAAAACTTTTTTTAGATAAAAATACCCACCTAATCCTAAGCAATCGCCAATTACACGAACACTAACCCCACAGTACAGTAATTGAATAAAGATAAATTCTTACCTTTAAAATTGATTGCAGAGCGCGGCCATCTCCAGTGTGGGCATCTGAAGCCGCTGTGTCCCTCTTCCTGGTTTCTGGCTACCCAGAATGCCGATCGCAATCTCGCTCATGCGCTGTAGATTGCGATCGGCAATCACAGTAGCTGCCAGCCATTCCCATTGCATCCTGGGATTGATGATGCTCATCTCCCAGGACACCATGCAAAGGAGGAAGTGACGCCGGGGGCCGCGGCCGCATAAGGAGGAAGAGGAAGGAAGGTAAGTTCATTTTCATTAAAAACAAGGTAAGTGAAACAAAAAAAATATTATCCAATTCTTTTTCAGGATTTTTACTGTAACTGATGCTGTAAAGTTCATTTTTAGGGTGGAACTCCGCTTTAAGGTTAAACAGCTTTTCTTCCAATTTCAGTGAATGGCCGCGTATCTTTTTTTTTTTTTTTTTTTTTTTTTTTTTATTCTTTTTAGTAGGGTCACCAGTACGGTATTTGTACAACGCTATCATATCCCCTCTCCAGAGAGAATAGGTTCAATGCTTGTAGTCTTTTCTCATAGCTGAGATCCTCCAGTTTATTTTATTAGCTTTGTTGCCCTTCTCTGGACTCTCTCCAGTTCCAGCACATCCATCCTGAGGACTGGTGCCCTGAACTGGACAGCATACTCCAGATGTGGCCGGACCAGAGTCTTGTAGAGTGGGAGAATTATTGGTTTCTCTGGAGTGAATTCCCTTTTTAATGCATGCAATTGCATAGCTTTTGTAAAACAGGATATGAATAGTGATTATGTACCATTGTAGCTGCTTGATTAAATTGTATTTAACCCTGTTCACTGCCACTAAATTATATCATGTTGGCAGCAGTGGGGAAGGGTTTACACATACTCTCTCCTGGCTGCTACAGCACCCAGGAATGCATTTCATTCTGACCAACTGTGTTAGACTCCAACCCCCCCCCCCCCCTCACCTACCTCCAGCACCACCGTGTATGCCAGGCTCTGCACTCTGTTAGTGAAATGCAGGGGAGACATCAGAGGTCTGAGAGGCCCCTGATGTCTCCTTAACCACTACCGTACCGGCCACCGTGTATTTACATCCCTACTTTGACGTTAAATGTCAGATAGCTGCCATAACCTTGGTATATTTTTACACAGCAGGCGGTCCGCTTTAACATAAAAGTGGTCCCAGAGGCGGATTTGCTACGGGATGACTTTTATGGTAGTTTTCCCTGCTTCCTGGAGCAGTCGATAGCAGGAAAAACGATCCGATTCCCCTGTGTGGATGGGCAGGAAGTCAAGTGAGGGCATGATGGCCCCCACTTAACTCTATGCCGTTAGAGCAGTGGTTCTCAATTCCGGTCCTCGGGACCCACTAACAGGCCAGATTTTAAGTATTACCTTGGGGGATGCAGACTAGAATACTGCAATCACTGAGCAGCAAATTAGATCACCTGTGATGTAATTTAGTTATCTTGCAAACCTGGCCTGTTGGTGGGTCCTGAGGACCGGAGTTGGGAACCACTGCGTTAGAGGACCGGAGCGACGTCAAACGTCCCTTCCTCCCTCCGGCCTTAAAGGGGCTTTTTTTTTTTTTTTTTATTAATATATCTGAGGCCCCAGATCTCACATTAACCACCTCCTGGACCGGAAGATTTCCCCCTTAATGACCAGGCCATTTTCTGCGACTTTGGCACGGTGTTAATTTAACTGAAAATTGCGCGTTCGTGCGGCGATGTACCCAAATAAAATTGATGATCTTTTTTTCCCCACAAATAGAGCTTTCTTTTGGTGGTATTTGATCACCTATGCGATTTTTAGTTTTTAGGCTATAAACAAAAAAGAGCAACCATTCTGGAATAAAAAATATATTTTTCACTTTCTGCTTCATAACATTCCCAAAAAAAAAAAACATTTAAAAATCTATCTTTTTCATAATTTTAGGACAATTTTTATTCCGCTACATATTTTTGGTAAAAATCCCAATAACCGTATTTTGATTGGTTTGCGCAAAAGTCATTACCTCTACAAACTAGGGGAAAGATTTGTCATTTTTATTTTTTTTTTTTACTAGTATGGTGGCGATCAGCGTTTTTTTTTTTTTTTTCCTGGGGAGATCAAAGGATTAAATGTGAGCCTAGGGGGTGTTTTCTAACTGTGAAGGATGGGCTTATGGAATCAACATTGAGGTCTGTGTTCCTAAATAGGAGGAACACAGGAGCTCTGCATTGATTCCCGAGAGAACGGACTGCTGTGTTTACAACAGCAGACCTCCATTTTTCTCTCCACGGGGAGCGATTGCGGGTGCCCGGCGACAATCGCGGCCCTGTGAATCAGCTTCCCTGCGATTTCGTGGGAACCTGCTGCTGTATATTGATGGCGGCTGGTCGGCAAGTGGTTAAAGAGGCCCTATCCTGCTTATTTCTGTTACAAGGGATGTTTACATTCCTTGTAATAGCAATAAAAGTGTTCAAATTTTTTTTTTTTATTTAAGGGGACAGTGAAAAAATAAAAAATTTAAGTAAAATGAAGAAAAAAAAAATTTAAAGCGCCCTGTCCCTCCGAGCTCGCGCGCAGAAGCGAACGCATATGCAAGTCACGCCCACATAAACTGTGTTCAAACCACACATGTGAGATATTGCCGTGATCGTTGGAGCGAGAGCAATAATTCTCACACTAGACCTTCTCTGTAACTCTAAACTGGTAACCTATAAAAAAATTTTAAAGTGTCACCTATGGAGATTTTTAAGTACCAAAGTTTGTCGCCATTCCACGAGCGTGCACAGTTTTAAAGCATGACATGTTGGGCATCAATTTACTCGGCGTAATGTATTACGCAAATACGGTGTCACATGAAATATTGAAACTATCTCCTTTATATTCTCTAGGGCAGTGGTTCTTAACCTTGTTGGAGGTACTGAACCCCACCAGCTTCGTATGCACATTCACCGAACCCTTCTTAACCGCCTTAGCGGTAATCCCGAGCGTGACTCGGGGTTGATTTTTCATTGCAGGAACGGTAACCCCGAGTCACGCTCGGGGTGGATTGCAGAGAGCGCAGCGGAGCTTCTCTTACCTTATCCTGGCGATCCAGCGATGATCTCTCATTGCTGCGACCGCCAGCCGAGAGTCCCGCCGCTCCTCCGTCCCTCCGTCGGTACGATCACTTCCTAGTTCCGTTCCCTGCAGCAGCAATGCTGCATGGGAGCGGAACTAGGGAGGGAAATTCAAAAAAAAAAAAAAAAACGTTACACAAAACACACTTTATATTATATTATATATATATATATGCATATATATATATATATATATATATATATATATATATATATATATATATATATATATATATATATATATATATATATATATATATATGCATGCATGCATGCATATATATATATATATATATATATATATATATATATATATATATATATATATATATATATATATATATATAATATGCACACACACACACACACATATATATATATATATATATATATATATATATATAAAATTATATTATTGATTCAATTATAATTCATGCGTTATATATTATATATATATATGTGTGTGTATATATATATATATATATATATATATATATATATATATATATATATATATATATATATATATATATATATATATATACACACACACATATCTGTATATAATATATAATGCATGAATTATAATCTAATCAATAATATAATTTTATTATATATATTATATATTAAATAATAAAATAATATTATTGATTTGATTATAATTCATGCGTTTGTGTTTCAAATTTATCACATCTGGGATGTCTACTAGAGTCTTGTTTTGGTCAGGTTTAAGTCAGTAATTACTAAGAATTGTAGGCCTATAATACATAACGCCAAATTTCCATGAAAAGAATTGTACCGCTTTTGGTATGTAATTCCAGACATAATCATACCGCCAGGGAGGTTAATTGGAAAAATAAAATATGATTTTATGAGTCTAGTCTCGAGAGGGGCACAGCCAGAAAATAAGGTGTTGTTTACAAAACTGAATTAAACGTATCATACAAAGTAAAATGTACAGAGGTCAGTAGTATGTAGGGCAGCGTACAGAGGTCAGTAGGCTGTAGGGCAGCGTACAGAGGTCAGTAGGCTGTAGGGCAGCGTACAGAGGTCAGTAGGCTGTAGGGCAGCGTACAGAGGTCAGTAGGCTGTAGGGCAGCGTACAGAGGTCAGTAGGCTGTAGGGCAGCGTACAGAGGTCAGTAGGCTGTAGGGCAGCGTACAGAGGTCAGTAGGCTGTAGGGCAGCGTACAGAGGTCAGTAGGCTGTAGGGCAGCGTGCAGTAGTGAGTAGTTTGTAGGGTAGCGTACAGTGCTCAGTTTGTAGGGCAGTGTATAGGGGTCAGTAGTTTTTAGGGTGGTGTAGAAAGGTCAGTAGGATGTAGGGCAGTGTACAGAGGCCAGTAGCATGTAGGGCAGTGTATACGGGTCAGTTGATTGTAGGGAAGGATAGAGTGGTCAGTAGGCTGTAGGACGGTGTACAGAGAATAGGGCAGAGGACAGGAGTTTACAGGACAGAGGATAGGACAGTGTACAGGGATCAGTAAAGCCACACACCAAGGGGCTGGGAGGGCACACACCGGGGGAGGGTCAGGAGGGCACACACCAGTGGAGAGTCAGGAGGCCACACACTGGGTGTCAGGAGGGCACACATCAGTGGTTGGGAGGGCACACACTGGGGGAGCCAGAAGGGCACACACTGGGGGGGGGGGTTGGGAAGGCATACTATGGGGTATCAGGAGGGCACACTGGGGGGGGTGTGGGAGGGCACACACTGGGGGGGGGGTGGGAGGGCATACCTTGGGGTTTCAGGAGGGCACACTGGGGTGGGGTTGGGAGGGCATACCATGGGGTGTCAGGAGGGCACACACTGGGGGGAGGTGTTGGGAGGGCATACCATGGGGTATCAGGAGGGCACACACTGGGGGGGGTTGGGAGGACATACCATGGGGTGTCAAGAGGGAACATACTGGGGGGGGGGTTGGGAGGACATACCATGGGGTGTCAGGGGGGCACACACTGGGGGGGGGGTTGGGAGGGCATACCATGGGGTGTCAGGAGGACACACACTGGGGGGAGGTGTTGGGAGGGCATACCATGGGGTTTCAGGAGGGCACACGCCAGGGGGCATTCACAATGCTTATTGAGCTAAATGAAAAGGACATTCATTTCCATTTGTCAGCTAACAGCACCTCTATGCTAAGCTGCAGTAACTCAGGAGACTTAGCATAGAGGTGCTTGCAAACTAATCCACCATGTACAGCTAGCTGAGCCTACCTCCAGGAACATTCACTCGGCTCCCTCTGCTCAGCTGCTCACACTTCCCTCTTCCAGGCGGGCGCAATCTCCGTGGTCAGGTACATCCCCATCCCGCCCACGCAAGCAGCAAGCAGCCTGCAGGAGATAGTGTCTATGTGTAATGGCTGTGAGTCGTCCCGACCGCAGCTCTGATTTCCCGGGGGGGGGGGGGGGGGGTTGGCCTCACAATCAGTAATATTTTCTCGGGAGGAGCCATTTCCCTGTTGCCCCCCGCCGAACCCCTGAGACTGACTCACCGAACCCCTGGGGTTCGATCGAACCCAGGTTAAGAACCACTGCTCTAGGGTATCTGCTAAAAAAATGTGGGGTTTCTAAGTAAATTTTCTAGCAAAAAATTCTGATTTTGAACTTGTCAGAAATAGGTCTGGTCCTTAAAGAGGACGTAAACTCAATTTTTTTTTCTTTTTTTTCCCCTGCAAAATAAATGCATAATGTGCTAGTATGCATCGCATACTAGCACATTATGTGACACTTACCTCTAAGCCTGTGTTGTCCCTGCTGCCGGCTGCATCCATCTTCACCTGTCTTCCTTTCGGGTCTGCGGACTCCGGCTGTATTACTGGCCGGAGCCGCGTGACGCCAGTCACGGCACAGGGCTCTGAAGAAACGTCACGGGCTGCCATTTCTTCAGAGCGCATGCGCTGATGACGTCATCGGCTGCATGCAATGTAAATATCTCCTAAACGGTACAAGTTTAGGAGGTATTTACAGCACCTATAGGTAAGCCTTATTTTAGGCTTACCTATGGGTAAAAGTAATCAAAGTGGGTTTACAACCACTTTAAGGGGTTAAGTAGAACCTGTCACAATAAAAATGCTATTGCATGAGGGGCTACTGGTGTGATAGCAATAGACTTATTTGAAAGAGGAAAAAAAAGTGTCTCTCCACCCCCATCCCCCCATTACCAAAAAAATTTGCATTCATACATATAAAAACACAAGCATTGGGGGCTCCTACATACGAAAACATGTTGAACTACACATGTAACGTTTCGTTGCACTTGCCAGACTTGGAGCAATCATTTTAGGTTTATCATCAATGGTAAACCCCTAAACGGATGACCTGTAAGGCTCTTAAAGCATTGTCTATGAAATAATGGGGTACTAAAGTTATCAGGACACAGCTCCTGATTCTTCTTAACCATTGGGTTATAGTGCCCCCTACAGGACACTAGGCAGGAAAAAGCTGGACTATGTCTAAGGGCAGTCCCAGGGGGTATAAAGCCACTCTCCGCTATAAGCGCTCAGTTTTTTTTTTTTTTGCCTAGTCAGGAGTAAGGACCTAAATCCTTGCTGGGATCTCTGGTCCTGGCAATTTTATCATTGTAAATGGAATTTTTTTTCCTCCCTTTTTAATATTATTTTTTTTAATGTGAGCACTACAATCAAGTGCCGAACTGGGCGGCGAACTGGATAATATAGATCCTTAAGCCTCGTACACACGCACCGATTGTTGGCCGACCGATCGGCCGTCTTTTGTCCAGTGTTGTTGTGTTGGTTGAAATGTGCTGTAGACTGCACACGAATTTTGTCGGCCAACAACAACCAACTGCAGAAGTGATTTATGGTAAGCAGCTGCCCCCCCCCCCCCCCAAGCCCCTCTAAATTTTTGGTCACTTTGGGCCTTTCAGCCCCCCCCCCCCCCAACCCCTTCTCCCTGGGTGAGGTTATGAGCTGGCTGTTGCCACGTGCTCTTAAGGGCGGCTGGTTGGAGTTGCTACTGACCGAGCTGCTGACCAGGTTTTCCTGGTGCGTAACTGGGGGCTGAGCAGGGTTCCCTGCCATCCTGGGGGTTGGTGACTAAGGCAGGGATGTCCTCTGGGCTCCCTGTGGCGGTTGTTGGGCTGGGGGAGCAGATAGTTTAGCATCCGCCAGGCTCATGCAGCCGGATCCGGCCGCAGCTTTGCAGGCCTACTACTCGGAAACTACGTGAGGCGGCCCCTGTGAGTGTGGCTGAAGCCACTGCCTCCCGTTTGGGGATCTGCTGCCCCTGGGTGGTCAGCTCCTCTGGGGCTCGTGTTCTGGTGGCTGGGCACCCTCAAAAATTTAGGCTGCGGCCGAGTTGTGCGGCGCCATTGTGGGTGGGCCCAGTGCGTGTAACTGAAGCCCCCACTCTTCCTTTTGGCCTTCTGCCGAGCTGAGGATCCGTGCTGCTTAGCCATATGGTCAGCTTGGCGCCTCCCTTGGACCGGGTGGCACTGTGGGTGGGTGGGTACCCTGCCTCCGCATCACGGCAGGCGCCCCCCTTGGC
Source organism: Pelophylax lessonae (assembly GCF_965119305.1). NCBI lineage: Eukaryota > Metazoa > Chordata > Amphibia > Anura > Ranidae > Pelophylax > Pelophylax lessonae. Next base: position 149,519,546 of record NC_138779.1, on the reverse strand, counting down.
CATGTCCTACTATGTCCTTTGGAGGGAGACCCCCCCACCCCCCGTGTGTTTTTTTTTTTTTTTTTTTTTATGCATGGTCCAACAGGTGGTCCATTTGTCGACCCTTGGCCAGCGTCCCCTTGCCCCCACTGGGTCTGCATCCACGCACCCTGAGTGCTCAGATAGTGAGGACTCCAGACATTTCAGGAGGCAATTCAGTTTCTGTTAAGCAGACGATAATCCTTCCGGGCTTGCTGGGCGTGATGGTGTCCACCCTCGAGGCGGTCTGTTTGCACAGTTCCATACAAGATCTCTGCTATGGAGATTCTGGTGAAATGGGTCAAGGATCCACGGTCTCTAGCGGTGGCTTCACTCTCCGGCACTTTGACAGGGAAAATACTTCTCCCCCTGTACTGGACGGTTGTCTCCACGGATGCCAGCCTGTCCCGGTGGGGAACTGTCCCCAGCACACACGTACTCAGGGGGTCTGGACTCCAGACTGCCGATTAGCCTACTAGAACTCTGATCAGACTTGTCTCATTGGACAATCGTCTTTAGGGGTGTCCGGTAAGAATTCTTTCGGACAATGCTACGGCCATGGTCTGTCAACCACCAAGGGGGCACAAGGTGTCCTGGCGGCTTGATATGTAGCCGGCATTCTAAGGTGGGCTGACTGATTTAGTTCCAGCCCTCTCAAACTTCTGCCATGACTCCTGTGCAGGACTCAGGCAGAAAGGATTCTGGTCATTCTATCGGCTCAAGACTGGCTTCACTGGTCTTGGTATGTCAATCTGGTATGGCTGGTTGCCGATGCTTCCTGTCGGAGGATCTGCTGTCCCAAGGACCAATCTTCCATCCTGCTTTGCAGTCGCTGGCTTTAACGGCTTTGCTGTTGAATGCCAGGTGCTGAAGGATGGAGGTTTGTTTGAATCTGTGATTCCTGCGCTGTTAAAAGCTAGGAAATCTGCCTCTAGGAAGATCTACCCTAGTCTGTGGAAGATGTACATTGCGTGGTGTGAGTCTCTTGGAGTTCATCCTCGCTCCTTCTCGGTGGATCGGATCCTAACCTTCCTTCAACTAGGGGTTGATCAGAAATTGGCCTTGTGTACCATCAAAGCAAGAAAGAAAAGGGGGAGATCTTGGGAATAAACACAAAAAAATATGATGAATCAAATATAGGCCAACATCCCAAAAATTATTTTTGGACAAAGACAGAAAATGCCTATGAACGGGACTTTAAGGGCCTTCAAAATATAGAATATATGGCAAAGTAGACCAACAATGAATACCTGGTAATTGTATATAAAAAATACAAAATATTTTTTTAAATACACATGTTAAAACAAAAAGCTGATCACAAAAAGCTGATCCCAGTATTGAGGAGATGGAGACTCAGCTCCTGGCACAGATATAAAAAGGGCTGCAAGGGCTGGGACAGTGTTAATAATGGGGGATTTTAACTACCCAGACATTGAATGGACTAATGGCACTGCTGGAACAGTTAAAGGGCAAAGATTTATAAACCTATTACAAGACAATTTTATGGTGCAGTTTATTGAAGCCCCCACTAGAAATGATGCTCTGTTGGACCTGGTAATCTCAAACCATGCAGAGCTTATTAACAATGTTTATATAAAAGAACATCTGGGTAGCAGTGACCATAACATGATTTCATTTAAGGTTAGCTGTAAGCAAAAAACGCATACAGGAAATACAAAAACACTTAACTTTAAGAGAGCAAATTTTCCAAGGATGAGGGCTGCTCTCCAGGATTTAGACTGGGAAGGAATATTGGCATCGATGAGCACAGAACAGAAATGGGAATTTTTCAAAAAGACTTTATGCAAACTCACTGCAAAGTATATTCCCATGGGTAATAGGTTTAAAAGGCTAAAAACCTATGTGGCTCACGGCAAAATTTAAAAAAGTTATCGATAAAAAGAAAAGAGCTTTTTAAAAAAATATAAAAATGAGGGAACGCTATCATTTTTTATTTCATTACAAAGAATATAACAGAATATGTAAAAAGGAAATCGGGGATCCAAAAATTCAAAATGAACGACAGATTGCAAAAGATAGGACAAACCCCAAAAAATTCTTCAAATATATTAACAGTAAAAAGTTTAGGTCTGAGCATGTAGGCCCTTTACAAAATAATCAGGAGTGGGTGACTGGGGACAAAGAGAAGGCAAACTTATTAAATACTTTCTTCAGCTCTGTATATACAAAGGAGCATGGGGTAGCTCATGACCATAATGAGGACGGTATTGACACAGCCCCAAATGATCCACAATGGCTCAAAAGTGATATGGTCCAGAAATATCTAGACAGAATAAGGGTGGATAAAGCACCTGGACCAGATGGCATCCACCCATGCATCCTTAAAGAATTGAGCGCTGTAATTTCTAAGCCTTTGTTTCTAAATTATTAGGGACTCGTTAAGGACTGGAATAGTACCACTGGAATGGCGTAGGGCCAATGTGGTGCCTCTATTTAAAAAGGGATCAAAGTCTTTGCCAAGTAACTATAGACCTGTTAGTTTAACTTCTATAGTCGGGAAGATATTGGAGAGTTTAATAAAAGTCTTCAGGCCTACAATTTTTTATTTTTGTGTGCAAAAACTGCTCTAGAGGGTTAAAAAGCTCTACACCAGTAAAAACCTGACAAATGTTATTAGCTCCAATGTATTTAAATCTTTGGGCAGAAAGGCTTAAGTAAGTAAATTATTTTGATTCTTCTTTTTCAGGTCAAATCAGGAGGTGCTATTGAATCTCTTGGCACAAAAATTACCCTTTATATCACTGACCCATCTGACCTTACCAGGGATGTCTTAAAGGTATGTTTGATCATATAGGTAAAGTAGTATAAGGGCCGTTCACGCCATGCGCTATACATTCCTGCGCGATTCTGACCGCATGCAAAAGTTACTCCATTTCCAATCTGCAGCGGGTGTCGATAGAAAGTTAAAACCCCAAACGGAGGTCGCAAACAGTGCGTCTGCCCACATTGGATCGCTTGGTACCTTTATACCATGTTATCCGGTTACAGTGCATTTTAAAAAGTAGTGCATGCACTACTTTTGGTGTTGTGCACTTTTAGCCCATCACAATCTTTTGCGATTCATGTCTGGGCATGGTGTGACCCGGCCCTAAGTGTTAAACTTTTGAGCTGCATGCTAAAAATATATATTTCTTACGTCCTCTGACAGTCGCCGCCTGTTCAGTTAGCCTTCACGAGCGGATAATGCGCCTCTCTGCAGGAGCAGGCTAGGCAGTGACAAGGTTAACAAACAAAAGCTTTTACACATAACACACCTCTAGGGGGCTGTTCTCAGCTATTACCCATCAGCCACTAGGAGCTGCTCTTCAGTTTTATGCTGCCTAGCATTAGGAGTAGGCTAGGTCTTCCCTGCTGGGACCTAGTGTCTCTCAGTTTCTTTATATTTTTTTTCTTAAAGTGTTTGTTTTTTTCTTTGAAAATAGCTTTTGAAAATTGCTTTTTTATTTCACTCACTATCGCTAGTTAGGGAATTCCTGGTGGTCTACAAGCGACAGCAGAGCTGGGCCTCGCACTGGATAATATAGATCCTTATGGAGTCCCAGCCTGCCACCGAGCGTCGCAGGTCATTGGTGCGCCCTGGCCTCGCAACGACAGTGCCCCTTGAGATGGGGACGAGCCTGCGGAGTCCCTTCTTCGCCAGGATGTCTCAACTACGGAACGCCCGTAAGTTGCTAGCATCCTTCCTGGCTGACGGCACCCCTACTCAGGGTGGGAGGTGTTCCTCATCAGAGCGGTGCCCGCGTTCACTGGACTGGTGAGTGCTACTACCCTTGGGTCCCTAAAAGGGGGCTATTATCTGTGGGGGTGTTCTGTGGGCCCACTCTTAGGGCATGGCAGTACATGGTGGCTTCTGTGGTATCCCCCCCCCATCCTGGCCGTATGGTACAGTCCCCTTCCTCCCTGCCCCTGCTGGGGGCGCTCTGGGGTGCATACTGCCATGATGGGGGTGTGGGGGTGCTCTCTGGGGTTCCCTGTGGGGGCCATCGCATGTATTTTTTGCTCTATTTGGTGCTGTTTGCGTGGCTGCCATTTTGGGTGAGGGCAGGCTGTTTGGGCCTCTTTGTGGGCAGCAGCCATTTTAGCTCATCGTTTTGGCGCCGATCTGGCGCCATCTTTGGTATGGGCAACCGCCTAGTAAGGGCGGCAGCCATTTTGCCTGTGCTTCCTCCCATAGACTTTCATCGGGCACCATTTGATGTGGCTCAGGGCGGGCAAAGACCTCTGTGCGTGAGGTCACTTCCTCTTTTTTTTTTCTCTCATTTTCACTGCAGCAGCGTGTACAGACACTGTGGGGTGATTTTAACTGTTTTTTCTCTGGCATTTTCCTGTAAAAACTGTTTCTTTTTGTGGCTATTGCTGTTTATGAAGGGTCTCCACAGGTGGTGCAGTTTATGGTTGGTGTCCGCGGGAACCGCTGTTTTAAAGGGCCAGCGTCCTTGAAATTTTTTATTTCTAATATGGAGTCCCATGATGGCAAATTCCCCACAGACCTGGTTGGTGCTTCAGGAACTCCTGAATCCTCTTCCATGGCCTCATTATCTGCTGCTCTTGCGACTGTTGCCACGGAAGTCCCCCCTAAGGGGTCCCAGTCCTCACAAAAGGGAAGGCACTATAGGGAAGGTAATATTGGGCTTATGCTATAGGCCCCCCCAACCAGAGGGAGGAGGGGGAAGCGGACCTCCTTTTACAGATAGGATTGGCAGCAAGAATGGGAAATGTCATTATAATGGGGGACTTTAATTATCCAGATATAGACTGGGCAGAAGGAACCGCGCATTCAGCCAAGGCTCGGCAGTTCCTAAATGTTTTGCAGGACAATTTTATGGGTCAGATGGTGAACGCACCGACAAGAAACAATGCGGTACTTGACCTACTAATTACCAACAATACAGACCTGATCACTGATATAGAAATATGGGGCAACTTAGGAAACGGTGACCATAGGTAAATTCGTTTCAGTATTAATCATAGAAATAGGAAACACAAGGGTAATATATAGACACTGAATTTCAAAAGAGCCAATTTCCCAAAACTGCGCTCTCTGCTAGAAAATATCAAATGGGACAGAACCCTGGGAACAAAGAACACGGAGGAAAAATGGGAGTACTTCAAGAGCATACTAAACAAAGGGATTGGTCAGTGCATTCCAAAGGAAAATACATTTAAAAGAGCTAAACTCCAACATAAAAATGCATTTTAATACTAAAGAAAAGGCCTTCAGAAAATACAAGACTGAGGGGTCATTGGCAGCATTCAAGCATTACAAAGAGTGTAATAAGAAATGTAAAGACTAAATCAAGGCAATTCTTTAAGTATATAAACAGTAAGAAAGTGAGGCCCGAACACATTGGCCCCATAAAAGACGACAAAGGAAATGGCCACAGAGGACAGAGAAAAGGCGGAAGTGTTTAATTTCTTCTCTTCAGTCTTCACAAAAGAATCGGGGGGCTACACTAACCCAGCTTGTAAGGCCAAACTAAATAATACACCTCAGGAACTACCACCATGGCTAACAGAGGATAGACTTAGAACTAAACTAGAGAAACTTAACATAAATAAATCATCGGGATCGGATGGCTTGCACCCGAGGGTCCTTAAAGAGCTCAGCCAGGTGATTGCCAGACCATTATTCTTGATCTTTAAGGATCGTCTACAGACGGGTATGGTGCCAGCTGATTGGAAAAAAGCAAACGTGGTACCAATATTTTAAAAAAGGGCAGAGATCTATCCCAGGTAACTATAGGCTGGTCAGCCTAACATCAGTAGTCTGCAAGATTTTGGAGGGGATGTTAAGGGACCACATACAAGACTTTAGTAATAAAAACGGTATTATTAGTAGTAATCAGCATGGATTCATGAAAAATCGTTCAGGGTTGCGATCCGCCGCATTATTTGGCTGAAGAGCTGGTGGGCTGGCCACGTTTTCAAGAAGACTGTGTCTGATATCCCTTATGTGGGTAGTCGTCCTTTTGGGGACACTCTGGATGAGTTGATCAAGGGGCTTACGGGGGGGCAAGAGTACTTTTTTTTTTTTTTTTGCCCCAAGCCTCTAAGGGAAAATCACCCTGCGCTAGGCGGGGCCCTTAAGGCTCATCGTGGGCCCTTTCGTGCCTTCAGGGCACAGGATGACAGGAAATCCTTCAAGACCTCAGGTGGTCACAGGATGCCATGGTCAGGTAAGCCCAAGGCCGATTTGGCGGCCCAGTCCGCTTCCTCCTGAAGGGACGCCCTCACCCGTTTCAGGGGTGGGAGAAGTCTGCCTTGTTTCCTGGAACCCTGGTTGTTCCGAATTCAGGACAGGTGGGTTCACAAACCGATTCGTTCAGGGTACAAGATCGAGTTTTGATCTCGCCCCGCAGACAGGTTCTTTCCAACAAATCTCCATCTGATTCCCGATCGTTTCAGAGATCTCAAGGGGGCGGTTCAAGATCATCTTGCCCAAGGAGTCATTGTGCCAGTCCCTTCACGGTACAGGTTTGCGGTTTTTACTCCACTCTGTTCACGGTGCCCAGAAAAGAGGACAAAGTGCGTCCGATCTGAACCTAAGTCTCTGAACCGTTTTGTGAGGGTTCCGAAGTTTCGGATGGAATCCATCCGGGTCGGGGGTGGCATTGTTGAGTCCAGGGGAATTTCTGGCCTCCATCGACTTAAAGGATGTGTATCTGCACATCCCTGTCTCCGAAAGGTCATCAGCGGCATCTCCGCTTCGCGGTGGCAGAGGAGCATTATCAGTTTGTGGCGTTGCCCTTCGGATTCGCTTCGGCTCCCAGGGTCTTCACCGTTTTGGCTCCGGTGCTGGCTTTACTGCGTTTAAAGGGGATTGCAGTCCTCGGTTATCTGGATGACCTCCTGTTATGGTTGAGCGCGTGTGCCACCTTGACAAGAGATCTGTCGATCACGGTTCAGGGGCTCAAGGAGTTCGGGTGGACCGTCCCCTTCCAGAAGTCGGCTCTGATTCCTTCAGTTCGCCTCCCGTACCTGGGGGTGGTCCTGGACTCCGCTCAGGCGAAAGTCTTTCTCCCGGAGGACAAACCCTGAACCCTGCAGGGGAGATCAGGTCCCTCTGGGACAACGATCTCTCCTCTACGAGCCTGCATGCAGTCCCTGGGCCTTGATGGTTTCAGCTTTCGAATCAATCGCATTTGTTTAATTTCACACGAGAACTCTGCAGGCAGAGATTCTTGCCAGGTGGGACAGAACGCCTCAGTCGTTGGACAGGAGGATTTCTCGGAGCCACTTCACAATATATGATCTTTTGTGGTGGCTCCTGTCACAGACTCTGGCACAAGGTAAGTCCTTCTGGCCTCTGCTGTGGACGGTGATCACCACGGATGCCAGCCTGTCGGGCTGGGGTGGTGTTCTGGGCGTGCCTTTTGCCCAGGCGACTTGGTCGGCGGAGGAGGCCTCCTCACCGATAAACGTTTTGGAGCTCCGAGCAATGAAGCTCTGCTTGTTCCATTGGTCAACTTGGCTTCAGGGTTGCCCTGTTCGGGTGCAGACGGACAACGCCACGGCAGTGGCTTACTTCACTCGCCAAGGGGGCACCAAGAGTGCCCGGGCGGCCAAGGAAGTGGCAGAGAGAGAGAGAACTGGCAGGCGGACTATCTGTCGCCAGACCCTGGACCAGGGAGAATGGTACCTGCATCCGGTGTTTTACCTCCTGTGTGCCCGGTGGGGGACTCCGGACGTGGATCTGTTCGCGTCCTAACTCAACAAAGAGGTGGGAAGGTTCGTGGCCTGAACCCGTGATCCTCTGGCGGATGCCATGGTTGCGTTGGTGGTGCCTTGGCACCAGTATCGGCTGATTTATGCCTTCCCTTCGATTCAACTCTTATCCAGGTTCCTCCGCAGGTTGGCGTCGAACGGCTGCAGGTCATTCTGGTGGCCCCATACTGGCTGTGTCTGTCTTGGTACGCTGACATCTGAATGGACACAAGGAGCTGCAGCTCAGCTTCTGTGCCCCCATAGCAAGCTGCTTGCTGTGGAGCCACATGACAGGAGGGAGGGGCTAGGAGGAGGGACCCAAGAAGAGGAGGTTCCAGGCTGCTCTGTGCAAAACCAACTGCACAGGGCAGGCAAGTATGACCTGTTTGTTATTTAAAAAACAGACTTTACAATCACTTTTCGTCTTTAACTAGTGTCCTTACGTGATGGATCTGCCTCCCTGTGTCTCTGATCTTTGTGGACTTTGATTCCAATATATCCTGATCTGTTCCCAATACCGCTGATGGAGCAGGGGGTGGGCTTTATCGGGATTAGTCCTATAGTCAACAGCCCAAAAGAGACTTTACCTGAAACATGTTAGCAGCGATCTCCTTGGTAACAATGTATCTGGTGAACTTGCTGGCAGGGTGCGTTACATTTCGAGGGCAGCAATCACCCTGCAAGGGAGCAGACTCCCTGAAGGCCCTGCGGAGTGCATCCACTGTGATGGGTGAAGATTGGAACTGCTGAACTGACAAGTGCCTCTGGTTTGTGGATGGTGTTCCCTGTTCTTTGGGACACATCTCTGTGCAGCTTCCACTCGCGGTGTCTTGTGGTGGTGGAGTGCAAAAGGGACAGCAGAACATGCACATTGAAATCATCTCATTAGTCTGTGTTTTTCTTACAGTCCATATTCACGGTACATGTCCATTGCAGCTTCTGAGCCTACACAGCGTGGGATACAGGTCACACTACTCTGAAAGCAGCTGCTCAGCGCTTTTTCTGCCTCCAGTCCTGACAATTGGCTCAAACAAACATTAAATAACTAGCAGACAATCTGGAGAGGGTCGGCTGGGTACTGAACCTTTTTAGAAGTTGGCTGTGGTTCCAGCACTAGGTATGGAGTATTTAGGCCTAGTTCTCAACACAACACAAGCAAAGGTACTACTATTGAAGGAGAAATTTGTTTGTTTAATCTCAGGTGGAGTCATTCAGGTTGTAGGAAAGTTCCTAATTTTGGCTTGCATTAAGGTGCTAGGGAAAAATGTTAGCTACATAGTTACATAGTGAGGTTGAAAAGACATCAGTCCATCCAGTTCAACCTATGATGTGTGTGTGTGTTTGCTTTTAACCGTACATTGTATACCCCTGTATGTTGTGGTCTTTAAGGTGTCCATCCAATAGTTTTTTGAAACTATCAATGCTCCCCGCTGATACGACTGCTTGTGGAAGAGAATTCCACATCCTTACCGCTCTTACAGTGAAGAACCCCTTACGCACTTTAAGGTTAAACCGCCTTTCCTCAAGTTTTAGTGAGTGGCCACGTGTCTTATTGTATCTCCTTTCTCTGAAGTTTGTTCCTTATGCTAGGGTCGCCAGTACAGTATTTGTACATTGATATCATATCCCCCCTCAATCGTCTCTTCTCCAGAGAGAATAGGTTCAGTGCTTGTAGTCTTTCCTCATAACTGATGTCCTCCATTCCTCTAATTGTTTTTGTTGCCCTTCTCTGGACTTTCTCCAGTTCCAGCTCATCCTTCCTGAGGATAGCTGCCTTTTTGATGTGCTCCCCTATGCCCAGTTTCACTCCAGAGCCCTGCATCTCAATATCCTGTTTGGTATAGGACAAATATCAGGAACCCTTTGGATTTGCCAATACATCGGACTCCAAAGACCAGGTCCGGTGGAATTATGGATATGCCTGTAAATTCTGAAAGGGGAAATCCTTTGTACTCATGAACTGGAAGCTCTTGACAGTGGATGCTAGTCTGTCAGGCTGGGGAGAAGTGTTCTGGTTCAGGGTATCTGGTTGTCAGAAGTTGCCAATCAACATCCTGGAACTTCAGGCGATTCTGTTCACTCTCATATTCTGCAGGGTCTCCAAACAGGGTGCCGTGGGACAATGCCATGGCTATGGCATACATTATCCATCAGACAAGAAGTTGCACTGCTATTGGAGCAGGACCTGATTTACTATTACCTCGGCTCCAGGGTTTTGAAGTTGGCTGCACTTTTCTGCAAGGAACCTTTCCTGGTTCTTCACCAGGATAAGGGTGATGTTAAGGTCTTGGACCTCCTTTTCCACCCTTAGGTGGCTGCTTCTTTCCACCTGAATCGGGATATTATGTTACCATCTTTTTGTCCTAATCCTGAGCATTGTAGGGAAAGGGGCTTCCCTCTTTAGATTTCTGAGTTTATCTAAAGTCTTTGGCTTTGTTTCAACTGTCTGATTCTTTGTTCTGTCTGAAGGCCCCCCCTAAGAGTCGGGCTGCATTTTGATCCATGATTTTGAGGTGAGATTCCTCAGCTCATTTCTCAGGCGTATGATATAAAGCACAATGTTCTTCCTTTCCCAGTTAAGGCCCATGCCAGGAATGTTGGTGCTACCTGGTCTTCATAAAACATGTTTACAAAGTTATACCAGGTAGATGTTTACGTCCCCTGCAAATTCTAGTTTTGGTAAGAAGGTCTTGAAGGCAGCGTTGTAGTGAGGTTCCTCATCTTCTGTTTTTTAGGTTTTGGGAATATTGCCCTCCCCTTATGTTCAGTGCTTTGGGACATTCCAAGTGATCATGAATATTAACTCCTTTGTGTCCTGTGTCACCCTCTTCTTTCTGCAGTGGTTTCCGGATGTTCTTAATGGTCAGCTAGGTAGCTGGATCAAAATTTGATCTTGGTCTGGGTTAGTGTTAGGGTCAAGTGTAGCAATTTATTTTTTTAAACAAAAGCATTTTTTAAATTTTTGCGTTCTTTTCAGTAAGGTCCATTCACAAAGTGGTATCTTACCACATCCGAGTATGCGGTAACATACTGCATATCGTTTTTCAAAAAGTTTTTTAGCATTCACCAAAAATAGCTACAAAATTACCACAAGTTATTTTATTTTATAAAAGTCTTGCGGTATTTTAGTAGTGAAAGCCTGTGGTAATTTACTGTTGTGCTATATACAGTGCCTTGCAAAAGTATTCACCCCTCTTGACCTCAAGTTCAATGTTTTGTTAATCTGAATTTTATTTGATGGATCAGAACACAATAGTCTAAGTTGGTAAAGTGGAATGAAAAAAATATATACATAAAACAATTTTTTTTAGAAATGGAAAACAGAAAATTGGCATGTGCAAATGTATTAATCCCCTTTTGTTATGAAGCCCATAAAAAGCTCCGGTCCAGCCAATTACCTTCAGAAGTCACATAATTAGTGAAATGATGTCCACTGTGCAATCAAAGTGTCACATGATCTGTCATTACATATACACACCTTTTTTGAAAGGCCCCAGAAACTGCAACACTTAAGAAAGAGGCACCACTAACCAAACACTGCCATGAAGACAAGGAACTCTCCAAACAAGTAACGGACAATGTTAAGTACAAGTCAGGGTTAGGTTATAAAAAAAAAAAAAAAAAAAAATATATATCAAAATATTTGATCCCCAGGAGCACCATCAAATCTATCATAACCAAATGGAAAGAACATGGCACAACAGCAAACCTGCCAATAGACGGCCGCCCACCTAAACTCACGGTCCGGGCAAGGAGGACATTAATCAGGGAGGCAGCACAGAGACCTAAGGTAACCCTGGAGGATCTGCAGAGTTACACAGCAGAGACTGGAGTATCTGTACATAGGACGACAATAAGCCGTAGCTCCATAGAGTTGGGCTTTATGGCAGAGTGGCCAGAAGAAAGCCATTACTTTCAGCAAAAAAACAAAATGGCACGTTTTTGAGTTTCGAAAAGGTATGTGAGGGACTCCCAAAATGTATGGAGGAAGGTGCTCTGGTCTAATTAGACTAAAATTGAACTTTTTCGGCCATCAAAGAAAATGCTATGTCTGTCGCAAACCCATCACATCACCCAAAGAACACCATCACCACAGTGAAACATGGTGGTGGCGGCAGCATGCTGTGGGGATGTTTTTCAGCAGCCGGGACTGGGAAACTGGTCAGAGTTGTGGGAAAGATGCATGGTGCTAAATATAGGGATATTCTTGAGCAAAACCTGTACCACTCTGTGCGTGATTTGAGGCTAGGACGGAGGTTCACCTTCCAGCAGGACAATGACACCAAACACACTGCTAAAGCAACACTTGAGTAGTTTTAGGGGAAACATGTAAATGTGTTGGAATGGCCTAGTCATAGCCCAGACCTCAATCAAATAGAAAATCTGTGGTCAGACCTTAATCCCAGTGGTAAGATGTGGCAAGCTCATAAAGACTTATCCAAAGCGACTTGGAGTGTGATTGCCGCAAAAGGTGGCTCTATAAAGTATTGACTTTGGGGGGATGAATAGTTATGCACATTGACTTTTTCTGTTATTTTGTCCTATTTGTTGTTTGCGTCACAATAAATAACAAGAAAAAAAAAAACATCAAAGTTGTGGGCATGTTCTGTAAATTAAATGATGCAAATCCTCAAAGCCATGTGTATTCCAGGTTGTGAGGCAACAAAACACAAAAAATGCTAAGGGAGTGAATACTTTTGCAAGGCGCTGTAAATCCTGTATAATATTTACTGCTGATAGCAGCTGGCATCCTTGCCACAGGCTGTCACTAGCTGGTTAAGGAGCGGTCCTTAACAACCGATGAGTCATCAGCTGTCAGTCGGCTTCCCCGCTGAAAGGAAAAAACCTATTCCATCATGAAATTTGGGGGTGGGGGGGGGAACTGCGTGGGTCCCCCCCCCCCCCCCCCAAATCCATACGAGACCCTTTTAGAAGCATGCAGCTTGGCTGGTCAGGTAAGGTAGGGGATGAGCGAGCGTCTTCCAACCCTTCCTGAACCATACCAGGCAACATGCCCTTAACATGAGGGGGGATGCCCCCCAAAGCACCTTGTCCCTATGTTGATGGGGATAAAGACCTCTTCCCCACAATCCTGGCTGGTGGCTTTAGGGGTTTTTCGAGCAGGCATTTTATCAGAATCTGGAAGCCCCCTTTAACCAGGGGGCCACTAGAGCCTGCCACCCCCATGTGAATGAGTATGGGGTACATTTACCACATGCATTTTATTTTATGGGAACATATTTATCAAATGTTTTTGCTTTATGTAGTAAATACCGCATAAAGCTGTAGTGAATTAACGATTTCAGTATTGCATGCGGTATTTGGGGAAAACGCCTAAATACTGTATGAGATCTAGTTCTGTGATTGGAGCGCAGTGTGTTTTTAGGTAGAAAAATAAAAACCGCTCACTATTGTTTCTGGGCCCTATTATGGGTACAAACCACAACTAACATAAGGGGTATGCGATCGCCAGGAGCAGGAGAGCTTATTTCGGGTTTATGGTAGTAAGTTACTGTAATAGAAAGCGAAACATACAGCTAAATAGTAATATTTTGGGCCAGTTTTCCTTTTGATAAAGGGAAAAAAAACACAGGCGACTTGCCTAATCATTTGGCACCAAAAAAGAGCCTGATTGTCCTGGGGGGAAAAAAAAGGTAACATCAATCTGGATACACAAAGTAGTTGTGGTGATATGCACAGATTTACAAACTCATGTCAAAGTTGCAAAATTGTGTTGAGGCATTAACGTTTGTTTTACCCTCAATCACAAAGGGCCAATAGTAGTTGCAGTTATGCATTTTTACAATTTGTGATTAAAGAACTTGAAAATAATGTACTATATTTATCTCCACAGTCTGAGACCTGCAGTATTACTATCCCAGAGCTAGAGTTTGAAATAGGAATGGGAGCTTTGGGAGGAAAGTTCACTACTCTGGAGGGACTCTTGAAAGACATCCGAGACTTGGTACAAATTCATCATTCTTTATTACTTGCACTCAGATCTATGATCTGTGAAATCGATGTTTCATATGTTATAAATGTGTTTGTCTGCAGGTGGTTGCCAAAAACCCTTTCACCTTCGGTGACAGCTGTACATCAGATAGGACAGAGAAGTTGCAGGAATTTGGAAAGAAAATTGATCAGGTACCTGTAAAATCTAAACCGATGTAAAGATGAATAACAATAATTAGCTGCATCTTGTGTAGGCAGTATATAGGACAAATAGCAGCAGTCTACTCCTATCCGTTTTTGGCAGGTGAATTTATTCCTTCAAGTTGTCTCTCTGAATGTATCTAAGATGTCAGCACCTACAGCAAAAGAATGTGTCGCACACACTGAATGTTTGACGTGCATTGTATTGGGAGTAGTTTTGGGGGCAACCCAATTCATTCTTTAGTATTGAAGTTTTGTTTTCCAAATTATATTCCCTTATGAACGCATTGGTTTTCACTCTTGCCAGTATTGAACATTGTAGTTCAATTTCAAAATTGTGCAGATAAACCCAAATTAGTAAGCCGCTCTCAAAAACAGTATGGCTAAGATTCTAAATCGCATATACAAACAGAAAATTGCTGTGCTAAAATGACGAAGAAATCAAGTCCCATAAATATTAGTCCAATTTAGAAGTGATATTGTCCAATCGTGAAACTAGTAGATCACTCCAAGGAAAATGGGAGGGATTAAGTGTTCCACACATATGAAAAAGCACCTTGATAGTGAATATTGTATAAAAGGTGAACACCCAGGTGCGCCTCCACCATATAATATAAGGTTATCCTTAACCTCCCCGGCGGTATTCCGGAGTGTGAGGGGTGGAATTTCAGTGCCATTAGCGGTAACCCCGAGCTACACTGGGGAACCGCCAGGGAGCATCGCTGGATCCAGGAAGAGAGGTTTCTTACCTTGTCCCCGGGATCCTGCGATGTATTCCTGCAGCATACGGCGGACTTCGCAGGGGGAGAGGGGACCGGCGGCAAATTTGAAAAGTAAAACACACTGATACATTGTAATCCTATTGGATCCTATTGGATTACATTACTAAATTAAAATTTACATTAGTTTGCCCCCCAATGCCCTTGCCTGCAGTTTGAATGTGTGTGTGTGTGTGTGTGTGTGTAATATATATATATATATATATATATATATATATATATATATATATATATATATATATATATATATATATATATATATATATATATATATACTTTAACTTTTTATAGTTATATTATAATTTATGATTTTGTGCTTCAAACTTTATCATACCCGAGATGTTATAAAGAAGAACGCACAGTAAAAAAAAAAATCATATGTAAATAGTTGGTTTGGGCTGCTCGTCCTTCCTTAAGAATTACATGCAAAATAATGGTACCACTTTCAGCACCTAAAATCGGAAACAATCATACCGCCAGGGAGGTTAAGACAGGAGTCATCAGCGAAACAGGAGACCTCTATGGCTTTTCTTTGGTGTCCAATAGGAACATAGGGAATAATTGATGGTTCACTGGCAAATCATGCAGTATTGAATGGTCTGGTGATAGCTTTGGAGATCCTGCCACCACTCTTTGCATGTGAGATTAAGCTGAATTCCAGTTAGTGTTCATAATTGTACAGGACAAAGGCAAAGTATTCATAGGCTCTGGGTTATAGGCTTGTTCCTTTCAGTAATTGGACACTGGCAAGCTTTTAAGGGCACACAATTACAGCCTCCCTTATAACCTTACCCCACTATGTAAATCCTCAGTTTTCTTATGTCTTAAGGTGATGGATCTCTTCTCATTCGCGGAAATTACTTGTAGCTTTACTAGTAATTTTTTTTTTCAAATTCTTCAATCAACCACTCACACCATAGATAGAAGCAGTGCATCTGGATCAGTCCAGCCTTGGTAAAAACGTTTGAGCTGTACTCGGTCCTCACACTGTGGGGATAGCCCTAAATGTTGCATCAGACACTGGATCCTGCACAAGCGCTCACCTGGGCTGCAGAGTGCTATACAAGTCCAGGGCCATGGGCCAACCCTATGGAGCCCAGTCCCTGAAGACCCCTTTTGGGGGGAATACCCATCCACAGTTCAGTGGCATGCATGCTCAAAGCCAAAGTCACTGTTGCTCTAAAAGACTAGGGCTGTTTTTTAAATTGTATTCCCTTTTGGTGTATGTTCCTTAGATTTTGCACTAAACCTAAATCCACTTGACCATTCAGAGGGTTGGTCTTAGGTGGATAACCAAGTGTGACATCACACCACAGGTTGCACACTTTATCACTACTGCCACCTAAAGCCCTTATAAGGTAGTCCTGTACTTCTCCCACCCTTTTGCCATGATACAGGATGGTCTACACCCAGCTTCTGTGTTTTTCTTCTGGACATTCGCTCTGGTGAAGGCCCAACTAACCCTCAGCATCTGACTGATGTTGTACTCCTTGCACTGGAGCTGGAACCCACTCTAACACAGGCCTCTGCTTCTGATTCTAGTTCTATTGCCTGATTCAGATCTGGATATTATAATTAAAAAGGGGGAACTTCACGTACCATGCTTGCTAATGTGGAAAAGCTCACTGTTTCCATCCACAAAAGCCTGGGCATTTGGGTACATAGAGACCTGCAAAATCTTTAAAGACTTTCCCTGTTCATGAACAGATTGAATCGCTACAGAAAGGATTTTTACTCTGCCCAAAATGTTTACCAAACTCCTGTCTAGTGGAAAGGGTTTTGAAAAATATGGTTTGTTAATGGGGTTGATCCTGTCATCTCAGTCTACACATCTCACTGTACCTATTATTAAAGCTATTTCTCCTTTCAAAGATTCTGTAGATAGAAAGTTTGAGATGATGCTCTTTAGTCTTGCAGGCCCAGCCCTGCAACCAGCTCTCTGCAATTTCAGTATTTCCAACTGCAAATTGAACCAGGACAAGGAACCCCAAACATGACCCTATTTTCCAGGATTGTGTTTAACGGCGAATTTACAGCAATTGCCTCTGGTCTTCTTTTTTTTTTCCGGATGCCCTACATGTCCATAAGACAAATTTTCAAAACCGCTCTAATTTCCATTCACATGCGCAGAATCTTGTGACTAGAAGCCCAGACAGCTGAAGCCACCTGTAAAGACTCCTCACATGTATGTCTTATCAAGGAGAACCTCTATTTTGGACTGGCACTTGACTGATTTGAAAAAAAAAAAAAAGTTTTCACAGGAGAAAAGGTTTCAACTTCCAAACCGAAGTTCAGCCCTTAATTTTGGTGCAAGACTTGGACCACAAAGTCCACTTCCCAATAAAGGGACCACACTTGGATTGGAGACATCTGTTAGTTTGCCTCTCTAGGTTAGACAACCAGACCTGTGGGTTTAATTGGTGGGTTCAAAGCTTCGCCCCTCTTTTTTCTTCTCCCAATCTTCCCAAGGACAGACCGATTTGCACAATGGCCTGAAACCTCTTTTGCCCCAGGGAGTAGTTCTGTCAGTACCTCCACAAGACAGCCAGGGGGTTTTTGCTCTAACCAGTTTCAAAGCCTATCTGGGGCATTTGTCCTATTCCAAGACTTAAATCCCTGAACAAATGCCTTCTCATTCTATTTGGAATCTGCTTGGTCAGTTATTGCCTCTCTGACAAGGGAAACACCTAGAATCCTTAGACATCCAAGAAGCTTATCTGTATATCCCCAGTTATCTTCTTCAGTGACACACAGACACCCAGTTTGTCACACTGACTTTTCGCCTACCACTGTGCCGAGAGCATTAACAAAGGTCTTTGATTATCTTCTTGCCTGTAGAACGCAGGGCAGCTAAGTCGCAGGTTATCGGGATGACCTTCTCCTGAAGGACTCCCCTCCCTCCCAGCTATCTGAAAACTTCTACAGGACAATCCAGATGCTACAGTTACATAGTAGGTGAGGTTGAATAAAGACAATAGTCCATCCAGTTCAACCTGTGTAGGTGTGTGTGGCCATAATCATCTCACATACCTGTTACATATTTCACCTGGCTGGTCAGTTTTCAAAAACCTGCTCTCTAGCCTTTTTGCATGTGGAATTAATGGGTCCTGGGCACATCCCCAACAATCACCTATGTGAGTCTACCCTCGAAATGAAGTAGATCAGTCAAATACTAAGCTTCCACCCTCATTCTAAGCCATATACGAACTACCCTGTAAAAGAGAGATGTCTATACTTATTCTGAGGGTGCTCCGATCCAGTCACATAAATGGCTCCCAACATTGGCTTCAGTGTAGAGAAGGGACATTTACAACCGATGCCTCCATAGTAAGTCTGTGTAACATCACCTCATAAGCATTGCAGCAGTTGTTGGCGAGTTCTCCTTCACTGAAGCTGGCCTCTGGGGAGATCATGTGACTGGACCAGAGTTCCTTCAGAAGAGGTAAGTATAGACCTCTTTTCTTTACAGGGTAGTTGGCATGGGGCTTAGAATGGGGGCGTGAGTCGGTTTAAGCTTGGATAGCATTTGACTGGACTTCTACTTCTTTTTGATCAAATAGACATCCTACAGAGCTACTCCATGAAGTTCTGGGCCTCTAGGTAGTCCCAAGGCTGCACCATTTGCCCACTTCTTTTCCAGACCTCTCTCAAAACCTTTTGTTAAATTGTAACAAGCCTACTCCCTTATCTTTACTTGCCTGTGCTCCTATCCAGCCAAGCAATTACTTCCCTGACTTGGTAGATCTCCAGCCCAGCCTTGACAATGGGAAAATCTCCATCCATCCATCCTGACTTGGCAGGAGCGTTCCAGTTCTTCACAGTATAGGAAATATGGTCACCTGTTCAAATGAACAGGTGACCATATTTCTTCCCATCAGGATCTTGGAGCTCATAGCAAAGGCTCTGCAACACTGAACACCCAATCGAGTACAGTTAGACAATGCCACTGCTATGTCCTACATTAAACACTATATGCCCTATTAGCACAGTTCTGTTTTCCTAGTTATATTAATTATCTCCACAAATCTCAAAAAATATAGAAAAGTATACATTTTCTTTATACATGAAAACACGCTCAAAATGACCAAGAATGCAAGTGGGGTATGTGCAAAGCCACCCCATAGATAAAACCGGAAACACAATGTATACATAAGACGATGCGATATTAGTGGGGGTAACACATTAGGTTGGCCTACATGTTTCGCGGTACATAGCCGCTTCAGGGCTTCTTCCCTTTTAATGTCTGACCCACCATATCTAGTCTGAAAAAATATATAAATGTGAATGTGCATCAGGTGTGTTTGGGCTAAGGGGAGATCTTTTTAATGACAAAATTTGCTGCCAGCCCCAGCTGGAGATGGAATGATCAGGGGATCCAAAATAGTGCACATATTTTATGTATCAAGTAAACTTTGTTGGAAGATGTGACCAGAGGGTGATCAGCCCCCAAAATAAAAATTAGTCACAGCCCTATGAGGACCTCCAAGGTCAGAAGCGATTACCCTGCTTCAAGAAAGTCACACTCCATTAGATAATGCCACAGGTTACAGCTGACTAGATCCTATGGGCATACAGCAGCACAGTCCACCAAACCCTCGGGAGACCAGAGACCTATTGTGCTGCTGTATGCCCCATCCATTAGGCATATGAAAAGACATGTCCTCTAATAAGATAAACCATGGGAAGGCTAAGGCAGCTCCTGGGTGTAGACATGCTGATGGTAGCACAGCCAATGCTGCACGCCATAATTAGCAATCTGCCTTTTTAAAGTGATCCTGGATCAAAGTCTGTTCCCCCCCCCCCCCCCCTGTTAAGAATAAACATGTTCTACTTACCTGCTCCTGTGGAGTGGTTTTGTACAGAGCAGCCTAGATCTTTCTCTTATCGGATCCCTCTTCGTCTCTCCTGGCTCCTCCCTCCTGTTGAGTGCCCCCATAGCAAGCATCTTGCTATGAAGGCATCCATGCCGAGCTGCAGCTTCTGGCGTCTATTTAGACATGGAGCTGCAGCCCAGCCCCCACCCCCTTTCTCTCCTCATTGGCTGGCTGGCTGACTTTGACAGCAGCAGGAGCCTATGGTGCCGCGCTGCTGTCTCAGCAAATGAGGAGAGTCCCTGACAGCCAAGTCTCTTTTGCAACATCTCCTGGCTCTAGCTAGATCTCAGGTAAGTATTGGGGTGCTGAGGGGGCTGCTGTGCACAGGTTTTTTATCTTAATATATATAGAAGGCATTAGGATAAAAAGACCTTCTGCCTTTACAGCCACTTTAATCTGATTGCCACGGTCCCCACAGATGCTGCTGGAATGTACGCTCCAGCCAATGGACCACAGGGCCATAAGTGCATCACAATTAGGGTGGGACTCGCCATATGCCAAAAGGAGACTTATGGAATGCACACCTGGCCCAAGGCCAGAAACTTGTAGCAATTAAAAAGAACCTCAAGGCTGGATTAACCCTTGGTGTAGCCAGCACAAAACACCCCATATTCTATGAGAGAGTGCCACTCAAAACTCCACTGCCATTTGCTCCCACTGTTGCCAATTACAGCCAGTGAGCCAATCGGGAGGTGGACGGGGCAGAGCCAAGCTGTGGCTCAGTGTGTGGACACAGAGCCGCGGGTCGGGAGCGCGCCTGCTTGGGTGCCACCAAAGCAAGCTGCTTGCTGTGGGGGCACCCAGCAGGAGGAAGGAGCCCTAGGAGTGCCGGCATGGGACCCGAGAAAAGGACAATCGGGGCTGCTCTGTGCAAAACCACTGCACAGAGCAAGCAAGTATACCGTGTGTGTGTGTGTCCTTCTTTTTTTTTTTTTTTTTTTTTTTTTTTTATGATTATAAAAAAAACAAGACTTTATCACTTTAACGTGCTAAAAAGGAAAAAATAGTATGAAAATTAATGAATAATACTGGATACTAGGTAAAGCTCCCTATATAACGCAAACAAAAACAATAAGATGTATCATTACAACAACTCAAAAAATTCCAAAGCTGAAAAATGCAAGGGTCCAACAAGCCCATGAGGAGACTACCCAAAACTGCACTGCAAATGATGCCATATGTATAAAAATCTTTAATACGTAAAAAAAATATATACATGTATACACTTATATATTTGACAGGTACTTGTATAGCACCGGCAGTTTGCTCAGCACTTTACATATATATTGTACAATCACATCTGTCCCTGCCCTCATGGAGCTTACAATCTAATAAATGTATATGTTGTGAGAACTAGCATCAAAGGTAGAACATTTAAGGGCACCGCCACTCACTTGAGGTGTTTGTTTTGTTTTTAGGGCTTTCCTTGCCTATTTTTATTAAAATCAAGTTCAGCAATCACAAACATAGGTTTCCCTCGCAGGAGTTTTCAGCATTTCTTCTCCTTCAATAAACAGTGTTCAGCCCCTCTGGCTTGTACTTGCAGCACTGCCGCTCTGGCCCTACACCCGAGGCCTGCGTCTGTCTCCTACAGACTGTTCACTGACCAACTTGGTGCACACAACTAGCAGCCTCTTGCTGCACTGACTCCCACGTTGAGCCCTCCTGACTCCTGGGCCAGACCTCCTGTCTGCTGGGGTGGAGCCCAGAACCATGGTCAGGTTATTACTAAAAGCCCAGCACACACCTGACCAATTGGTATGCTGGCTGTTCTGAATAGCTGGAACCAGGATTGGAGATTTCATCCTACCCAGATCACTTAGAAATCTCCAGGCTTCAGGTCCCAAACTGGACTTTTTAAAACAATGAGGGTGCCAGTTTCCTCTTCTGGTCACAAGTTGGAGCCCCTCAACCCATCTGGTTAAGAATTCTGGGTCACAACCTCTTCCTAGACCCTGACAGGGCAACGCTCTGCCACAATGTGCATGTAAATGCATGCTAGCATAATTTACCCATGTTAAAGCTAAAAATGCACAATACATAAGCAGGGAACCATATAGAGGGGATCATCTTGAATGAATAAATAAACCCGTTATTGATAAAAGTACTATAACAAAATAAATGGCGCCTGTGCTGGGCAACCCCATGTTTACTATGCAGCAGAGCAACCACTTTGGATAGGATCTGGAAGACAGCAAGTATTACTGTGGTAGTGGCGGCTGCCACAGTGATTCTCTGCTTCCACAGGGATTGGCCAGGTATTGGAATATGCATACTACTTGCATTAGTCCATGCTGGAACAATTTGGTATGCAAACAAAGTAAATTTTTGGAATTCAGCTTTGTGCTGCTGGTGTGTTGCAAACAATTCTGACATACCTCTTCTCTGAAACGTATGGAAACTCTACGTTCTAACCTGATGCATTGGCACACCTTCTTTTTGTTATCTCCAAAGACAGTGTGCAGGTCAACTTAATCCTGGCATGCAGTGGTGATCGGGTCTCCAAGCATGAAATGCATATATAACTTGCTGTCATTTGTTCAAACTGAAGTTTTGTCTATGTTCTGCTTGCAGATCCTAGAAGGCCAGATGAAAGTTCATATAATACTGGATGATATAGCTGGAAACAGCTACCTTCAGGTAAACTTCCAAACACTATCAAATGGCTAAAACCAGGCTATGTTATGCTTTTTTACATTCATGATCTAAAACAGTTTGCACATCAGGAGTTCAGATTTTACCTCTGCATTCTTACTCCAAGCCATTCACCATTTTACCTGTTGAAAGGTTTTTGTGATTTAAATGAAAAAAGTTTAGTAGAAGGCAGATCTAACTAAAAGCCAACAGATCCTGCGACTTCTGAAGCTCGTATTGTAGTCATGGACCTACCAAATTCCAGTAGTAATTAAAAAAAAAAAAAAAAACTTTTAAATTATTGATTCAATTTGAAATAAAATAATTACTTCTCAAGCAATTACATTCATCATTTTGTTGCTTGAAAAACTTTGCTCTTGGAGTATGTGTCAATAAACTGCAGCATTGTTACATGCAATGCGATCATGGACTGGTAATACTGCAATGCCCCTTCATCTAAGACATGTGGTTGTGAAGGATTAGTCTTTTAGAAGTTGCTGGTTATGTGAATTATGAGTAACCATATACAAAAGTGCGTTTTTACTTCCTCTTGGACTTTGAATGGAGATAAAACTCTCTCAGCCTTTCCACCTGAGTACACGGTTTGGTTCACAATTGCTGGGGCCGGACACTATGTCATAGCGTCGCACCCGGGCCTCCGAAGGTCAGACTGCTGAGTACCATCTGTTCCCGGTACTCTCTATGGTGAACTTCTGCCCCCGGAGATTTCCTTCTCCAGTTTGCCTATCACACGGGGGTAGAAGCATCGGCGGGAGGAGGGGGGGTCGATCAAGCGGCTGAACCATGATTGTTCTTAAGGTGCAGGGAATCGCCAGCTGAAAAAGATATCTGAATGATGCCTGCTTTTTCTCTGCCTGCTTTTTCTCTTTCCTGCCTAGAGGAGAGATGTGGGGTCTTCTAGACACCACATCTCTGCATTAAGAGGACCTGTCATGCCCTATTCCTATTACAAGAGATGTTAACATTCCTTATAATAAAAATAAGAGTGATCAAAAAAAATAATTTTAAAGGGAAAGTTTAAAAATAAAAAAATCAAATAAATAATAAAAATTACATTTTAACGCGCACACAAAAGCTAATGCATACGTACATTGCGCCCACATATGTAAACGGCGTTCAAACCACACGTGAGGTATTGCTGTGAACGTTGGAGGGAGAGCAACAATTCTAGCCCAAGACCTCCTCTAACTCTAAACTGGTAACCTGTAAAAAAAAAAAAAAAAAAAATTGAAGCGTCTCCTATGGAGATTTTTAAAGGAGTTGTAATGTCAGAAGGTTTTTTTATTTTAATGCATTCTATGCATTAAGATAAAAAACCTAATGGGTGTAGCAGCTTCCTCAGCACCCCCTAATACTTACCTGAGCCCCGTCTCTGTCCAGCGATGTCCACTAGTCCCTTGGCTGTCCAGGACTCCTGATTGGCTGAGACACGACCATGGCGCCATTTGCTTCCACGGCTATCAATCAAAGTCAGCCAATCGGGAGAGAAAGGGGGCAGGGCCAAATGGCAACTCCATGTCTGAATAGACACACTGCTAGTTATGGTGGACACTATCGGATTGCTAAGAAAAGGACCTGGTAAAATGTATTTTTCTCTTACGTCCTCCGACAGTCGCCGCCTCCTCTAAGTCCTCACTGTTGGGTATTGTCTTCCTATCCATAGGAATAGCTAGGCATATAGACTTAGTCCAAAGACAAAAGGCATTAGCGTATACACACCCACGGGGGCTGTCCCATCCGGTCAATACCCCCCCGCATCACCACTCCCAACTCGGTTTTAATTTGCCTAGCGTCAGGAATAGTCAGGCTTACCTTGTGCTGGGGCTTCAGTCTCAGCCTTCCTAAATCTTTTCTTTGATTTTCTTTGAAAATGTCAGTTTTTTCTCTCACTTTACTAGCTGTTTATTTTGTCAGCTCTAGTGTTAGTTTGTTCTTCGGATGAAGATGGATCATGCGGTGCTGGGATTCGGACTGGCCGCTCTGGTTCTCCAGGGCACAGAGGGTCAGATGGACCCCCAGCCCGCCATCGAGCGTTCAGCTATGGTTCGCCCTGGCATTAAGAACGACCCATCCCTGTTCGCTGCAGGGATGCAGCCGTGAGGTGGCAACCTCACAGGACTCATCTGCGATGCTGCAGCGTCATGTCCCTGGCTCACGGCACTCCCTGTCAGATGAGGACAGAGGTTTTCCGTGCATAGAGGCTTCCCCACGCCATCTGGTACAGGTAAGTACTTTTCTGTGTGGGGCCTCTGTCGGGGGTGGCAGTCTGTGTTACTGTGTGTCCCCATGTCTGTGCCTGTGTGACTCCCTGTACGATCCCTGCGGGGTTCGCTTGTGCAGATCTGTATGTTTGCCGGGGATCCCTGTCCCTGTGTCACCTTAGGTGCATGTTTGGGGGTGCAGACTTATGTGTTTGTGCGGCGACCGCTGCGGGGGAAAATTCGCGCGGTCCGCCATGTTTACTGTGGGCACTCGTGTATAGCTCCTCTGGGGCGATTATACATGTAAATTTGGCGCCTTCCGCCGCCATTTTGTGGGCGGTGGAACGATCGGTTCGGCCGCATGTCGGCGGCCATCTTGGCGTAGCCTCCAATGCATCCCTATGGGGCAGCCATTTTCCCTGAGGTCTGGCTTATAGTACGGCCCCCTCCAGCAGCATTTCCTTTTCCTTCAGGCAGCAAGGACACAGGTAGCAACGCTCTGCGGGCTCTGCAGTTTGTCTCTCTGTCTTCTCCTGTATACTGCTTCTGGCTCAGTTTCTTTTCTCCTTTTGGGGGTCTTCATAGCTGTGACAGTAGCGGTGGGCTGCGCACTCCGCATCGCTATTTAAGGGGACAGTACACTGTTTTTTTGCACTGTAGTTTTTTGATAACTTGAGCCATGGATTCTCAGGAAAGCAAGTTTCCTCCAGCTTTAGTGGGGGGCCCCAGTTCTCCTGTGGCCCCGCTGCGACCTGATCTGGCTGCTGTAGTTGCGACTTTAGTGGCAAATATGGAAATGCTGATGTCTGAACGGGCTGCGAGAAAACGGCCCAGGCTGTCTCTCTCTTCTGATTCAGATAGGGATATGGCGGCTGCTGCTGCTGCGAGCATGCCCTTCTCAGGGTCCCGCTCATCCCTGGACCCCCCGGGGTCTGAGGGGGAGGCTGAGGTGGAGGGTGTTGATACATCCTCCCCAGGGTCACCTGAGGAACGGGCGACCATGGATGAGTTGATTATTTCGGTTAAGGATACCTTACATTTGGAGGATGAGCCCAGTTCTCCGAGCGTTGTGTCCTCATTTGGGACGCACAGGGCCCGCAAGTCTGTGCAGGTCTTTCCCTGCCCAGCTGAATTTCATTACACTGTTAATGAAATGTGGCGCACGTTAAAACGTCCATCCCTGGAGGACCACTACCAGTTTGTGGCGTTAACGTTCGGTCTCGCTTCGGCACCCAGGGTGTTTACCAAGGTGTTGGGCACCGATCCTGAGCCTGCTGCGGGCCCAGGGCATTGCGGTCCTGGGGTACCTGGACGATCTGCTTCTGAGATCACGTGCCAGTCAGGACCTTGTGCGCAATCTGTCCATCACGGTACAGACGCTCCAGGAGTTCGGGTGGACCATCAACGTTCAAAAATCAGCGTTGTCTCCGTCGCTCCGCCTTCCCTATCTGGGAATGGTTCTGGACTCTGCTCAGGCAAGGGTATTCTTGCCGGAGGACAAGCTCCGGACTCTTTGGGACGAAATCAGGTCCCTCAGGGACAATCCGTCCTCGTCACTCAGACCTGCATGCGGGGCCTGGGGTTGATGGTGTCGGCCTTCGAGGCGATTCCCTTTGCCCAGTTCCACACGCGGGCTCTCCAGACGGAGATCCTGGCCAGGTGGGACAGACTTCCTCAGTCCTTGGATCTGGATGTCTCCTTGAGTCGCCAGACCAGATTGGCTCTTCTGTGGTGGATCCAGTCCCCGTCGGTGGCGGAAGGCAAGTCCTTCCGCCCGTTGGTGTGGACAGTGGTTACCACAGACGCCAGCCTGTCGGGCTGGGGCAGAGTCCTGGGCAACCTGTCTGCCCAGGGCACTTGGTCGGAGGAGGAATCCTCCCTCCCGATAAATGTGCTGGAACTACGAGCGATAAAACTGTCTCTTCCAGTGGTCGGACCGTCTCCAGGGCCTGCCTGTTCGCGTACAGACGGACAATGCTACCGCGGTGGCTTACATCAACCACCAGGGGGGCACCAGGAGTGCTCGAGCAGCCCGGGAGGTGACCGATATTCTGTCTTGGGCCGAGACTCATGTCCCGGCAATCTCAGCAGTTCACATTCCGGGTGTGGAAAAGGCAGACTATCTGAGCCGCCAGACCCTGGACCAGGGGGAATGGTCCCTGCACCCGGAGGTCTTTCAGATGCTGTGTGCGAAGTGGGGATCCCCGGACGTGGATCTGTTCGCATCCCGGCTAAATCGAAAGGTGGGAAGGTTCGTGGCAAGAACGCGCAATCCGTTGGCGGACGCCTCGGATGCGTTGGTGGCCCCTTGGCATCAGTATCGTCTGATGTACGCCTTTCCTCCGATTCAATTACTTTCCCGGTTCCTTCGCAGATTGGTCTCGGAACCGCACATGGTGATTCTGGTGGCGCCAGACTGGCCTCGCCGGTCCTGGTACGCCGGCGTTGTTCACCTGGCAGTGGCGCCTCTGTGGCGTCTGCCTCTGCGGGAAGATCTCCTGTCTCAAGGTCCGATCTTCCATCCTGCTTCACAGTCGCTGGCTTTAACGGCCTGGCTGTTGAGACCCAGGTCTTGAAGTACAAGGGTCTATCTCCTGAGGTTATTCCTACCCTGATCAAGGCTAGGAAATCCTCCTCTGGTAAGATTTATTACCGTACCTGGAAAGCCTATTTCGCCTGGTGTGAGTCCAGGGGGTTCTCCCCTCGTTCTTGGTATCGAGAATTTTGGCTTTCCTCCAGTCTGGAGTGGATCAGCGCCTGTCGCTGGCCACGATAAAGGGCCAGGTGTCTGCACTGGCTGTTCTTTTCCAACGCCCTTTGGCGTCTCGTTTTTTGGTGCGCACCTTCATTCAAGGTGTGCGACATCTGGCTCCTCCCAGGAAGGAGCCTTTACCTCCATGGGACTTGAACTTGGTTCTGTCCGTGTTGCAGCATGCTCCCTTTGAAAACATCAGGGAGATATCTTTGCCTCTGCTGTCGAAAAAGGTTGCTTTTCTAGTGGCGATCACTTCGGCTCGCAGGGTGTCGGAGCTGGCGGCGTTGTCTTGCCGCTCCCCTTACTTGATCATTCACAAGGATAAGGTGGTTTTGAGACCACCCCCATCCTTCCTTCCCAAGGTGATCTCGGAATTTCACCTTAATGAGAACATTGTCCTTCCTTCGCTTTGTACAAAGCCTAAACATCCAAAGGAGATTGCGTTGCATTCCTTGGACGTTGTCAGGGCGATCAGGGTTTACCTGTCTACGGAGTCCTTTCGTAAGACGGATTCCCTCTTTGTCCTTCCTGAGGGACCTCTGAAGGGCATGGCTGCGTCCGCAGCAACTATTGCCAAATGGATCAGACAGACCATTGAGCAGGCTTACGCCTTGAAGGAACGGGTTCCGCCCTTCCCTGTTAAGGCGCACTCTACCAGGTCTTTGAGTGCATCCTGGGCCTATTGGCATCGGGCCTCGGTGGCCCAGGTGTGCAAGGCCTTGGTCGTCGGTGCACACTTTTTCCAAGTTCTACAAAGTAGACGTTCTGGCATCAGCTGATGCTTCTTTTTGGCCGCAAAGTTCTCAGTGCGACAGTGCCATGATGGACCCTTGAATTTTTTCTCTGGGTCCCTGGCTGTTGGCATTTGCTTTCCTGGGCTGTTGCTCCTGTTGAGCATTGTTTTTTTCTGTTGCCCAGTTGGTTCTCTTACGGTGCATGTAAGATTCCTTTCTCTGTGGGTACTGCGTTGCCTTTTCTACGGTTGCGTCTCCCACCCCTCATGTCTATACTGCTTTGGGACATCTCAACAGTGAGGACTTAGAGGAGGCGGCGACTGTCGGAGGACGTAAGAGAAAACTGAATTTTTGTAAAATCTTACCTGTAAAATTCCTTTCTCTGAGTCCTCCGACAGTCCCCACCCCGCCCCTCTTTTGGGGTTCTTATTACCTACTGCTATGCTACCAAACTGAGTTGGGAGTGGTGATGCAGGGGGGGTATTGACCGGATGGGACAGCCCCCGTGGGTGTGTATATGCTAATGCCTTTTGTCTTTGGACTAAGTCTATATGCCTAGTTATTCCTACGGATAGGAAGACAATACCCAACAGTGAGGACTTAGAGGAGGCGGCGACTGTCTGAGGACTCAGAGAAAGGAATTTTACAGGTAAGATTTTACAAAAATTCAGTTTATGTACAAAAAGTACATTTCACCTTTTTTGGGTTCTGCTCTTGTAAGGACCACTGTATTTCCACATGTGGATTGGGTATTTTCTTCTTCTGTTGCAGAATGTCTATGCACCAGAGCAAGATCCAGAAATGACAGTGGAGAAATATGAACGATCATTTGAACAGAATGAAGATCTTGGCCTCAATGATATGAAAACAGAAGGCTATGAAGAGAATGTGACGAGTCACAGCTTATAGATATCCTCTGCACAGTGCCCAAACCCAGGAGGGTGGAAATCAGTATCTCAAGGACATTTAATACAGTGACCTTTTTCAATTGGATTAGACGTACCAGTCTCTATTTCTGTGTCCAAATGTGCAGCAGATGTCAGTGAGTGGAGAAGACCACGGGAAAAAATGGCTGTGATGCCTGAAATGTTATGTAAAGACATAGGAGATTTTGTGTGACACCTACACCCCAACATGCAGCAGGATGTATTTATACAATTTATGCTAAAAAAATCTGCTTTTTAATTTGTGTGCTCTTAGAATATAGAACTAATTTGCATTTATTTTAAACCATGGTTTTTTCCTTAGTGGAGAGAATTTAAAATGTAATAAATTGGTAATACGTTTTCCTATATTTATAGAACCCAACGGAGATGGGCTTTTTTTTTTTTAAGTTCTAAAAGGGCCAGCATTGGTTTACGTATTTAAAGTTGATGTTTGGAACCATATGGTTGTAGTTAACACTGCAGTTGAAAATACCTTTATGTTGCAGATAACATGTATGGTCTTGAAGTGTAAAGGAAAGATTGTATACTTTTTTTTTTTACTGACATGTATAGCAAATCAACATTTCTAAGGAAAGGAGTACATTGGGGTAAACCAGTAATATGGATGCGGATATTGAATAATTTCAGTGCCATTTAGTTTAGGACATCTGCTGCAGCTCCTGGTACCTGTATTTGCCATAGGTCATTCTAATTTATACATTTGTTTGATAATTTGTTGTGCAGTTCAAGCCAAATTGAACTTTCAGTGTAAATTGAAATTCATTTCAGCTGCATCAAAACAAAAACTATGCAAAATCTTATTTTTTTTTTTTTTTCTTTTTTAAAATGCAGCCACAGCCTAAAAGCATGTCCCCTGCCAGCATGCTGCAGAAAGGGCTCTTGTTATCCATGGGGAGGCAGGGGTCTCTGCCAACTGCTGCTGAGTAAGGCCTTAGGCTCTGCAATTAGCAAAGCTCTTGCTGTTTGGGGAGTTCTAGCTTTTACATAGCAGGAGGTATGTCGTACGTCTGCAGTGACACCACAGGGGCAGGCTTTTTTTTTTTTTTTTTTTTTGTTTTGACATACCTGGAATATAAGTGGATTTTTACTGAAAGTTCCATTTTGGCTTTTAAAGCTTTCCATAAAGGATCCTCTTGTAAGAAACCTTTTAAAAACTTTGAGTTATTATACACAGCAGCATGATGCAGGATTATCGTAGATATTTAGCATTAGCTTGTGCACTCATTTTTTTTATATAATATATATATATGTATGTATCTAAATAAAAACCATTGAGATTGTTTGACAGAGCTGTGATGCTTTTAAAATGTCAATAAAATCTTTATTTTTTCCTATTTATTTGGCTTGACATGTACTGTCCAACACCACAAAAAGGGAAGAAGATTATAGGTGTAAATGTATGGTCACTATACCTAACCTGCTAGAAACAACAATCCTATTGTTATACCCCCCTTGTCGGAGGGTTTTATTACAATTTGTGGATTGTTCTGGAGCTGTTTAAGTGCTTTTTCTTGTGAAGGAGAAACATTTTTTTGTAATGGCTTTCCAATGGGTCTGTTTTAAGTCCCGAACCGTGTGGTGTACAAAGGACCAAATATTCAGACATGTAGACAGGTCTGGGAATCTGAGATTTAGGTTTTAAAGAGAACGTTGTGTTCAGTTGAAATAGTACATAATTGTAGGGTTGGTTCAGGGACTTCGGGATCGGAGCCTCTCTCGTCATAAAGGAGCATCAGATTCCCGAGTGCCCTGAATCCCTCCATTGTGAAATTCTTGACCTGCTCGGTCAGGTCCAGCTCAGTTTATTTTGTTGGCGTTCATCATCGAACATGTATTTGAAAGTAAGGTTGCGTCCTTACTTTAGTACATGTTGCGTCCTTACTTTACTTTAGTACTTTAGTCCTTAGTATCAAAGATGTCTATTTGATGTGAAGGGCAAAATCCCAAACCAAGCTGCAAGACTGCAATCTGATCAGAAGTAAGTGGGGTAGCTTTGAGATTAATGTTAAGTTGATTAATGCAGAGTACTTCTAATGATGTGGAGTTTGTACTACAAATCCTTCAGGCTGCCCTGCTTCTTTGGCTTGGGAGTGGCAGCTAGTTGTAGGTCTAAAAACAAAATCATCATCGTGGGTGTATTGGATGTCTTGGGAATACCAAGATTGGTGCCATGTGCAAGGATTTTGTGAATGGTGGGTGTAAGATCACTAGTGCCTGAAATGGAGTTCCCTTATTTGGGAAGTTGAGAACATTTTTACCATTGGAGTCACCAGGGGAGTGCCCACCACCATGTCGAGTGCGCTTAGAAGGACGTGTTTGTGTTGGCTGAGGAGCAGAAAAACGTGAAGTTGCCTGTGAATAAACAGAAGCAGAGTTGGAGGAATCAGATTCAGAACATTCTTCAGTTTGGGATTGTAATTAATTTTTAGGTTGTCCAGGCCTGCTTCTAGTTCCTGGAAAAGATTTATCAGTCCATTTGTAAGCATAGCTGCCTAAGAAGGCTAGTTTGTCATGGTTAAATTTAGATTGTTTTTTGATAAGGATATCCTTATTTACATGTTCAAGTTGGTTCTTGACTTCCTGCCATTTGGTTGGGAAGTCAGGGTGATCTGTAACGTGTTTGTGTATTGAGAGTACCGATTTCCACATCTAGTTGGCACATGTCTTGAGTATTGCTTTACTAATAATATCATTAATTCCTTGCTACATTTATCAAGGGCTGTTTCCCAAGATTTCGTAAAGGTGTCAGAGGGATTATGTATAGTGGGGAAAGTGTGAAGTCTAAGACCTTGTGCGTTTTAGATCCTCTTATATATTTTTCAAAAAAGTCTGTGCCAGTGAAGATTTGACTTCCTTTTTAACAGACCAAAGATTTTTTTGTAAATAAATCTTGAGTTCTTACTCATCTCTATGGCACGACGTATAGGATGATTGAATGGTAGACATGAATCCTGTCTAAGTGGGACCAAGTAGATCCATAATTCAACAATGTGGCTCTAAGAGTAAACAAGCAAGACAAATGGGAACAAAATAAACTTATTACTGAGCTAAAAATGAAGGCCAGGTGTGTTATCCACCTAAACTATAGAAATTAGTTAGATAAGCTCAGATGAGAGTTGGCTAATCCGATATAGGTGCCTACATCCCAAGGTATATGAGAAAAATGTAGGAGGAAGAAGGGGGCTAGATTGGGAACTTTTAAGGGTACAGTCTAATGGCCAATAATATTGGCAAACAGACAAATAGAATATATAAAAATTTTATTACACACAGAAAAATATAGAATACATAGACAAACCAAGTGTACACAGACACTAAGCAATAAAACTGTATATGTATAATTAGTACGAGTCAACTAAATTCTATATACAGACTACACCAGGATAAGACATATCATAAGATAGTACCCTCACTGACTCCTATAGTCAGGTGGATGTAGCTGCTGTGATACCCAGAGTGCCCCACATGTTTCGCGGAGACCCGCTTCTTCAGGGGCATGAGGTGGTGCAAAATCTATACCATATACTAAATATAAAACAGAGACATGGTAAGTGCAAAATGCTGCATAATCAAGCAACAATCTATCAAAATTGGAAACAAATTGTGTCCAAATCCCTGTGGGGAGCCTACCTTATAAAAGCGCCAGTCACCGTCCAACCAGAGACATCGAGGGCAACAAGGTGGCTAATCTCCCCCGGGTGAGCATGGAGGCAGCAAATAGTAGGATAGGAACCCTCAGTAAAAATATTGATGAAGTCTAGATGATGACAGACAGTGCTCTAGAACTAATATAAAGAAATATATAGCCGAAATAGAAGATAAAAAATAATAGTAAATTACTACTGTAAACTGTTAGCATAGGATGAGTATAACATACCATCCAGAGGGTAAACCTATCAAAGACATGGCAAGCGGTGGAGCAGATGGTGTGGCTCACATGGTTGGGGTCACAGACTGGGAAAATAGATGCTTCCAGAAAGGGACCACAAATCAAGATAGCCACACCATATGCACCACCGCTTGCCTTGTCTTTGATAGGTTTACCCTCTGGATTACATCAGCATTCCAAAAGCTTAGGACCTTAGAAATTGAACATAAGTGTTTAAATATGACTAAAACATTGAGGTTGTCTCCGTCCGGATGTGTCTGTGCAATCTCTATATATGAATCTTCTGCCCATACATTTGCGGACAAACTCGTGTTACACCAATACAAATTTAGTGATTAATGTGGAAAGTCATTGGCTCGCTATCTACACCCAGACTCCTACTTTTATCTCACACCTTCGGGGACAAAACTGAGAAATAATATCCTCACCACCTTCAATTATGAAAAAGTTTAGTGACTTCTACCAATCTCTCTAATATAATAAAAAGTGGTGCCATGCTCCCAAATGTCAACGTGCTAGTATAAATCTGTTTGCATAGCAATTTTCAGAATCGGCATATCCAATCATATATAACAAAACAAACAATGCATCATTCCGTAAAATGTCCTTTGGTATGAATTTGCTTGCATATGCTCAATCTTTCATAGAAAATAGGCTTGTGTTCGCATATCCAAACTACTGCTTTCTTAATTAATGTTCACTACTATGTGCTCCAATCATCCACATACATTAGTGATAATCTTGGGGATAAAACCAACCAAGGGTAAATATGCACTTTTGCCCCTCTCTGGGGATCTGTTTTAGGCTGTTTCAAGCCTTTGGTGGCAAATTCACATTTTCCTGGTGCTTGGAGTGCACTAAACTGTAAAAAGCATTCAGTCCTCACAGTGCGGGTATAAGACAATAAGACAGTATCCTAATGTATGTGAATGATTTGAACACTAATTAAGGAAGCAATTGTTTGGATATGTGAACACAAGCCTGTTTTTTTATGAAAGATTGAGCATATGAAAGCAAATTCTTACCAAAGGACACTTTATGGGACTGATGCATTGTTTTTGTTAATGCTAGATATGGTTTGATATGATATGCTGGTCCTGAAAATCACTATGCAAACAGATTTAAAGAGATACTAGCCCATTAGCATTTGGGAGCACGGCACCAATTCAATAAAGTTTTGCATATTGATACACGTTTAGAGAGTGTATAGGTGTGAGCGATCTGCTTTTAGACCCCTGTATGATAGGGAGGATTATGTTCTTATAATTATCACCCCAGAATCAGGATGACTGGATCTTTGTGTCCCTATTCATAATGGAAAACGCCAGGGATGTCCCCTATCACCCCTTTTATACGTCATTACGATGGAACACCTGGCAATTGCCCTATGACAAAACTCAAATATCACTGGTATTTCGGTAGGTCCTCTTCATGCAAAATTTGCAGATGACTTGTCCCTATTTGTAACACATATCTCTATTGCAAAGAGAAGGGAATGTATTAAATACTTTCTTCAGCGCTGTGTATACAAAGGAGCATGGTGGAGCTCATGACCATAATGGGAATGGTACTGACACAGTCCCAAATGCTCTACAATGACTCAAAAGTGATATGGTCCAGAAATATTTAGACAGAAAACAAGGTGGATAAAGCACCTGGCATCCACTGTTAGTTTAACTTCTGTAGTCGGAAGATACTGGAGAGTTTAATAAAAGACCACATCGATGAATTCTTGCTGGAAAAAAATATTTTAGACAACAGACAGCATGGATTTATGAAAGACAAGTTGTCAAACCTGATTTTTTTTTTTTTTTAAATGAGGCAGAGGGGTGGCTGTGGACATAGTATACTTGGATTTTGCAAAAGCGTTTGACACGCGCCCACGCGCGGTTAATGTGTAAGGTAAAGTCTACAGGCTTGGAAAGATCAGTTTGTAAAATAATAGAAAACTGAATAAAAGAATTCAGAGAGCAGTGGTTAATAATTCTTACTCTGAATGGTCTAAGGTTATCAGTGGTCTACCCCAAGGTTCAGTGTTGGGACCCTTACTTTTTAATATCTTTATAAATGATATAGGGTCTGGTATTAAAAGTACCGTTTCAGTCTTTGCAGATGACACCAAGCTTTGCAGTGGAATAACTTCCTTACAGGATGTCTCTAACGTACAAGCTGACCTCAATGCACTGTTTCATTGAGTAACTATGTGGCAAATGAGGTTTAATGTTGATAAATGTAAAGTTATGCATGCATCATACATACTAGGGGGAGTACAATTGGGGGAATCTATAGTGGAGAAGGACCTGGGTGTTCTGGTAAATCTTAAGCTTCATATAGCATGCAATGCCAAGCTGTGGTTTCCAAAGCAAGCATAGTCCTTTCTTGTATTGAGAGGCATGGACTCCAGAGAGAGAGAGATATAATTTGGCCCCTGTACAAATCATTAGTAAGACCTCATCTGGAATATGCAGTTCAGTTTTGGGCACCAATTCTCAAAAATGATATCGGGGAATTGGGGGAAGGGCAACCAAACTGATAAGAGGAATGGAGGAGCACAACTATGAGCACTGGGATAGGACCATAAGGGCACTCAAGCCAATGCCTTAAGCAGGAGAGTCAGTGGGCTCTAGGCAGAGTGTCAAGCAACGTGGCAGCCTCTTCTGGGTTGGTGAATAAACTATTCGTTTCACCATCTTGCATGCGGAGATGAGCCGGAAACAGCATGCTGTACTTGATGTTGCGATTGTGGAGCTGTTGTCTTACATAATCAAAGGTGTGGCGCAACTGAGTAACCCAAAAAAATCATGAGTTAGGCACTTTTTTAAAAAATATAGATTCCAGTTTACAAGACTCTCAGAGGACCATATTCCGGTCTACAAAATTAAAGTGATTGTAAAGTCTCGTTTTTTTTCCCTATTAAAATAACAAACATGTTATACTTACCTCCTCTGTGCAGTGGTTTTGCACAGAGTGGCCTGGATCGCTCAGGTAAGTATTAGGGGGGCTGAGGGGGTTTCTGCACATATTGTGCTTTTTATCCTAATGTATAGAATTCATTAAGACATGGGTCTCCAAACTATGGCCCTCAAGTTGTTCAGGAACTACAATTTCCATCATGCCTAGTCATGTCTTTGAATGTCAGAGTTTTACAATGCCTCATGGGACTTGTCGTTGCGCAACAGCTGGAGGGCCGTAGTTTGGAGATTCCTGCATTAAGATAAACCTGACTTTACAACCCCTTTAAGCAATCGGAAAATAAAGGTTTGAGGTGAAGTACCCGAAGGGTCCTTGGTGGCAGGCATTCGGTGTGCTCTTTTCACCACAAAGAAGGTGGAAAACGGAGCCTGGGGTAGGAGAGACCCACAATCCATAAGTTATTGCGACAGCTGTGGCTCTCTGCATCATCCAATTTTTGACTCCAGGGCCCGCACTTTAAGCTGCAGCATCCCTGACCAAATCTTCAGTCTCCCCGATCCAGCATTCTGCTACCCCCATTCGTTCCCTCAATTTATCCATGT
Source organism: Pelophylax lessonae (assembly GCF_965119305.1). Classification (NCBI taxonomy): domain Eukaryota; kingdom Metazoa; phylum Chordata; class Amphibia; order Anura; family Ranidae; genus Pelophylax; species Pelophylax lessonae. Next base: position 149,483,301 of record NC_138779.1, on the reverse strand, counting down.
CTCTATGAAGCAGTTCAATATTGGACTGTAGATAGTTACATAGTAGTTGAGGTTGAATAAAGACAATAGTTCATCCAGTTCAACCTGTGTAGGTGTGTGTGGCCATAATCATCTCTCATACCCCTGAATGTTCTGATCCTTGAGATGTATTTCCAAGAGTCTTTTGAAAGCCACCATACTTCCCGCAGATATGATAAATAAGGTGCGCTAGATATGATCAGTGTATATATCCAAAGGACAACACTAAATTAAATGAATGTGTTCCTATGTATGGTGGATGAGAAAAATTCCAAGTGTATTCACAATGTGTAGTGAAACAGTAAACATGTATCTGATGTAAAACAAATGACTGAACAAATTAAAAAAAGTCCATCAACAAAAGTGCTGAAATCTTCTTAATAATGAGTTGTGATTAAAGGTGAGACGTGCAAACACAAAATTCCTCTCAGCACCACCGTGTTGAAGAAGAAGAGGTTGTACCCTTACCAACAGTAAGATGACGTGCACTTTATGGGTAACAACAGCCAATATGATATAGCAGAAGAAATTCCCAACCGTCCACTCTTCCACCCGGTGTGAGGTATACAGAGACTCTTACCAGATGTAGGGATATCACAAGTCAGATTGGGGGATGATGTTAATCTCCAGATTTGGATCTGATACATGGTTAACAATTATTAATATTTGTTAATAATTGTTAACCATCTATCAGATCTCATTTTCATCTCTGTAGTCTTAACATGTATAACTGCACCCATATTGGAATCTTTATCAGAATTTTTACATTCCATACATATTAAGATGCATTCTATATCCTTTTTGGGTGATTTATACTTTTATTTACAATAATATTCTCGTGACATTTTAGAATTTGTACTAAGTTTTGAATAATTTTATACATATTTTTTGTAATTTTACAATTAATTTTATATATTTAATGTTGTATTAGATATATATATTTGCCTTCAATAGGCTTTTATATTAGACTCTCATTACATTATATTTTGAACATTTAGATTGTTAATTTTTAGCACTTCCTAAGACCGGGTAATTTAATACCATTTTAACTAATATATAATAAAATATTATTTTTGGATTTTATTTAGAAATAAGAATTCGTCCCGGAATCCTATTTATATAATTTTGAATTTTAGGCATTTTGTTGCCTTAGTGCCAAAATATTTTGATTTTGTCCCCATTCTTTTCAAAATACAACATTTCACTAGCTACATATGAGTGAAGGATTCCTCATTGACGAGTGAGCTCATGTTTACGTTCCGGGTCTTCTAGCATAACCGGAAGTGAACCCGACCAGAAGTACACGGTGCGCTACTGTTTTGGGTCCTGAGTTCCGTAAGTGTGACACCGGAAGTGCTGGAATTTAACACACTACAAAATACAGGCAAAGTGACAGCGCGGCCCCTATCCATTCCCAGTGGATGCCTCATCAGGGGAAACTCATCGGGAGGAGAAGCCTGCGCTGTCACTATCCGTGGTCCGCGCTGCAGAGCGGCCATGATTTTTTTCAATACTTGCCTTTCAAATCCAGCATAAATGTAAGTGCTCTACTTTCAATAAACACTTGTTTTAGAGGTAATGCACTATTGCCCGCCTTTTGCTTTCACATGTGGAAATTTTTCTGCGGCTGTGTATTGCGAGGGGTCCAAGTCAGGAGGATATCTTTCCACAGCAATAGAAGTTAGAGCAGGATTTTACAAGGGAGCATACTGCCTGAAAATCTGGAGATTAACATCATCCCCCAATCTGACTTGTGATATCCCTACATCTGGTAAGAGTCTCTGTAGAGTACTCTCGGATGTACGCCATCCGGGCCTGGTGATTTGTTTGTGTTAATTTTATCCAGCCTTTCCCTGATTTCACCCTCTGTTAGCCGTAGGGGCAAGCCCTGTGAATTACTGCTAATCATACAGTCATGGTCAGTGTACCCCTCCTTTTCCTGTGTAAAGACTGAGGAGAAAAAAGCATTCGGCACGGTTGCCTTTTCAGTGTCCTCTGTAACCATCCTCCCATCATCGTTAATTATGTGTGCAATATGCTCTGCCCTAGTTTTTTTGCTGTTAATATATTTAAACAATTTCTTTGGGTTCTTTTTATTATCCTCCGCTATTTGTCTCTCAAAGTTGATTTTAGCCATTTTTATTTCGTATTTACTTTTCTTATTTGCCTCCTTGTATTGCTGGAAAGCCGATACTGTGCCCTCGGATTTATATTTCTTGAAGGCCATTTTTTTCCCCTAATAAGTTTTTTAACATTACGGTTTAGCCAGCCAGGTTTGGCTTTGTCTCTTCTAAATTTATTTCCTATAGGAATGCACTGCGAGATGCATTTGTTTAACTTCTTCCGGTCCGCGATATAGCCGAAAGACGGCTACAGCGCAGACTCGAATTTCCGGGAGGCCGTCTCTAAACGGCCTCCCAGAAACAGGCTGCCCGCGCACTCCTGCGAGCGCGCATCGGGGAAAATCTGTGTCGGCCGTGTCCCTTGGACACAGCCAATCACAGATCGTGGTAAATGGCCAATCACATCGGCCATTTACCACGTGATCGGCTCATGCAATGAGAGATGATCTCATATGTAAACATATGAGACCATCTCTCATCGCCAGCTCTCCTTCCTCACACAGAGATTGCAGTGTGAGGAAGGAGCAGAGCCGATCAGCCATTAGGGGACACAGACAAATGTAATCAGGGCACTGATCACCAGTGCCCTGATTACAACAAAGGTAAATAAAATACAATGTGCCCCCCATCAGTGCCCACAATCAGTGCCTGCTCATCTAGGCACTGATGAGCACTGACTGGCAGCACTATGGGCACTGAGTGTGGGCACTGATGATGCTGCCCATCAGTGTCCATCAGTGCCACCCGTCAGTGTCCAGCAGTGCCGCCTCTCAGCGCCCATCAGTGCCGGCTCTGTGCCCAGCAGTGCCGCCTATCAGTGCGGCATATTAGTACCTCCTCATCAGTGCCGCCTATCAGTGCCGTCTCATCAGCGCAGCATCAGTGAAGGAGAAAAATGTATTTATTTTCAAAATTTACTGACAGAAAATAAGAAAAACTTTTTTTTTTTTCAAAATTTTCTGTCTTTTTTCTGTAAGAAATAAAAAACCCAGAGATGATTAAATACCACAAAAAGAAAGCTCTATTTGTGTGAAAAAAATTCATATGGGTACAGTGTAGCATGACCGCGCAATTGTTATTCAAAGTGTGAGAAAGCTGAAAATTGGCCTGGATAGGAAGGGGGTGAAAGTCCCCGGTAGGCAAGTGGTTAATATGTTCCTAAAGCATTCCCATTTTTTCTACGTGGTCAGTGTTCCTAGGGTTTGGTCCCAGTTTACCCTTTCCATCATTGAGCACAATTTTGGAAAGTTTGCCCTTCTGAAGTTTAGGGTTATGTTCCCCTCTTGCCTTGTTATATTGTTACACTAAATGTGATCATCCTGTGATCGCTAGAGCCCAGGTTGTCCTGGACTCCTACCTACAAGATTAGGTCTGGGTCATTAGTGATTAATAGATCCAGCACTAACTTTTCTCTAATAGGAGAATCCACCAACGGAGACATGTAGTTGTCCTGTAAGGTTTCAATGAATAGACGGGCCTTCTGTGAGTGTGTAGTCCCCTCTTCCCAGTCAATGTCGGGATAATTGAAGTCCCCTAATATGATGACTGATCCCAGCTTTGCCACTTTACCCAACAGTGAAATAAATTCCAGCTCTACCTCCTCCCTTTGGATGCGTGGCCTATAACAAACCCCCACAATTACTTGTCCCTTTACTTCTTCCCTATGGAGTTCTACCCACATGGATTCTAACTCCGTACTCATTCCTTCCATAATATCACTCCTCTCTATCACCCTTACATTATTCTTGACATAGAGACATACCCCTCCCCCCTCTTTTTCCTACCCTGTCCTTCCGGTACACAGAATACCCTTGGATATTGGCCAGCCAGTTATGTGAGGGGGTCGAACCAAGTTTCTGTTATTCCCACAAGGTCTATGTCCTCCTCATGTACTAACATTTCCATCTCATCCATTTTATTAGCTAGGCTCCTGGCATTTGCATATACCCCTCTTAGTTTTGTGGAAGTTGATATTGAATGGTGCTTATTGGTTTGGTCTGAGGTTTGCCTGCACAGACCCCCCCAATTGACATTATGGAACAACTGTCGCTGCTGACCCTAAAGCCCCGTACACACACACAGATCGTCGTCATACAAATGTTCGTCTTTTCTCCCCGGGATGAAAAGCACAAGAATTTTGTCCGCAGACTTCAGCTGACTGCAGAAGTGATGTCATGTAATGGTTAACTTTCCCTGTGTTTTTTATTTTCTGAGCATGCCCAGTCTTGCAAATCTGCGGTCTGTCGGCTGATTTCTGTACTGACAGGCGAACAATCGTCCGTTCTGGTGTCTGCAGACAAAAATTTTCATGTTTGCAAGAAAGACTCTTGTCCGCGGATTGTGTGCAGACATCTGTCGGAGGCACCATACTAACACGCATACAATCGGCAGATCTTTCGTCCGCCGACGTTTGTATGACGACGATCTGCGTGTGTGTACGGGGCTTTATACTGCCTTCTGTCATTTGCTCCCTCCTCACTGACTCTACCTCTGAGCCCCCCCCCCGTCTCCTAGTTTAAAAGCCCCTCCAACTTGGTGGCCATCTTTCTCCCCAAAAGAGCTGTACCATCCCCATTGAGCTGGTAGCCGACTGAGAAGTCAGCCCAGTTCTCCAGGAACCCAAACCCCTCCTTCCTATACCAGTTCCTCAGCCACTTGTTAAGCTCCCTAATCTCCTTCTGCCTCTATTGTGTGGCTCAAGGTACCGGCAGTATTTCAGAGAAATCTACCTTGGAGGTTCTATTCCTCAATCTATTCCCTAAGTCCCTGAAATCGTTCTTTAGGATCCTCCACCATCCCCATCAACATGCAACTTGGCAATTCATCCCTACCAGAAAAAGGGCTGGGTACAACTGGTTTTAGCAGAGACAAGTGAAATACTGGGTTAATTTTATAGAAGTTGGGTAAAACCAGTTCAAAAGCCACAGGATTGACCTCCCTTTTGATCTCAAAGGGTCCAATGAATCTTGGACCCAGTTTCCGGGATGGGCAGGAATGTTTAAGATTGGCTGAGGAGAGCCACACTTTATCCCCTTTTTTAAAGGTAGGTTTGTTTCTTTTCTTTTTATCATAGAACCTTTTGTAATCCGTTTGTGCTTTCTGGATGGCCTCCTGAAGGAATACGTAGTTTGTCTGGATAGAATCAATCCAGTCTTGGACTGCAGGCACAGATTCCTCAGGAAGGGTGTTGGGCAAAAAAGAGGGATGGAACCCATAATTTGCCCAAAATGGGGACTGGTTAGTGGCGGCATAGACCGAATTATTGTATGCAAACTCTGCACATGGGAGAAGGGATATCCAGTCGTTTTGGGCAAAAGTACAGAAACAACGAAGATACTGTTCTAGAGTCTGGTTTGTTCTTTCTGTCTGGCCATTGCTTCGGGGATGGTAAGCAGAAAGACCTATTTTAATGGACAAAGTCTTACAAAGATCCTTCCAGAATCTGGAGGTGAACTGTACTCCTCTATGGGAAACAATATTATCTGGAAGCCCATGTAGTCTGATTACTTTGTTGATGAAAATTTTTGCTGTTTCTGGGGCTGATAGGGTGCCTGTCATGGGCAGGAACTGGGCCATTTTGGTCTGACGATCCACTACCACCAAGAGGGTAGTAAAACCCCCAGAGAAAAGTAAGTCAACAATAAAGTCCAATGAGATCATCTTCCGGGGCTGCTCAGGGATGGGTAGAGGCCTTAACAGACCCCAGGACTTGGTGTTGGACCCCTTGTTGCGCTGACAGACAACGCAGGAGCTAACATAGGACTGGCAATCCTTCCTTAAAGTGGGCCACCAGAAAGAGCGCTGGATATGCTCAAGGGTCTTTCGTACACCAAAATGTCTGGCCAGCTGATGGTCATGGAAAGTCTTTAGAACTTGGAGTCTGATTGGTTGGGGAACGCAGACTTTGTGCTGGTGCCAAAGAAACCTGTCTCGACTCAAGGGGGGTATTCCTGTGTCCGAATACTGGGTGGATGCCTGTTGAATTGAAGATTTTAATTCTGGCTGAATCAGGAAAAAAGTTTGTGCTAACAGAATGGTACTTGGTTCCACAGACTCGGGGGTATCAGGGAACATTCGGGAGAGGGCGTCCGCTTTCCCGTTTTTGGAGCCTGGTCGGTAAGTTATGTGGAAATTAAATCTCAAGAAAAATAAAGCCCACCGGACCTGTTGTGGTCTTAGATGTTTAGCGACCTTCAGGTATTCTAAATTTTTATGATCCGTGAAGATCATAATTGGGTGGTCAGCACCTTCCAATAAATATCTCCACTCCTCCAAGGTGGTTTTAATGGCCAACAGTTCTCGGTTACCCACGTAGTAATCTCTCTGAGAGGCTCATCTTTTGAGAGAAAAAGGCAATAGGGTGGAGTAGGGCCTTAGGTAGGTCCTTGGCGCTGAGACAAGATGGCTCCTGTGGCTATTTCTGAGGCGTCTACCTCTAATACGAAGGGTAAAGCCAGATCTGGGTGCTGTAAGCCTGGTGCAGAGGTGAACAGTCCTTTGAGTTTGTCAAATGCTGCCTGAGCTTCCGGGGACCATTTGAATCTGGTCTGCTGACGAGTCAGCTGAGTAATCGGTGAAATGATAGCTGAAAAGTCTTTTACAAATCTTCGGTAAAAATGAGCAAATCCTATGAATCATTGAACACCCTTCTTGTCTGAAGGGGCTGGCCATTCAAGAATAGCTTTCACCTTTTGTGGATCCATTGCAATTCCTTCGGTAGATGATAAGACCCTGGAATTGGATGGAAGTCTTTTCGAATTCGGACTTTTCTGCTTTTATGTGTAAACTGTGCTTCCTTAGAGTCGCAAGGACTTTTTTCACGTGGGCTCTGTGGAGATCCAGGGTAGCAGAGAAGATGAGGATGTCATCCAAGTAAACGATTACAAAATAGTCCAGAAATTCCCGGAAAATATAGTTTACGAAGTGCTGGAACGTGGCTGGGGCGTTACATAATCCGAATGGCATAACTAAATATTCAAAATGTCCGAACCGGGTCCTGAAAGCTGTTTTCCATTTGTCCCCCTCCTGGATACGAACAAGATTGTAAGCGCCCCGTAAGTCAAGTTTAGTAAAGAGTTGGGCGGTTTGAAACCTTTGGAAAAGTTCAGGGATGAGGGGAAGTGGGTATCGGTTTTTAATAGTGATTTTATTAAGTTGCCTGTAATCCACACACGGCCTTAGTGAACCATCCTTCTTCCCGACAAAAAAATGTCCAGCTCCAGCGGGGGAGGAAGAAGGGCGGATGAATCCCTTTTCAAGGTTCTCATTAATATACAGCCGTAAAGTCTCTAGTTCAACCTCTAATAATGGAAATATACGCCCGAAGGGTATCTCGGCACCGGGAAACAGTTCAATGGGGCAGTCGTAAGGCAGATGAGGTGGGAGAACATTAGCCGCCTTCTCATCAAAAACTAATGATAGACTAGGTATATTGGGGAAGAAAAGGGTGCGCTGATTATGTGAAAGGCTGCAACCAGATTGTGTGAAGTATTAATGTTTAAAAGTGATGGTGCGCTTTTCAAAATTAAGAAATATATTAAACAATATATTATGTAGAACACAATTAACATGTAGGTATAGGGACAGTGTATACCACAATGATATCCAAATGAGGTGAAATATTGAACAAAAGTCCCAAACAATTCAACCTTGATGTGAATAAAACAAATGATACATGTGAACTAAAGTCCAGTTTATACGGAGTGATAAAAGATGAAAAAGTAAAAAAGTGAAGAGTCCAAATAATAAATCTTTTTGGTGATTGTGATGTTCCCTCCACCTGGTGAAATACCTCCTTACCCGGCGTAAAGAAGGTAAGTGCCTGATTGTAGCAATTCCTGTGAAAGTGATGCCGATATCCTATTATCCACCTACCACACGTGCACGGTCACACAGGTGATAAAATTAATGCATTACTCTTTATTCCAAATGTAAACAAACATTAACAATACCGATACAGACGAGCCACAGGATATATTGACATGTTTCACAAATTAAATTTGCTTAATCATAACTCACCTGCAGCCCCCTAATACTTACCCGAGGCCAATCGCGATCCAGCGATGTGCAGGAGAGCGGATGATTTCCTGGGTCTCTGCCTCCTATTGGCTCACGTTGCACAATCACAGCCAGTGAGGAGAGAGCGGAGGGAACTTTGTTCTGTGTTTTATGGAAACACAGAGCGGGGCTTGGGAACAAGCAAGCAGTTTGCTCTGGGGGCACTCTGAGAAGAGGAGGAGCCAGGAGTTCCAACGGGGAACCCGAGAAGAGGAGGGGCCAGGAGTTCCAACGGGGGGACCTGAAAAGAGGAGGAGCCAGGTGTTCCAACGGGGGACCCGAAAAGAGGAGGAGCCAGGTGTTCCAACGGGGGACCCGAGAAGAGGAGGAGCCAGGTGTTCCAACGGGGAACCCGAGAAGAGGAGGGGCCAGGTGTTCCAACGGGGGACCCGAAAAGAGGAGGGGCCAGGAGTTCCAACACGGGACCCGAAAAGAGGAGGGGCCAGGAGTTCCAACGGGGGACCCGAGAAGAGGAGGGGCCAGGAGTTCCAACGGGGCACCCGAGAAGAGGAGGAGCCAGGAGTTCCAATGGGGCACCCGAGAAGAGGAGGAGCCAGGAGTTCCAACGGGGACCTGAGAAGAGGAGGGGCCAGGAGTTCCAACGGGGGACCCGAGAAGAGGAGGAGCCAGGAGTTCCAACAGGGCACCCGAGAAGAGGAGGAGCCAGGAGTTCCAACGGGGCACCCGAGAAGAGGAGGAGCCAGGAGTTCCAACGGGGCACCCGAGAAGAGGAGGAGCCAGGAGTTCCAACGGGGGACCCGAGAATTGGAGGGGCCAGGAGTTCCAACGGGGCACCCGAGAAGAGGAGGAGCCAGGAGTTCCAACGGGGGACCCGAGAAGAGGAGGAGCCAGGAGTTCCAACGGGGGACCCGAGAAGAGGAGGAGCCAGGAGTTCCAACGGGGGACCCGAGAAGAGGAGGAGCCAGGAGTTCCAACGGGGGACCCGAGAAGAGGAGGGGCAGGGCTGCTCTGTGCATAACCATTGCAAAGAGTAAGTATAACATGTTTATTTAAAAAACAAAACAATTACCTTGAATATCACTTTGACTTTACGTTTTAGGTTTTTACCCGGCACAATCACATATTTTACCAAAGAATGCTGATTATATTATTGTGTTTGCAGTAAAATTCATTTTAGTGTATTTTGTCCTGCAAATATGTAAGATAAAAACTGAAACCAGCACATTTTTTCCTCAAGGATCTCTGCTTTCAGAAAATATATGGGGGGTTTACAGCGATTCATTATATGTCCACAGACAAGGAGTCAAAGGAGAAGCTGACAGATCCCTGACCATACCAAGCCTGCAGGAATGCTGTACAGACTTTGTAGTCTTCACTGGCTGCATGCTGATTCCACTCTAGTGACACAGTGGGGAGATGTCTGTCAGTAAAGGTTTGGTAGAAGCCGATGAAGACATCTCCTCTTTCCATGTTTGTAAAGATAAATATTTTATGGTGAGAGACATCGGCATTTCCGATAACACATCGTCCCACAGACACCAAAACAATGACTCACCCGGAAGTGATTGTCCTGTGAACTTCCGGCTCCAGCATGATGGCGGCGCTCGGAGGGAAGGCTTCAGGAATTTCCAAGGCTGAGTATCTGAAGCGATACCTGGACGGTCGGAGCTCAGGAGGGGAAGATGGGGCGGCCAAGAAGAAGAAGAGAAGGAAGAAAATGCTGGAGGGGAAAGGGTGAGAGCCGGGGGAAGGGAATGGAGAGGACGGAGCCGCTCCTCATAGTGTACAGACAGTGACACTGCTTTATATTACCGCTCCTTATCCGTCCATGGCCGGGGATAGGAGGAGTGTAATGTGGAAGTACAGCAGGTCTATACTGAGGAGAATGTGGGGGCCCTGCTGCTGGGACACCTCTTCACTCAGAAGAATTTGGGGGCTCCCTCTTTACTGAGGGTGTGGGGGGTAGGGTGACCACATTTCCTAACTGCCATTCAGGGACACTTCCTTTCCCAAGTGCGTAATCGGCTGTCAAAAGCACCATACCAGCGATCCGTTCGCTTCCGATTTCCCTATCGTGCGTATGGCCATTACATGTGGCAAAACACGCAAATCTCCAAGCTTAAAATGTTGCATGAGCTACTTCATCCGGCTTTGTCGCACGAAGGGCCGGCCATTCAAATGAAAGGGCTGCCCCCTACACTCAGCGCAGAACACATGGAAATGCGCAGCACGATTTTGCATATATTTACAAAGACACTAAGGGCTCGATTGCACCAAAATCTCTGCGTTTGCACCCATTTTCAATAATCATTTTCTTCATTTCAACTTACAGCTGTTTGTGGGGCAGAACAATGCAGCACACTGTACTTTTATTAAACACACAGGAATGCATTACAATGGTGTGAAGCTGGCCCATTAGAATACAATCATTTCTCCTGCATGTGTGTTCCTCCTGCCTGCTGATGTCAATAAGCCCCAAGTGTGAGCCCAGGGTAATGTGAGTACAGGAGACACCATACAGGCCCACCCCCTCCAGTGTGAACTCTCAGGCCACGCTGGGACTTGTAGTACAGGAGAATTACCTTACTGATTTGGCCCAGGCAGAGTTGCTTGGCGTAAGCCAGACACCGGGGATCGGTGTGGAAGAGTCTGACTGGACAAACTTGTACCGGAGCCACCCATACCCGTGCTACCCGCCCGAGGTGGACACACAGTCTATGTAACCCGCTCATGTCAGTGTCAGCCCGGTGATCACTGCTCTCCTCACAGCAACAACACTGCCGGCTACGTCATCGGCCGGCGCCGGAGAAGCACGTGACGCCGGCTAATCTGTGGAAAGTGTGTGAAAGGTGAGGGAAGGGCTGGCAGTAGGTGGCATGAGTGTCAGTGTTCCTGGTCTGTCCTCTCACCTTCCACACTGCCTCTGTTTATTGTCATGGTGGGCTGACAGCAGCGGTCGGCGGCTCACGGGCTCAGATCATTCCGGGACACTGCATTGTCCCGGAATGAGGGTGACCAGGACCCGGGACAGACTCTCCAAATGCGGGACTGTCCCGGGCGATCCGGGACACGTGGTCACCCTAGTGGGGGGACCCCTCTTTACTAAGAACAATTTGGGGGCCCCACCTCTGGTTCCCTCTTTACTGAGGATGCGTGGAACCCCTCTTTACTGAGAATGTGGGGGACCCCTCTTTACTGAGAATAATTTGAGGGCCCCACTGCTGGTCCCCTCTTTACTGAGGATGTGGGGGACCCCTCTTTACTGAGAATTTGGAGGCTCCACTGCTGGCCCCCTCTTTAATGAGGATGGGGGGGATTCTTTACTGAGAATAATGTGGGGGGCCCCCTCTTTATTGAGAATAATGTGGGGCCCCACTGCTGGTCTCCCCCTTTTCTGAGAACACTGGGGCCCCACTGCTGGGCCTTCTCTTATGTGAGAAGAATGTGGGGGCTCCCTCTTTATTGAAAATAATGTGGGGGGCTCCCTCTTTATTGAGAATAATGTTGGGCCCCCGCTGCTGGTCTCCCTCTTTTCTGAGAACACTGGGGCCCCACTGCTGGGCCTTCTCTTATGTGAGAAGAATGTGGGGGCTCCCTCTTTTCTGAGATGTGGGGGCCCCCCTCTTTGCTGAGCAGAATGTGGGGGCTTTATTGTTCGGCCCTCTCTTTACTGAGCAGAATGTGTGGGCCTTATTACTCTTCTCCCTCTTTACTTTGGAGAATGTGGGGGCCTTATTACTGGGCCCCCTCTTTACTGAGAGGAATGTGGGGGTCTCATTGCTGGGCTCCCTCTTTACTGAGAAGAATGTGGGGGCCCCCTCATTTCTTAAAAGGATGTGTGGGCCCCACTGCTGGGCTCTCTTTACTGAGTAGAATGTGGGGCTCCCTTTTTTCTGAGAAGAATGTGGGGGTCCCATTGCTGTGTCCCTCTTCACTGAGAAGAATGTGGGGGGCCCATTGCTGTGCTCCCTCTTCACTGAGAAGAATGTGGGGGGCCCATTGCTGTGCTCCCTCTTCACTTAGAAGAATGTGGGGGGCCCATTGCTGTGCTCCCTCTTCACTTAGAAGAATGTGGGGGGCCCATTGCTGTGCTCCCTCTTCACTTAGAAGAATGTGGGGGGCCCATTGCTGTGCTCCCTCTTCACTTAGAAGAATGTGGGGGGCCCATTGCTGTGCTCCCTCTTCACTAAGAAGAATGTGGGGGGCCCATTGCTGTGGTCACTCTTCACTTAGAAGAATGTGGGGGGCCCATTGCTGTGCTCCCTCTTCACTTAGAAGAATGTGGGGGGCCCATTGCTGTGCTCCCTCTTCACTTAGAAGAATGTGGGGGGCCCATTGCTGTGCTCCCTCTTCACTTAGAAGAATGTGGGGGGCCCATTGCTGTGCTCCCTCTTCACTGAGAAGAATGTGGGGGGGCCCATTGCTGTGGTCACTCTTTACTGAAAATTATGTAGGAGCCCCAGTGCTGGGCTTCCTCGTTTCTGAGAAGAATGTGGGGGCCCCATTGCTGAGCTCCTTTACTGGGAGGAATGTGGAGGCCCCATTTTTGGGCTCCCTCTTTACTGAGCGGAGTGTGAGGCCCTATGACTGAGCTTTAGAATGGGTTCACACTCATGTGAATTGGATATGGGTTTCCAGGCATATACTTCGTTTTTGGGTTGCCAGCAATTGTGTAAAATGGACGTGACTCAAAAATGCACCAAAATCGCGGTGCATTTTTACCACATTTTTGCCGTAATTTCCATTCATTCAATGGGAATCTGCATTTTTGGTGCTGGTTTCACCAAAGGTGCAGCATGCAGGACTTTTCAAAACAAGGAAAAACGTATCGGTGTGAAAGGGCCCTTAAGCTCTGCTCATGTCTGGCTTACCTGAAATACTGAACAGCGATCCTCCCCTTTGGCAGTAGCCATGTGACCACTGTCAAGAAAATCATCACATTAACATCTGCTGGGAGCAAGTTTTTTAGTGTCTGCTGTATTATTTCACTTTTTTAAACTATAACTAAAGGCAAAGCTTTATTTTTAGTTTTGGGTGGGGTGAAGAGGGATTAGAACACCTGTTAGGTTTATTTTGCTGTCTATGCTCACGTTGTAGAGTTTCACCCTCTCTTTCCTGTTATCACTGATAAAAGAATGGGAGACAGATGGCAAAAAAAACAAATGACAGAGGTTAAAACTCCTCTTTACACTAATCCAAAAAGGTTTTGCCTTAGTTTTACTACAGTATAAATGTATCTTCAGGGATATGCTAGCTTTACTTGTAAATAGTACCACAAACTTAAACATAAGATATAATTCCTATATTGGCTTGGTCATTATTCTTTGTTTTCTTGCAGTATGCGGATAGTAGATGATGATGCTGAAGACTGGAAGAAGGAAACCAAGGCCAAAGAGGAGGTCGTCGAAGAGGAAGAGGACCAACCAGTGGTAGACATCTTTGACTTTATCCTTAAAGAGAACCTCTGGTCATGCTGTGGACATTCAGGTATTTTGCATATTCTTAACAAGGAGACATGAGCATTAAAGTATTCACTTACCGACGTCTGTAGCTGAAGGCACTGTGGGCGCAAATCATCTTCAAAAGTCTAAGCAGAAGTACTGAAGTCCTTTTCTAAGCAGCTTAACTTACACCGACCCTCCCACCCAGACCATCATTTATGTATTTTTTATTAGATATTGGAAGGCTGGATTCCTGCAAACTCACTGCTGGAAGGAGAGTGAGCTGAGCTGCTGAGAAGTAAGTTGAATGACTTTAGTGGTTGTGCTGTGGTGTTTGAGGTTTAATTTCGCCACAGAACCATTAGCTATTAAGGTCTTTGAGGACAATATTTAAAGCTCATTTACTACTTGTTAGGATTTGTTAAATACGATATGTCTATAGCCTGGCTGCAGATTCACTTAGGCCTAAGGTGAACTTATTTCCTGGATCAGCAATGCTGCTTCCTATGTTACCTTTCCACTGTGTCAATGGATCTGAATCTTCACCTCTGTCCTATTAGCATGAAAGGGGTTAAGGAAGCAGGAAAGCTCAACTAGGAAGAATTAGAGTAAAGCAAAGTAAACGTACAGCTCATTTGCAGTGATTAGTTGTTTGATTGGAGTGCTGGTTGTAAAAACCAGTGTAGCCAATCTTTGAACATTTAGAGATTATTTTAGGACAGCCACTTAGAGGATGAAAAGCTGAGCCATTCAATATGTAGGCTTAGGCTTTCCCCTATAAACAATAAGTACTGTTTAAAGCACCACTTCAGGAAACTTGGGGCTGCACTCGCACTGCAAGGGTAACTGCTTATTTTTGTATAGGGGCATGGAAAAGTAGATTCTTGATCTTCTGTGCTGCTAGACCTGTTTCTGCAGCATCTTCCCCTCCATGCTTATACAGTTTAATGTTCTGACATAATTAGGACCAATGCAGGGTCCATAGCACTGCAATGGATGTAAGGAGGCTGAGGTATGGTCCAGAGCTAGATCATGGGGGCATGTTATCTGACAGGGAAGCAGTGGATGCCGTAAGTAAAACCGCTTGTACTCTTCCCCTAGACTAAACTAGCAGTTACACTGCAAGGGAGAATTTTTTTTTTAAATGGTTTGATTGCATTGAATGAAAAAAGGTTTGGGTTTTTGGGCACATTATTTTCTTTGAATAGGTTTTCTTCTTTTTTTTTTTTGCAAATAATTTTTATTATTGGTTTTACAGTTTGAGAACAAAGAATAAGGCAGGGCTACGATAAGCAGCATATAAGCAGATATAAAATACAAACAGTCTGTTCCTACAAAAATAGTATAGTCCAACGTGACATTTAGCATTGCAATAAAAAACTGGTATATATTCAGTTTCAACAAACAAGTATGGAGAGAAAGGTAAACAAGGAAAAGGAGAAAAGAGGAAGGCTAGGATAGGTAGAAGGGAGAAAAAGGGACATGAGAAAGGTGAGAGAGAGTTCAAGTTGGGTCCTCCTGGAGATGCCATAGCTCCCATATTTGATTATGAGCTTCCAGTCTGTCCCCAATGCGGGCTGTTAGCTTCTCCATTAATTCTACGTTCTTAGAGAGCCTCAGGAGGTGGTGGAAGACGTTGTTTTCAATGTAGTGCTACCAGACAGGATGCACCTGTGAGAATATGATGTAGCAGCTTCTAGAGAGGTTTATGGAGGGGGAGGGGGGCCAAACCCAGGAGATAAAATTTCGGTGTCCAAGGAGTGCATAGCCCAAATAGACCATCTAGCAGCTGCTGCACTGAAAGCCAAAAGGGGGCTATTAGTGGACAGGTCCAGTATATATACAGGAGAGTACCCCTATCCTTAAGACATCGCCAGCAGCGATCAGAGCTAGTGGGGTAAATAGCATGGAAGATGTCCGGGGTCAGGTACCAAAAGTAAAGAATTTTATAGGAATTCTCCTTATGCAAGGTACATGTAGAACTTTTGGCTGCCCGGGACCAGATCGTCTGCCATGTCTGAAAGGGAATTTCCTCACCCAACATTTTTTCCCATCGAAACGTATACGAGTGTTTGCCTCGCTCCTGGACCGGATAAGAGTTCAATATTTGATATATACTGGAGACCAGGAATAGGTTTTCTTAATGTAAAATGACAAGTGTTTCACATGCCAAGGTAAATCTACAGTATCTGTGCTCTGATTTGTTGGCTTGCCCTTAGAAATCTGGAGAAAGTCTTTAGTATGTTATGTTGTGAATAACAGTCTTATACTTTTTAGGTGGCAGACTTTGTAGATGAACGGCCGGAGGAAGTGAAACGAATGGAAGAATTCAGGAACAGCAACAAGTGGAGGAGGATCCAAGGTAAGTACAATATCGCAGACATCACACTGATATCAAACTGTCTTTCTTAATATTTCATCATAGAACACCTTCAGGAGAATGAACACTGGCCAAAAAAATGGCAAGAATCCTTGCCCAGGATTTACCCTCTCCCCAGCTTAGCTTCCATTTTTAGCATCCTTAGGTGATGGATGTGCCTACCTATGTCTCTCGCTTTAGTCTTTATTTTTTTGCCTATTTTTAACACTCCTGCAGGGTTAGCGGAGGGTTTCACCTGGTATGGTCACTATGGCCAGAAGGTACCCTGACCTCACTCGCAAAAGCAGAGATGGCCTGTAATATTGCCAGGTCTGGATCCTGCAGGCAGAGAACTCTATGGTACTGTGTACCAGGTGACATCGCTGGCAAGGTGCTTTACATAGTCCAGGGCTAAGATTGTTGTGGAGAAGACTCGAGTACCTGATGGGCGAAGACTCGTTCTGCTGGCCTGCAGCATGGACAAGTGAGTGCCACTAAAATAGGTGGAGCAAGTGGCAGCCTTTCCCTAGTCAGCCCTCTGTGGCTGTTAGGCTGTTCTTTTGCAGGCAGCGTGGTATACTTCATTAGAGGTGTTTAAAAGGAGAAGGGCGGGTGGTGCATCAGATGCGTCAGCGCAAGCTTGGGAGTCATTTTTCTGATATTCTGGCACTTTAACACTTGCATTGCAGGCTTCTACTGAACAGGGGAACCAATGGTTCAAATTCTCTGCCACAGCCCTTGCACTGCGCAGATCCTTCACCTGGCCTGACTGCCACTTGGGTTGTGCCGACACTCCTCTCAGCTTAGTGACTGCTTCCTATAGAGTATCAAAGGACAATGCTCTGTAATCCCTCTATTAGGTAGGGAGTAACCCCCCCTACACAGTTTGACCTGGAATAACTTTTCAAAGGGTTGAATTAGCTCTGAATCCCTGTCCCCCACTGTCTCTGGGGCACAGTCCTCCAGCTCCTTTGTGTTGGGAGGATTTACCCACATCCATTTCTGGTTTGTGGGACCAGCCAGCTGTCAGGAGTTCTAACTAGTTTGGAACACCTTGGGCGCAAATGTGGGTGCTTTTCTTCCCCCCCCCCCCCCAACCTCAGGATGAAGAAACTGATGACAAGAACCCCTTTGTAGACATGTCCTCCCAGGAGGAATCTTGTGGTCCAGGGCTGTCTCATCACAGAAGACCACAGTGGGCTTCCTAGAAGACCTGGTACCATTTCCTTAAGGGGTAATTCCAATTTCATGGAAGAACAATATAGAAAATGAAAAATAGCCTATACAATTGCTACACACGCCATATTGTAAATAAAAATGGACCTTTTCATTTCAATCTGTCATTTTTTGTGAAATTTGATGCAGCATGTGGCAACCTGAAGGCCTTTTTGGTATTCCACCTCCAAAAATGTAATTTCCTCCTTTGAGTGATTTGTTCCCTGATTTCCCCAAAATCTGCATGATAATACAAGACAGATGTAAGGCATCCTCTGCAACAGAGGTGACATACTTCCAAATGGTTAATTGCTTTTAAAGGATGCAGACATTGCAACTTTCTCTTTATAATACAGTCTGCACAGGACATGGTCAAACACACAGCTGTTACTTCAGAGCAGAAATGGCTAGAAATTGGCTATAAAGTTTGTTAAATCTTTGCACTATACATTGATCTCACAGCGGAGATAGTTAGTTTTTTTTTTTTTTTTTTTTCACCCACAAAATTGGGTTTCTCTTTAATGTTCTTCTCCAAGAATCAGGGGATTTGAGGCCCTGGCAGCGACCAATCAACTTGTGCTGAACGGGGGAGGGGGCACACACAGATTCAAATTTGACTGGTAACTGTTGAACTGGCAACATTTTGATTCATTTGTACCCACCTTTACAGCGTCAGGTCCCTGCACAGAGCGAGCTATCCCTCATTAACATACAATAATTTTCCCCCCACTATTTTAGAAGTGATCACATACCCTCTGTTCTCAGCTGCATGAGGAGTTCAGAGAGCTAGGGGAGGAGAAAAAGCAGCATACTGGTCTTCTCAGTGAATAGCTGTGCAGGGAGGGGTCAGCACAGGTCTAATCATTGGAGGAGAGCAGGATGAGTTCTCAGCACAGCCATAAAAGTGATCACATTGAGATTGATGTACTTTCATGCCTAGTGTGGTCAGTTTTTAAAAGGAAAGCAGGGGGACTGGCAGAAACACCAGGTATTTCACACAAAACAATACAAAGAGAATATGATATATTTTAGTACGTGGTACATATCAGGAATATGAAATTTTGAGGTAACATATTCTTTAAATTCCACAGCTTGTTTCCCTTTTTGTTTTAACTGTGAGTCCTTGCCAGTTTTAGGCTGCTTCTTGATCTCCTGTTTCATGGTGGGTTTGTCAGCTCATTTCTCAGGCCTGTGTTATCATGGGCAAAGTTCATCATTTCCCAGTCAAGGCTCATTCCACCACAGATGTCAGCACTTCTTGGGCAATTCATTATCAAACGTCTTAAGTTTGTAGGGTCTTCTAACACAGTTCTACCAGTTAGATGTTCATGCCTCTATGGATGCCATTTTTGGTGTTCAGTCTTGCAGTCAGCTTTGTAGTGAACCAAACCCACCCCCCTCCCTTTTTTTGTTTTTGGGTATGTTTTGCCTTGTTCATGACTCGGGTTCAATTACATACAGTATCTCACAAAAGTGAGTACACCCCTCACATTTTTGTAAATATTTTATTATATCTTTTCATGTGACAACACTGAAGAAATTCCATTTTACTGCAATGTAAAGTAGTGAGTGTACAGCTTGTATAACAGTGTAAATTTGCTGTCCCCTCAAAATAACTAAACACAGTCATTATTATCTAAAGTGCTGGCAACAAAAGTGAGTACACTCCTAAGTGAAAATGTCAAAATTGGGCCCAATTAGCCATTTTCCCTCCCCTGTGTCATGTGACTCGTTAGTGTTACAAGGTCTCAGGTGTGAATGAGGAGCAAGTGTGTTAAATTTGGTGTTATTGCTCTCACTCTCCTATTCTGGTCACTGGAAGTTTAACATGGCATCTCATGGCAAAGAACTCTCTGAGGATCTGAAACAAAAATAATTGGTGCTCTACATAAAGATGGCCTAAGCTATAAGAAGATTGCCAAGACCCTGAAACTGAGCTGCAACATGGTGGCCAAGACCATACAGCGGTTTAACAGGACAGGTTCCATTCAGAACAGGCCTCCCATGGTCGACCAAAGAAGTTGAGTGCACGTGCTCAGTGTCATATCTAGAGGCTGTCTTTGGGAAATAGACGTATGAGTGCTGCCAGCATTGCTACAGAGGTCGAAGGGGTGGGGGGGGGGGTCAGCCTGTCAGTGCTCAGACCATACACCGCACACTGCATCAGATTGGTCTGCATTGCTGTCTTCCCAGAAAGAAGCCTCTTCTAAAGATGATGCACAAGAAAGCCTGCAAACAGTTTGCTGAAGACAAGCAGACTAAGGACATGGATTACTGGAACCATGTCCTGTGGTCCGATGAGACCAAGATAAACTTATTTGGTTCAGATGATGTCAAGCGTGTGTGGCCACAACCAGGTGAGGAGTAAAAAGACAAGTGTGTTCTGCCTACAGTCAAGCATTGTGGTGGGAGTGTCATGGTCTGGGGCTGCATGAGTGCTGCCAGCACTGAGCAGCTACAGTTTATTGAGGGAACCATAAATGCCAACATGTACTGTGACATACAGAAGCAGAACATGATCCCCTCACTTTGGAGACTGGGCCACAGGGCTGTATTCCAACATAATGACCCCAAACACACCTCCAAGCTGACCACTGCCTTGCTAAAGAAGCGTAAAGGTGATGAACTGGCCAAGCATATCTCTGGACCTAAGCCCGATTTGAGCATCTGTGGGGCATCCTCAAATGGAAGATTGAGGAGCACAAGGTCTCTAACCTCCCACCAGCTCTGTGATGTCGTCATGGTGAAATGGAAGAGGACTCCAGTGACAACCTGTGAAGCTCTGGTGAACTCCATGACCAAGAAAGTTAAGGCAGTGCTGGAAAATATTGGTAGCCACACAAAATATTGACACTTTGGGCTCAATTTGGACATTTCCACTTAGGGGTGTACTCACTTTTGTTGCCGGTGGTTTAGACAATAATGGCTGTGTGCTGAGTTATTTTGAGGGGACAGCAAATTTACACTGTTATACAAGCTGTACACTCACTACTTTACATTGTAGCAAAGTGTCATTTCTTCAGTGTTGTCACATGAAAAGATATAATAAAATATTTGCAAAAATGTGAGGGGTGTACTCACTTTTGTGAGATACTGTGTGTTGGTAAGGTTGAATAAAGACAACAGTGCTTTAGTCATGAATATGAAGTCCCCCTTGTCCTGCGATGTAGGAATAATGAATTAGAATTATTGGTTTAACTTATAAAAATCCTTTTCCTGGAGTACATCACAGGACACAGAGCGATTCCCTCCCCTCTTGTCTGTTCCTCATTGCTTGCTACAAAACAAAATCTTAGCTGAGCTTGGATGGATTATGCCTGGATGGGGATTCCTGCACTTTTTTGGCCAGTGTCAATACCCTTGAAGGTGGCAACCAAGTAGTAATGTACATCAAAGTGGTTCTAAATCCTAAACATTTTTTTATCTTAAAGCAGTTGTTCTGTCTTCTTTTTACATTTTTTTAAAGTCAGCAGCTACAAAAACTGTACAGTGCCTTGAAAAAATATTCATAACCCTTGATTATTTCCACATTTTGTCATGCTAAAACCAAAAATGTAAATGTATTTTATTGGGATTTTATGTGATAGACCAACACAAAGTGACACATAATTGTGAAGTGGAAGGAAAATGATAAATATTTTTTAAAATAATGTTTCAAATACAAATGTGAAAAGTGTGGCATGCTTTTGTAATCACCCTCCTGAGTCAATACTTTGTTGAACCACCTTTTGCTGCATTTACAGCTGCAAGTCTTTTTGGGGGTGTCTCTACCAGCTTTGCACATCTAGAGAGTGACATTTTTGCCCATTCTGTACAAAATAGCTCAAGCTCTGTCCGATTGGATGGAGAGCATCTGTGAACAGCAATTTTCAAGTCTTGCCACAGATTCTTATTTGGATTTAGATTTGGACTTTGACTGGGCCATTCTAACACATGAATATGCTTATATCTAAACCATTCCACTGTAGCTCTGCCTGTATGTTTAGGGTCACTGTCCTGCTGTCTTCCTGAGTCTTTTGGAGACTCTTAACAGGTTTTCTTCTAAGATTGCCCTGTATTTAGCTCCATCCATCTTCACATCCACTCTGACCAGCGTCCCTGTCCCTGCTTAAGAAAAGCATCCCCACAACATGATGCTGCCACCACCATGTGTCACTGTGAAAATGTTGTGTTCAGGGTGATGTGCAGTGTTAGTTTTTCTCTGAATAATGCTCTCCTTGCCCGGCCTGTTAGTTTAGTTGTATGGCCATGTCTTGGTAGGCTTGCAGTTGTTGGATTGAACAGTCCTCTTTGAGATGTTCAAAGCTTGGGATATTTTTTTTATAACCTAACCCTGCTTTAAACTTCTCCACAACTTTATGCCTGACCTATCTGGTATGTTCTTTGGCCTTTTTTATATAGTTACATATTGAGGTTGAAAAAATACATCAGTCCAACCAGTTCAACCTATGATGTTTGTGTTTGCTGTTAACCGTACATTGTATACCCCTGTATGTTGTGGTCTCTAAGGTGCCCATCTAATAGTTTTTTTAAAACTATCAATGCTCCCTGCTGATACGACTGCTTGTGGAAGAGAATTCCACATCCTTACCGCTCTTACAGTGAAGAACCCCTTACGTACTTTAAGGTTAAACCGCCTTTCCTCTAGTTTTAGTGAGTGGCCACGTGTCTTATTGTATTCCCTTTCTCTGAATAGTTTGTTCCTTATGCTAGGGTCGCCAGTACAGTATTTGTACATTGATATCATATCCCCCCTCAAGCGTCTCTTCTCCAGAGAGAATAGGTTCGGTGCTTGCAGTCTTTCCTCATAGCTGATGTCCTCCATTCCCCTAATTATTTTTGTTGCCCTTCTCTGGATTCTTTCCAATTCCAGCACATCCTTCCTGAGGACCGGTGCCCAGAACTGGACAGCATACTCCAGATGTGGCCGGACCAGAGTCTTGTAGAGCGGGAGAATAATCTCTTTATTTCTGGAGTGAATCCCCTTTTTTATACATCCCAGTATTCTGTTGGCTTTGCTTGCAGCGGCTTGGCATTGGATGCCACTGCCAAGCCTGTTGTCTACCAGTACCTCCAGGTCCTTTTCCATCCTAGACTCACCCAGAGGTTCCCCCCCTAGTGAGTAGCTTGCTTTCTGGTTTCTGGCACCCAAGTGCATTACTTTACATTTTTCAACATTAAACCTCATCTGCCATGTAGTTGTTTTTGTTCACAAAGGTTCTTTAACAAACCCCTGCGGGCTTCACAGAACAGCTGTTTATATACCAAGATTTAATTACACACAGGTGGACTCTATTTAATAATTAGGTGAATTGTGTAGGCAGTTGGTTCCACTCGATTTTAGTTAGGGGTATCGGAGTAAAGGGGGCTGAATACAAATGCACGGCATACTTTTCAGATATTTATTTTGAAAACCTCTTATCATTTTCCTTCCACTTCACAATTATGTGTCACTTTGTGTTGGTCTATCATTTAAAATCCCAATAAAATACATTTACGTTTTTGGTTGTAACATGACAAAATGTGCAAAATTTCAAGGGGTATGAATACTTTTTCAAGGCACTGTAGCTGCTGACTTTTAATAATAGGACACTCACCTGTGATCCCCAGTGCTGGCATACTAACTGTGGGCAGCTGGATGTGATCGCTTGCGGCTTCGCAACCAGGTGCTCTACACGTGTGAAGTGTGCTTCAATGAATGGTCCCACAGCTTTCTGTGACCTGTCCCAGAAGGCTGAGGGGGAAGAAGGGGGGCCGAACTTCCGCTCGGACCTGTCAAAACCAGATGCCTTCCTGCTCTCCCGCTCCAAAAATAAAATGCAATGCCAAATGTGGAGCTGCTTGCTGTGGGGGCACTCGACAGGAGGGAGGGGCCAGGAGCAGCAACGAGGGACCTGAGAAGAGGAGGATCCAGGCTGACCTGTGCAAAACCAACTGCACAGAGGAGGTAAGTATAACTTGTTTGTTGTGTTTTTTTTTTTTTTTTAAAGAGACTTTACAATCACTTTAATGCATTTCCTACATTAAGTTAAACATGTTTAGATATCACCCCTCTCACAACCCCCCCTGTGCCCGGCTGCAGTCTTCTTTCCCTCCTTCACACAGGGACTGACAGGCAGCAGTGGGAGTCAAACCCTTTGACAAAGAAGTGGGGTGTGGGGCCAAGCCATTCTTTCTGTATCTATAGACACAGGCAGCTTGGCTCAGGATCGAGCCCGCAGGTGTCCCCATAGCAAGCGGCTTGCTGGGAGACACACTCAGAAAAGGAGAAGCCAGGAGCACTGGCAGGGGACCTGTGAAGAGGAGGTTCATGGCAGCTCTTTGCAATTCCATTGCAAAAAGCAGGTAAGTATATTATAAAGAGGAAAAAAAATTAGACTTTACAATCACTTTAGGTCCTCTGTCTAGTGATGTTTGATTCAGTAAAGAAACTCTTACCTTTTAGAGATTTACCAAAAATGCTAATTTTTGTTTTTTAACATTGCATTATGGACCACCAGAGCAATATTATAATACAAAAAAAACCAGCAGCTGATGTTCATGAAGAAGTGCTCCAGCCAGCATAAAATGACCCGTATATAACATTCGATTTTGTGTATTCTTTATTTTATTTTTGAGCTGCAACACAACATTAAAAATATGTTTAGGATTATGTTTATCAACATATTTTATATTAGTTTATTTTCAGCAAATCTGTCCTTTGGCTGTTTTCTGGTAGTTTGTGTGCTTAGAGCTTTTTTTGAAGCTGCACTATGCTTATGTTGTATTAGGTTTCTGTTATTTACCTATATACTGTACATAAGCTGCGCCTGCTTAATCCTTGCACATCTAAATGTTGTGTATTCTGTTGCTGCTAACTTTTAAAGTGAGATTAAAGTCTTTTTTTTTTTTGTTTTAAAAATGACAAAACATGTGCTACTTACCTGCTCTGTGCAGTAGTTTTTCACAGAGCAGCCCGGATGCTCCCTGGGTTCCTCCTTTCTGCCAAGTGCCCCCACAGCAAGCAGCTTGCTATTGGAGCACCCTAACCAAACTGTTGCTTTGTCCATTCAGACATTGAGGCTTGGCTCTGCCCTGCCCCCCCCTCCTCATTGGCTTACTGACTTTGACAGCAGCAGGAGCCAATAGCGCTTGTTGCTGTGTCTCAGCCAATCAGGAGGAAGAGTCCCGGGCAACCGAGATTCTCGTGCACATTGGATCAAGATGGGGCTCAGGTAATTATGAGGGGGGGGGGGGGGGGGCGGGTGGCACTGCAGAATGCAAGAAGATATAACCCCTTCTGACTTTACATCCAGGTATATAGTAGAGTAATATGTCTATCTTATTACAGATGATGGTTCCCCTGAAGCCGATAGATCACCCGCTCCAGAAACAAGGTAAATTGTGTGTTACAGTACTGTATTTAGTCATTGGCCTAATAAACCCCAAGACTAGGTACTTAAGTGTTGAGCAGAAATTCATATTGCAGTGCTTTTAAAGGCCCCTTTCACACTTGTGCGACCTAAAAAGTTGCATGATTTTGACTGAACTTTACGCAATGCCTGTGTAATCTTGAGGTCTATGGGCCTCAACGCATCAAAGTAGTGCAGGGACTACTTTGAAGTCACACAGATATGAACGGTACGCATTGGAAATCATGGAGTATGACTTGTCATGCGACTTTGCAGTCCCAAGTCACAGGACAGGTCGAACAAGTGTGAAAGGGACCTATATTGTAAAGAACAGATAATAATTGTAAAATAACAGAATATTACGTATCCATTTTGCTACAGGTAGCTGTTTTGGCTCTGTACACTTTATTCTGATTTGGAACTTGATAATAATTGATCTAAAGGGATCAATTATTTGACACGTATTACATTCGTATTGGCAGTTTTATATTTGCTTTTCTGATAGATGTACATGAGCATTTGTTGTGAGTTGGCTACAAATACATTGAGGAAATTGTCAAAACCGCAGCAGCTGTGAATTGCAACCAATCCGCTTATATCTTTCATTTTCAAAACTTAACTGACCTTGCTGACAATAGAAGCTGATTAGTTCCTATCCACAGCTTTTATAAATTTCCGCCATCTCAAAACAACACTCTTCTACCTGGACATCCTATACAAATCTTATACAAAAAATGTTTTTGATGTTTGACCGGCCTCAATTTCATATAGATCATTGGAAGAACGTTTAAATAAGGTAATCTAAAATGACTTATCTCTAGTAATGCTTGGAGGAAAAAAATATATAGCTTCTAATTCTGCTTGAATTAACGTTCTTTGCCTTTAAGTGATCCCATTCCTTTGGTTCTTAGCTGCATGAGAGCTGGGGGAAGAAAAGCAGCAGTACACTGATCTTCTCCGTGAATAGCTGTGCGGGGGGGATCAGGACAAATCTGATCATTGGAGGAGAGCAGACTGAGTTCCCAGCACAGCTAGAGAACTGACCACGGTGTGTTCTCATGCTTAGTGAGGTCAGGTTTTAACAGGAAAACAAGAACTGGCAGGAACACCACGGATTTCACCCAAAGGAGCAATACAGAGAAAACAGGATATTTCTCTATCGTCCATTGACAGACGCAGCTCCAGATCTTCTTAGTCCATTGGGTTATGCTCCTTTCATCGGGAATAGGACACTAGGCAGGAAAAAGCTTTACCACGCCTATGGGGCTGTCTCTGCAGGCATAACCTCACACACTCTGCTACAGCTTCCAGTTTGTTTCTGCCTAGTTTAAGAGTAGGGCCTAGTTCCCTGCTGGGACTTCGGTCTTAGGTATATAAAAGGGAAATTTTTGTTATGTTATTGTTATTTTACTATTTTAGAGTTCCTGGAGATCTACAAGCAACAGTCGGCTGGGTTTTGGACTGGATAATCTAGATCCTTAAGGTCTCCCAGCCTGGCCAGCGAGCATGAGCAGGTTATAGTCCAGCACTAGGCCTCGCCACGACA
Organism: Pelophylax lessonae; assembly: GCF_965119305.1. Lineage (NCBI taxonomy): Eukaryota > Metazoa > Chordata > Amphibia > Anura > Ranidae > Pelophylax > Pelophylax lessonae. The sequence continues at coordinate 149,457,190 of NC_138779.1, read as the reverse complement.
GAGCCCTTATGGATGGAGACAAGCCTGCGAGTGTACCGTCTCCCTGGGACATGACGACCTTGAACGCCCTGAGTCGCAACGTACCCTATGGATGGCAGCACACCCTCCCCGGGTGGGAGGTGGTCTGTTCATAGTGGCGCCCACTTGGTACTGTGGTATGGTGAGTAATGCTGTCTGTCCCCCCCCCCCCCCAATCCTCTGGCGGTCTCAGGGTGGACGTGGGCCCCCTCCTAGGAATGGTTGTACCCTTGGGTGATCCCTCAGTTCCCCTGGCCCTGGGGGGGGGGGGGGGGGGGGGGGTGACTGTCCTGGTGGGGTCTTTTGTTTGGGACCTCCCGATGCTACTTGTCTGCGACCCCCCCCTCGGGGCTCCGGGAGACTGCATGGCGCGCTGTGGGGCCATTTTGCTGAAGATCCGTGCACATTATTTTCCATTGACAATGTATGGGCAGCCATTTTTCATTAGTTCCCCATAGGAATGCATGGGGCGGCCATTTTCTTGTAGTCCAGGTCGCTGGACAGGCTGCAGGCATGGCACATTTAATCTAGCAATGACCCAGGCATTTTTCTTCTATTCTATTTCCTTTGTCAGTTTGTTTTTACTTTCTGTTTCACAGAACATTCCAGCAAGCCTCCTGAGCAGTAAGTTAATGTTTTTGGGGACCCCTGTAGGTTTTCCTTACTCACTCTAACAGATTGTACTGGATTGGGATTTGTGATACCGCTGGTCCGGCGGTGGGATCGCAATTTTTGCAATCTTTTCAAAGTGACACTACATTATTTTAAATCAGTGAAAAATTTAGTCCCAGGACAATGTTTCACCTACAGACCCCCTCAATGCGGCTGTGGGGCCCTCTGGGTTGCAGTCTCAGTCTGCTTTTACAGCAGTCTTGGAAAGCCTGGTGTCAAAGGTAGATCTTGTGGTCAAAAGTATTGATAGATACAAACGCTCGCTGCCTTCACCTCCATCGGTGGTGTTCTTGGATTCTGAGGCAGATATGGCCCCCACGGATGCTCCACATCCTGATGGATAGGTGTCCTCACATTCTGATGGTGATGAGGACCTGTCCTTCAGCCGCCGCAAGGGAACGCACATTGGTGGAAGCACTCATAGTTTCCATGTGAGAAACTTTAAAAATGGCAGATGAATCTACGGTGTCAGGTATGCAGGTGTCTTTTGGCACCCACAAAGCCCAGAAGTCAGGCAAGGTATCCCCGGCTTTTGCAGACCCCGTGGATAGGCAGGTGGAGTCTCTGTCCCGCCACTTGCACGTGTTGGCGGATTCCATACTAAAACCAACATTTTGTGAACGTTCTGGTGTCAGACGGTCACTGAATGGGTGAAGTTACTTAAGGGGAACTTAGAATCTGAACCGCTCCCCCGGCGCTAATTAAACTCCTATACCAGATGGCTCAAGCCCTTGTGTTCGTGTGTGATGCGTCCTTTGATGCAGCTCCTAGTGGCCAGGGTGTCTGCAGTTAAGATGCATGGTGTGGTTAAAAAGCTGGTCAGCGAACCAGGCTTCCAAGAAGGCCTTGACTGATCTTCCCTTACGAGAGAGAGGTTGTTTTGATCTTCTCTGGATGCACTGATCAAAAGACTTACAGGTGGGAAGAGTACTCTTCTCTTCTTCTTCAATCCTCTAAGGGCAAGGCACCCCGTCAATGGCGGGGGCCTTCCTTCACTACTCATAGACGGCTTTTTCGTACCTCCGGGTCGCAAGAAAATGGAAAGCTGTTTCAGGTTTTCTGGTGGTTCCAAGAAGCCATGGTCAGGTAAATCAAATACCGGCCAGTCGGGTTCTGCAGACAAATCCTCGTCTGCATGAAGGGGAGCCCTCAATTGCTTCTGGGGTGGGGGGACGTCTTCGCTTCTTTCCGAAACCATGGACTTCCCTGATTCAGGACAAATGGTTTCACGAACTGATCCAATCAGGGTACAAAATCAGATTCCGGTCTCGACCGTCAGACAGGTTCTTCCCATCAAATCTTCATCTATCTCCAGACCGAGTAAGGGATCTACGAGAGGTGGTACAAGATCTGCTTGCACAAAGGGTGATTGTGTCAGTTCCCTCTCAGAAACGCTTTCAAGGGTTTTATTCAAACCTGTTTACTGTGCCCAAAAAAAGAGGGCACTGTGCGACCAATCCTGGATCTCACGGCTCTGAACCGCTTCGTGTGGGTACAGATGTTTTGGATGGAATCCATCCTACACCACCACCTTCCACCACCACCAGACTTCTTGGCCTCCATAGACATCAAGGACGCATATCCTAAACATCTGTATCTACTCTGGGCATCAGCGGTTTCTTCGCTTTGCCATAGCAGAGGAGTATTAACAATTAGTGGCGTTACCCTTTGGTCTCGCCTCCACTCCAAGGTACTGGCCCCAGTGTTGGCATTGAATCGGATGAGTTGGGCGCTTGTGCCGACTAGGTGGGGGCCCGCACTGGGATAAGGATAGAACAAAAGGAGGGGGGGGACTTCCAGGTGATGCAAAGTTCCAGTGTTGACACGGAGGGCAGCGCTGTAGGCAGGCAGAAGCCAAAAATCCCGCTGGCACATAAGAGAAGAGAGGACAGGCGCCACTCAGTGAGACAATAAATGATGCAACCTCGGGGAAGTTCAATGGGGGAGCAGGATCAAGCCAAGGACGCAGTTAGCCTATATATGACCGCATCCTGCGGGTCTTCTGGATCGTCTGAGGAAGGAGCTTTGTGCGCATGCTCCGAAGCGCGTTACGTCATCACCAGTTGACGAGCGGCTTACCGCCGTCCTTGGCTTGATCCTGCTCCCCCATTGGACTTCACTGAGGTTGCGTCATCTCCCGGTTGCTGGCTCTGCCGGAGGACGGAAGTACCACGCCATAGAAGGGGTTTAGGAGCCATTAGGAGAAGCCTTTACCTTGCCTTAATATAAGTGTGTTATGAATACTATGCAATAAACCTTTATTGTCTCACTGAGTGGCGCCTGTCATCTCTTCTATTTGCTGTGCCAACAGGTATTGTCCTGGGGTATCTGGATGATCTTTTGAGAGCAGATTCTCTTTCAGCCCTGTTGGGCAATCTGTCGATCACTGTCAGAACCCTACAAGAGTTCGGTTGGAATATCAATTTCAAGAAATCAACCCTGATCTTAATTGAGACTAGATTATCTGGGCCTGACTGGATTTCGCTTTGGCGAATGTCTTTCTGCCCCTGGACAAGCTGCAGAAGGCGATTCGATTGCTGTTGGCAAACAATCTGTCCTCTCTTCGGATTTGCATGTGGGCTTTGGGTCTGATGGTATCAACCTTCGAGGCGGTTCCTTTTGCTCAGTTCCACACGAGACCTTTACAAAGGGAGATTCTTGTCAAATGGAACAAGGATCCAAAGTCCTTGGACAATTTTATTCGGTTGAGCCACAAAAGAAAGTCTGCTCTGTTGTGGTGGCTTCAGTTGCCAGCACTATGCCAGGGCAAGTCTTTCCTGACATTGTTTTGGACGGTGATGACCACAGACGCCAGCCTATCAGGCTGCGGCGGGGTGCTGGGAAAGCTCTGTGCCCAGGGAATCTGGACAGTAGAAGAGTCAAGACTACCGATCAATGTTTTGCAGCTCAGAGCAATAAAGCCTTGTCTGAGCCAATGGACGACTCCTCCACAGGATTGTCCGGTTTGAATTCAAGCAGACAATGCCACGGCTGTGGCTTAAGTCAATCACCAGGGGGGCACCAAGAGTGTCTTGGCGGCCAGGGAGGTGGTCAAGATTCTGTCTTGGGCAGAAAAGTTTGTTCCAGCCCTCTTCTTGCTTTACACATCCCAGGTATGGAGAACTGGCAAGCGGATTACCCGAGTCGTTTGGTGTTGGATCAAGGGGAATGGTCCCTACACCCGGAAGTGTTTCATCTCCTGTGTGGGACTCCCGAGGTCAGTCTGTTTGCTTCTCGTTCCAACAGGAAGCTTCAGAGATTCGTAGCCAGGTCTCGGGATCCTCTGGCCGACGCCACAGATTTACACCTTTCCTGCGCTAAAGCTCCTGCCGAGGCTTCTACACAGGATGGAGGTGGAAGGGATTACAGTCGTTCTGGGGGCCCGATACTGGCCTCGCCACTCTTGGTACGCAGACCTGGTAAGGTTGGTCACAGATGCTCATTGGAGACTTCCTCTCAGGGAGGATCTGCTGTCTCAAGGGCTGATCTTCCATCCTGCTTTACGGTCACTGGCTTTAACGGCATGGTTGTTGAAAGCCAGGTGTTGAGAGATAGAGGTCTTTCTGACTCTGTGATTCCTACACTATTGAAGGCCAGGAAGTCGACTTCCAGGAAGATCTATCATCGTGGAAATCGTACATTTCTGGGTGTGAATCAAGGTGCACCCTCAATTGTTTTCAGTAGCTAGGGCTTTGGCCTTCCTGCAAAAAGGGTTTGAACAGCAGTTGGCTTTGGGCACTATCGAAGATCAAGTGTTGGCTTTGGCTATATATTTTCAACGCCTTTAGCTACACATGCCTTGATTCGCACTTTCATTCAGGGAGTGTGCCATATGGCTCCCCCGAGACTATCTCCGCTACCTCAGTGGGATCTGAATTTGGTATAATCTGTTCTTCAAAAGCCTCCTTTGAGAACAATGGAGAGATTTCTCTGCTTTCATTGTCTCAGAAGGTTGCCTTTTTGGTGGCTTTTACTTCTGCCCGCGGAGTGTCTGAATTGGCGGCGTTGTCCTGCCGCTCATCTTATTTGGTGGTCAACAAAGATGAGGTGGTACTCCGACCTAATCAGTCTTTTATTCCGAAGGTGGTTTCTGATTTTCATTTGAATGAAGACATTGTGCTGCCTTCACTTTGTCCCAAGTCCAAGCATCCCAAGGAAATTGCCTTGCATTCTTTGGGCGTGGTCCGGGCGATCAGGGTTTACCTGGCAGTCACTGGGTCTTTGCGAAAATCAGATGCTCTTTTTGTCCTTACCGAGTGACCTCGTAAAGGATTGGCTGCGTCTTCTGCGACCATATCCAAATGGATCAGGCAGAAGGTTGTTCAGGCTTAATCACTGAAGGGTCAGGTTCCTCCTTTCCCTGTGAATGCGCATTCTACTAGGGCGCGGAGTGCCTCTTGGGCTTTTCGCCATCAGGCGACAGTGATGCAAATTTGCAAGGTGGCAACTTTTTTATGTTCTCTTTGAGGGTGTGTATTTTTTCTAGGTGAGCTCCAGTTGTTCTTGGTTGGCTACGTTTAGCCTTTTTTGGCATTTTTTTCCCACCCCTCATGCATATACCGCTTTGGGACCTCCTAATGGTCTAAAAAGATATGGCGCTGCGCCTGTCCGTGGACGATAAAGAAAACTGGATTTTTTGTACTTACTGTAAAATCCTTTTCTCTGAAGTCCATTGATATACGCAGCACCCACCCCTCTACTATGAGTGAAAATTGGGTTTTTGTCTTCTAAATACTGCTTGCAACCAAACTGGAAGCTGTAGCATAGTGTGTGGGCTTATGCCTGCAGGGACAGCCCCATAGGCGTGGTAAAGCTTTTTCCTGCCTATTGTCCTATTCCTGATGGAAGGAGCATAACCCAAGAAGAAGTCTAAGAAGATATGACGCTGCATCTGTCAATGGACTTCAGAGAAAAGGATTTTACAGTAAGGTACGAAAAAAAAATGGATTTTTGTAAAGTACAGTAACATGCATAGCACTTATGAATATAACAAATTGTCTGATGGCCACACTCTTATAAACATTTAATCCTTAGTTACATAGTGAGGTTGAAAAAAGACATCAGTCCATCCAGTTCAACCTATGATGTGTGTGTGTGTGTGTTTGCTTTTAACCGTACATTTTATACCCCTGTATGTTGTGGTCTTTAAGGTGTCCATCTAATAGTTTTTTGAAACTATCAATGCTCCCTGCTGATACGACTGATGTGGAAGAGAATTCCACATCTTTACCGCTCTTACCGTGAAGAACCCATTACGCACTTTAAGGTTAAACCGCCTTTCCTCAAGTTTTAGTGAGTGGCCACGTGTCTTATTGCATCTCCTTTCTCTGAATAGTTTGTTCCTTATGCTAGGGTCACCAGTACAGTATTTGTACATTGATATCATATCCCCCCTCAATCGTCTCTTCTCCAGAGAGAACAGGTTCAGTGCTTGTAGTCTTTCCTCATAGCTGATGTCCTCCATTCCCCTAATTATTTTTGTTGCCCTTCTCTGGACTTTCTCCAGTTCCAGCACATCCTTCCTGAGGACCGGTGCCCAGAACTGGACAGCATACTCCAGATGTGGCCGGACCAGAGTCTTGTAGAGTGGGAGAATAATCTCTTTATTTCTGGAGTGAATCCCCTTTTTTATACATCCCAGTATTCTGTTGGCTTTGCTTGCAGCGGCTTGGCATTGCATGCCACTGCCAAGCCTGTTGTCTACCAGTACCCCCAAGTCCTTTTCCATCCTAGACTCACCCAGAGGTACCCCCCCCCCCCTAGTGAGTAGCTTGCTTTCTGGTTTCTGGCCCCCAAGTGCATTACTTTACATTTTTCAACATTAAATCTCATCTGCCATGTAGTTGCCCACCCCGTTATTTTGTTCAGGTCCGCTTGCAAAGTTTCCACATCCTGCATAGAAGATATTGGCATGCCTAATTTAGTATCCTCAGCAAATACTGAGATTGTACTCGATATCCCCTCCTCCAGATCATTTATGAGTAAATTAAACAGGATTGGTCCCAGGACAGAACCCTGGGGGACCCCACTTTCCACACCCGCCCAATCCGAGTACTCCCCATTTATCACCACCCTCTGGACTCTCCCCTGGAGCCAGTTCTCTATCCAGGTACTCACCTTACGGTCCATACCTACCTTCCTTAGTTTGTACAGTAAGCGTTTGTGGGGAACGGTGTCAAAGGCCTTTGCAAAGTCCAGATACACCACATCCACAGGCTTACCTTTATCTAAGTGGCAGCTCACTTCATCGTAGAAGGTTAATAGATTGGTTTGGCACGAACGATTTTTCATGAATCCATGCTGATTACTACTTATAATACCGTTTTCATTACTAAAGTCTTGTATGTGGTCCCTTATCATCCCCTCCAAAATTTTGCAGACTACTGATGTTAGGCTGACCGGCCTATAGTTACCCGGGATATATCTCGGCCCCTTTTTAAATATTGGTACCACGTTGGCTTTTTTCCAATCAGCTGGCACCATACCCATCTGTAAACTATCCTTAAAGATCAAGAATAATGGTCTGGCAATCGCCTGGCTGAGCTCATTAAGAACCCTCGGGTGCAAGCCATCCGGTCCTGGGGATTTATTTATGTTAAGTTTCTCTAGTTTAGCTCTAAGTCTATCCTCTGTTAGCCATGGCGGCACTTCCTGAGGTGTATTGTTTAGTTCGGCCTTACAAGCGGGGTTCGTGTAGCCCCCCGATTCCTTTGTGAAGACTGAAGAAAAGAAATTATTTAACACTTCCGCCTTTTCTCTGTCCTCAGTGGCCATTTTTCCTTTATCATCTTTTATGGGGCCAATGTGTTCTGACCTCACTTTCTTACTGTTTATATACTTAAAGAACTTCTTGGGGTTCTTTTTACTCTCCTCCGCTATATGTCTCTTGTGTTCTATTTTAGCCGCCCTGATTTCGTCTTTACATTTCTTATTACACTCTTTGTAATGCTTAAATGCTGCCAATGACCCCTCAGTCTTGTATTTTTTGAAGGCCTTTTCTTTAGCTCTAATATACATTTTTATGTTGGAGTTTAGCCACCCAGGGTTTAGTTTTGCTCTTTTAAATTTATTTCCCTGTGGAATGCACTGGCCCACCCCCTTGTTAAGTATGCTCTTGAAGCACTCCCATTTTTCCTCCGTGTTCATTGTTCCCAGGGTTCTATCCCATTTGATATTTTCTAGCAGCGAGTGCAGTTTAGGGAAATTGTCTCTTTTGAAATTCAGTGTCCTTATATTACCCTTGTGTTTCCTATTACTGTAATTAATACTGAAACCAATTGACCTATGGTCACTGTTCCCTAAGTTGTTCCGTATTTCTATATCCGTGAGCAGGTCTGTATCGTTGGTAATCAGTAGGTCAAGTACCGCATTGTTTCTTGTCGGTGCATTCACCATCTGACCCATGAAATTGTCCTGCAAAACATTTAGGAACTGCCGAGCCTTGGCTGAGTGCGCGGTTCCTTCTGCCCAGTCTATATCCGGATAATTAAAGTCCCCCATTATAATGACATTTTCCATCCTTGCTGCCAATCCTATCTGTAACATGAGGTCCGCCTCACCCTCCTCCCTCTGGTTGGGGGGCCTAAAGCATACGCCCAATATTACCTTCCCCACCGTGCCTTTCCTTTGAAGCTCTACCCATAGGGATTCTGCCTCGTCCATAGCTCCATTATTAATATCATCCCTCATATTTACCTGTACACTGTTCTTAATATACAGACATACCCCTCCCCCTTTTTTACCCTCTCTATCCCTGCGATAAAGGGAATACCCCTGAATGGTCGCCATCCAGTCATGAGAGCTGTCAAACCAAGTCTCAGTTATCCCCACAAAATCTAAGTCCTCCTCAAACATCAGCAGCTCCAGCTCTCCCATCTTGTTGGCCAGGCTTCTGGCATTGGTATACAAACCTCGTAATTTTGATCGGTTACATATATCCTCATTTGAAGTTTTTAGGCTGCTCTCTTGATTTTTCCCCGTACCCATCCTGGGTTTAGGAGCTCCGAACACCCTACCACTAATGCCCCCATTTCTGCCCTCTGAAACTTGCTTTCCACTGGCTAATTCTACATCTGTACCCCCCCCCATTCCCTAGTTTAAAAGCCCCTCTAACTTTTTGGCCATCCTCTCACCCAGTACGGCTGCACCCACCCCATTTAGGTGCAATCCGTCCCTACCAAAGAGCCGGTGACCGACTGAGAAGTCGGCCCAGTTCTCCAGGAACCCGAAACCCTCCTTACTACACCAGCTCCTCAGCCACTCGTTAACTTCCCTAGTCTCCCGCTGCCTCTCTGGTGTGGCTCGAGGTACAGGTAGTATTTCGGAAAATACTACCTTGGAGGTCCTAGTCCTCAACTTAGCTGCTAAGTCCCTGAAATCGTTTAGGACTCTCCGTCTTCCTCTGCCTATGTCATTGGTACCCACGTGTACCATGACCGCTGGGTCTTCCCCAGCCCCACCCAATAATCTGTCCACCCGATCCGCGATGTGCCGAGCCCGAGCGCCCGGCAAACAGACTGTTCGGCACACACGGTCTTTGTCACAGATTACACTGTCTGTCCTTCTAATAATTGAGTCCCCTACCACCAGCACCTGTCTTTCCTTTCCCTTTCTCCCGGCCTCACTGGAGGAGTTCTTCCCCTGGCAGCTAGGGGTGTCACTCTGCTCCAGCAATGCTGGTCCCTGACTGGTTTCCCCCACATCACACAACGGGGCGTATCTATTGGTGTGCTCCAGCCCAGGATCAGCCTCCTTGCCTTGTCCCCTTCTACCCCTCCTAACTGTCACCCCTCTGCTCTGCTCTGATGCCTGCACCTCCAATACTCCGCCCACCTCTGTGCAGACCCCTGTCTGCACCTGACTGGTACGATCCTGGCTCTCCTCCGGTATGGACATTCGTCTCAGTGTTGCCAGCTGCCTCCCTAGATTCAGGACCTGAGCTTCCAGGGAAGAAACGTGCTTACATTTTGCGCATTTGTATTCGCCCTCGATCACATGTCTGAGGAATGCATACATACCACAAGATGTACACCGAGTCGCATCTCCACACCCGCCGGGCATTGTACCTACTATCTAATCTAATGGGGATTCAGCGATTTAAGTCTATCCTATGTGGCTATTTCCTGGCTTCCTAACGCTACCTTCTCACCCTCTGGTATTCCGCTTCACTCACTTGACACTCACAATCTCACAGCCCGGTCAGTCGCACAACACTCACAGCCGCACAGCCCGGTCAGTCGCACAACACTCACAGCCGCACAGCCCGGTCAGACGCACAACACTCACAGCCGCACAGCCCGGTCAGACGCACAACACTCAGTCGCACAGCCCGGTCAGACGCAGAACACTCAGTCGCACAGTACTCAGTCGCACAGCCCGGTCAGTCGCACAGCCCGGTCAGTCGCACAGCCCGGTCAGTCGCACAGCCCGGTCAGTCGCACAGCCCGGTCAGACGCATAACACTCTCAGTCGCACAGCCCGGTCAGACGCACAACACTCTCAGTCGCTCAGCCCTGTCAGATGCACAACACTCTCAGTCGCACAGCCCGGTCAGACGCACAACACTCTGTCGCACAGCCCGGTCAGACGCACAACACTCTGTCGCACAGCCCGGTCAGACGCACAACACTCTGTCGCACAGCCCGGTCAGACGCACAACACTCTGTCGCACAGCCCGGTCAGACGCACAACACTCTGTCGCACAGCCCGGTCAGACGCACAACACTGAGTCGCACAGCCCGGTCAGACGCACAACGCTCAGTCGCACAGCCCGGTCAGACGCACAACGCTCAGTCGCACAGCCCGGTCAGACGCCCAACGCTCAGTCGCACAGCCCGGTCAGACGCCCAACGCTCAGTCGCACAGCCCGGTCAGACGCCCAACGCTCAGTCGCACAGCCCGGTCAGACGCACAACGCTGAGTCGCACAGCCCGGTCAGACGCACAACACTGAGTCGCACAGCCCGGTCAGACGCACAACACTGAGTCGCACAGCCCGGTCAGACGCACAACACTGAGTCGCACAGCCCGGTCAGACGCACAACACTGAGTCGCACAGCCCGGTCAGACGCACAACACTGAGTCGCACAGCCCGGTCAGACGCACAACACTGAGTCGCACAGCCCGGTCAGACGCACAACACTGAGTCGCACAGCCCGGTCAGACGCACAACACTGAGTCGCACAGCCCGGTCAGACGCACAACACTGAGTCGCACAGCCCGGTCAGACGCACAACACTGAGTCGCACAGCCCGGTCAGACGCACAACACTGAGTCGCACAGCCCGGTCAGACGCACAACACTGAGTCGCACAGCCCGGTCAGACGCACAACACTGAGTCGCACAGCCCGGTCAGACGCACAACACTGAGTCGCACAGCCCGGTCAGACGCACAACACTGAGTCGCACAGCCCGGTCAGACGCACAACACTGAGTCGCACAGCCCGGTCAGACGCACAACACTGAGTCGCACAGCCCGGTCAGACGCACAACACTGAGTCGCACAGCCCGGTCAGACGCACAACACTGAGTCGCACAGCCCGGTCAGACGCACAACACTGAGTCGCACAGCCCGGTCAGACGCACAACACTGAGTCGCACAGCCCGGTCAGACGCACAACACTGAGTCGCACAGCCCGGTCAGACGCACAACACTGAGTCGCACAGCCCGGTCAGACGCACAACACTGAGTCGCACAGCCCGGTCAGACGCACAACACTGAGTCGCACAGCCCGGTCAGACGCACAACACTGAGTCGCACAGCCCGGTCAGACGCACAACACTGAGTCGCACAGCCCGGTCAGACGCACAACACTCACAGTACACTCAGGTAGCACTAGGTACTCACAGACACTCAGGTAGCACTAGGTACTCACAGACACTCAGGTAGCACTAGGTACTCACAGACACTCAGGTAGCACTAGGTACTCACAGACACTCAGGTAGCACTAGGTACTCACAGACACTCAGGTAGCACTAGGTACTCACAGACACTCAGGTAGCACTAGGTACTCACAGATACTCAGGTAGCACTAGGTACTCACAGATATTCAGGTACTACACTACCCCCTTCAGTCACTGACCAATCTAAGTCACCAGTCTTACTTACCTAGTGTGTGTCCCTTTAAGCCTGTCACTAGCAGTTCCTAACGTGAGTCGGTCAGTCTCCTCTCAGCACCCCGTCACTCCCTGTCAGCTAGTCTCCTCTGCTCTTCTCTGTGGGGGGGGGTTCCCGCACCGCAAGAGATGGTTTACCGCACGCCGCCGCAACAAGGGGGGGGTTTCGGTCCGCTCGACGCCCGCTTCCTTTCAGGGGGGTGGGGGGGGAGGTGGTTGTAGTCCGGACGCCGCCGCTCTTCTAAGGGGTGGTGGGGGGGGTACTCAGTCCTTCAGTCCCTCTTAGTCCCCTTCTGCCGCTTCTGCCGCCGCTCAGATGATCCTCCCCTTCAGTCGCCGGACACCGTGGTTCCCCGAGATCTCCCGCCCCGGCTCCCCCGCAGCACCTTCTCCTCCTCCTCTCTCAGCACGCTGCACGCACACACACAAGTTCTGCTTCCGGTTCCGGTTCATCTATGCAGCAGGGACTGCCACTCCTCACAATCCTGGTACAATTCCTAGATTTTACCAGCCATATTAAAGCTAAAATAAGGGGATATGCGCTTAGTAGCTGAGAATAGGTCTGCCATACAGCCCAATTGCAGAATGAAAAGCACAGCCTTTTTTTTTTTTTTCTTGTGCTTAGAGTAAGCAAGGGATAAAACTGTATTCTCTTTCATACATTGGAGGACACAGCTCCATATCTTTTTGACCCTTGAGTTTATGCTGCCCTCTACAGGAGTAAGACACTAGGCGGAATAAAAGTTTGTCTACACCTATAGGGCAGTCCCAGGGGGTATACTCCCACTTCCTGCTCTAGCTCTTCAGTTTCTTTCTGCCTAGTCAGGTGTAAGGACCTAGTTCCTTGCTGGTATCTCTGGTCCTGGCAATTTTTCCTTTTTAAGCTGAATCTTTTTCTTCTTTTGTTATTTTCTGTTCCTGTGAGAACTACAATCAATTTGGTTCCTGTGAGATTTCCAACCAACTGCCGAACTGGGCGACAGACCTGGATATCCTAGGTCCTTACAGTCTTCCCAGTCTGGCCAGCGAGTGCGACCCGACCTTAGCTCTGCACTGGGTTGGCCGTGACATAGCCCCCCTTGGCCGAGGGCTGGCTGGCGAGTTAAATGTCTCGCAAGGACACATAGCCCTGGTCACGATCCTGGTCATGACCTGAGTCCCAGCGTACCTCCTGGTCCGCAGCACCCCCATGCCAAGATGGTGGGTGGTCTGCTTGGATGGGTGCCCACCCGGTTCCATGGTGTGGTAAGTACTGTCCCCCCCCCCTCTCCCTTGATGGTCTTTCTGGGTGGACGTGGGCCCCTCCCTGGGATGGTTGAATCCCCGAGTTCCCCCCCTCTAAACAGTCACGGTGGGTCTTTTTGCTGGCCGAGTTGTCCGAGCTGCTGGCCGAGTTGCCATCATGCACGCGCCTCACGCTGCCAGATTGGGCCAAAAATTTAGGTTGCTGCTTTGCGGCCACTCGCGGCTGACTGACCAAGCTGTCCGGTTGACCAAGCTGTCGGAGCTGCTGATTGAGTTGATAGAGCTGCTGACGGGCATCCAGATGGGCGCCCTCAAAAACCTTGCGGCCGTTAGGGGGGGCCTCAGTGAGTTTAGCCTAGGCCCCCAACTCTCTCCCTGGGCATCTGCTGCACTGTGGATCCAGGCAATTGCGGCTGGGCCTCCACTGAAATTTAGGCCGCAACCTCTAGGGCCATTTTTCAGCCTGCCGCCCCCCTTGAACCAGGTGGCATTGTGGGGGCTCTTCATTTTTTGTGAAATGTAGCAGCCATTATTGTGCGAGCGAAGGTGCTCTGCCTGCCCGTTCGCGTCACGGCGAGCTCCCCCGCCTTCAAGGGGGGCTATGTCTGATCATGTCCTCTATGGAGGGTGACCCTCTTGCTTTTTGCGGGGTCTAATGGTTGGTCCTTTTGTGGACCCTTGGCCGGCGTCTCCTTGCGGGGCTGAGGTCGGCGGCCTCCCCTGTTTGTTTTTCTTCAATTATTTATTTTTTTTTGAAAATCTGTTTATTAAGTTTTAAACATTAAAACATTTTAAAAAAAACAATAACAACAAACGAGGTGCAATGGTTCACAGCGCCACCACCCAAACACTCAAAAAGTAAAGCAAAATTACCCGGTCAGGGGTCCATATGAGACACAAGTAAAAAGGGTGAGCTTGGTATATAGCAACTACTGGGTCTGCGTCCACGCACTTCAAGTGCTCTGACAGTGAGGATGATTCCTCTTTTACTGCATAGGCGCTTGGAAAGGCGCAGGTGGATGCACTGATTGTATCGGTGCAGGACATTTTAAACATGGGGAATGCAGCCTCTGCTGCATCAGAGGCGCCAGTCACTTTGGGAACCGCAGATCCTCAAAAGGGGCAAAGGTATTCCCTTTTTTCCTGCCTACTGTGACAAAATTGTCGTGGGTCAGTGGAGTTCTAAACGCAATATGACTTTGCCTAAGCGTTTCAAAAGACTGTATCCCTTGAGGAATCTTTTGAGTACGTGGGAAGTCCCACCTGTGGTGGACTCTCGGGTCTCCAGGCTAAATAGATCCACCATAATTCCGGTGGAGGAAAAAGATCCTTTTGACAGGAGAGCCGAGACTTTGGTCTACTTTCAGTGCAGCAAACTCTCTCCAGAAGTTCAGTGAGGATCTCTGAATGATCCAATGTTGACCTAAATGACTAATGATGATAAATAGAATCCACCTGTGTGTAATCAAGTCTCTGTATAAATGCACCTGCACTGTGATAGTCTCAGAGGTCTGTTTAAAGCGCAGAGAGTATTATGAAGAACAAGGAATACACCAGGCAGGTCCGAGATACTGTTGTGGAGAAGTTTAAAGCCGGATTTGGGTACAAAAAGATTACCCAAGCTTTAAATATCCCAAGGAGCACTGTGCAAGCGATAATATTGAAATGGAAGGAGTATCAGACCACTACAAATCTACGAAGACCTGGCCGTCCCTCTAAACTTTCAGCTCATACAAGGAAAAGACTGATCAGAGATGCAGCCAAGAGGCCCATGATCACTCTGGATGAACTGCAGAGATCTACAGCTGAGGTGGGAGACTCTGTCCATAGGACAACAATCAGTCGTATACTGCACAAATCTGGCCTTTATGGAAGAGTGGCAAGAAGAAAGCCATTTCTTAAAGCTATCCATAAATAGTGTTGTTTAAAGTTTGCCACAAGCCACCTGGGAGACACCAAACATGTGGAAGAAGGTGCTCTGGTCAGATGAAACCAAAATCAAACTTTTTGGCAACAATGCAAAACGTTATGTTTGGCGTAAAAGCAACACAGCTCATCACCCTGAACACACCATCCCCACTGTAAAACATGGTGGTGGCAGCATCATGGTTTCGGCCTGCTTTTCTTCAGCAGGGACAGGGAAGATGGTTAAAATTGATGGGAAGATGGATGGAGCCAAATACAGGACCATTCTGGAAGAAAACCTGATGGAGTCTGCAAAAGACCTGAGACTGGGACGGAGATTTGTCTTCCAACAAGACAATGATTCAAAACATAAAGCAAAATCTACAATGGAATGGTTCACATATAAACATATCCAGGTGTTAGAATGGCCAAGTCAAAGTCCAGACCTGAATCCAATCGAGAATCTGTGGAAAGAACTGAAAACTGCTGTTCACAAACGTTCTTCATCCAACCTCACTGAGCTCGAGCTGTTTTGTAAGGAGGAATGGACAAAAATGTCTCTCGATGTGCAAAACTGATAGACATACCCCAAGTGACTTACAGCTGTAATCGCAGCAAAAGGTGGCGCTACAAAGTATTAACTTAAGGGGGCTGAATAATTTTGCACGCCAAATTTTTCGTTTTTTTTATTTGTTAACAAAGTTTGAAATATCCAATAAATTTCGTTCCACTTCATGATTGTGTCCCACTTGTTGTTTTCTCACAAAAAATTACAGTTTTATATCTTTGTTTGAAGCCTGAAATGTGGAAAAGGGTCACAAAATTCAAGGGGGCCGAATACTTTCGCAAGGCACTGTGTGTGTGTGTGTGTGTATGTATGTGTGTATGTATGCATGTATGCATGTATGTATATGTATATGTATATATATATATATATATATATATATATATATATATATATATATATATATATAAAAATACATTTTTTTTTAATGAAGAAAAGTTCTCGAATCTTGCCCCTGAGTGCTGGCGGGGGGGGGGGGGGGGGGGTTACAGCGTAGCCTCTTTGGGGCCTTCTCCGGGATCCTGGAACGTAGGTGCTTCACTTGTGGCCCAGATCGGGATGCCGGATATTTGGTTTGAAAGTGTTTGCCATGCTTGTGTTTTAATTTCCCTTTTTACTTGTGTCTCATATGGACCCCTGACAGGGTAATTTTGCTTTACTTTTTGAGTGTTTGGGTGGTGGCGCTGTGAACCATTGCACCTCGTTTGTTGTTATTGTTTTTTTTTGTATGTTTAAAACTTAATAAACAGATTTTCAAAAAAAAAAAAAATTATTGAAGAAATTTTTTTTTTTTTTTAATAATTTAAAAAATAAATAAAAATAATTTTTTTTAATAATTTCAAAAATAAGAAAATTATTATTTTTATTATTTTTTTTTATAATTTAAAAAATAAATAATAATAACCACACTCCTTGTCCACTTACCTTTTAAGCAAAGGTAAGTGGACAGGGAGATGAAGCCTGCCTCTTGGGAAGGAGATGGACAGGCAGGGGAAACGGCCATTAGTGACTGCTTGTCAAACTCCGGCCACCACAAGAGGGCGCCAGTTCCCCGTTCTCTCACTGAAGAAGGCCGAAAAGCTGCGGCCTCAATTATCGGATGCCGCGGTAGTCCGTGCACTCGAGGAGGGGGTGGAGGGGCGCAAAAGGGATAGGACAACCCCCTGCAGTGCGCCCCAGGCGCCAGGTCGCTAATTCTAGTCCCCAATGCTACCTGGCGCCCGGGGTTTGTCGAGCCCTGATATATATAATATATGGGAAAATTGTTTTATTAAACCTCTCACAAGCTAGAAAATAGTGCTCCTTGTCACCCGACATCACTCTCCCTCATCTCCTCCCATCCTCCCTTGCGCTGACCTTTACCACTACTTTTTTCTAGCTCTGAATTGCTCTGTGCAGGTACAGATGTTTCAATTGGAGTCCATTCATATGGTAGTGGCATCCCTATGTCTTCTGCGAGCAGATTCGAGTGCTCTGACGGACAACTGGGAGATTACTGTGCAGACTCTGCAGGAGTTTGGTTGGAAATTTTATTTCCAGGTATTGGCTCTGGTTCTGTCCACCTAGTTGGACTATCTGGGTCTGTTCTGGACTCTTGGCACAACAGGATCAGATTGTCTATAGACTGTGGATCCTTGCTCCACATGGCAAGAATCTCTCTTGCAGAGGTCTCGTGTGGACAGATTTTGGAAATTGCCCCTTGGGATGAACACCCTAGCTGAGGTTGAGTCCAGAACAGACCCAGATGAAAGAGTAAATCTTCCTTCCCCTGTACTGGACGATGGTCACCACGGATGCCAGCCTGTCCGAGTGGGGTTTCGTTGTTTGGCACAGATTGTGCTCAGGGGATCCAGACGACCGATCCATTTATCCTGGACATTTTCTCTGGAGGTGTTTTGTCCGTTGTGTCTCCGGTGGGGAACTCCCAAGTTGGTCCTTTTTGGGCTCTCTTCTCAACATTTAGGCTGCATTCACACTTGAGCGTAGCATTTTTTACCGCGATTTTTACCGCGATTTTTTTCAGGCGTTTTTCATTGACATCTATCAAAAACGCTGGTAATCAGCCCAAAAAGAAGCTCATGTACTTTTTTCAGCTACAGGTGTTTTGCAAAACGCTCAGATGTGAACAGGGGCCATTTAAATGAATGGGGTTTTACTTGTTGGGCGTTTTGGAAGTGTTTCTTTTGAGCGTTTTTGGAGCTGAAAACGCCCAGGTGTGAATGGAGCCTAAAGGTGCTTGTGTTCGTGGCATGGTTTCGGGATCCTCTGGCCGACGCCACAGATGCACTTGTGGCTCCTTTGGGGCTAGTATCGTCTAATATATGTCTTTCCTCTTCTAGTATTTCTGCCAAGACTCCTGCGTAGGCTCGAGGCAGAAGGGATTACGGCCATCCTAGTGACTCCATGCAGATTGGCCTCGCCGGTCTTGGAACGTGGATCTGATATGGTTGGTCGTCAGTGTTCCTTGGAGACTGCCGCTTAGAGGAAATTGTTGGCTCAAAGGCCAATCTTCCATCTTGCTTTACAGTCGCTTGCCTTATCAACTTGGCTGTCAGAAGCCAGGTGCTGAAGGCTAGAGGGTTATCTGAATTGGGGATTCCCACATTGCTGCAGCCAGTACATCTACTTTTAGGTAAATTTACCATCTTGTTTGAAAAGCATACTTGCGGATGTAAATCCCCTGGGGTTCACCCCCACTCCTTTTCGGGGACTCAGTTTGACTTCCTCCAATGAGGTATTGAGCAGCGTCTGGCCTCGAGTACTATCAAGGGCCAGGTTCGGCCATTGGCGATTTTGTTTTAATCGTCCTTTGGCTACGCTTTCTGTGGTTCGCACTTTTGTCCAGGGGGTTCACCACTTGGCTCCCCCAGTTCAGTTTCCTTCCCCTTGTGGGATCTCAACTTGGTTGTCGCTTCTTTAGTAACCGCTGTTGGGAATATTCGTGAGATTCTTCTGATTACATTGTCCTAGAAGGTAGCCTTCTTGGTGGCTTTTTCTAATGCACGAGAGTGTCAGAGCTGGCAGCTTATCTATAAAGAATAAAGAAATTACCCTACGTTCTTTGGATGTGGTTTCGGCAATCAGGGTGTGCCTGGGGGCTACAGAATAGTTCTGAAAATCGGATTCCCTGTTTGTCATTACGGATGGACCCCGTAAGGGGCTGACTGTGTCTGCTGCCACCATTTTACAGATGGATCAAGCAGACGGTGGTGCAGGCCTATTGCATTAAGGGTCAGGATCCTCCTTTCCCTTTTTTAAGGCGCATTCTATGAGGGCGCTTAGTGCCTCCTGAGCCTTCTGCCAACTGACACTTGATGACAGGTTTGCAAGACGGCCACCTGGCCGTGTGTGCACACTTTCACAAGATTTTATAAGGTGGATATGTTGGCATCTGCAGATGCTGCTTTTGGCCGCAAGGTTTTGCAGCCCGCTGTTGGAGAAGATTAGTCCTCTTTGGGGGTGGTATAATTTTTTGTCAGGTGAGCTTCTGTTTACTGTTTGAGCTCCTGTTTTACCTGGTTGGCCACGTTTTTTAGCATTTGGGAAGTATGTTTAGTACTGTGTTTTTCCTACCCCTCATATTGACACTTCTTTGGGATGTCCCAAAGAAGATATGGAGCTGTGTCCGTCAATGAAAGAAAGAGAAAACTGGATTTTTGTCTTACCATAAAATCCCTTTCTCTGATGTTCATTGACGGACACAGCACCGGCCCCTCTAATGAGTTGGGGTTTCTGTTCTTCTGACACTGCTTGTAACAAAACTGAAGAGCTAGAGCAGGAAGTGGGAGCATACCCCCTGGGACTGCCCTTTGGGTGTAGTCAAACTTTTTTCTGCCTAGTGTCCTACTCCTGTAGGGGGGGGGGGGGGGGGTTGTAACTCAAACCTAAGGGTCTAGAGGATATGGAGCTGTGTCTGTCAGTTAACATCAGAGAAAAGGATTTTACGGTAAGACAAATATCCAATTTTTCTCTTTTGTTCATTGACTGACACAGCTCTTCATCTTCATGACCATATGGTTAGGCTGCCCCCTACAGGAGAAGGACACTAGGCAGAGAAAAAAGCTTGAGCACGTCTATGGAGCAGTCCCTGGGGGTATACTCCCACTTCCTGGTATTCAGGTTTTTTTTCTGCCTATACAGGAGTAAGGACCTAGTTCCTTTCTGGGATCTCTGGTCCTGGAAATTTTTTCTTTTTAAATAGATTTTTTTCCTCTTTTTTTATTATTTTGTTCCTGTGAGAATCTACAATCAAGTGCCAGACTGGGCGGCGAACTGGATAATCTAGATCCTTAGGGTCCCCCCAGTCCGGCCAGTGAGCACGTGCAGACAGCAGCTCTGCGCTAGGTCAGCAGCGACAGCCCCTCTGGACGAGGGCTGGCCTGCAAGTTAAACATCTTGCAATGGCGCATACGAACTGGCTTTGGCCTGAGTTGCAGCGTTTCCACCTGGCTGACAGCACCCATATTACAATGGAGCGGTGTCCTGTCCAAAGCAGTGCCCATCCTGTTCCTGTGTGGTAAGTAGCTGTCCCCCCCCCTCTACCCCTGGAAGGTTTTGGGGTGAACGTGTGCCCCTCCCTGGGATGGTCAGACCCCCGGGCTCCCCTCCTTCCCAGTTTGCGCCCCCCGTCTCAGTGGTCTATTGCGGTCTGTGCCCCCCATCTGCCCACCCCCCCCTCCTCCTCCTCTTCTGGGGTGGACATACCTTTTTAGGTTGAATGTGTTGCTGCACTGGTGATAGGGGTGGGGGGGCGCGCAGCCGGCGACCCAACGATCGCTTTCCCGGTGGGGGGTGAGCCTGATGGGGGCGCCTGCCAGGGTCTCCCCCAACCCCCCCCCCCCCCATTGGGATATTTTTTTCTGGGACAGCGGCCATGTTTGTGTAGCCTTGGCGGCCACTTTCCTATGGTTTCCCATTGCAAATAGTGGCGGTCATGTTTTTGGGGTCAGATGTGTGGTGATTCAGCGGTGGGAAGCCCTTCCTCTGCCTCTAGTGCTGATATAGGGACTTTCCTCTCCTGATCGCCGCATGGTGCGCGGATAGTTCGGGCTCTGAGCTGTCCAGTGGTGGTGAGTGCCTTGTGGGTTTTTTTTTCATTCCCCTTTCTGCTATTCCATCGGTAGTGCTGTGCTGGGCCTTGTTGTGTGAACAGACACGGTGGGGTGTCTCTTGTAGTGGTGTTACACTTTTTTTGTGCAGGTTCCCCTCTCCATTCATGGAGTCCCTGAAGCATGTTTCACCACCTGATCCCTTCTCAGAGGCTGTCGTGCCCTCCGAGGCCCCACAACTGACTGCACTAACGGCGGTCGTGGATTTGGTCATGGGCAAAGGGGCTAGCAAAAAGTGTCCCCCGCCTTCGCCTGCTTCCTTTGTCTCATCAGATCCAGAGTCTGATTCCGCTGCCCCAGATGCTAGGTTCCCTTTGGGGTCTGTGTCCACACACCCTGCTTGCTTAGATATTGAGGATGATTCCTCTGTTCCTCTAGCCGCTCATGAAAAGGCGTTAGTGGATTACCTTACATGTGGAAGACGCGACTAAAGCAGCATCAGAGGCGCGGGTCACCTTTGGCACCCACAGGTCCTCCAAAGCAGTGAGGGTGTTCCCCTTTCCGCTTTCTTTGATGATCTTGTCTCAAAACAGTGGGGGTTCCCAAAACACACCTTTGCAATCCCTGTGTTTTGCAATGTGGTACCCTTATGAGTAGTCCCTCCTTAAAAAGTGGACGGTACCTCCTCTAGTGGACTCCCTGGTTTCCAGATTGAATAAAGCCATTGTAATACCGGTTGAAAAGTCCCTGGTCTTCTCTGATCTGGCTGATAGGAGGTCTGAGGCCTTGACCTGCCATACGTTTACTGTGGCTGGGTTGGCCGCCGGTGTTTACTATCACCCTGGTGTCACAAGCTATGACTGAATGAGCCAACATTTTACATCGGGACCTGGAGGAGATACAGCTCTGCCAGCTCCACAAAGGAAGGGGGGGATCAGTTGGTCCAAGGGCTACAGTTTGTCTGTGATGCCTCTTTGGATGCCGCCCACTGATTTCTAGACTGTCTGTCTCAGCAGTGGTCCTGCGGCGCAATATCTGGCTGAAATCCTAGTCTGCGGACCAGGCTTCTAAGAAGGCTTTGTCCAATCTTCCATTCTTGGGGTATTGTCTGTTTGGAGCTTCCTTGGATTACATCAAATGCTTCACCAGGGGAAAGAGTATTCCTTTTTTTTTTTTTTTTTCCTTAAGCATCCAAGGGAAAGGATTCCCGTCTGCGACGAGGATCTTCCTTTTCGGCACACAAGCTGCCTTTTCATCCGTCAGGGTCTCAAGACAAGGGATCAAAACCTTTCAGGGCCTCCACTGTGGGGGTTCCAAGAGGTCTTGGTCGGGCAAACCAGGAGTGGGTTCAGCCAGACCTGTGAACAAAAATTCCTCTGCGTGAAGGGGTGCCCTCACCCATATTGCGGGTGGGGGGATGTCTTTGCTGTTTTCCGGATCAGTGGACCTTCCTGATCCAGGACAAGGGTGTCCACTAAATCATCCAGTCTGGTTACAAATCAAGTTTCAATCATATCCTCTGGTAAGATTCTTCCCTTCCAACCTGCTTTTATCCCCAGATCGCTTAAAGGATCTCTATGGAGCAGTGCAAGACTTGTTACTTCAAGGAGTGATCGTTACGATGACGGAACGTTTTTAAGGTTTCTACTCAAACCTGTTTACGGTTCCCAGGAAGGAGGGCAAGGTGCGTCCAATTCTTGATCTCAAGGCGCTAAACTGTTTTATGTGGGTACAGAAGTTCCAAATGGAATCCATTCGCACGGTGGTGGCGTCCCTACATCAGGGGGATTTTCTTGCCTCCATCGACATCAAGGACGCCTACCTTCACATCCCCAAATCTGTCACCCATCAGCGCTTCTTCCGCTTTGCCGTGGGCAAGAAGCATTATCAATTTGTGGTGTTACCCTTTAGTCTCACTTCCGCTCCTCGGACTTTCACAAAAGTGTTTGCCCTGGTTCTAGCATTACTGCGTCAGCAGAGGATCGCGATACTGGGGCACCTGGACGATCTGCTATTGCGAGCGGAGTCTTCGAATGCTCTGTTGGCCAACTTGGAGATTACTCTGCAAATGCTGAGGGAGTACGGTTGGATTCTGAATCTTCAGAAGTCTGCTCTGGTTCCATCCACGAGCCTGGTTTATCTGGGTCTGACTCTGGAAAAACTCCAAAAGTTGCAGGACACAATTCAGCTTCTAATGTCCAGCAGATGGTCATCTCTGCGGGCTTGCATGTGGGTGCTTGGCCTGATTGTGTCTACCTTGGAGGCAGATCAGTTTGCACAGTTCCACATGAGATCTCTGCAAAAGGAGATTCTAGTGACAAGGATCCTCAGTCTCTGGACAATATAAACCTGTTGAGCAGGAGCAAGAGAGGGTCCCTGGTTTGTTGCATTCGTTCTCTGGCACTTCTTCAAAGAAAATAATTTATTCCCCTGTACTGGACGGTTGTTACCATGTATGTCAGCCTTATCTGGGTGGGGAGGCGTCCTTGGCACAGAGTGTGGTCAGGGGGTCTGGACTCTGGAAAGGCTACAGATCAATGTACTGGAGCTCAGAGCATTCAGGCTTTGTCTGGAACATTGGACAAGCCGTCTCCCGGGGTGTCTGGTATGGATTCAATTGGACAATGCCACGGCTGTGGCCTGTGTCAATCAACTAGGGGGCACAAGAAGTGTTCTGAAGGCTCAGGAAGTAGCCGGCATTCTAAAGTGGGCAGAACGGTTCGTTCCAGCCCTCTCTGCTGTGCACATTCCAGGAGTGGAAAATTTGGAAGGTGGACTATCTCAATCGACAGTCGATAGACCAAGGAGAATGGTCACTTCATCCAGAGGTGTTCCATCATTTTTGTCTCCGGAGGTGGATCTCTTGGCCTCTGGCCTTAACAGGATAGTACAGAGGATGGTGGCACGGTCTCGGGATCCTCTAGCTGACTCCACAGACGCCTTAGTGGCTCCCTGGAGTCATTATTGTCTGAGAATACACCTTTCCTCCTCTCAAGCTTCTACCGAGCCTCCTGCGCAGGAGTGAGGCAGAAGGGATTCCGGTCATCCTAGTGGCTCCAGACTGGCCTCGCCGGTCTTGGTACACCAATCTGGTATGGCTGGTCGCTGATGCTCCTCCGAAACTTCCTCTCAGGGAAGATTTGCTGTCGCAAGGACCAATCTTCCATCCTGCTTTACAGTATCTGGCTTGACGGCTTGGCTGTTGAAAGCCAGGTGCTGAAGGATAGAGGGTTGTCTGACTTGGTGATTCCTATGCTTTTTAAAAGCTAAAAACCTACTTCTAGGAATATTCGCCATCGTACTTGGAAGTCGTACATTTCGTGGTGTGAATCCCTATGGGTTCACCCTCGCTCCTTATTGGTGACTCGGATCTTTGCTTTCCTCCAGCAAGGGGTCGAGCCGCGTCTGTCCCTAAATGCCATCAAGGGCCAGGTCTCGGCCTTGGCAATTTTTTCTTTTACTGTTCGTTGGCCACCCCCCCTTAGGTGCATACTTTTCTCCAGGTAATGAGATACTTAGTTCCCCCAGTGTGGTCTCCATTGCCACCGTGGAACCTTAATTTTGGTGTTGTCAGTTCTCCAGAAACCTCCCTTTGAAAATATTCAGGAGATTCCCCTACTTGTATTGTCTCAGAAGGTGGCCTTTTTGGTGGCTATTACTTAATGCACGCAGGGTGTCGGAGCTGTCCTGTCGTTCACCTTATCTAGTGGTTCACAGTGATAGGGTGGTTCTTTGGCCATGTCTGTCGTTCCTTCCAAAGGTCATCTCTGATTTTTATCTGAATCAAGACATTGTGTTGCCCTCCCTGTCTCCCAAGCCTAGGCATCCTAAGGAAGTTGCTTTGCATTCCCTGGATGTGGTTCAGGCAATCAGGGTGTACCTGGCAGCTACGAGGTCATTTAGGAAGTCAGACTCACTATTTGTCCTCACAGATGGACCTCGCAAAGGGCTGACTGCTTCTGCTGCAACCATTTCCATATCGATCAAACAGACTGTGGTTCAGGCCTATTCTATTAAGGGTCAGGTTCCTCCTTTCCCTTTCAGAGCGCACTCTACTGGGGCGCTTAGTGCCTCTGGGCATTCCGTCATCAGGCATCAGTGGTGCAGCTTTGCAAGGCCACCTGGTCGTCTGTGCGCACATTCAAAAAGTTTTATAGTGGATGTGTTGGCATCTGCGGATGCTTCTTTTGGCCGGAAAGTTTTTCAGGCTGCTGTTTAGAGGACTTGTCCTCTTTGAAGGTGTTTGTTTCAGGCGAGCTCCAGTTCACATTTGAGCACCAAGTTACCTGGTCGGCTATGTTTAGCCTTTTGGAAGTGTTTCTGCTGTTCCCACCCCACATGTTTGACACTGCTTTGGGACCGTCCCTATGGTCATGAAGATGAAGAGCTGTGTCCGTCAACGAACATCAAAGTAATGGATTTTATGGTCAAAAATCCCATTTTTGTTTTTTTTTGCCAACTGTTTTCTATTGAGAAATGTTCTTTTATTTCTTCTTGTTCTATAGAAATAGAGGGAAGCAAGAGGAAATATCGGAGGAGAAAAATGCCCTCTTAGACAGTTGTCACCAGAAAATATCCCTAATAAGGGACCCTGACAGAAATAAATACCCATAGACAAATCCATCTATCACCAGACCCTTTATGCATAAATACCTGTCTGGGTTTCAAATTCCTAAACACTATCCAACACTTTAAAAAGAAATTGGGCTTTAGATACATTTAAATATCTAACAGGCACGTATAGAGCTTAAAGAGGTTGTAAACCTCCTAATAAAATAAAAACCTGAAAGACAAAGGCATAATTAGCTAGTATGCATCGCATACCAGCTCATTATGAAATACTTGCCTTAGAACGAAGCCCTTCCAGTGGCGCCCGCTTACTGCTGAGACGGCTGACGTTCACTTGTCTTCCTTCCGGGTTTGGTCCTGGCTGTCTGGCCCAAGCCTCGATGTCACCCCTGCGCATACATGTTGAAGCCGCCGTTTACGGCACAGGGCTCTGAAGGCACAGCCGTTCCTTCAGAGCGCATGCGCCAGTGATGTCACTGGCTGCATGCAAAGTAAATATCTCCTAAACAGTGCACATTTAGGAGATATTAACAGTACCTGTAGGTAAGCCTTATCATAGGCTTACCTATAGCTAAAAGATACAGAGGGAACTTTACTCATTAAGAAACCTTAGAAATGGGTAACTCATGCACATAGCGTTCATGTGGCAAGCAATGTATTCAACAGTGCATAATGAGCAAGTGGATTAAAGGGTGAACAGGGGTGTCTTGAAGGATTCCCTGAAGCAGACAGTACAAACAGTACACTGGTTGAGTGCTGCAGAGGTGAAGTTTTAGGTGGCAAAGGAAGTCAACACACCATTTACACTTTATTTGTAAGATTAAAAATGCCAGGTCATAAAAAGAGAACAAATTGTACTATACTATGACATGAGAAAGAGCTGTAAGAATGACTCTTGTTGATGCTGACTTTGACAATTTTTTAAACTGATTCTTTTTTCTCTCTTTGCTGCATAAAGGACAAATGTAGATGAATCCATGAAAGAAGTCTCA
This sequence comes from Pelophylax lessonae, assembly GCF_965119305.1. Lineage (NCBI taxonomy): Eukaryota > Metazoa > Chordata > Amphibia > Anura > Ranidae > Pelophylax > Pelophylax lessonae. The sequence goes on along the minus strand of NC_138779.1, from coordinate 149,431,062 downwards.
CCAGATGCCCAAGCAGCTCGCAAAATCAGACATGATTCACCAGACCCTTCCTCGCCTCAGACAAGCAGACCTGACTCTCCAGATTTCTTTCCATCACAGAAAAGGAGGCATGACTCTACAGACTCTTCTCCAATGCAGAAAGGGAGGAATGATTATCCTGACTCTTCCTCACCACGGAAAGGAAGGCATGACTCACCAGACTCCTCTCCAGACCTCTCTTCACCACATACAGAAAGATGTGGCTCTCCAGACATCTCTCCAACACAGAAAGGAAGGAGTGGCTCTAATGACCTCTCCCCACCAAGGAAAGAAAGGCGTGCCCCTCCAGACCTCTCCCCACCAAGGAAAGGAAGGCCTGGCTCTCCAGACCTCTCCCCACCACGGAAAGGAAGACGGGGCTCTCCAGACCCCTCTCCACCACGAAAAGGAAGGCGGGGCTCTCCAGACCCCTCTCCACCACGAAAAGGAAGGCGGGGCTCTCCAGACCTCTCTCCACCACGAAAAGGAAGGCGGGGCTCTCCAGACCTCTCTCCACCACGAAAAGGAAGGCGGGGCTCTCCAGACCTCTCTCCACCACGAAAAGGAAGGCGGGGCTCTCCAGACCTCTCTCCACCGCGGAAAGGAAGGCGGGGCTCTCCAGACCTCTCTCCACCGCGGAAAGGAAGGCGGGGCTCTCCAGACCTCTCTCCACCGCGGAAAGGAAGGCGGGGCTCTCCAGACCTCTCTCCACCGCGGAAAGGAAGGCAGGGCTCTCCAGACCTCTCTCCACCACGGAAAGGAAGGCGGGGCTCTCCACACCTCTCTCCACCACGGAAAGGAGGGCGGGGCTCTCCACACCTCTCTTCACCACGGAAAGGAGGGCAGGGCTCTCCAGACCTCTCTCCACCACGGAAAGGAAGGCGGGGCTCTCCAGACCTCTCTCCAGCACGGAAAGGAAGGCGGGGCTCTCCAGACCTCTCTCTACCACGGAAAGGAAGGCGGGGCTCCCCAGACCTCTTTCCACGACAGAAAGGGAGGCGGGGCTCCCCAGACCTCTTTCCACGACAGAAAGGAAGATTGGCCTCCCCAGACCTCTCTCCACCACAGAAAGGAAGGCGGGGCTCTCCCAACCTCTCCCCGCCACGCAAAGGAAGGCGGGGCTCTCCTGACCTCTCCCCGCCACGCAAGGGAAGACGGGGCTCTCCTGACCTCTCCCCACCACGCAAAGGAAGGCAGGGCTCTCCTGACCTCTCCCCGCCAAGCAAAGGAAGGCGGGGCTCTCCCAACCCCTCCCCGCCACGCAAAGGAAGGTGGGGCTCTCCAGACCTCTCCCCATCACGCAAGGGAAGGCGGGGCTCTCCAGCCCTCTCCCCATCACGCAAGGGAAGGCGGGGCTCTCCAGCCCTCTCCCCATCACGCAAGGGAAGGTGGGGCTCTCCGGCCCTCTCCCCATCACGCAAGGGAAGGTGGGGCTCTCCGGCCCTCTCCCCATCACGCAAGGGAAGGTGGGGCTCTCCAACCCTCTCCCCACCACGCAAAGGAAGGCGGGGCTCTCCAACCCTCTCCCCACCACGCAAAGGAAGGCGGGGCTCTCCGACCCTCTCCCCACCACGCAAAGGAAGGCGGGGCTCTCCGGCCCTCTCCCCACCACGCAAAGGAAGGCGGGGCTCTCCGGCCCTCTCCCCACCACGCAAAGGAAGGCGGGGCTCTCCGGCCCTCTCCCCACCACGCAAAGGAAGGCGGGCCTCTCCGGCCCTCTCCCCACCACGCAAGGGAAGGCAGGGTTCCCTGGACCCCTCCCCACCACGCAAGGGAAGGCTGGACTCTCCGGACCCCTCCCCGCCACGCAAGGGAAGGCTGGGCTCTCCGGACCCCTCCCCACCACGCAAGGGAAGGCTGGGCTTTCCGGACCTCTCCCCATCACGCAAGGGAAAGCGGGGCTCTCCTGACCTCTCCCCATCACGCAAGGGAAGGAGGGGCTCACCGAACACTTCTCCACCCAAAAAATACCAACAAGATGGCATAAGATGTTCTCCTTCTAGAGTACTAAAAAAGGACTATAAGAAGAATTCCTCACCAAGGCACGATAAATATTGTTCCCCAGAATCTTCACCTAAGCATTGGAGAAAAAATGAAGTAAATACTTATTCAGGCTCTGCTTCATTTCCTCATAGTAAGAAAAAACATTCTCCAAGTCCATCCTCTACCAAAAATAGACAAGACTCCTGGCTTCAGAAAAACAGAATGCGCTCCTCTGATTCTTCTCCAAAGAAAGGAACAGATAGAAGCCTGCCATATGGTCGTTCATCTCCTTATTCCTCCACACGGCATGATTCTGATTCTGACCTTTCCCCTCCCAGAAAAATGGAGAGAAGACCCACACAAGACAGACAGAGAAAAGGTGGGGGTCCTTTTATCTTTTCATTTTATTTGTGAAATGTTATTTGATAGTATTCCTTGCAATGAAGTGTTACTAATTTATGAATTAGAAAGCAGCTTCTATAAATGCAGATAATCCTTTTTATGATATGGTTGAAGTGTATTTAAAGTGGTTCTAAAGTGAAAATGTTTTTACTTTAAAGCACTCCCTGCATTAAGGTAAAAAAACGTTCCACCACTTGTAACGACCTTCTTCCCCCCCCCCCCCCCTCCCTTTCCTAGTCTCACATAGGCTCTTGATGCTGTCAGTCAAATCCTGTGGGAAGGGAGCAGGGGATGTGGCCAAGCTGCGCTATGTGTGTCTATGGTTGCACACAGCCTGGCTTGGGAGCACGCCCGCACAAGTGCCTCCACATTAAACAAAAGGTTTAATATCATTTGGACCAGTTGGGGACTTTAAGCGGTATTAAACCCAGGATTAATTATGTAATATATTGCAGCTTACCAATTCTTAGAGATTGTGGCTGCCTTTGTTTTCTTTTTTTTTTTTTTTTTTCCCCTCTGCTTTCATCTGGTGATCTGGTCAGGTTTACATATCTGCGATGCAGCACATCGGATGTAATTCACACAGGAAAATCCTGTAAAAATCACTTGAGGTGTGTTGGTGGTGCGATTTGAGCCATTTGTTTGTATGGCTCCAATCGCACCAAATGTGCACGAAAAAGGTGCAGAACCCTTTTCTTTTTCCTGCACTGGAATCGGTACGCAAATATGTAATCCTTCTATTTAAAGTGCATCAAAATTCATATAACAAATTCATATATAGTTACAATTAATTTAACATGCATCTAAACATAGATGATTCTTAGGTGTTTAAAACAGAGAAACGCAATTCATTTAGCATGTAATTGGTGAAACACATCAGTGTTTGAAGTGCAAAGAAAGTTTATTTGATTCGACCATTGTGATTGTATAGTCCCAAAGAAAGTTTATAAAAATCCTTAGTGCGCACAAAGAAATCTTCCTGTGATTTTTTTTTTTTTTTTTTTTTTACTTTTTATACTACTGTTTCTCTCAATAAACTCCGGTGGTGATGATATCCACCTTGTGTATTTAAATGTGATGATTGCAGCTCACCTCAAGGCTTTATCTATATTCTCATTTAAATCAAATGCGCTTATCAGCACTTCTGTCCTTCGTGCTGGTAATGCCGGTAGTTCTGTCCTGTGATGAAATAATGTGTGCTGTGACGTAATGCGTAGGGAGTAGGGTGATGTTTGATCCCTGAATCACGGTCGAACTGGAGGGTCTGTACTGCAGTGGAGTTTGCAGTTTGCTCTAATCTTAACTGTGTGTGATTCATTAATGGATAAATGGAAAAAGAGTAGCGCACGAGATCACCTTTATCTGACTCAAGATGTTGTAAGCAAGCTATCAAAGATACTGCTAGACAAACGTTACAAAAAAGAAAAATAATATTCAGGAAAGAGATAATGTCCCTTCAGTCCATGAAATCCAAGGATAAGTGAAATGAATTGAATTACTGGATCACCGTCCACCACCAGGTGTCACACCAAGAAATATTAGAATTGGCAACTCACCAGAACTCAATGCTCAGGTGTTCTCACACAAGAGCAAACTGCGCAGAAATGTTAGATGGATATAGAGCCAAAACCTGTTCACCACTGCTTCATAACAAATCCTTGCACGCACTCCCTCGGTATACCGATATCATGGAGAGAAAGAATGGCCCCACATAGTGAAGTACCGTAACCACAATTGCTTTATTAAAAGTAAAAATGTTGCACTCACATGTATAAGCTCATCAATAAGCATATAATCACATAATGCTTGGTAGAAGGAAACCTAGCTCGTCCAGTCCCCGGGCTCACTCCACGCCAGCCCTGTACCTTCCGGCTCCTCTCATTGGTTGTATTGTATGAATGTATTAAGGCCGTTCTCTGCCCCGCCTCCACCCCGCCTCCTCTGCCCGCCTCCTCTCATTGAGTTTTATTCATACAATACAACTCAGAGAGGAGGCGGGACAGAGAACAGCCTTAATACATTCATACAATACAACCAATGAGAGGAGGCGGGGCAGAGAACGGCCTTAATACATTCATACAATACAACCAATGAGAGGAGGCGGGGCGGAGGCGGGGCAGAGAACGGCCTTAATACATTCATACAATACAACTTAATGAGAGGAGGCGGGGCGAAGGCGGGGCAGGCACGGCTCACTACAGCTCAGCTACTGCGAGATTTCTGGAATAGAATACATCCCAGCAGACACTGCGAATCGCCGAATGACGTCATCGCCGATCGGACCCGGAAGTGAGGAGAGGAGGAATAAAGCAGAAATTAAGGTATTTACTAGCAAAAAAAAAAAAAAAAAAAGTTTCCATTAGTAAAAGCCATTTTAAAGGGGATTAAATAGATCTAAAGTTCCAAAAATGGGTGGAACTCCACTTTAAATATGAGATGGATATCATCACCACAGGAGTTTAGGTTTGGTTTTTTAGTTTTTAGTTTTTCTTTGGTGAAACAAATCGGTGTTTGAAGTGCATTTAGATGTTATATGAATTGAGTTTCTCTGTTTTAAACACCTAAGAATCCTCTGTTTAGATGCATGGTAATTATTTGTACCTACAGTATCTCACAAAAGTGAGTACACCCCTCACATTTTTGTAAATATTTTATTATACCTTTTCATGTGAAAACACTGACGGAATTACACTTTGCTACAATGTAAAGTAGTGAGTGTACAGCTTGTATAACAGTGTAAATGTGCTGTCTCCTCAAAATAACTCAACACACAGCCATTAATGTCTAAACCGCTGGCAACAAAAGTGAGTACACCTTAAGTGAAAATGTCCAAATTGGGCCCAAAGTGTCAATCAATATTTTGTGTGGCCACCATTATTTTCCAGCACTGCCTTAACCCTCTTGGGCATGGAGTTCACCAGAGGTTCACAGGTTGCCACTAGAGTCCTCTTCAACTCCTCTATGACAACATCACAGAGCTGGTGGATGTTGGAGACCTTGCGCTCCTCCACATTCCGTTTGAGGATGCCCCACAGATGCTCAATAGGCTTTAGGTCTGGAGACATGCTTGGCCAGTTCATCACCTTTACCCTCAGCTTCTTTAGCAAGGCAGTAGTCGTCTTGGAGGTGTGTTTGGGGTCGTTATAATGTTGAAATACTGCCCTGCGGCCCAGTCTCCGAGGGGAGGGGATCATGCTCTGCTACAGTATGTCACAGTACATGTTGGCATTCATGGTTCCCTCAATGAACCGTAGCTCCCCAGTGCTGGCAGCACTCATGCAGCCCCTAACCGTGACACTCCAACCACTATGCTTGACTGTAGGCAAGACACACTTGTCTTTGTACTCCTCACTTTGTTGCCGCCAAACACGCTTGACACCATCTGAACCAAATTCGTCTCTTAGTTTCATCAGACCACAGGACATGGTTCCAGTATTCCACATCCTTAGTCAGCTTGTCTTCAGCAAACTGTTTGTGGACTTTCTTGTGCATCATCTTTAGAAGAGGCTTCCTCCTGGGATGACAGCCATGCAGACCACTTTAATGGCAGTGTGCTGCATATGGTCTGAGCATTGACAGGCTGACCCCCCCCCTCCCCTTCAACCTCTGCAGCAATAGGCAGCACTCATAGGTCTATTTCCCAAAGACAACCTCTGGAATATAACGCTGAGTATGTGCACTCAACTTCTTTGGTCGACCATGGTGAGGCCTGTTCTGAGTGGAGACAAGAATAAAATACCAGGGAGTAGGTGTGATCACGATATTGAATCCATAAGGATATGATATCTCAGTTTTGTTGGTATGTTTAGTACCAGGAACCACAGGCAACTGTAATAATACTGTAGGAAAAAGAGGGGGGGAGGTATTGAGGGGGTAAAGATCCTCTCAAGATAGTTGCAATTACTTGGCTCACAAGTTACTGAGGTGCATAAGTAGACTTTATTGGTGATATCAAAAAAAAGAATTGCAAAAAACAATAAGTTAACATATAAAATTGAAAGTAGAGAAAGATGACTAGTTATAATCATCTATTGTAAACATTGCTCTCTGGACCGGTTTCGGTGGGGCAGCTTATCAATAAGCAAGATACCCCGCCGTGCCTAGCCCACCCTCAGAGGTAGTGGTAATTGGGAGCGAGAGCTCCGATGTGACAGAATATTTCTTCTTTGATTAGATATATTTATAATGGAACCATATGTAGCCTTTGGAAATGAAACACTTGCAAATCACAGGTAATTGTATATACTTCTATCAAAACAAACAAATAAAGTATTAAATCTCAATGTGTGTAGAGTATGCCAGTGGTGTAACCAAAGGGGCTACTGCCGACTCTCAATTTGTATAGGAAAAAATTGTCAAAGTCACAATATGTTTTTCCAAGTAGATATAAAAGAATTTTTCTTGTTGTGGAGGAAGTTCAGTAATCGAAGAAAAGAATATACATTTTACTAATGATCTTTTAGATATGTACGTTGGAGCTCATATTTGTGAAAAGATGACAGCGCTGTAAGATAGTCTTAGTCTTATCTTTATGGGTACAACACTATGCAGCAAATGTTATTGGTATAATCTGTACGTGAGGGGGAGGAAAGATCGGGGAGGGGGGGAGGGTGGAGGGGGTCGGGTGAAGGATGTCAGATCCAGTAGATCCTGATTGCGGAAGGAGGGAGATGAAGCTGTATTTCTTTTTTGCATTTAGGGGGTAATGTCTGTGTTTAGTTCACCGGCAATGGGAGGCTCTTGATACCCGGGACCTGGACACAAATGAGTGTGATGAGTATCTTCTGGGCTATGCCCGATTGTAAGACAGTGTATCGAACCGTGTGTGTGTTGTCTCACCGCTCGTTGTCTGGTCGACCTGCCTCGGTATCTTAGAGCTACATTACCTCAAAGCTTCACGGGAACATCCAGATTTTGTAATCCTCTATGTGGTTTAAAACACCACGTTGTTTGCTGCTGTCCGTTGCTCCGTTCCACCAATATAGTGCTTTGTGTTAGATGCTGTGTTGCGGGATCTGGCAGGGGGGGGAAGAAGGTAAGGGGGAAGCTTTCTTTTCCTCCGGGCAAGTGCTTGGTCTTTTTCTGGTTGCTGTCTGAAAGTGTTGAGTCCTTTTTTGTTCAGATGTTGCAGCGGTTTAAAATTTCCATGGAGTCGGCCGGTTCCTATGCTGAGGATGGGCTGTTTGTGGTGGCGTCTGCCGTAAGCCGTTGACGCGTTTCGCGTGGTTTTACACGCTTCTTCAGAACGTGTTCCGAGGCAGGTCGACCAGACAACGAGCGGTGAGTAGAGACAACACACACACGGTTCGATACACTGTCTTACAATCGGGCATAGCCCAGAAGATACTCATCACACTTATTTGTGTCCAGGTCCCGGGTATCAAGAGCCTCCCATTGCCGGTGAACTAAACACAGACATTACCCCCTAAATGCAAAAAAGAAATACAGCTTCATCTCCCTCCTTCCGCAATCAGGATCTACTGGATCTGACATCCTTCACCCGACCCCCTCCACCCTCCCCCCCTCCCCGATCTTTCCTCCCCCTCACGTACAGATTATACCAATAACATTTGCTGCATAGTGTTGTACCCATAAAGATAAGACTAAGACTATCTTACAGCGCTGTCATCTTTTCACAAATATGAGCTCCAACGTACATATCTAAAAGATCATTAGTAAAATGTATATTCTTTTCTTCGATTACTGAACTTCCTCCACAACAAGAAAAATTCTTTTATATCTACTTGGAAAAACATATTGTGACTTTGACAATTTTTTCCTATACAAATTGAGAGTCGGCAGTAGCCCCTTTGGTTACACCACTGGCATACTCTACACACATTGAGATTTAATACTTTATTTGTTTGTTTTGATAGAAGTATATACAATTACCTGTGATTTGCAAGTGTTTCATTTCCAAAGGCTACATATGGTTCCATTATAAATATATCTAATCAAAGAAGAAATATTCTGTCCCATCGGAGCTCTCGCTCCCAATTACCACTACCTCTGAGGGTGGGCTAGGCACGGCGGGGTATCTTGCTTATTGATAAGCTGCCCCACCGAAACCGGTCCAGAGAGCAATGTTTACAATAGATGATTATAACTAGTCATCTTTCTCTACTTTCAATTTTATATGTTAACTTATTGTTTTTTGCAATTCTTTTTTTTGATATCACCAATAAAGTCTACTTGTGCACCTCAGTAACTTGTGAGCCAAGTAATTGCAACTATCTTGAGAGGATCTTTACCCCCTCAATACCTCCCCCCCTCTTTTTCCTACTGTTCTGAGTGGAACCTGTCCTGTTAAACCGCTGTATGGTCTTGCCCACCGTGCTGCAGCTCAGTTTCAGGGTCTTGGCAATCTTCTTAAAGCCTAAGCCATCTTTATGTAGAGCAACAATTCTTTTGTTCGGATCCTCAGAGAGTTCTTTGCCATGAGGTGGCATGTTAAACTTCCAGTGACCAGTATGAGAGATTGAGAGCGATAACACCAAATTTAACACACCTGCTCCCCATTCACACCTGAGACTTTGTAACACTAACGAGTCACATGACACCGAGGAGGGAAGATAGCCAATTGTGCCCAATTTGGACATTTTCACTTAGGGGTGTACTCACTTCTGTTGCCAGCGATTTAGACAATAATGGCTGTGTGTTGTTATTTTGAGGGGACAGGAAATTTACACTGTTATACAAGCTGTACACTCACTACTTTTGTTTTATTTAAAAAAGATGATCATTGGAAGTACCCCTGACTCAACTCTAGCTACTACATCTGCAGGACCGCTTATTCTGTTAAAAAACAGACATGCTGGCCAAATCACCAGGTGAAAATAAATGAAAGCGCCTAAAGAAGAAAACTTAACACAGCCACCACATCTAATAATTGTTTCCTTTGGGGTTTAATACTGCTTTAATGCATACAGACCCCTCTCTGAAACGCTTCAAAGATTTATCTTGGGTTTATTTAGTGTGCGGTTTTCCTCTTTCCCTGACACTGCTGATCTTGTCTGGATATGCTCTGTATTAGAACAACTTCTATGTAAATAAAGCTGCCAAACAGTGTTGTTAAATCCCAATGAAAAATACTATGTAACATCATTGTTTCATGGTATTTACTCTTTCATGTGCAGATCCAAGGGGTGACCTTCGATCTGCAAATGGTGCAAATTTAAATCTACCACTTTTTTTTTTTTTAAACCACATTTGTGCCTAGTTAAGGTTAGCTAGTGTGACAGGTGACATGCTGGGGGGGTCCACGACCAGCCAGACTATGCGTGTCTCACAATGGTACATCGGCCATAATAGACACACTATAAGACGGCATCTGTTTCTTACGCCAATGGGGAATTCTCTTGGATCTCAAGGCTCTGAACCACTTTGTGTGGGTTCAGAAATTTTGGATGGAGTCTATACGCACTATAGTAGATTTCCTTCATTAAGGGGATCTTTTGACTTCTATCGATCTCAAGGACGCTTACCTTCATATTCCAATATATTTCAGGCATCAGCATTCTTCGTTTTTCGGTGGGCGAGGAACACTATCAAATCATGGCGTTGCCTATTGCTCTCGCCTCAGCTCCTCGGGTCGGGTGTTCACAAAGGTTTTGGCCCCAGTTCTGGACCTGCTATGACAGAAGGGGATCACGGTATTGGGTTACCTGGATGTTCTGCTTCTGTGTGCAGAGTTTCTCAGCTCTAGAAGCTTACTTGGACGTTACTGTGTGAACTCTATAGGAGTTGGGTTGGACACAAAATTTTCAGAAATTGACACTGACTCCATCCACCAAGCTGGACTACTTGGGTCTGACACTGGACTCAGCGTCAGCCCGGGTGTTTTTCCTGAGGCGGAACTTCTGAAGCTACAGGGTGCAGTTCGTGTCCTGTTGTCCGACCATCTGTCGTCGCTCAGGACTTACATGCAAGTGCTGGGTCTGATGGTTTCCACCTTCGAGGCGGTTTTGTTTGCGCAGTTCCATTCCAGACCTCGGCAAAGGGAGGTTCTGACCAAATGGAACAAGGATCCTCTGTCTTTGGACAATTTGATCCTGTTGAGTCGGGGTTCAAGGGAGTCTCTGCTACAGTGGCTCCGCTCCCCGGCCCTTCGTCTGGGAAAATACTTTCTTCCCCTGTATTTGACTGTGATCACCTTTAGGAGTGTACTCGGCCCAAGGTGTTTTGGACTCGAGAGGAGCCTGTTAGAGTTTCTACAACTAGGTATAGATAAAAGTTTGGCCCTGGGCACCATCAAGGGCCAGATTTCTGCTTTGGCCATATTTTTCTAAAGGCTGTTGGCGGTGAAGTCCTTGGTTCACACTTTTCTGCAGGGAGTTCGCCATCTGGTTCCGACGTTGAGATCCCTGGTGCCTCCGCGGGACCTCAATTTGGTATTGTCGGTACTTCAAAAGCCTCAATTTGAAAATATTCGAGAACTTCCTCTGCTCACTCTGTCGCAGAAGGTGGACTTCTTAGTCACTATTACTTCCGCACGTAGGGTGTCGAAGTTGGCTGCGTTGTCCTGTCGGTCATCTTACCTGGTGATTCAAAGGGACAAAGTGGTGTTGCGACCCTGTCAGGCGTTCCTTCCTAAGGTTGTCCCGGGGTTTAATTTGAATGAAGATAGTGTGTTACCATCCTTATGACCCAAGTCGAAACATCCTAAGGAAATTGCTTTACATTCCTTGGCTGTGGTCGGGGCGATTCAGATGTACCTGGCGATTCGGTGACTGAAAATCCGATTCTTTGTTCTTACTGATGGATCTCGTAAGGGGCATGCCGGATCTGCTGGAACCATTTTCAAGGGGATCAGGCAGACGGTGGTGCAGGCCTATTCCATTAAGGGTCAGGTTCCTCCTTTCCCTGTTAAGGCGCATTCTATGAGGGCGCTTAGTGCCTCCTGGGCCTTCTGTCATCGGGCGTCAGTAGTTCAGGTGTGCAAGGCGGCTATATGGTCGTCTGTACACACATTCTCATAGGTTTATAAGGTGGATGTACTTGCATCTTCGGATGTGGCAGTTGGCTGCAAAAATTTGCAGGTTGCAGAGGCTTCCGCTTCTTAAGGGTGTAATTTTTATTCCTGGCGATGAGCTCCAGTTGTTACTAGTATGACTTCTGTTTTTACCTGGTTGGTTATGTTTAGCCTTGTTGGGAATTCTATGTATTGCTGTGTTTTTCCCACTTCTCATATTGACACTGCTTTGGGACATCCCAATGGTCTAGAAGACATGGAGCTGTGTCCATCAGTGAACGAAAGAGAACTAGATTTTTGTCTTACCGTAAAATCTTTTTCTCTGAGATTCACTGATGGACATAGCACCCGCCCCTCTGTTGGGTTGAGTTCTATGTTCTTCTGACACTGCTGGTTACAAACTGACTGCCTCAGGGACGTAACCAAAAAGGTTTCTGCGTAGTCCTACTTCTGAAGAGAGAGCAGCATAAAGCCCAATGGTCTAAAACAGGGCTTCCCAAACTTTTTTGGGCTGAGACCCACTTCTGAATACAGTTATTTTTCGTGACCCACTTGCTTGTAATTGAATATTGTAAAGTGCTACAGAATTTGTTGGCGCTATAGAAATGCAAATAATAATAATGCATATTTTAAAGGGAGGGGGATGTTAAATTAAAAATAGAAGCTGCCATGAACTCTTGACACCGCCGGGCCACCTGGTCCTCCTATGACACAGAGGCTGTCCTCTCTGCCCGCTATAGCTGAGAGAATCCCGCCACCAGTCTAGCCACCCCCGCTCCTGCCAGCAAGACCGAGGTGCTGGCTCTGCACCCCATGAACATATCCTACAACCTACATAACAGCCCACATATGTACTCACTGATGCAAGTATCCTCCTCGTGGGAAATGCAGACCAGCCTCCATAAACTGCGTAGGCAAGGTACTGATTCCATCGCGATTTGATTGCTCTGGCTCTCTGTAATTTGCACAGGCCCGCACAGCACAATTTAAGCGGGCCCGCTCTCAGTGATTTCCGGCTCAGCGCGACCCACCAGTGGGTCCTGACCCACAGTTTGGGAACTCCTGGTCTAAAAGACATGGAGCTGTGTCCATCAGTGAACCTCAGAGAAAAGGATTTTATGGTAAGACAAAAATCCATTTTTTTTTTTTACACTTTCATCTAACTTTCTTCCTTTGATCCTGCCTGCGATAAAACTTCCTTACTTTAATTCTTCCTGTGATTGATTGACTGATCTTCCCTTTGATTTTTTTTTTCTGCAATCGGCCAAGCGACCCTTCCTTTGTTATTTTTGTGCTAGTAATTTTTTGCAACGTTATTTATCCTTTTCCATATATTACAATACCTAGTTGATCCTACCTGTTCCTGTTAGTAAACGGACATCCTGCTCTCTGAAGCATCTGTATCTCCCGCTTTCCCCCTCCCTTCCTGTCATTTTTATGGTCTGTGTGGAGCCCCTCCCCTTCCCTCCTGAAACTGAAACTAACAGCAGAGGAATGTGAGCCCCTCTCACTGGAGTGTCTGCTAGAGAGAAAGCTCCAAGAAAAATGTTTATGCACCTTTAATGGGAGTTTATTGTGGAGACTTGACAACCACTGTAAGTTTAAAAAAAAAAAAAAAGAAATGTTACATTTTTTTGAAAAAAAAAAAAACACATTTAAAAAAAAAACCTCAAAGAAACATAAAAGCCCCCTAACCCTACATATATGCACATATAAAGGGTGCACGTGTACAAAAATGGCAAGTGCACAATGCATATTGAATGTCACTGTGCTTACCAGCGTGAGAAAAATCTGTATCCATCATTTACTGGTAACTCTAAATTGATGAGCTGTAAAATATTTTTAGGTGTCCCCTATGGACAATTTTGGGTATCCTAAATTTTCTTTTTTTTGGAAATAGATTTTTATTGAAAATTTTAAACATACAATAATAGTCGCGTATCCACAAACATTGCAGGAACACAGAATATAAAATGAATTGCGTAGAAAAAACGGTGTATAATTGGTAAAGAGTGTCAACTAGATATGCAATAATCCAAAACAGAGATTACAAAGACAACAGTGGGAGTGGACACGGCAACCCATCTCCCCCACAGCACCCCAAATGGGAAAAATCTGTGGCAGGGTAGATCATTGGTTGAAACTGCAGGAAGCTTCAAAATGTAGCTCAATTTTAGAGTGTCATAATAAAAAGGCAACTACTGCCTTTTTATTCAGCTGGGTCTCTGCTTTCAGAAAATATGTAATATTCTTTGAGAGTTTTAAGTAATAGTCAGACCTAAAATGTTCATCTTTATTTGTGTGGTGTGTAGCATTTGGTGGAAACTCAATGGCCACTTGGCTGTAAGGTTCACATTTTTACAGTATATCTAGTTTTCAGATTTATAACTTTATTTAATTTTTGCACCTTACTCTACAGCTCGACAGAGAGACTCTGACTCAGACTTGTCTCCCCCAAGGCATACCCAGCAGAGGGATTCTGATTCAGACCTGTCGCCTCCTCGACGTGCAGATAGAGACCAAGACAGTTTACCTCCATGCAGCAGAGTTGAGTCAGAAAGAGGTTCTTCATACTCACAGAGAAGTGGAGGTTCCAAGGTAAGCGAGAAGAGTTAGAGTAAGAGAAAAGAATAAAGACAGGGAAAAAAAAGGGGGGGGGGGAGATCAGGGCCACGGAATGAGGATGGGGCAGAGAATGATACCTATACCTGAGAGGTCCCAAAAGGTGTAGTTACAAAGGCCTCAAAAATGGAAGAAAACAGAAAATGTGACCAGACTGTCCACATAATTTTGTGAGAATCAGGCTTATTATTCTCCCAGGCTAGCATGCTTTCCAGGTGTTTGATCCTGTCCATCTCGCAAACCCAATCTGCTAAGGAAGGAGTATACTGTTGGCGCCAATGTCTAGTGATAATAGAACGGGCTGCTTTAAGAAAGTGTCGAATGAAGCTTTTCTTGATTTTGTTTATAGGAGCCTGGCAAAATAGAAAGTACAGTTATGCGAGGTTCATTCAGGAACTTATATCCAACAAGTTTGTCATAGAATTGTAATATCGTATCCCAAAAAGAAATATACTAGGACAGGTGTCCCAGATATACAGTACAGACCAAAAGTTTGGACACACCTTCTCATTCAAAGAGTTTTCTTTATTTTCGTGACTATGAAAATTGTAGAGTCACACTTCAAGAGCTAGTCACCTGAAATGGTCTTCCAACAGTCTTGCAGTTCTCAGAGATGCTTAGCACTTGTTGGCCCTTTTGCCTTCACTCTGCGGTCCAGCTCACCCCAAACCATCTCCATTGGGTTCAGGTCCGGTGACTGTGGAGGCCAGGTCATCTGGCGCAGCACCCCATCACTCTCCTTGGTCAAATAGCCCTTACACAGCCTGGAGGTGTGTTTGGCGTCATTGTCCTGTTGAAAAATAAATGATGGTCCAACTAAACGCAAACCGGATGGAATAGCATGCCGCTGCAAGATGCTGTGGTAGCCATGCTGGTTCAGTATGCCTTCAATTTTGAATAAATCCCCAACAGTGTCACCAGCAAAGCACCCCCACGCCATCACACCTCCTCCTCCATGCTTCACGGTGGGAACCAGGCATGTAGAGTCCATCCGTTCACCTTTTCTGCGTCGCACAAAGACACGGTGGTTGGAACCAAAGATCTCGAATTTGGGCTCATCATACCAAAGCACAGATTTCCACTGTTCTAATGTCCATTCCTTGTGTTCTTTAGCCCAAACAAGTCTCTTCTGCTTGTTGCCTTTCTTTAGCAGTGGTTTCCTAGCAGATATTCTACCATGAAGGCCTGATTCACACAGTCTCCTCTTAACAGTTGTTCTAGAGATGTGTCTGCTGCTAGAACTCCGTGTGCCATTGACCTGGTCTCTAATCTGAGCTGCTGTTAACCGAGGCTGGTGACTCGGATGAACTTATCCTCCGCAGCAGAGGTGACTCTTGGTCTTCCTTTCCTGGGGCGGTCTGCATTTGAGCCAGTTTCTTTGTAGCGCTTGATGGTTTTTGTGACTGCACTTGGGGACACTTTCAAAGTTTTCCCAATTTTTCGGACTGACTGACCTTCATTTCTTAAAGTAATGATGGCCACTCCTTTTCCTGTACTTAGCTGCTTTTTTCTTGCCATAATACAAATTCTAACAGTCTATTCAGTAGGACTATCAGCTGGGTATCCACCTGACTTCTGCACAACACAACTGATGGTCCCAACCTCATTTATAAGGCAAGAAATCACACTTATTAAACCTGACAGGGCACACCTATGAAGTGAAAACCATTTAAGGTGACTACCTCTTGAAGTGTGACTCTACAATTTTGATAGTCATGAAAATAAAGAAAACTCTTTGAATGAGAAGGTGTGTCCAAACTTTTGGTCTGTACTGTACGTCATTGTGCCATTGGCCTGTAAACATCTCCAAAATGTATCCGGGATGGTAGGGTCATTTCTATGTCAGATATTAGGGCAACTATACCATCTAGACACAATGCGGTAATTTCGTTCCTTTACATGAGAGGCTGTCTACAACTTACAAGCTGACCTCAATGCACTGTTTCATTGGGCAACTATGTGGCAAATGAGGTTTAATGTTGATAGAGAATTTATCTTCTTGTGCTGCAGCCCCATTTATTCTAGAGGACAGAGGCATACTCTGCAGGACCCTGCTGCCATAAGTACAGTTTACTTTCGATTTAAATGGGAACACGCAGTGCACATTCAAAAGAAAATGATGATTTCTGTGGAAAATCTGTGTGGCTTTGGGCATAGCAGCACAGTAAAGATCGCTGGAACAATCTACATATACCACAAGCCAAATGTCTTTCTAATGAATCTGATCAGACGGTTGTTAGTCACCTGATCGCTTTCTCTGACCCCTGGAAGGTAGGTGAGATGGGTGAGATGTCCGGGGTCTTTTAGAAAACCTGTCTAATTGAGTTTATATCGCATTAACCTTTTTTTTTTGTAAGAAAATAATTGAGCCTCTATGCGCAAGCACATACGATTGTAAAGTAAGCACTCACATTTGGGGGGGTGGGGGGGGGGGGTATACGTGCGAAAACATTGCTTGCACTACTTGTTTCCTATCGCCATGCACATCGGAGTGAGAGCCCTAATTCAAGCACCATTATTCACTGCTAACTCTAAAGTGATGACCTTTAAGGGTTTTTAAAGCATTACTTATGGGAAATAGGGTACCAAAGTTTGTCCTTGTTTTACGGGTGCACGCAATTTTAAAGCTCGACAGGTTGGGTAATATATCGCATTTGTTTGCCCTAAAATTAACTTTAGTGTATTTTTCACAGAAAAATTGTGCTTGATAAACCATTATGCAAATGTGTGTCATAAAAAATTGAATTATTTATATAATTATTTTATTCTCCAGAGTGTCAGTGAATGTTTAATGGTTGGGGGTTTTAAACGAATCTTCAGGCCTAAACGAAGAAATAGCCAAAATATCCACATATACACTAGAGTTTACTCCAGGGCAATACTTGCTACACCATACTTCTCTACCACAGAATACATACTACAAGTCACTGGCCTGCCATCTAGTCAATGCAGCCAGGCGATGCATTCCAGCTAAGTGGAGATCCACCACCCCCCTCCCCTCTTTAGGGGACTGGTATCAAAGGGTCAGACAAACAGCGGGAATGGAAGAAATGATCAGTGTAGCGAATGATAATCTACCCAAATTCTCCCAGGTTTGGGGGTGCTGGATACACTACCAGGACTCCCTTCTAAACAATTTACCCAGTCCAATTAACCCAAACAGGCCACGACTGACCTGCCCACTTGAAGACTACCAAAACACGAGGATGGATAGGATAACACTTTCTGAGCTACCAGTTTTCTTCCACCTATTTCAACATATGCATACAAAAACTCATTCACACATGCCCTCACCCTAAATACCGCAAACTCTCACCTCACTCCTCTTGCTACACCCTCAACCCCCCCCCCCCCCTCTTTATCAACGATACAATAAAATAACAAAGTGCTACTAACTTCAACTTCCTTTCCATCACTTAAACTAAACCTTACTGCAGAACCTGACATTACCCACACGACCCTATACCCTGTCAAGACTGAGTACAAACACCAGACAGAAAATCACACACACTAGCACTTATGATACCCTTTATACTACCCAGTCTTATGACCATGAATAACGCAAGAACCAAGACTTCTTCAGCTTTGGTTACTTTATGTGATGACATAATCTTTCAAATGTCATCCTACTTAATACTATCGGTAACGTAGATGTAAACCATCATGATCTCTCCTATTATCTATTATTGTTTGGAAGTTGTTACACATTTGCTTACATACTCCAATATTGTTGAAAAAAAAAAACTTAAGGCCTAAAATATTTTTTTAAATGTGTGCAAAAAAACACAAAAACTAGCTCTGACAGCAAAAGGGTTAATCATCTGTAAATATTTCAGATGCTGTCTGGTGGAAAAGTTGGCCTTGTCTCTGCTGATGTTTTGAGAGAAGAGAAGGAAGAGGAGAGGAGGGCACACAAAGATAACAGAAATCTAGAACGTGAGTGGAACACCACAGACTGATTTATAGATATAAATTATTGCATTTTTTCTTGAACAGCAATGCCATAGTTATTGGGGGTGTTGAGCAATGTCTCCTAAGCTTTGAATTGCAGTTTTTTCCTAAAGTGTACATTTAATAAGACAATGCATAGATCTTCCATATAGGGAAAGTGAAGGGTTTTTTCTCAGCGCTGTGTGTTGAAAACACAAATCCTTTCTTCTGTCTTTCTGTGGTTAAAATATGTGCCTGGGCAAAAAAATAAAAATAAAAAAACATATCCTAATGGTACAGAACACAAGCTGAATATTCATAGACCCCGAGTTAGACTGGTACCTTCAGGTTATTGGACACTGGCTAAACTGTGTTGGATATGCCCCCCTGGGTGTACATCATACAGAGAGTCTAAGTGAAAGGAGTAGAAAACCTAGAGGAATTTAATATAAGATGCCTGCAATTTTAAGCCTAACTATTTCAGTGACAGATTTTTTTTTATTACATCAGAAAAATATTTATCTTAATCAGTACAGTACAAGACACCCTGGGTTATAGGGGATTCAGTTGATGGGATAGTAACAAAAGCTCTGCTGGGCATGCCACCCAGGAGTACTCCCAATAGTCCCACCCCACTCCACGAGAGCTTAGTTTGTTTGCTAGTGTCCTAAGGTGATGGATCTCTTCTCCTTCACTTAAGAAATCCTTTCTTTCACCAGTTTATTATTTTTCTTCATATTCTTCAATCAACTTCTCACTGTCTTCTAATTTAAAAAAGGAGAAGCAGTGCATCTAGATCAGTGAAACCTTGGTGTATAACCTTGGGAAAGAAAATAAAAGTGCAGCGCTAATGGGTAAGGAACTGCAACAGTTCTCAATACAAACAAATAAAATTACATATGTGATCAGTAAATGTGAAATCTGTAACTGAATACAATCAAAAAAGTCCATATAGAGTTCACAATGGTAAGTGCACGTGGAGTAATCCAAAACAGAGGTGAATCTTGATGGGATATCAGTATCAAGATTCACCTCTCTGTTTTGGATTACTCCACGTGCACTTACCATTGTGAACTCTATATGGACTTTTTTGATTGTATTCAGTTACAGATTTTACATTTACTGATCACATATGTAATTTTATTTGTTTGTATTGAGAACTGTTGCAGTTCCTTACCCATTAGCAGTGGCGTAGCGTGGGTTGTCAGCACCCGGGGCAAGGCAAGTAATTTGCACCCCCTAACCCGCGGGATTTTAGCACTCGAGTCTCTTCCACTAGATTAGTTAATCTTAGTTGCCTCGGACCCACTTCCTGATTGGCCAGGAGGAGGATCCTTGTGACAATAGCGAATTTTCATTCGCTATTGTCACACAATGGGTAGGCTTGGGGCGCACTGCTCTGCGCCCCGGGTCCACCCTTTTTTGAAGCCTATTAGAGCCTCTAATTGGGTGATAAAAAAAAACCCACTCTGTGACAGCGCCAGGCTGCTGACACACTCGCTGCTAAACTGAGTGAGCAGTGTGGAGAGGCTGCATAGGCGGGGCTTGGCTTGCAACGCCACCCCACCCTACACCAATGAACAGGTGAGGCATAGTCCAGTCCCGCCCTGACCCACCATTTTTCAGCCATAGGGCAGCCGCACTGGACATCTCTCAGCCTAAAGATGGAGACAGCCGCAGACAGTGTGTGAACTGTGTATGTCAGAGTCAGACAGACAGAGTGACACTGCGGATGCGCCCCCCCAGATGTTGCGCCCGGTGCGGCCGGCCCCCCCTGCACCCCCCACGCTACGCCACTGCCCATTAGCGCTGCACTTTTATTTTATTTTCCGTTGTATCAACCTTTTTGTCAGTTGTTTGTGTCAGCAGCTTATACACTTGATTGGTTAGCGCAGTTTATGCACCCCCTTATAACCTTGGGAGCCGGACATGGACCCCACTCTGTGGGAATGGCCTGTATTGTAGCTTTGGGCAAGAGTTCCTGCTTGGGTACTCGCCATGGCACTCTACTTAGCTACAGGGTGCTATACAGGTCCAGTGTCATGGTCCATCCCTATGGAACCCAGACCCTGAAGACCCCTCTGGGGGGTATGCCCTTCGTAAATGGCAAAACCTGAACCTTGATTAGGGACAAGTAAGATAGGGTTACCCTGTTCTGGACTGATACTGTAGCCTCACTATTTACAGGTTTTCAAAATAGTATTCATTCTACAATAATACTATTAGGGAATTGGAAAGTGTTTTAATTTTATTCACTTGTATGGTGTTAAACTTGGCAGTAAAACGCCACCATTCAGAGCATAGTCAGAGAGATGACTAAGTGTTCCACAAGTCACATTTTTACCACCACTTCTGGCTAGAGTCCTTCATAAGGTACTTTGACACTTCCTGCTGCCCTTTTGCCTCAACGAATTCCCAACAGGATGGTCTACATCCTGATTCCTGCATACCCCTTCACGAACGCACTTACCCGCTTTCCGGGAAATACCCACACCAATAGGAATGGTAGAAACCAGGCACAAGGGAACCTCGGGAAAAGTTCAGGTGAACATTCACTCTGCCAAAGGCCTGCAAAACCCTCAGACCACTCAGTCACAATGCTTAACTTGCACTGAAGTATGACTCTATTTTAACATCAATCTCTGCATTCCTGAAGTAAGACTCTATTTTAACATCAATCTCTGCATTCCATTCTAGCTGTATCTCAGGCATGCAGTGGTCTACCGAACTGAGGAATACTTGGACAACTAACAGCTTTTTTTTTTTTTGAAAAACATTTTATTAGAGTTCAACTCTGTACAACAACAATAAACAACATGACCACACGAGAATATACAGCGGGTGTGGTGCATACAACATGGTATAACAGAGTGCATAACGGTCATAACAGTTAACCTGAGAAAACTTTTGAGGAACTGCACGGGAGGGCGTTATTGAAAGGGGGGCATGGGTGACTGCGGTAGCAGAGTTCCCAGTTTCCTGTATAGTAACAAGGGGAGTATGGTAGAGGGTAGTAGGAGGGAGGGGAGATATGGGAGTGGAAAGGTGGATCTGGGTAGGGGGAGGGGGGGGGAAGGACAGGGAGGGAAGAGGACAGGGAGAGGGAGGAGGGAGGGAGAAGGGTGAAGCTAGGGAAATTATTACGCAAAATCAGTAAAAGCAAAAGAGGCGGGTTCAGAGCCCGCCTTGAGAAGCATAAAATGACATGCATGCAAGTAGTAAACATTGTAGGACACCGTCTCATTTACCCTTTATGACAAGAATACCTGAGATCACCTGTCTAGATGCTGGCGAAGAGTGATGACGCTCGGTTCCCATATAGATCAGCGTGAGTGTGAGAGCGGAGCGTGATCAGCCTAAGGAAAAAAGTAAACCATCAAACATTTCGTGTCATAACATTCTGGGTCAGGTCAGATCACAGAGGGGGGTGCTGTCCCCCAGGGGGGGGGGGGGGGAAGCAGACCATTTTCTGAGCAGGCGGTTATGTCCACTGGAGGAGGAATATTGCAAGCCCACCAGCTCCCTATCCCTGAGAATAGATAAGTCATTATGTAATTCGCGGACGGTGGGAGGTTCGGAGGTCATCCAATGCTTTAGTATTAATCTGCGTGTTACCATGAGGCAGGTTAGTATCCACAGTTTGTAGTCCAGTAGGGGTTTCCTTGAGTGTTTGGGCAGTGGCAGTATTTGCAGTGAGAGGTCACCAAACAGCAGGAGATAGATGTCTTTTGGTAGGGAAATCCCCGTGTATCTGGCTATGTATCGTAGCACTTTGTCCCAGTAGGCGGATATAGGAGGACATTGCCAGAACTTGTGAAGCAGAGAGGGGAATTGTATCTTGCACAGTGTGCAGAAGTGATGAGAAATGTCCGAAGACCATCTGATATGAGGGAGATATGCTCGGTGCATGATCTTAAATTGCTGCTCCCTCCAAAACTCATTGGTTATAAAGCGGCGTGTGGTCAGGTACCCTGACAGGATGCGGAGGTGGGCGTCGTCGGACTGAAGCTGAGCATTCCATGCCCTAGCAACCTGGGTGGAGGTCCCCTGATAGAGTTCAGAGTGCAACGGTTTATACATGTGGGATATTTTGTGCTTGTGTTGTTGTATCCAAGTATCCAGGACGGAAGTTCTAAAGCGGTTCGAAGGTGTGTGGCAGAGAGAGTCCACAAAGCTTACACACTGATGGAAGTATAAAAAATGGTCAGACGTAAGGTTGAACTTTGCCATGAATGCTACAAAGGGAAGAGGTTTACCAGTTAAGGTATCATACAACTGCGCAAATTTAGTGATCCCTCGCCTTGCCCACTCCTCATAAGCCGAGCACTGCTGTGCCTGCGGGAACATGGGGTGGTTACGGATAGGTAGATAGCTGGAGAGACGCTGGGGCAACTTAAAGCGTTTCCGCAGCTCCCTCCACGCCATCACAGTGTCCCTGAGCAGAAGATTGCGTCCCAGAGACACAGGCAAGTCCGCGATCCCGCAGTGCAGCAGTGCTGTGAGATCATAAGGGGCAGCCAACTGCGATTCCAGGGAGAAGTTGGTGTATCTCGATTCGCGGCTCAACCAATCCATACATGATCGTAGCAAGCAGACCACATTATATATGCGGGTGTTCGGAAGGTCCACACCCCCCTCTCGCGTAGATAAGTGTAGCTTAGACATTGAGATTCTGGCCCGTTTCCCCTTCCATAAGAAGAGAGATACAGCTCTATGTAACTTTTTGACGTCAGTATGTTTTAGGAGAAGTGGCAGTGTTTGAAGAGGGTAAAGCAATTTAGGGAAGGTAGCCATTTTGTATAGGTGGCATCTGCCCTTGAACGATAGCGGGAGATCTGCCCAATTCTTCAGTTCGGCTATCATCTTGTCTATAACAGGAGTGAAGTTTAGCCTGTATAAAGAGGACGAGAAGGGCCCTATGTTAACTCCCAAGTAGGTGATGTGGCTTGTGGTGATGCGAAGTGGAGAAGAAGACGCCCATTGTGGGGTTTGCGTGGTGTTCAGGGGGAGTACCTCGCTTTTAGTGAAATTGATGCGGAGGCCCGAGCAATGCCGGTAGTCCGCAAAAATTTGTTGTATGATAGGCAGGTCGTGGCCAGGGTCTGCAGTAAATATCAACACATCGTCGGCGAACATCGCCGTACGTAGCTCTTCCTGTCCCACCTCAATACCCTGGAGCTCAGGGTGCGTCAGCATAAATCTGGATAGTGGTTCCAGAGCCAAGTTAAACAGCAGGGGTGACAATGGGCACCCCTGCCTAGTACCTTTAAACAGTTGAAAGGGTTGCGAGGCGTGGCCGGCTACTACCACCTGAGCTGCGGGGGAGGCGTACATGGTCCTGATCATGTGTAGGAAGGGGCCCGAGAAGCCGAAGCAGGACAACACCTTATCTAGCCATTGTATATTAACATTATCAAAAGCCTTTTCGGCATCTAGGGTGATAATGGCTGCCTGGTTGTTTGGGTTCAGTCTTGAGACCTCAAGTGCCAGTAGGACCTTCCTTATATTAGATGTTGCTGACCTGCCTTTGGTGAATCCTGCTTGGGCAGGATGTATGAGCGTAGGAAGTATGAGCGCCAGTCTACCTGCGATAATCTTGGAGAGCAGTTTGGAGTCTATGTTCAATAGGGAAATAGGCCTATATGATCCCGGGTCTCTGGGGTCCTTACCCTTTTTATATATCCGCTTGATATGGGCTTGGTAGCCCGTGGGCAGATAGGGGTGACCAGTCAAAATGTGGTGGAAGACTGACTGGAGGGTAGGTGCGAGTAGGTCCCTAGCCAGTTTGTAGAACTCAGGAGTGTAGCCATCAGGCCCAGGAGATTTCCCGGGTGACAGCCCTTGAATGGTGTCGCGCACTTCCTCCAATGTTATCGGAGCGTTCAGAGATGCCAGTTGATCAGTAGTTACCTTGGGGAGGTCAACCGAGGACAGCCAGCGAGAGGCCACGGCCTCGTCGCAGGGTTCGTGGCTATACAGTGAGGTGTAGAAGTCCGCAAATACCCTATTGATGTCTGAAGGGGGAGTCTACCAGGTTGCCGTCTGAGTCTCTCAGGGAGGTGACGTGGGTAGGTGTAAAGGGGGCCCGGCATAGGGAGGCTAGTAGCTTTCCCGGTTTGTTCCCAAAGGAGTGATATTTCCACTCCTGCTGGGTTCTATAGAGGCGTTCCCTGGTGTCGGCCCATTTGTCAAAAGCTTCCTTCGCTTCACGCCACGCCTCTCTGTGTTCAGGGGTGTTAGTGTGATATAGGGTCGCCTGAGCTTCCCTGAGGGAAGTGCTGGCAGTCACATAGGCTTGTGCGATGCGTTTCTTGTAAGCTGACACGTAGGAGATGATGCGGCCCCGAAGAACCGCTTTGCCCGTTTCCCATAATAGGGTAGGGGATATAGAGGAGGAGGCATTGGTGTCCATGAATTCCGACCACGCGTCCTGGATGAGCGTGACCACCCCTGGATCTTTGGCTAGATATGAGGGGAATCGCCAGTGTTTGAAGGAAGGTGCGTGGGCGAATATGGAGATGTCTATCGAGATGGGGGCGTGGTCCGAGATGGCAATGTCGTGTATTTTAGGTGCGCCAGTGTATGGGAGCAGTTTGTCATTCGTCAATGTGTAATCAATCCGCGAGAGTGTACGGTGGGGGTGGGAGAAAAAAGTGAACTCTCTGCCCGTAGGGTTAGACAGACGCCAGGCATCCGTCAAGTGTAGGCTTTCCGTCATATGGAGTAACAGGGGGGAGTGATAGTGGCGTGAGGCAGGTGAAGAGCCTATTGCACGAGACCTATCTTCTGATGGGGACATAAGTTGGTTAAAGTCACCTGCCACCAGTAATGGCAGGTGCAGAAAGGGGGCCAAGTCATGAGACAGTGTCTGAAAAAACGTCGTTGAGGGGGTCGTAGGAGCGTACACCCCAGCCACCACCCAGTCTTGATGAGAGTCGGTGAGATGTAGTAGAGCTATACGTCCTTCCTTGTCAAAGTGGGCGTGTTTTACCGTGGCAGTATAGTTCTTATGAATAAGAATTAAGACTCCCGATTTACCCTTAACTGTCGGTGAACCATATACCTGCCCTACCAAAAGTTTTTTCATTCTACAGAAGTCGCTCTCCTCCAGATGGGATTCCTGTAATATGGCTATGTCCGCCCGTAGACGCTTCAGGTGTCTAAGGACGGCCATCCGCTTATGAGGCGACCTGAGACCCTTAACGTTCCATGAGACTACGGTCATGGGGGATCATGTGGGTAGGATTGAGCCGCGAAGCAGTACAGAGCAACAAGGGTAGTGAGACGGTGCCATGTGTAATATACCAAGGTAGGCAAGTGACCTATACATCATGGGAATGAGTCATTGGATCCTAGCTTACAGGTAGGTACAGGGAAGGGGTAACTTGACCCAACATGGGTCAGAGGAAGGAGGTAAAGGGTGGAAAACCAAAAACATCGGGACTTCACTTTTTTCCTCATGTAGGGAGACATGCTTATGGACAGCGTTACCGGAATCCCTATGATCTACGTCTGGGTCAAACCAAAAGCGTATAGGTTGGATCGACCGCTTAAGCCGGATGGAAGCGATGATCATAGATGCCAAGGGCTAGGGCAAGGCTGGATAACTGTAAGGCTGTGCATAATCGTAACAAAAAGGAATGAATAGCGTCAGAGCAGATAACATAACATTTCATCAAAGATGAAGGAACCAATGCAGTAGAACATCTCAAATATCATACGACCTTATGTAGATCCGCAAAGGTGAACGTGAGTGTACAGTTCCGTGTAGTGCGGATCACAAAAGAAATATTGCTGAGAGCATGCAGGTCAGCAATATAGCGTCCCAAACCGTAGGGTGCAGTGGCAGTCGTGGTGTTTGAAGAGCAAACCATTGCCAGCGCTGGTGCCAGCAATGTCCCAAACAACGGTACTAAAGGATAGGATAGAAAAAAGGCATCCAATACTTGGAAAGAGTGTCGTCACATCAAAGGAAGATCAAGGCGCTCAGCGTTGTCTTTGGCGGGACGCAGATCCATTGGTGCGACGCTTTTTCGCCGGGTCTTTCCTCGGGCTGCGTTGTTCTCTAGCCCCCTGCGGGCGTTGGGGAGAAGGCGTTGCAGGCATATCCACCTGGATGTTGAAGTGGCGCTCGAGAAAATGCATGGCTTCCTCAGGATACGTGAACGATTTTTGTTCCCCTGACAAGTCTGAGAAACGTAAAGTAGCAGGGTATGCCAAGGTGAATTTAATAGATTTTCGGTATAGTGCTTGGCAAAGCGGCTGAAATGCTTTTCTACGCCTTGTTACCTCCTGCGAGTAGTCTGCAAAGACCAACAACTTGTGGCCATCAACTTGGAACGTTTTTGCGTTGCGGAATGATTTGAGGATGTTTTGCCGATCCATATAGTTCAGATATCTCACTATAACAGGGCGAGGTGTCTTCCTGTCATTGGACGGGGCCCCCAAACGGTGGGCCCTCTCAGCCGTGCATGTGGTATGGATCCCCAGGGCCAAAGGGAGACGAGTAGTGACTATGTCCATGAGGGTATCAGCCCCATAGGTTTCAGGGAGGCCTATTATCTGGAGGTTGTTCCTTCGAGAACGGTTCTCTAAATCGTCCAATTTGTCTAACAAGTATCTCTGGGTCTGTCTGGCTTGTTGGTCCATGGAGAAAGAGCCCTGTAGCTCGTCCTCCACATCAGACAGCCTGTGCTCCAATTCTTGCAGTCTGTGGGAGTGATCCCCCAGTTCCTTGCGGATCTGAGCCATTCCTGAGGCTATTGCTTTGTCCACAGCCTCGGTGATTGTGGGCGACAATAGTGCGGCGACAGCCTGGGCTAATGAGGCAATTTGGGTGTCAGGCAGTGGGGATGGAGACTGACCTTGCCGGGCCGTTGAAGATAAAGGCGCGGCATCCGCCATGACGGCCTCGTTGCAGGCCGGAGTTGAAGCCGCGGTCTCGATTGGCGGCGGTGCGGCGGAGCCGTTCGGGCGAAGGTATCGATCCATCCTGCGGTGACACCAGAGGTCCGGGAGTGGGTTGTGCAGTCGAGAGGTTCGTCCAGACTCTTGGGGAGGGTTAAATGTGCGGGTTAGTGCCGGAGCCGGTGTCCCTCACAGCCTCTTACATGGGCGCCGGAACCGGAAGCAACTAACAGCTTTAATACAATCATCCCTGTCCAGAGCACAAAATAGCTAATTAACCTACACTGCACCCTCCTCCCCCCCCCCCCTACCGTGTCTGCTGTGAAATTCCACCTCTAGAGGGTGCAGACATTAAGGGGAATGAAGGGGACCCAGAAGAGGCAGTGTTGGAGAAGGCTGTGGAAGACTTCTCGCTTCCGGCCTCACATACTCTTGAAGTTCTTGCTTCACGCAATGGGCCTTCTAGTGTAGACGTGGCTCACTTCTGCTGTGCACAAAAGCCTCGGCATCGTAGTGCTTGATTTTCCTCAGTCTCTCCATACCCCCTTGGGTATTACAGGGTCTACAAAAAACATTCCCCATTCATGAACAAATAGAATAGGCAATTTATGACAATTGTTAATCTTGAAAATAATTTCTCCCTTCTGAAAATCTTTACCAAACTATCCATTAGAAAAAGAATTTGCCAAAAAGTGGTCTGTTCTTCCTAGTAAACCATGTTGTATTATCCTTAAAAAACATCTTACTGTGCCTATAGAAGAGGTTTCTTAATTTAAAGATTATTCTGACAAATTTGATACACTGTCAAAAGCGCTCTATAGCCTTACACTTGCAGACACTGCCCTCTGCTTGGATGATGTTTCCTGCAAAATTGTCGTCTTCATGGCTATCACTTCTGTCTGGTGTGCGTCTAAAGAAGCAGCTCTCCTGTAAAGAGCCATTTTTGATCTTTCAAACAGTTCTGTTTGCCTTGTTGTTGCCCACTCTTCATTCTTCAAAGATGTCCCCGAGTCTTTGAATATGCAACCTGTGTCCTGTAATCTTTACTCTGCATTGCTTGCTAAAAAAAAAAAAATGGAGATTTCACATAGTGTGGTAAGGTTATAGGGGTAAGCCCAGAAAAAGCATGTCAAGTAAAATTTTGCCAGTGTTTAATCACCTGGAGTTACCAGCCTCGAACCAAGGGTCTGAATATCCGCCTGTGTCCTGCACTGTACTCCACAATTTGGATTTTAGGAGTACATCAATATTCCTCTATCTAATACATCTCTGGAATACTTGCACACTTCCCTTGTGTTTTCTCTCCTTAAAACACTGTTTACTGAAAAATTCCAGACAGAAACATGACCTTAGCTTCCTGAAGTGCATATAGCTCTATGAATAAAATTGTATGTTATGTGCAAATCTAGAGATATCAGATTCTGTCAGTGGGTACAGGGCAAGTAAGGGTTTGTAGATGTTATTTACAGACTTGTTCTCCAGCTCTATCAGACTGGTCTGAGATTGATTCCTTGTTTGCAGTGACTAAAAAGGAGTGTGCCATTACTTCCATCACATTAGGCGTTGCATGCAACAGTCTAAATATCACCCCTAAGTGAATGCTTGATTTATTAATAAACAAATTAAACTATTTTATTTATATGGCACATATAATATGCACATTTAAAGTATGTGCAGCTACTTAGGGTAATTTTCTAATTCCAGGTGACAGACACTTTACCCAGTTCCATGAGTACCAATTAAAAGGCCTTTTGTTTACAGCACTGGACAATAGATAGATTCACAGTTGGAAAACTACACAAAGTCTGGGATTGAATGACCAATTAAAGGAGTTGTAAAGTCGGAAGCTTTTTTATCTTAATGCAGTCTATGCATTAACATAAAAAGCCTTCTGTGTGCAGCAGGCTCCCCAGCACCCCCTAATACTTCCCGGAACCCTCTCTCTATCCAGCAAAATGTCTACAAGTCCCTCGGCCGTTTGGGACTCTCCCTCCTGATTAGCTGAGACACAGCCGTGCACCACTGGCTTCCGAGGCTGTCAATCAGCCAAGCAGGAGAGAGGGGGGGGCAGGGCCAAATGGCAGCTCCATGTCTGAATGGGCACATGGAGCTGCAGCTCGGCTCAGGTGCCCCCATAGCAAGCTGCTTGCTGTGGGGGCACTTGACAGGAGGCGGGGCCCACGAGAGCCGAAGAGGGACCTGAGAAGAGGATTTGGGCTGCTCTGTGCAAAACCAACTGCCAAGAGGAGTTAAGTATAATAAGTTTGTTAAAAAAAAACAAGACTTTACAATCACTAAGTTTTCCCTGTTTCGTTAATGTTTGAAGCCTTTTTTTTCTCCTAATTTGTAATATATTTTCTGTGCAGAGGATTCAAAAAAAGCAGAAACCATTTTCAGAGACAAAAGTGGAAAACGAAGAGACTTAAAAAGAGAGCGTGAGGAGCAGCTTCAGAAACAAGCCACCAAAGAGAAACGTGATGAGAAGTATGCCCAGTGGGGCAAAGGGTATGCGACCTAATATTTTTTTATTACTGCAAGCAGCTAGAATGCTTTCAATACACAGCAAAACTTTGAGATGACAATGTGCAATTTCTTTCAGTCTGGCACAGCAGAAACAGCAGCGTCAAAACATAGAAGATGCAGTTCGGGAGATGTCAAAGCCTCTGGCTCGATACATTAATGACACTGACCTAGATCGCATGTTACGTGAACAGGAAAGAGATGGAGATCCAATGGCTAAATTCCTGAAAAAGAAGACTGAAGAAAGCAAAAAGAAAGGTAAATTTCCCCAAAACAAGGTACAATGTGGCAAAAACTGACTTGATAAATTCTGTAATTCACAAATCTTATGGATTGATACATTTAGCAGTATTCCCTTGTATTCATAGAATTTAAAGAATTGTACAGGCTCTTGTATAGTGCAGTTGTAGAGACAGCAAAGAGATTAGAGCAGTGTAGACAAATAGTGGATTGCCTGTAATAACCACCACTGAATACTTTTCATTTAGTGTTGACAAATGCCTGCAAGATACTAGATTTAAATTACTGAAGATTTATTTTTTAAATAAAATTCCCGATGGATATATAACTGTTTTATTTATATATATATATATATATATATATGTATATTAAAAGCAGCAAATTATTGTTTACTTGAAGGTAGCTTTCTTTAGCATATTATTTTAGCAAATTGACTTGGAATGTAGTAGCTCTCTTCTACTGCTGCTTGAAAATAATTGGCAAAGTGGAACATTTTTATGCTCTTTTTAGTGTACATTAACCTAACATGTAAAATTAAGCTGGCTGTGCACATAGCAAATTTTCCCAGTTCCTAATGAATAAGCACCATTTCACCCAACATCCTTTGTTTGCAAAATCAAAGGAGCTGGTTGCAAAATTGTGTCGGTTGAACCGGAGGAGGGGCCAGCATAGAGGAGACGCAAGCAGCAGAGGTACGCAGCTGGGTGACTGTTAGGAAGGGTAGAGGGAGGAGTGCCAGGGAGGCCAATCCTGAGTTGGTACACCCTAACAAATTTGCAGAGTTGCAGGTTGAGGGGGATATCAACTCAGGGGTGGCAGAGCTGGAGCATGCACCCTCCCCCAGCTGCCAGGGGAGGGACGGCTCCAGGAAGAAGGGGGGCTGTAACTCAGGAAAGGTTGTGGTAGTTGGGGACTCAATTATCAAGAGGACAGAGAGGGCAATCTGTAAAAAAGATCTCGTGAACCGAACAGTTTGTTGTTTACCGGGTGCCCACGTTCGGCATATCGCAGATCTGGCAGACAGATTGTTGGGCGGGGCTGGGGATGACCCAGTGGTCATGGTGCATGTGGGCACTAATGACAAAGTTAAAGGTAGGTGGAGGATCCTTAAGAACGATTTCAGGGACTTGGGTAATAGATTGAGGAAAAGGACCTCCAAGGAGGTTTTCTCTGAAATACTGCCTGTACCTCGAGCCACACAGGAGAGGCAGAAGGAGATTAGGGAACTTAACAAGTGGCTGAGGAACTGGTGTAGGAAGGAGGGGTTTGGGTTCCTGGAGAACTCGGCTGACTTCTCAGTCGGCTCCCGGCTCTTTAGTAAGGATGGGCTGCACCTTAATGGGGACGGTACAGCTCTTTTGGGGAGAAAGATGGCCACCAAGTTGGAGGGGCTTTTAAACTAGGAGACGGGGGGGAGGGCTCAGAAGTAGAGTCAGTCAGGAGGGAGCAGAGGACTGAAGGCAGCTGTAGGGTCAGCAGCGACAGTAGGTCCACAATGTCAATTGGCAGGTCTGTGCGGGAAAATCTCAGACCAAACAGAAATAAACATAACCGCCAATTGCGCTTAACTTCCGTAAAACTAAGAGGGGTATATGCTAATGCCAGGAGCCTAGCTAATAAAATGGATGAGTTGGAAATATTGGTACATGAGGAGGACATAGACCTTGTGGGAATAACAGAGACTTGGTTCGACCCCTCACATGACTGGCTGGCCAATATCCAAGGGTATTCGGTGTACCGGAAGGACAGGGTAGGAAAAAGAGGGGGAGGGGTATGTCTCTATGTCAAGAACAATATAAAGGTGATAGAAAGGAGTGACATTACGGATGGGATGAGCATGGATTTAGAATCTGTGTGGGTTGAACTCCATAGGGAAGGAGAAAAGGGGAAAGTAATTGTGGGGGTTTGCTATAGGCCACCTAACCAAGGGGAGGAGGTAGAGCTGGAATTCTTAGCACTAATGAGTAAAGTGGCAAAATTGGGATCAGTCATCATATTGGGGGACTTCAATTATCCCGACATTGACTGGGACGAGGGGACTACACACTCACAGAAGGCCCGCCTATTCACGGAAACCTTACTGGATAATTACATGTCACAGTTGGTGGATTCTCCGACTAGAGAAAATGCAGTCCTGGATCTATTGATCACTAATGACCCAGACCTAATCTCGGAGGTAGGAGTCCAGGACAACCTGGGCTCTAGCGATCACAGGATGATCACATTTAGTATAAATAACAATATAACAAGGCAAGTGGGGAACATAAGAACCCTAAACTTCAGAAGGGCAAACTTTCCAAAATTGTACTCATTGATGGAAAGGGTAAACTGGGACCAAACCCTGGGATCCCTGACCACAGAGTAAAAATTGGAATGCTTTAGGAACATATTAGGCAAAGGCATCTTGCAGTGCATTCCTATGGGAAATAAATTTAGAAGAGACAAAGCCAAACCTGGCTGGTTAAACCGTAGCGTCAAAAAACTTATTAGGGGAAAAAAATTGGCCTTCAAGAAGTATAAATCAGAGGGCACAGTATCGACTTTCGAGCAATACAAGGAGGCAAATAAGAAAAGTAAACAAGAAATCAAGATGGCTAAAATCAACTTTGAGAGACAAATAGCGGAGGATAGTAAAAAAAAACCAAAGAAATTCTTTAAATATATCAACAGCAAAAAAACTAGGGCAGAGCATATTGCACACATAATTAACAATGATGGGAGGATGGTTACAGAGGACACTGAAAAAGCAACCGTGCTGAATGCTTTTTTCTCGTCAGTCTTTACACAGGAAACTGAGGGGTACACTGACCATGACCGTATGGTTAGTAGTAATACACAGGACTTGCCACTATGGCTAACAGAGGGTGAAATCAGGTAAAGGCTGGATAAACTTAACACAAACAAATCACCAGGCCCGGATGGCGTACATCCAAGAGTACTCAAGGAACTCAGTAAGGTTATATCCAGACCACTGTTCCTGATCTTTGCTGACAGTATTAGGACAGGAGATGTACCAGGGGATTGGAAGAAAGCTAACGTGATTCCGATATTCAAAAAGGGCCAGAGGCATATCCCGGGAAATTATAGGCCTGTCAGTTTGACATCAATAGTATGTAAATTTCTGGAGGGGATGATAAGGGACTATATCGTAGAGTTTGCTAAAGACAACAACATCATCAGCAGTAATCAGCACGGGTTTACAAATGGGCGTTCTTGTCAAACCAATCTCTTAACATTCTACGAGGAGGTGAGCTGTGAGCTAGATAGGGGGAGACCAGTGGATGTGGTGTACTTGGATTTCGCTAAGGCGTTTGATACAATTCCCCACAAGCGCTTAATTTATAAAATGAGGTCTGCAGGTATCGACCGCAGGGTTTGCTCTTGGATAGGGAATTGGCTTAAAGGGCGTGTCCAAAGAGTGGTAATAAACAGCACATACTCAGACTTGTCTGAGGTAGTAAGCGGGTGCCCCAGGGCTCAGTCCTGGGACCAACCTTGTTCAATTTATTCATAAACAACATTGAGGTCGGGATCAGTAGTTCGATATCAGTTTTTGCAGATGACACAAAATTGGCCAGGGCAATAACTGCACAGCATGAAGCAGATATCCTACAGAATGACCTGGACAAAATTACAGAGTGGGCAACGACATGGCAAATGAGGTTTAACGTGGAGAAGTGTAAGGTTTTGCACTTGGGGACTAAAAACATAAAAACACAATACACGTTAGGAGGGGAACCCTTGGGGGAATCAAAAATGGAGAAGGATCTGGGAGTCTTGGTTGATGATAGATTAGGCAACAGCATGCAATGTCAAGCGGCAGCTGCCAAAGCCAGCAGAATATTAGCATGCATAAAGAAAGGGATGTATTCCAGAGATAAGACTATAATCCTTCCACTTTATAAAACTCTGGTCTGACCGCATCTGGAGTATTCCGTCCAGTTCTGGTCGCCAGTCCTCAGGAGGGATGTGTTGGAGCTGGAGAGAGTCCAGAGAAGGGCAACTAAACTAATTAGGGGATTGGAGGACCTTGACTATGAAGAGCGTCTACAATCGCTCGATTGTATTCTCCCTGGAGAAGAGACGTCTGAGGGGGGACATGATAGCAATTTATAAATATCTTAATGGGGATCCCAGCTTAGAAAAAAAGCTGTTCATTCGAAGGGATTGCATGAGGACTCGAGGGCATACAATGCGATTAGAGGAGAAGCGTTTTAACCTCAGGCAACATGGGGGGTTCTTTACTGTTAGAGCTACAAGATTGTGGAATTCTATACCACAAGAGGTGGTTTCTGCGGGTAGTATGGTGGCTTTCAAAAGACTCTTAGACTTACATCTCAAGGATCAGAACATTCAGGGTTATGTGAGCTGATTACAGCCACACACACCTACACAGGTTGAACTGGATGGACTATTGTCTTTATTCAACCTCACCTACTATGTAACTATATGTAACTATGAACAACGCCTCCATCCAATAAGATACATGCACTGTTCGGGAATTTTGGCAGCCATCGGTGCTGCTGTCAGTATGCAGTAGCCAGTACAGACATTCTTCGTCCCTGCTGTTAGCATGGATGGCATCATCTGTTTTTTTTCATTCACTCGCTGGATTCATGGAAAAAAATCTATCTGTGTATGGCCAGCTTTACTGAGATGAGTCGCTTGATCAAGCCATATTCAGCAAGATTAGGAATGTAAACATTTGATGAGAAGGGTAGTAATCCTTATGGCTATTCTCCACAAAAATAGGCTGCTGTGTTGTCAGTATCTGCCATTCCTTCCAACTGTAGAAACCGGTCACTCAGCAGTGCCTTCTTGGCAGTGGTATACCCAAGGATGTCTAAGTACCTCAGTGATTCATTGTATGAATTCGTGTGAGGACTTTGACACTATTTATTTTTCCTATTTTGTTCTGTGACAGCAAATTAGAGATAAAATGCTTTTTTTTTTTTTTTTCTCTCTCCAGAGCGCCCAAGATATAAGGGTCCAAATCCTCCCCTAAACAGATTCAATATCTGGCCAGGGTACCGCTGGGACGGTGTTGACAGGTATGTGAGTTCATATACAAACTATATTATGTAATGTTTGGTCAACATTGCTGACCCTGTTACCCATGAATATGTGTATATTCACAGGGAACACTGTTGTCAGTAAAGCACAGAAAGATTGCTAATTGTCTAGACATTTTTTCCTTTTTTGGGCATTCGGCAATTACAATAATACCCAATATATGAAATATTTATATTTTTCTTTCATTCATCGACGGACACGGTGCTTCATAAATCATAACTAGTGGGTTATATTGCCTCCTCCAGGAGTAAGACTCTGCAGAGCAAAAAACACCTGGCTACGCCCATGGGCCGTCCTCAGCTGGTATATAACCCAGATCCATCCTATAGTGAGGATGATTCTTCCATGGTGGCAACAGCAAATGAAAAGCCGCTGGTAGACACACTTAATACTGCAGTGCGTAAGACTTTAAAAATGGAGTATGCGGCTGACGTAGCCACAGCAGTGCCTGTCATTTTGCACGGATAAGTCACCTCGCACTCCAAAGGTGTTTCCTTATGTTCCTTATTTTGACAGGTTTTCCTGTAAGGAATGGGAACAACCAAAATGACTCTTTGTGGTCTCCAAAGGGTTTGTTGTATGATACCCCTTTGAGGAGCCAGTGGCTGGACCCTCCTGTTTCCAGGTTGAATGAAGCAACTATGATCCCAGTAGAGGAATCCCCTTCCTATAAGGACCCGGCTGACAAGAAAGGGGAGGCTGTGGCACTCAGCATGTTTAATATGGCTGGTTCGGCATTGCGGCCAAGTCTTTAGCTCAGTCTTAGTGTCTCAGACCCTAACTGAATAGGCCAAGCTTTTGCGCCAAGGCCTTGAGGGTGAGCAAGTCCCCCGCTGCTTATGTTGATTTAGCAGACGAGTTGGTCCATGGGCTGCAGTTTATTTGTGATGCAGCTTTGGATACAGCTCCTGTGCTGTCCAAACTTTCTGTTTCAGCGGTGGTGATAAGCCGCGTACTGTGGCTTAAAAATTGGTCCGCAGACCAAACCTCTAAGAAAGCTCTCATTGATCTGCCCCTTCAAGGCGATCGCCTTTCTGGGACTACCCTGGATGACATCATTAAAGGTATTACTGGCGAAAGATTACCTTCCTTCCACAATCCAGGAAAGGGAAGGAGCCTCGTCGCAGACGGGGGCCCTCCTCCTCAGCCCGTAGAAAATTTGTTTGTGCTCCTGGGACTGAGAATAAAGGGAATAGATCTTTTAAATCTTCTCAGGGAGATTCCAAGCAGCCTTGGTCTGGTAAGCCTAGAGCTAGCTTCCCTGGGCCACTGACCAGACCCCTTCAGCATGAAGGGCTGCTCTCACCCATTATTCTGAAATTATTCAAACATCTTTGCTGGTTTCCGGCCCCGTAGACTTCTTTGGTGAGCGTCAAGGAGGTCTGCGATAAGTTTTTTTGGGGGGTACCCAGAAAGGGGGATAAAGCTTGTCCTTTTCACGTTTTTTAGGTCCTGAGTCTCCTTGTGCGGATTAGATTCCTGCAAAGGTTCAGGTGATGTCTGAACTACCTAAGGTCCCCCCTATTCCTGTCAAGGGAATTTATTTATACCTAGGTGTGATTTTAATTCTGACCAGGGTGGTCATTCCTCTGGACAAATTTCAGGAACCACAGGACGTGATTTTCAATAGGGCGTTGATCAGAAGTTAGCCTTGAGTACCATCAAGGGCCAGATGTCTACGCTGGCAATCTTCTTTCAGCGACCCCTAGCCATGCACTCTTTAGTTCATACCTTCATTCAGGGGGTTCGGCATGTGGCTCCACCTGTATGGTCTCTTTTGCCGCCATGGGATTTCAATTTAGTGCAACATTCTTGGTGGCTGTTACCTCAGCCGCAGGATATCTAAATTGGCGGCATTATCCTTTCCCAGTCCCTATTTGATGATCCATAGGGATAAAGTGGTTCTTCGTCCCTGTCCATCATTCCTGCCCAAACGTTGTCTCTGACTTCCATTTGAATAAAGACATTGTGTTTCCTTCCTTGTGTCCCAAGCCAGCTCATCCCAAGGAATTTGCTTTACATACCTTGGATGTGGTTTGTGCGATTCGGGTGTATCTGGCAGCTACGGAGTCTTCGGAGGTCAGACTCGCTTTTTGTGGATACGGACGGACCAAGAAAAGGGCTGGCCGCTTCGGCTACCATCTCCAGATGGATCAGACATACGGTGACTCAGGCCTATTCCATTAAAGGTCAGGTTCCACCTGTCACGGCGCATTCTACTCCTACACGGAGTGCTTCTTGGGCCTTCCGTCATCAGGTTTCAATATCACAAGTTTGCAAGGCGGCCACTTGGTCGTCCATGCATACCTTCACAAAATTCTATGAGGTAGATACTTTGGCATCTGCGGATGCTTCTTTGGCCGCAATGTTTTGCAGGCTGCTGTTTAAAGCGGAGCTCCACCCAAAAGTGGAACTTCCGCTCACTTTTTTCTCCCCCCCCCCCCCCCCCCCCGTGCCACATTTGGCACCTTTCAGGGGGGTGGGGGGAACGGGTACCTGCTTTTTGACAAGTAAGTGTCACAAGTAAGTGTCCTAATATTCAAATTCAGAAGCTACAGTATGTGTAGCTGCTGACTTTTAATTTTTGGAGGGGGAGGCGGAACTCCGCTTTAAGAGTGGCTGTTCACTGTTGAGGGATTTTTTTTTTCTTTAAACCTTTATTTTTCAGACGGGGTCCTGGTTAAGGCCTCTTATGTTTTGCCTTGGGTTTTTTTTCCCACCCCTCATTTTACCTTTTGCCACTGCTTTTGGATGTCCCATTAGTTATGATTTATGGAGTGCTGTGTCCGTCGATGAACGAAAGAGAAAATGGGATTTCTCTTACGTCCTCCGACAGTCGCCGCCTCTTCATATTCGTCACATATGGGGTATTAGACTTTGCTCCGAAGGAGTAGCTAGGCAACAGAATATGTTAACATTAAAGCTTTTAACATATCCCACCCTCAAGGGGTGGTCCCCTCAGTCAATACCCTCCTACTTCCTGCAACCATATCTCAGTTTTAATGTCTAGCTTGTCAGGAGTGGCTGGCTTTTTCTGTGCTGGGGCTTTCTGCCCCAGACTCTTTCGTCTTTTTGAAATTTTGTTTGAGTTTTCTCTCTACCTTTACTTAGCTGTTATTTTTGTCAGCGTTAGTTAGTTCTTCTGATGA
This sequence comes from Pelophylax lessonae, assembly GCF_965119305.1. NCBI lineage: Eukaryota > Metazoa > Chordata > Amphibia > Anura > Ranidae > Pelophylax > Pelophylax lessonae. Next base: position 149,393,247 of record NC_138779.1, on the reverse strand, counting down.
AGAGGATCATGCGGGCTGGGTCTCGGGCTGATCCCCCTGGTCGTGGGTCAGTGGCTTCCCAGCCTGCCATCGAGCGTTCAGCCAGGTAACGCTCCTGGCACAGTGAACGACCCATCCCTGTTCGGTGCAGGGATGATTGGTGAGGTGGCTACCTCACTGGACGCTGTGCGGTTTCTTAACCCCCATTTTGTGCGTCTTGAATTGCGACTCTCCCTGCCTCATGTGCAGCGGCTTGTTCGCCTGTGCGGGTCCCCCACGCCATTGAGAGGTAAGTGTATTTATGTGGGGACCTGTCTGTCTGGGGGGGTGTCAGTCTGGGACTGTGTAACCTGCCTCTATTCACACTGCTTGTCTCCCTATCTCTCGGCTGCATGCTGTGGGCTGCAAGGGGGGGGAGGAGCTGTGTGACACTGTGTGTGTCAGCCTGGTCAGTGTGAGTAGCTGTGTGCTGTGGGGCATGTTTTTTTGGCATGTTTGGGCATATACAGCGATCGCTGCGGCGATCTGACATGTATTCCTATACAGGGATGTCATGTGTGCATTACTGCACTGTGGAGCGGCGGTTTCGGCGCCAAACGGCGCCATTTTGCCTACACTCGCTCCGGCCGCATGTTTTACATGCATGGCGGCCATTTTCTTGTAGCCTCCATAGGCTTTCATAGAGCGCCCTGGCAGCATCACTTCCTCTTTCCAGGAACACCGATCGAGGCAGCAACAGCGGCGTGGGTCTCCTCAGGTTTTATCCTTCTGTTCTTGCTATCCATTGCCTGTGTTCAGTTTGCATATTCCCTGTGGGGGTCTCATTGTGCTTGAGTGTGGTGCGGTGGGCTGCGCTTGCCGCGCTTGCTTAAAGGGGCAGTTAACCCTTTATTGTCCGGCATTACAGGGGCAATGGATTCTCAGGAGGGCAAATTTCCTACCGCCTTGGTGGAAAGCCAGGGGACCGCTGTTTCCCCCCCAGGGGGGGATTTAGCCACTATTGTGGCTGGCCTTGCTGCTCAGGTGCAGATGCTGGTGGCTGCTCAATCTACTAAAAGACCCAGAATTGCTCTTTCCTCTGATTCTGAGGGTGAAGGTGATGGGGTTGTTATGGCGGGGGCCTCCTTATCGGGGTCCCGCTCCTCCCTAGATCTAGTGGGGTCCGAGGTGGAGGCTGAAGTTGAGGGGGTTGATAATTCTCCCCCTGGCTCGCCTGAAGAGCTTGCAATCATGGATGAATTGATTGCTTCCATAAAGCAAACACTGCATTTGCAGGATGAAGTGTGTCCCCCCGCTGCCTTGGCGGCCTATGGGACGCAGAGAAAACGCAGGACGCCGCAGGTTTTTCCCTGCAATGATTTTCAGCGCGCTGTTAAGGAACAATGGCGCAATCTGCGCAAACCTTTTGCTGTACCAAGTAGGTTCAAGCTGCGTTATCCTTTCTCGCCTTCCACTGATGAAAGGTGGTGTGTGCCTCCCCCAGTGGATCACGCAATTGCGGTTTTACACAAGGCCACTGCGATTCCTGCAGAGGATTCCCCTGTGTTCCGTGATGCCACGGATAGGAGATTGGAGTCTCTTGCCCGTCATACTTATTCTGTTACGGGTTCTATGCTTAAAGCTCTGTTTGCTTCTCTCATGGCGGCCCAGGCGATCGCAAGTTGGACGCAGATGCTTAGGCGCGTCCTAGTGGCCGACTCGGCCTCGCCGGCGACCCTGGATATGGTGGATCAAATCCACCAGGGTGTCATGTATCTGTGTGATGCGGACCTGGACCTGGTTCCTTTGGCTGCACGTGTGCACAGCGTGGCGGTGTTGTCTCGCCGCCTGGTTTGGTTAAAATGTTGGTCGGTGGACCAATCTTCACGTAAGACCTTAGCCAATCTGCCTTATGATGGGTCTCGCCTTTTTGGGGAGTCCTTGGATGTGTTGATTAAGGGGATCACCGGGGGTAAGAGCACTCTCTTGCCCCATTTCCCCAAGGCTAAGGGGGCTTCTGGGAAGAAGCATGCTAATTTTCGGCCCCCTCAGGGGTCCTTTCGTGCCTTTCGGCCGCACTACAAGGGCAAGCCGTTCAAAGGTCAAGGCTCTCAGAAGAAGCCCTGGTCTGGGAAACAGAAGTCCGGCCAATCCGGATCTGCAGCCCATAACAGTTCGGCCTGAAGGGGCGCCCTCACCCAGTTTTGGGGTGGGGGGACGCTTGCTCGGTTTTCTTCAGCCCTAGTTGGCCCGTGTGCGGGACAGATGGGTTCAGGAGATCGTTCGATCTGGTTACAAGATCGAGTTTCTCTCTCGGCCGGAGAGCAGATTTTTTCCCTCAAATCTTCAACTGTCTCCAGAGCGTTTGCGGGACCTGCACCTGGCGGTGCGGGACCTGAGGGCTCAGGGAGTGGTGGTTCCGGTGCCTCATCGGGACAGACTTCGGGGGTTTTATTCCAATCTGTTCACCGTGCCCAGAAAGGAGGGCAAGGTTCGTCCAATTCTAGACTTGAAGGCTCTGAACCGCTCTGTGCGGGTTCGCAAGTTCCGCATGGAATCCCTGCGGTCGGTGGTGGCTGCCCTGGTTCCGGGGGAATTCATGGCCTCCATCGATTTGAAGGATGCAAATCTTCACATCCCCATTTTCGAGGGTCACCAGAGGTTCCTTCGATTTGCCATTGCGGAGGATCACTACCAGTTCGTGGCGTTGCCTTTTGGTCTCGCCTCGGCTCCGCGGGTCTTCACCAAGGTGCTTGCACCGGTTCTGGCATTATTGAGGGCCCAGGGCATTTCTGTCCTGGGGTATCTGGACGACATTCTGGTTCGGTCTGCGACCAGCCAGGGTCTGGAGAAGGACCTGTCTGTCACGATGCAAACTCTGCAGGAGTTTGGTTGGACGATAAATTTTCCAAAGTCGACAATGAGTCCGTCGGTTCGTCTTCCCTACCTGGGAATGATTCTGGACTCGGTGCAGGCGAAGGTCTTCCTGCCGGAAGACAAACTCAGAACTCTTCAGGAGGAAGTCAGGTCCCTCAGGGACGTTCCGCACTCGTCTCTGCGGACGTGCATGAGATGTCTGGGATTGATGGTCTCGGCCTTCGAGGCGATTCCCTTCGCCCAGTTTCACACGCGGGGTCTCCAAGCGGAGATCCTGTCCAGGTGGGACGGGCGACCTCAATCTCTGGATCTTCAAATCTCGTTGAGTCATCGCACCAGAAGAAACCTTCTGTGGTGGCTCCAGTCCCCGTTGGTGTCCGGGGGCAAGTCGTTTCGTCCTGTCTCGTGGACGGTGATCACCGCGGATGCCAGCCTGTCGGGCTGGGGTGGTGTTCTGGGCGTTCTGTCCGCCCAGGGAACTTGGTCGGAGGGGGAGTCTTCCCTTCCAATCAACATTCTGGAATTGCGTGCGATAAGTCTCTGTCTTCATCGCTGGACGGACCGGCTGCAGGGCTGCCCGGTTCGGGTGCAGACGGACAATGCCACGGCGGTGGCCTACATCAACCACCAAGGGGGCACCAGGAGTGCCCGAGCGGCTCGAGAAGTGGCCGACATTCTGTCTTGGGCCGAGACTCATGTCCCGGCGATAACGGCGGTTCACATTCCGGGGGTGGAGAACTGGCAGGCGGACTATCTGAGTCGCCAGACCCTGGATCAGGGGGAATGGTCTCTCCACCCGGCTGTCTTCCAGATGTTGTGCGCGAAGTGGGGTCTTCCAGATGTGGACCTGTTCGCGTCTCGTCTCAACAACAAGGTGAAAAGGTTCGTGGCAAGGACGCGCGACCCTCGGGCAGACGCGTCGGACGCGTTAGTGGCCCCGTGGCATCAGTACAGGCTGATGTACGCGTTTCCACCGATTCAGTTGCTGTCCAGGTTCCTTCGCAGGTTACACTCGGAACGCAGCACGGTGATTCTTGTGGCACCGGACTGGCCTCGCCGGTCCTGGTACGCAGACCTCGTGAATCTGGCGGTCGACGCCCCGTGGCGTCTGCCTCTTCGAGACGATCTACTGTCTCAAGGACCGATATACCATCCTGCTTTACAGTCGCTGGCTTTGACGGCCTGGCTGTTGAGACCGAGGTCCTGAAGGAGAAGGGTCTCTCTCCAGAGGTCGTTCATACTTTGATCAACGCGAGGAAGTCTTCCTCGGGGAAGGTTTATTACCGTACTTGGAAGGCCTATTTTGCCTGGTGTGAGTCCAGGGGGTTTTCACCCCGCACGTACTCGGTTTCCCGTGTGCTGTCTTTCCTTCAAACGGGTGTTGATCAGCGTTTGGCGCTGGCTACGATAAAGGGTCAGGTGTCTGCACTGGCCGTTCTGTTTCAACGTCCCGTGGCTTCCAACTCCTTGGTTGGCACTTTTGTTCAGGGTGTGCGGCATCTGGTTCCTCCTAGGAGGGATCCTTTGCCCCCTTGGGACTTGAATCTCGTTCTGTCTGTGTTGCAACGTGCTCCTTTTGAACAGATCAGGGAGATCTCGTTGTCTATGTTGTCCAAAAAGGTCGCCTTTTTGGTGGCGATCACTTCGGCTCGCAGAGTGTCGGAGCTGGCAGCTTTGTCCTGCAAGTCTCCGTACCTGGTTGTTCATTTGGATAAGGTGGTCTTGCGACCTAATCCTTGTTTTCTTCCGAAACGAGTTTCGGAATTCCATCTTAATGAGGATATTGTCTTACCTTCGCTGTGCGCGAAGCCTAAACATCCAAAGGAGGTGAGATTGCATTCTCTGGATGTTGTTCGGGCGATAAGGGTTTACCTTAAATCGACTGAGTCTTTTCGAAAGACGGACTCCTTGTTTGTTCTTCTAGAGGGTCCTCGGAAGGGCATGGCGGCTTCGGCCTCTACCATCGCCAAATGGATCAGGCAGACCATTGAACAGGCCTATGCTTTGCAGGGGAAGGTTCCCCCTGTGCCTGTGAAGGCGCACTCTACTAGATCTTTGAGTACGTCTTGGGCCTGTCGTCATGGGGCTTCTGTAGCCCAGGTGTGTAAGGCGGCGACCTGGTCGACCGTACACACGTTAACAAGATTCTACAAAGTAGATGTTCAGGCATCGGCGGATGCTTCCTTTGGCCGCAAGGTTCTTAGTGCGGCAATTCCCTAGGGTCCCTTGTTGGGGACCTCTGGCTGTTGGGATAAGTTTTGTATCCCCTGGTTTTTTGTCTTTTCCTGGGTTGTTGCTCCTGTTGAGCACTTGTTTTTTCCTGTTGCCCAGCTGGTTTCCTTCCTTTGGTAAGGTTCCTTTCTTTGATGCGGAGACTGCGTTGCCTTTTCGACGCGGATGCGTTTCCCACCCCTCATGTTTGCACTGCTTTGGGACGTCCCCATATGTGACGAATATGAAGAGGCGGCGACTGTCGGAGGACGTAAGAGAAAACGGAATTTTTGTAAAATCTTACCTGTAAAATTCCTTTCTCTGAGTCCTCCGACAGTCGCCGCCCCCGCTCCTCTTTTGGGGTTTGGTTGTATACTCTACTGCTATTCCACTAAAACTGAGATATGGTTGCAGGAAGTAGGAGGGTATTGACTGAGGGGACCACCCCTTGAGGGTGGGATATGTTAAAAGCTTTAATGTTAACATATTCTGTTGCCTAGCTACTCCTTCGGAGCAAAGTCTAATACCCCATATGTGACGAATATGAAGAGGCGGCGACTGTCGGAGGACTCAGAGAAAGGAATTTTACAGGTAAGATTTTACAAAAATTCCGTTTTTTGTACTTACCGACCGTAAAATCCATTTCTCTGAGTTCATCGACGGACACACCACCCACCCCTCTATGGAGTTTTGATACTTCTAATACTGTTTGCTATTAAACGAATTACCTAAAGCAGAGATGGGGGTTTTATACCAGCTGAGGGTGGACCATGGGCGTAGCCAGGTGTTTTTTTGTTCTGCCTAGTCCTACTCCTGGAGGAGGCAATATAACCCACTAGTTATGATTTTTGGAGCTCTGTGTTCGTCGATGAACTCAGAGAAATGGATTTTACGGTAAGTACAAAAATCCCATTCTCTTTTGTTTATTGACGGATACAGCTCCTGATATTCATAACCATTGAGCTATACTGCCCCCTACAGGAGTAGGACACTAGACTAAATTCTGGCCACACCCATGGGCAGTCCTGGGGGGTATACTCCCTTTCTCTGCTGTAGCCACTCAGTTTTTTTTGTGCCTAGTCAGGAGTAAGGACCTATTTCCTTGCTGGGATCTTTTGGTCTTGGCAAAATTTTTTAGATGGATAATTTTTTTTCCTCCAGGATTTTTTTCCGGTGTGACTCAACAATCAAGTGCTGGACTGGGCGACGGGATGGATAATCTAGATCCAGTGGTCAACCCAGTCTGGCTAGTGAGCGTGCGCAGACTTCAGCTCCGCGCTGGGTCGGCCGCAACATAGCCCCACAGGACAGGGCTGGCCTGGGAGCTAAATGCCTCACGAGGTCGCATTCGACCGGGTCTCTGCCTGAGTTGCAGCATTCCTCCTGGCCGAAAAGGCTGTCACAAAAGGTGGCCTTTTTGGTGGCTATCACCTCTGCAGGCAGGGTGTCGGAACTGGTGGCTTTATCCTGTCGATCACCTTATCTGGTGATTCACAAGGATAAGGTGGTGCTTCGCCCCTGTCTGTAAGGTGGTCTCTGACTTTCATTTGAATAAAGATATTGTGTTGCCTTCCTGGAGTCCCAGGCCCAAACATCGGAAGGAATTTGCCTTGCATGCCTTGGATGTTGTCTGAGCAATTAGGGTGTACCAGCTATGGAGTTTTTCAGGAAGTCAGACTTTGTGCGCCCGGATTGACCTTGCAAAGGGTTGCCCACTTCCTCTGCGATCATTTCCAGATGGATCAGAGAGACAGTGGTTCAGGCCTATTCCATCAGCGGTCAGGTTCCTCCTTTCTCTGTTAAGGCAAACTCTACTAGGGCGCTTAGTGCCTCCTGGACCTTCCGTCATCTGGCGTCAGTGAAGCAGGTTTGCAAGGCGGCCAGCTGGTCGTCGGTGCACACTTATACAAGGTTTTATAAAGTGGATGTGTTGCCATCTGTGGATGCTTCCTTTGGCCGCAAGGTTTTGCAGGCTCCTGTTTAAGAGGACCTGATCCTCTTTGAGGGTGTATTGTTTTCTTTAGGTGGGCTCCAGTTGTTTTGGTTGAGCCCCTGTTGCCTGGTTGGCTACTGTTTAGCCTTGAGAATTATTTGCTGTTTCCCACCCCTCATGTTTAACACTGCTTTGGGACATCTCAATGGTCAAAAATAACAGGAGCTGTGTCTGTCAATGAACGAAAGAGAAAATGGGATTTTTGGCTTACAGTAAAATCTATTGCTCTGATGTTCATTGACGGATACAGCACCACCCCTCTGTGTAGTTATAATTTTCCTGACACTGCTTGTAACAAAACTGAGTGACTATTGCAGGGATATGGAGTATACCCCTTGGGACTGCCCATGGGTGTAGCCAGAAGTTTTTTTCTGCCTAGTGTCCTACTCCTATAGGGGGCAGTATAACCCAATGGTCAAGAATGACAGGAGCTGTTTCCGTCGATGAACGCTAGAGAAATGGATTTTATAGTAAGTCTAAAATCCCATTTTTCTCTTCTGGTTTCTTAAGCTGTACATAGATCATGCCCAATTCCCTCATCAACACAGTCAGTGGGAGGGGGCAGTGATTATTGCAAGTAACTATAGCCACTGTTAATAATCGCATGAAAAATTGGACATGCTGGTTGTACCCAAGTTGATCAGTCATTTAACTTGGGTACAATTAGCCTGCCCATACATGGCTTGAATCTTGGCCGGTCCCTGCTGAACCAGCCAAGATTAAGACTGTCTATGGCTGACTTTAAGCCAGCCATAGATGGAATGATATACTTTCCTACAACCCATGGTTTGCAGGATTCCCCCATCCTCCTGGTTTGCTTGATTCCCTCCATCAACACAATTAGTGTTAATGAGGGAATCCCTCCCGCGGAGCCACGCTGTGCTATTTATTGTTTAAATAGTGCTTAGATGCATTGTCATATCTCTTCAAATTTTTCCATTTTAAATGTAAATTCTCCTCTGGAGAAGTTTTTTTTTTACAAGACATAAATTATAAATATTAAGCAGATTCCCCCTTCACACATTTTATTTATCCTGTAGGTCTAATGGATTTGAAAACAAGTATTTTGCTAGAATTTCAGAAAAGAAGGCTGTCCAAGAAACTGCATACAAGTGGAGTGTGGAAGATATGTGAATTCTGATACCTGTGTCAGGAACTTTGACAGGACCATCCAGAATAGATGGGAACATGTGCTGCAAGCAAGCTGTCAATTAACATTGTCTATGCTGTTTTCTATCCGGTGAATCCCATAGTGCAATTGCCCTGTGCATATTAAAGTAGAACTAAAGGCAAACCTACTTTTTTATTTTTTAGATAGAGTAAGGGAGAGGGTAATAACCACTGCCATGTTTTCCATTGGAGAGATTTCCCTTCACTTCCTGTCCCACAGCCAAAACAGGAAGTGAGTAGAAATCCCTCCAAAGTGAGGTATTCCCCGATTTGTCACCAGAACTAGTGTCCCCAATTGGAAGATTTTCCTTCTATTCCTGTCTTGGGGACAACCCAAAATTTGGCATTTTCTTTTGGTGATGATGGTAAACATGACAATTGGCATTGCAATTGGAGAATGTCCCCAAAGAGGGCACAGACAGCAATAAAAACATGCAAGGTGTTCCAACCCCTCTACTGTTTCCTAAGCAAAAAAAAAAAAAAAAGTAATTAGTTATACTTCAACTGTATTTTAACACTAGGCTCTTCAAATAAAAAAAATAAAAAATATATATATATATATATATATATACATACAGTACAGCCCTCACATTTTTTATAAATATTTTATTATATCTTTTTATGTGACCACACTGAAGAAATGACACTTTGCTACAGCGTAAAGTAGTGAGTGTACAGCTTGTATAACAGTGTCAATTTGCTGCCCCCTCAAAATAACCCAACACACAGCCATTAATGTGTAAACCGCTGGCAACAAAAGTGAGTACACCCCTAAGTGACGATGTCCAAATTGGGCCCAACGTGTCAAAATTGTGTGTGGCCACCATTGTTTTCCAGCACTGCCTTAACCCTCTTGGGCATGGAGTTCACCAGAGGTTCACAGGTTGCCACTAGAGTCCTCTTCAACTCCTCCATGACAACATCACGGAGCTGGTGGATGTTAGAGACCTTGCGCTCCTCCACCTTCTGTTTTAGGATGCCCCACAGTTACTCAATAGGGTTTAGGTCTGGAAACATGCTTGGCCAGTTCATCACCTTTACCCTCAGCTTCTTTAGCAAGGTAGTGGTCATCTTGGGGGTGTGTTTGAGGTCGTTATCATGTCGGAATACTGCCCTGCAGCCCAGTCTCCAAAGTACATGTTGACATTCATGGTTCCCTCAATGAACTGTAGTGTCCCAGTGTCGGCAGCACTCATGCAGTCCGAGACCATAACACTCCCACCACCATGCATGACTATAGGCAAAACACACTTATTTTTGTACTCCTCACCTGGTTGCCGCGACACACACTTTACACCATCTGAACCAAATACGTTTATCTTGGTCTCATCAGACCACAGGACATGGTTCCAGTAATCCATGTCCTTAGTCAGCTTGTCTTCAGCAAACTGTTTACAGGCTTTCTTGTGCATAATCTATAGAAGAGAATTCCTTCTGGGACGACACCCATGCAGACCAATTTGATGCAGTGTGCGGCGTATGGTCTGAGCCCTGATAGGCTGACCCCCCCCCCCCCCACCCCTTCAACCTCTGTAGCAATGATGGCAGCACTCGTACGTCTATTTCCCAAAGACAAGCTCAGGATATGATGCTGAGCATGTTCTCTCAACTGCTTTGGTCGATCATGGCGAGGCCTGTTCTGAGTGGAACCTGTGCTGTTAAACTGCTGTATGGTCTTGGCCACCATGCTGCAGCTCCGTTTCAGGGTCTTGGAAATCTTCTTATAGCCTACATCTTTATGTAGAGCAACAATTATTTTTTTCAGATCCCCAGAGAGTTCTTTGCCATGAGATGCCATGTTGAACTTCCAGTGACCAGTATGAGAGAGTGAGAGCGATAACACCAAATTTAACACGCCTGCTCCCCATTCACACCTGGGACCTTGTAACACTAACAAGTCACATGACACCGGGGAGGGAAAATGGCTAATTGGGGCCAATTTGGACAATGTCACTTGGGGGTGTACTCACTTTTGTTGCCAGTGGTTGAAATATTAATGGCTGTGTTGAGTTATTTTGAGGGGACAGCAAATTTACACTGTTATACAAGCTGTACACTCAGTACTTTACATTTTAGCAAAGTGTCATTTCTTCAGTGTTGTCAGATAAAAAGATATAATAAAATACTTACAGAAATGTGAGGGGTGTACTCACTTTTGTGAGATATATATATATATATATATATATATATATATATATATATATATATATATATATATATATACAAAGAAAAATTAAAGGAACATTTTTAAATCGGAGTATAGCATCAAGTCAAATAAACTCCTGGGATATTGAACTGGTCATTTAAGTAGCAGAGGGGGTTGTTAATCCGTTTCAGCTGCTTTGGTGTTAATGAAATTAACAGGTGCGCTAGATGGGCAACAATGAGACTGCTTCCAAAACAGGAATGGCTTTTACAGGTGGAGGACACTGACATTTTTTTCCCCTTCTCCTCTTTTCTGACCATTTTTCACTGTTTTGCGTTTGGCTAGGGTCAGTGTCACTACTGGCAGAATGAAGCTATAATTGGACCATATAGAGGTTGCACAGGCAGTCCAGCTCCTCCAGGATGGCACATCAATACGTTCCATTGCCAGAAGGGTTGCTGTGTCTCCCAGCACAGTCTCACGAGCATGGAGGAGATTCCAGGAGACAGGCAGGTACTCTGGGAGAGCTGGACAGGGCTGTAAAAGTTCCTTACCAATCAGCAGAATTGGTATCTGCTCCAGCAAGTCAGTGGTGTGAATGTCTGACCAAACAATCAGAAACAGACTTCATGAGGGTGGCCTAAGGGCCCGACGTCCTCTAGTGGGCCCTGTGCTCACTGCCTTGCACAGTGGAGCTCGATTAGTATTGGGATTAAATCCTTGGACCAATCGTCCGACCCCACACTGGTGCAGTGGGTCCTGGGTTCCTCCTGGTGCAGGACAATGTCCGGCCTTATGTGGCGAGAGTATGCAGCCAGTTCCTGGAGGATGAAGGAATTTATACCACTGAATGGCCCCCGCAGTCGCCTGTCTGAAATCCAATAGAACACCTCTGGGACATTGTTTCGGTCCATCCGACATCGTCAGGTTGCACCTCAGTCTGTTCAGGAGCTCAGTGATGCCCTGGTCCAGATCTGGGCGTAATTACCCCAATGTTGTCAGACATGCATAGAAGCACGTACAATTTTGAGTTGCAATGAAATTTCAGCAAAATGAACTAACCTGAATAATTTTTTCACTTTGATTTTCGGGGTGTCTTTGAATTCAGCCCTCTGTAGGTTAATAATTTTTATTTCCATCAAATGATGTGGCATCCTTTCTTTCCGAACACATTACCCCGTCCATTTCAGTATCCAGCATGATATTTTTCCCCATTGAAATCTGTTGATGTTTTCAAAGTGTTCTTTTAATTTTTTTTTTTTGAGAAGTGTGTATGTATGTGTGTATATATGTGTGTGTGTATGTGTATATATATATATATATATATATATATACCATTTATGCTTGGATGTACTGTATAGGTGTTTAAGTTACCTTTGGTGACCTTTTTAAAATGCTTCTTGCCGGTCTGTCATTCTGATTCTTTGACTTCAGTACTTTGAACCACTGACCAAGAACAAGCAGGTATGCAATTATTCTGGGTCTGTGACTTGGAAGTAATACAGCCAGATAGCAAACAACTTCAGAAGAACGGCGGTGGCAGCCTTGTATTACTTTGATGACCGATATGCTTTCAGGTAAACAGTATTCCTTTAAAAGCCACAGATTTCACGACAGTCTGTCTCACTCATTGACTAATGCAGGAATATAATTTTATCTATCTACCCCATGGGTACATGTTGCTACATGGGTTCCTCTATACCTAAGGAGGATTTCAAGAGATTTATTGTTTAAGGGTAAAGAAACAGTTTTTATATAATTCAGCACCCTTTAAAAAAAAAAAAAAAAAATAGAACTTTGTGTTGTATTTTATTGGATTCTTGTCTGTAATATATTAAATGTATCCTTTGTATTTTAAATGGTTTTGTGTTTTCTTTAAAACAGACATGGGTGTTGAACATCTTTTTCTTATGCATTACCCCAACTCTTCAACTATTCTTTTAGCTGGAACATTGCAACAAAAGTGACATCACATTCCTTGCGAACTCCAGCCAAGACCAGGAAAAGTGGAGACACAGCAACAGGAAGTTATGAGGATTTTTCCAAAAGGATTTAGTGGTAGAGTAGGTTAGAACCCACTGTGTTAGGATTATGCTCTGAATTTTTTTGCACAATAGTTATTACAAATTTCAAATGTTTATAATATAGACGTGTGATTTTTTTTTTTTGAAGTCCAAGCTGGTCTTAGCACAAAACATAAGACTTAGCAAATAGGAGCTATGTGTGGTTACGCCTCTAGCATAATATTCCTTGACTCTCAGTAATTGTACAGCTGAGAGGGCATGGGCACTGTCCTGGTTGTCTAGTTTAAGGTAGTAGCTAATTTGGACTAATGTAGCTCTCTCATCCTCGGCAACTGAGGCATCTGCCACTAAAACTAAAGGTTTTTTCCCTAAATATCGATCCTCCCCATAAAAGGAAATCTCCTTTCATACCTAGCATACCTTGAAAACATGGGGAGAAAATACATTAATGGTTTAAATGTCAGAATGAGCCTGACTTTCTAAACCGATGTGAGGGGCCTTCAGCTTTTATTGAAATAGATCTCTTTGTGGGTGCAGGCATTGCAAATATTTATTTTTTAAACTTGATTGTTTATTATTAACCACTTGCCGACCGCTTACCGCATATATACTGCGGCAGTGTGGCTCTCCCAGGCAAACCGATCGTCAGCGGGGAAGCGGCTCCAATTGCCGCCTGACACCCGCGATCGTTCCCCCGCTGAGACAGGAGGACGGTCGGCTTTTGTAAACACAGCCGATCATCCTTCTCCCTGGGATGATCATAGAGCCCATGTGATCCTTCTATATAGGATCACATGTGTCTATGGTAATTTCAGAAGCCACGCCCTCCCACACAGTTAGAATCCCTCCCCTAGGCTCACATATAACCCCTTAAACACCCACAGGGTTAACCCCTTCCCTGCCAATGGCATTATTACAGCAACAGTGCATATTTTTAGCATGGATTACTGTAGTAATGTCACTGGTACCCCCAAAAGTGTCAAAAATGTCAGGGGTCCGATCTGTCCGCCGCAATGTCGCAGTCCTGTTAAAAAAAAAAAAACAATAAAAATGACATAAATCTTTCCCGTAGTTGGTAGACGCGATAACTTTTGCACAAACTAATCAAAATACTCTTGTGATTTTTTTTTTTTTTTTTTTTACCAAAAATATGTAGCAGAAAACTACATATGTTAAATTTATATTTTTAAAAATTTTTTTTGGGGAATGTCCTATAGCAGAATGTGGAAAAATATTGTTTTTTTTTTTTGTTGTTTTTTTTTTCAAAATTGTCGCTCTTTTTTTGTTTATAGGACAAAAAATAAAAATCGCAGAGGTGATCAAATACCACCAAAAGAAAGCTCTATTTGTGGGAAAAAGGACAACGTAAATTGTGTTTGGGTACAGCGTTGCGCGACCGCGTAATTGTCCATTAAAGTAACGCAGTGCCGAATCGCAAAATAGGGCCTGGTCATTAAGGGGACAAATCCTTCTGGTCTTTAAGTGGTTAAGATGAACATTTTTCTCTTTCGTTCATTGACGGACACAGCGCTCCATATTCAGAACTATAGGGTTATATTGCCCCCTACAGGAATAGGCAGAAAAAACAACCTGGCTACGCCTATGGGCAGTCCTAACTGGTATACATCCACCTCTCTGCTATAGGCCTTCAGTTTTTTTTCTGCCTAGTCAGGAGTAAGGACCTAGCTCTTTGCTGGGATCTTTGGTTCTAGCATGTTTTTCTATTTTTGGCATCCTTTCAGATTTTTCTTCCGTTTTTTTTCCGATGGAGATCTACAATCAACTGCCGGGCTGGGCGATGGGCTGAATATTTAGATCCAGTGGTCCCCCCCAGCCCAGCCATCGAGCATGCACAGACTGGAGCTCCGTGCTGGGTCGGCCGCGACAAAGCCCCACTAGATGGGTTCTGGCCAGTGAGTTAAAAGCCTCACAAGGTCGCACACAACTGGGTCTTGGCCCGAGTCAGAGGGTTCCTCTGTACGACAGCCCCCCATTTCGATGGTGAAGGGTTCTGTCTTAAGTGGTACCCGCCTTTTATGTGGATCGGTCAGTACAATTCCCCTTACTCCTCCTGGATGCGGTGTGGGGTGGACGCAGGTACCCCGGGGATGGTCGGTTCACCTTCTCCCTCCAAGGCCCCCGGTCTGTTTGTGGGTGAAATGGGTAGTGAGGGCTTTCCCGCTATAACTTTAATTTTGGAGATCACCTAACAGCTGCGTGTGTGTTTTCCCCTCGGGTAGCCTAGTAGACTGGGGGTGGGGTGGTTCGCCTTTTGATGTAAGGGGCACTGTACTGATGTGGGGGTCGGCAGGGCAGACTTTCCTAGGGCACTGCCCGACTTGTGGGACTTGATGCCTGGGTCCCTCTCCCGCTGAGGCGTGCTGGGCCTGGGCTCCAGGAACGGGCGCTGTTGCACCTGGGAGCCTCATGGTGCGGCGTTTGGCGGCCATTTTCCCTTGGTCAGAAGCCATGCTTTTGGGGCCTGTCTTTATTTTTTTTCCCCCGCGGCCATTTTTTTGTGGTCTGGCACCCATGTTTGTTTGGTATGGCATTCACAACAGCGGCAGCCATGCTGTCCCACAGGTGGTCCTCCCCCCTGGACTAGCATGTGAGTGCTAGTGTTGGGCCGAACACCCCCTTGTTCAGTTCGCACCAAAACATCTCGAACAGGGGAAAAGTTCTAGCAAACATGCAAACTCTATTAAAGTCTATGGGACTCAAACATGAAAAATCCTAATTTTAAAAGCTTATATGCAAGTTCTTGCCATAAAGTGTATGGGGACCCGGGTACTGCCCTGGGGTACATGCATCAATGCAAAAAAAATGTTTTTAAAACATTAACCTTTAAATATTATGCATGGGGGGTCCGCTTAATGTGCTTGTAAAATGGCGCATCTGTACGATGTATGTAGCCTGTTGAAGCAATACTGACATCTCTAAAGGAAAAAATGTCATTTAAACTTGCTCGCGGCTGTAATGTATTGTTGGCTCCTAATACAGATGCCATGCCAAGCTGTCCAATATTTCCTATAGATGCCAATGTCAAAGACCGGGAGCAGTGCCCTGTCAAGCTGACCAATATTTCCCATAGAAGCCAATCCGCACTGAAAGCTGAAAATTGGTCTAGGCAGGAAAGGGGTGAAAGTGCCCTGTATTTAAGGGGTTTAGGGGAACCCTATGACAGAATTTAAAAAGAAAAACGGCATGAGGTGCCCCCAAAAATCTATACCTGCCCCCAAAAATCTATACCTGGCTCTTTGGCTCTAGTATAGATTTTAAGGGGGACTCCATGCCAAAATTTAAAAAAAAAACAAAACTGTGTGGGGTCCCCCCTCAAAATCCATTCCAGACCCTTATGCGAGCATGCACGAACGAGCGAGCGAGCGCCCCCCCACGAACCAAAGCAGGCTGCTTGCCCTCAACATGGGGAGGGTGCTTTGGGGGATCATTTCCCTGTAACGGTGCACTCTACTCGGGTGCTTAGTGCTACTTGGGCTTTCTGTTATCAGGCGTCAGTGGCTCAAGTTTGCAAGCCACCTGGTCGTCGGTGCACGCTTTTACAAAAAAGTGGATGTTTTGGCATCTGCGAATGCTTCTTTTGGCCGCAAAGTTTTGCAGGCTGCTGTTTAGAGGGTCTGTTGCCTCTTTGGAATTGTATTGTGCAGTTTGGGCACCAGTTGTTTTTTTGTTGGACTCCTGTTACCTGGTTGGCTTCTTGCATTTAGCCTTTTTTGCCCCACCCCTTATGTTTTTGGCACTGCTCTGGGAGGTCCCTATGGTTCTGATTATAGAGCGCTGTATCCGTCAATGAACGAAAGGCAAAAAAGGGTTTTTGTATTTACCGTAAAATTAATTTCTCTGAGTTCTTTGACAGACACAGCACCCTCCCCTCTATGGAGTTTTGATACTTCTGACACTGCTTGTTACTAAACTGAATGCCTATAGCAGAGAGGGGGATGTATACCTGCTAGGACTGCACATAGGCGTACCCAAGTTGTTTTTCTGTCTAGTGTCCTACTCCTGTAGGGGGGTGATGTAACCTTTATAGTTCTGAATATGGAGCGCTGTGTCCATCAATGAACTCAGGGAAATGAATTTTAAGTACAAAAATCCTATTTTCTGTTACGTCCTCTGACATTAGCCGCTCAATGGTATTAGCCTTCACTATTGGTTAATGGTGCCCTCTGCAGGAGCAAGGCTAGGCAGATAATTGATTATTGGGTTAATACAAAAAACTTTTATACCTCGGCACGCCACTAGGGGGCCATCCCTCATCCATAATCCTGATATTGCCTCAGTTTTATGCTGCTTAGCTTAGGAGCTGGTTAGGTCTTTCTGGCCGGGACCTTGTGTCTCGGTTTTCTTTGTTTTTTTCTGAAATCATGTGTTTTTTCTTTGCAGGATGCTCCCCTTAGTGACGAAAAAAGAAACTCTCTATCTTGACGATGAGCCATCTCCGTCAAGTAAGCGGTCCGCTTTTGTGTTCGGAAAGGGCCCAGAAGTCAGGTCAAGCTTTTCCCTGCCCTGAGGAATTTCACGGGAGTGTGAATGCCCAGTGGCGGTGCATTAAGCACATGTTGGTGGTGCCTAAGCATTTTTTCACTCCGCTATCCGATTTGGGAGGCGGGGGACAAACGTTGAACGGTGTCCCCAAAAAAGTGGATCACACTGTGTCTAGGCTGTATAAGTCCACTTTGGTGCCAGTAGAGGATTCCCCGGTATTCAGGGATCCGGCAGTTAGGCGTGTGGCAGTTTGCCTCGGTGATGGCCTCTCAGGTTCTCCCGGCATGATCCAAGGTGCTTCGCAGCACTCTGGTGGCAGAGTCGACCTCACCGCCTGCCCTTGCCATGGTGGATTGGATCACCCAGACCGGGATGTTCTTGTGCGGTGCAGCCTTGGACGAGGCCCCGTTGGTCGCCCGGTTTCCCGCGGTAGGGGTCGCGATCCGCCGCATTACCTGGTTGAAGAGCTGGTCGGCTCACCACGTGTCCAAAAAGACGGTATCTGAGGTCCCCTATGTGGGGGGGTCGTCTTTTTGGGGATACCCTGGATGAGTTGTGTAAGGGGCTCACTGGAGGTAAGAGTACTCTGTTGCCCCAGGTCACTAAGGGTAATCCCCCCCCCCCCGCTCGCGGCGGGGGCCCTCCTTCAAGATTTAGTGTAGTTCCTTTCGTGCCTTTGGGAAGCAGGACCCTTCCGGCCTTCCAGTGGCCACAAGAAACCGTGGACGGGTAAGCCAAAAGCCGGTCAGTCTGGCTTGGCGCACCTGTCAACCTCTTCCTGAAGGGACATCCTTGCCCGTTGTCGGGGTGGGGGGACGTCTGCATTGTTTTCAGGAACCCTGGTTGTCCGGCATTCAGGACAAGTGGGTTCACGAGCTGATTCGTTCAGGGTACCAGATCGAGTTTCGATCTCGTCCCGCAGATAGGTTCTTCCCGTCCAATCTCCAGCTGTCCCCCGATCATCTCAGAGATCTCTTGGGGGCAGTGCACGATCTGGTTGCCCAAGGAGTCATTGTACCCGTTCCTTCATGGGAAAGGTTTTGAGGGTTTTTCTCCAACCTGTTCACGGTGCCCAGAAAGGGTGGCAAGGTGCGTCCGATTCTGGATTTGAGGTCTCTGAACCGCTTTGTGCGGGTGCAGAAGTTCAGGACGGAGTCCCTCCGGTCGATGGTGGCATCGTTGAGGCCCGGGGACTTCCTGGCCTCCATCGACTTGAAGGATGCGTATCTGCGCATCCCTAATTTCGAGGGTCCTCAGAGATATGTCCACTTCACAGTGATTTTGGAGCACTATTAGTTTCTGGCGTTACCTATCGGTCTCGCTTCGGCTCCCAGGGTTCTCACCAAGGTGTTGGCTTCGGTTCTAGCTTTGCTGCGTTTACCGGGCATTGCGGTACTCAGTTTCCTGGAAGACCTTTTTATTCCGGTCAAGCTCATGTGTGACCTTAGCGAGCGATCTGGCCGTGATGGTTCAGACACTCCAGGAGTTCGGGTGGACCATCTATCTTCAGGAGTCGGCACTGCCTCCTCTGAGACTCGGAGGAGCAGTGTGGACGTCTCACATCACAGATAGTTGAGTGCTAGCCGGAGCTGCACTTGGTGGAGTTTATTAGGAGAGCGGACCGATAAGATGGGAAGTCTGCCCAGGGCGTCTGGCCATTCGAGAGAACCTTCATTTAGGGGGATTTTACCGCGCTTTACCTGCACCTTTTTGGTAAGAGGCCCATCAGTGTATGTACACAGAGGATCTCTCCTTATCAGCTGGCCGCATTTATCAACCTTGCCCATTAGTTGTCAATATCTGGTAAGGAGTTGATTTTCATCAAGAAGTTTGGTCATCGTCAGAGGGTGAAGAGTGTTCATTATATTGGACCAATTATGGACTTTTTCATCACCGTTTATCATCACCTGAATATTTACAGTTTCACTATTGCACTTGTTGGACTATTGATTTGAACTTTATGAATATGGTCACGTGTATTTTCATTCATTGTTTCTGTGCATTTTCATTCATTGTTTCAGTGTGTTCACGCTAGGAACCTTAATTTTGTTTAGCGCACCCCAATTCACAGCAATTTTAGCACTATTAGGTTTAGTTTCGGTAGCAGCTTTACTTTATATCAGCGCACCCCATTTTTTCACCACATATTTGATGCCATAGTTGACTTTCCTACTACCCTGGCGGTGTCCCCTCTCTTCCTTCAGTTTTCTAATGAGATTGTGTCAAGGATGGTCTTTGCTTATTCTGTCATGTTTGTTCTCTATTTTCAGCTATGTTACTGGGGAGGTTTAGGCACCACTGCAGACAGCCATTGGCAGGCCTGCCTTTATAAATGGTGTGGGCTTTCTGTGCATGAGCAGGGATGCACCGTGTCCAGTTTGGAATTTGACTTCTGTAGATCTTGTGTTCTAGCTGGCTAGGTTACATACTTGTCCTGTACAAGCAAGTGAGCGCTGGGGATAGAATACCGGCTACACATTGTGTGATAAACACAGGGACCCCTACATCTTAACCTTCCTTTCCTCCTACGTCACAATGGGTGCCCTATACAGAGTCCCCCCTCACTATCCAGGGTGGAGCATAGGAAAAAGGTGTCATGGATGAGGAAAAAGGTGTTTTCTGCCACCCTGACTACAGATGGGCCTGGAGGGGTTGCACTGACCTCTCCTGGAGAATTCAGCCACTAAATCTTTGACCAGTTGTCCCCCTGCTCTTTTCCTTCATCAGACGTACAGTATCACACAAAAGTGAGTACACCCCTCACATTTTTGTAAATATGTTATATCTTTTCATGTGACAATACTGAAAAAAAAATAAAAAATTACAGTTTGCTATAATGTACAGCTTGTATAACAGTTTCACTTTGCTGTCCCCTCAAAAAAAAAAAAAAAACTCCCACACACAGCCATTAACCACTTAAGCCCCGGAGGATTTGGCTGCTAAAAGACCAGACCCCTTTTTTCAACTTGGCACTTCGTGACTTTAACTGATAATTGCGCGGTCATTCAATGCTGTACCTAAACGAAATTTACGTCCTTTTTTTCCCACAAACAGAGCTTTCTTTTGGTGGTATTTGATCACCTCTGCGCTTTTTATTTTTTGCGATATTAATAAAAAAAGAGCGAAAATTTTGCAAAAAAATGACATTTTCAACTTTGTCTTTTAAAAAATATCCAATATACTCAATTTATGTCATTTTTTTTGGCCAAAATATATTTAGCTACATGTCTTTGACAAAAAAAAAATCAATGAGCGTATTTTTATTGGTTTGTGCAAAAGTTATAGCGTCTACAAACTATGGTGTAAATACTGAAATTTACGAAGCTTTAATTTCTGACTGCCTATCTCATTTCATGAAGTGCTAAAATGGCGGGGCAGTACAAAACCCCCCCAAACTACCACTTTTTGGAAAGTAGACATCCTAAGGAATGTTCTGAGAGGCATTTTGAGCTCATTGAATATTTCATTTTTTTGTCACAGGTGTTTGAAAAATGACTAAAAAAAATTTTTTTTTTTTTTTTTTTTACACAAAGTTGTCATTGAAATGATATATTGCTCACACATGCCATGGGTATATGTGTAATTACACCCCAAAATATATTCTGCTGCTTCTCCTGAGTACAGGGATACCACATATGTGAGACTTTTTGGGAGGGTAGCTGTGTACGGGAGCCCGAAAACAAATCACCACCATCAGAATTTCAAAGGGCGTACATTTTTCATTGCATTTTCTCACTACCTATAACGGTTTAGGAGGCCCTGAAATGTCAAGATACCACAAAACCCCCCACAAATGACCCCATTTTGGAAAGTAGACACCCCAAGCTGTTTGCTGAGAGTCATGGGGAGTCCATGGAATATTTTATATTTTGCCACAAGTTTCGGGAAATATATATATATATATATTTTTTTTTACACAAAGTTGTCAGTAAATGATATATTGCACACACATGCCATGGGTATATGTGAAATGACACCCCAAAATACATTCTGATGCTTCTCCTGAGTACAGGGATACCCCATGTGTGAAACTTTTTTTTGCAGTCTAGCCGAGTACAGGTCCCCGAAAACCAGTCCCCACTTTCAGGCTTTCCAAAGGCGTAAATTGTTGATTTCACTCCTGACTACCTATCACAGTTTCGGAGGCCCTAAAATTCCAAGATAGCACAAAACCCCCCCAAATGACCCCATTTTGGAAAGTAGACACCCTGAGCTATTTGCAGAGAGGCATGTTGAGTGTTTTGCAGATCTCACTTTTTGTCACAAAGTTTTGGAAATTGAAAAAAGAGGAAAAAAAATGCATTTTCCTGTTTTTTCTTCATTTTCCAAAAAAAATGAGAGCTGCAAAATACTCACCATGCCTCTCAGCAAATAGATTGGAGTGTCTACTTTGCAAAATGGGGTCATTTGGGGGGGTTTTGTGCCATCTTAGCCTTTTATGGACTTCAAAAGTGTGATAGGTAGTAAGGAGTGAGATCAACAATTTACGCCCTTAGAAAGCCAGAATGTGCAGATTGGTTTTCCGGGTCCTGTACGCGGCTAGACTGGCAAAAAGTCTCACACATGGGGTATCCCTGTACTCAGGAGAAGCAGCAGAATGTATTTTGGGGTGTCATTTCACATATACCCATGGCATGTGTGAGCATTATATCATTTACTGACAACTTTGTGTAAAAATAAAAATAAAAAAAAATTATTTTCCCGAAACTTGTGGCAAAATATAAACTATTCCATGGACTCACCATGCTTCTCAGCCAATAGCTTGGAGTGTCTACTTTGCAAAATGGGGTCATTTGGGGGGGTTTTGTGCTATCTTGAAATTTCAGGGCCTCTGAAACTGTGACGGGTAGTCGGGGGTAAAATCAGCAATTTACGCCATTAGAAAACCTGAAGATGTGGATTGGTTTTCGGGGGCACGTACACAGCTAGGCTGCCAAAAAGTCTCACACATGGGGTATCCCTTTACTCAGGAGAAGCAGCAGAATGTATTTTGGGGTGTCATTTCACATATACACATGGCATGTGTGAGCAATATATCATTTTTTTACTAGAAAATTACTTTGAACCCCCAAACATTATATATTTCTTTAAAGCAGAGGCCCTATAGAATAAAATGGTGGACGTTGCAATTTTTTTTGTCACACGGTATTTGCGCACAGATTTTCCAAACGCAATTTTTGCGAAAAAAATAAATTTTTTTCAAATTTATTGCACAAATACACTATATAATTCCAATTTTTTTGGTAAAATTTAAAAGATGATCTTATTCCGAGTTCATAGACACCTGACATGACATGCTTTAAAAATTGCGCATGCCTGCGCAGCGGCAAAAACGTATGTACATTTTTAAAAACCTTTAAAAGTCTCTACAGGTTACCACTTTAGACTTACAGAGGAGGTCTACTGCAAGAATTACTGCACTCGATCTGGCGATCGCGGCGATACCTCACATGCATGCTGAAATTGCGGTTTACATATGACACTAGACCAACGCTTGCGTGTGCCATTGCGCGCAAGCACGGGGGGAAAAGGGGGGGGGCTCAATTTTTTTTTTTTTTGCTTTTTTATGTTATTTTGACACCTTTCCTTTTAATTTTTATTTATTTTTTTTTAATCATTTTTATTGCTATCACAGTGAATTTAGATATCCCCTATGATAGCAATCTGTAGTGACAGGTACTCTTTTTTTAAAAAAAATTGGGGTCTTTTATACTCTAGATCTCTCCTCTGACCTTAACGCATCTGACCACACCAAAATTGGTGTGATAAAATACTTTCCCAATGGCCCTGTTTATTTCTGGCGAAAAAGAAGTCATGAAATCCTCGTAGCCTCCGGCATCTTCGGCCATAGAGATGATTGGAGCCATTCTAATCTTCAATTAGCTCTATGGTTAGATAACTGAACCACCGGCTGCACTCTCGGGTTAACCGGTGGGACAGGAGAGCCCGAGAAAAACCACGGAAGGCTGCGGAAGGTGGCGGTGGGGGGGGGGAGGCCCCTCCCACTGCATGTAAAAGCAGTCTAGCGGCCAATTACCTGCTAGGATTGCTTTTACATGTAAGCCGACCGCTGGCTGTAAAAAACGATACCAAGATGATGCCTAAATCTGCAGGCATCATCCTGGTATAACCACTCAAAGTCCAGCAACGTACCAGTACATTGCTGGTCCTTGTTTGGCATATAGGTTTTTTTTTTTTTTCATGCAGCCTGTGGGCTGAACGGAAAAAAAGAGAACCTATCGGAAATCAGCACAGGAATAATGCGTAGTATTACTCATCATTAACCGCCCAAACAACCACCCACTGAATTTAATGATGGGTATACACGGCACTATCCACGTATACCAAAATAGGATTTTAACTGCAGTGCTGAAATCAGAAAATCACCACAGCTGCTATCAGCAAAGGTATCCATATATGCTGAGCGCAAACACTGTTTGTGTCAGAATATATAAAATCAATGCGTGGTAGCTGACGAGTACCTGCAAGAGAAACAGGTCACAAAAGAATGAAAAAACAAACAAAGGACATTTAAAAGTACAGTAAGAAGAGTAGAAGGACATATAAAATTACTGACACAACAACAGTTTTTGGATCCTTTTATTTTTCTTTCTAACTGTTTCTTCATGTCTTGATTTGGGACTGCGATCTTCCAGCTTGGGTCTCTCAAAATGTCGATGGACATCCAACATCCTTCGAGACCCTGTGTTTGTGTGCCCTACACTGTGTCATCCTGTACCCTACACTAATACTCCACTAGTGTATGGTAGCGCTCAAAACATTCCCCGATGCAGAGACCAGGTTCGTCAGGACATTTGGGACAATAATAACGGGTGTCACACCTAAATCCGCGCCTGCTACAGACACGACATCTTCTTTGGGGCCATCTTTGGGTAGGGGTACGCGGGAGGACATGTGAAAAATGCCTCTCATGCAGCCGGCTCACTGCATCTGGAAGGGGAAGTTGGACAGGCATGCCTCCTGGGTACAGGTAGGAAAGGATGATCTCTTCCTGGAATTCCCGGAAAGATCCAGTTCGTCCTGACGCCCTGTATAGGACAAAGGCGTTCAGCATCGCCAATTGGAAAAGGTAAACAGACACTTTTTTGTACCAGCGTCTGGCTTTACGGGCAACTAAATACGGCGCCAAAAGCTGGTCGTTAAGGTCCACCCCTCCCATGTTAAGGTTATATTCGTGGACACAGAGGGGTTTCTCCACAACGCCAGTTGCCGTAGTGATTTGGATCGTCGTGTCTGCGTGAAGGGAGGACAGAACATAAACATCCCGTGTATCCTTCCACTTCACCGCAAGCAATTTGTCCGTTTTCAAGCAGGCTCTCGCCCCCCGACTAAGACGGGAATCTACAAGCCGTTGGGGGAAGCCCCGGCGATTAGGTCGCACGGTGCCACATGCGCCAATTTGTAATTAGAGCAGGTGACTAAATAGTGGCACGCTTGTGTAAAAGTTGTCCACGTACAAATGGTACCCCTTTCCGGATAAGGGTGACACCAAGTCCCAAACAACCTTACCGCTGCTCCCTATGTAGTCTGGACAGTTGGGGGGCTCCACACAGCTATCTTTTCCCTCATAGACCCGGAAACTAACTGTATAGCCTGTGGCCCTGTCACAGAGCTTGTACAGCTTGACCCCTTATCTGGCACGCTTGCTGGGGAGGTACGGTTTCATAGCAAGGCAGCCAGTAAATTTAATCAGGGACTCGTCAACGCAGACAACTTGTTCGGGGGTAAACAAGGCTGCAAACCGCTGATTGAAGTGGTCTATGAGGGGCCGAATTTTGTGGAGCCGATTGTATGCAGGGTCTCCCCGAGGACGACAGATTTCATTGTCGCTGAAATGCATAAATCGCAGAATTTGCTCATATCTCGCCCTGGACATGGAGGCAGAGTACATGCGCATATGGTGAAGTGGGCTAGTGGACCAATATAGCCGCAATTCACTCTGTTTAGTTATGCCCATGTGGAGGGAAAGGCCCAGAAAGATCTTAAATTCGGAAACCGTTATAGGTTTCCAGCCGAATGGTCTGGCAAGGGGCGAATTTGGGTTGGCGGCGATGAACTGTTGTGTATATAAATTTGATTGATCCACAATAGATCTGAAAAGATCTTCCGTGAAGAACAGCTCATAAAAGTTCAGGGGCGTAAAACCAGCTGTCTCCACGTGGATTCCAGGTTGGGCGGTGAATGAGGGAAGTACTGGCACTGTAGAATCAGTGGGTTGCCAATTGGGATATGTCAGCGCATCAGGGAGGGCACTATGGGCTCTACGGGCCTGTCTTCGAATACGCGGTGGCTGCGGGCCACTACTTGTGCTAGCCACCGCACCAGCTTCAACTGCACTTAGGGGACTCGCCACGTCACCAGGTGTTACTGCAGTGCTGGTTGTACTAGGCCGCTGGCGCTTGCCAGGTCGCCAGAAGGATGAGCGGCACTAGTAACCAAACTCTGCTCCATACGAGCACCCTGCGATTCCTGCATCTCAACAACTCCAGAATGGGGTCGGGTACGCCTGGGTCTAACAGGGACCCATCTGTCGTCGGAGCTATCTGTCAGGGAGCCGCTGCTGTCATCTGGTTCGTATACTGACCCTGATTCTGCCGGTGAGGCTTCCCCATCGCTCTCACCTGGCATGGTCATTATACTGTAAATAGCTTCATCACTGTACGAACGTTTAGACATTTTGGTAACTAAATTTACCCGTACAGTGATGCGACGGTAATAAAAGCACCTGGTTGTCGAAGACTATTTCAAGCGCTACCAAAAAAACTGCTAATGCTAGCAGGGATCAGGCCTGACTCTGCTAACACAGCGGTTTTGTGTCTTTTTGCAAGTGACAGTAATCTATTGATTACTACACTTGCCTGGGTGAAAGGGTTAAACGCAGGTGCTGGCAGGAATCAGTGCTGATCGTGCAAACACCGCGTTTTGGGAACCCTAAACTATGGGGGCGCTAGTATAGTTCTGATCAGATCAGATATTGATCTGTTCAAACACTATACTAGAAATGGAAGTGTATGTGCGCGTGTGTGTGTGTGCGTGTGCGTGTGTGTGTGTGTGGTAATCAAGGGGTTACTTCTAACTATGCGCTGGGGATCTGGGGGGGGGGGGTGGCGGGGACCCTAAACCTCCTTTGGGAAAGAAACTAGCTCGCTAGTGCAACCTCAAGTCACAATGACACTAATACAAAATACAGTAAAAACAGTATATTATGTGTGTATTAGTGCTAATGTGACAGAGGGTGTAGGGGTTAACTGGATGTGATCAGGGGGGGATCAGGGGTTTAAATCTTTATTGGAAGGGGCTGGCGGGTATCCTACGGATAAAAGAAACGGTGGCAAGCGCTAAACCTGGTCACAAGTCACACTTATATGGGTATATAGAAAATGCTATATACTGTATACAGTGTGTGTTGTGGCAGGGGGTGTAGGGGTGATCGGGGGGGGGGGTCAGGGGGTTAAATCTTTATTGGGCGGGTGGCGGGGACCCTAAACCTCCTTGGGACAGAAACTTAGTCGCCTGCGCTAATTCTGATCACAATCACACTAATACAAAAATACAAAAACACAGTATATTACGTTTGTATTAGTGCTGATGTGACAGAGGGTGTAGGGGTTAACTAGCGGTGATCAGGGGGGGGTCAGGGGGGATCAGGGGCTTAAATCTTTATTAGGGGGGGTGGCGGGTAATTCAAGTGGAAAAGGGGGGGTCGCAAGCGCTAGACCTGACCACAAATCGAACTTATACGGGTATATAGCAAAATGATATATACTGTATACGGTGTGTGTTATGGCAGGGGGTGTAGGGGTGATCAGGGGGGGTTCAGGGGGTTAAATCTTTATTGGGCGGGTGGCGGGGACCCTAAACCTTCTTTGGACAGAAACTTAGTCGCCTGCGCTAATTCTGATCACAATGACACTAATACAAAAATACAGTATATTACGTTTGTATTAGTGCTGATGTGACAGAGGGTGTAGGGGTTAACGGCGGTGATCAGGGGGGGTCAGGGGGGATCAGTGGGTTAAATCTTTATTAGGGGGGGGTGGGGGGTAATTTGAGTGGAAAAGGGGGGGTCGCAAGTGCTACACCTGTTCACAAATCACACTTATATAGGTAAATGCTATATGCTGTATATAGTGTGTGTTGTGTCAGGTGCTGTAGGGGTTAATCGGGGGGGCGATCGGGGGTGAAATGTGCCTATCTAAGTGTGTATGTACGTGCTTGGTGCTGTACTTACAATTAGATGTGCTCTCCTCTCACGCTGGATCCAAAAAGACCGTTGTGAGGGGAGGGCACATCTCCTCTAAGCCTGTGTTTACATTTCACAGGCTTAGAGTGACATTTGATTGGGCAGGACCGATCAACAGGTCCAGACCAAAAATGATTGCCCTGGACCTGATGACTGATCGGTTCTGAACCCAATCGAGCCATCGGCGGCGGCGGGGGCGCGCGGGAGCGCGCACAGGGCTGGCAAAAAGTGCTGACGTAGCCCTACGTCAGTTTGCCTGGCCGGGGCTGAGTGCCGACGTAGATCGTCGTGCGCCGGTCGTTAAGTGGTTAATGTCTAAATCGCTGGCAACAAACGTGAGTACACCCCTAAGTGAAAATGTCCAAATTGGGCTCAAAGTGTCAATATATTGTGTGGCCACCATTTTTTTCCAGCACTGCCTTAACCCTCTTGGGCATAGAGTTTACCAGGGTGTCACAGGTTGCCACTAGAGTCCTCTTCCACTCCTCCATGATGATATCACGGAGTTGGTGGATGTTCGAGACCTTGCTCTCCTCCACCTTCTGTTTAAAGATGCTGAATAGGGTTTAGGTCTGGAGACATGCTTGGCCAGTCCATCACCTTTACCCTAAGCTTCTTTAGCAAGGCAGTGGTCATCTTGGAGGTGTGTTTAGGGTTGTTCTAATGCTGGAATACTGCCCTGCGGCCCAGTCTCCGAAGGGAGGGGATCATGCTCTGCTTCAGTATGTCACAGCACGTTTGCTTTCATGGTTCCCTCAATGAACTGTAGCTCCCCATTGCCGGCAGCAGTCTTGCAGCCCCAGACCATGACACTCCCACCACAATGCTTGACTGTAGGCAAGACACACTTGTCTTTGTACTCCTCAACTGGTTGCTGCCAAACACACTTGACACCATCTGAACCAAATACGTTTATCTTGGTCTCCTCAGACCACAGGACATGGTTCCAGTAATCCATGTCTTTAGTCTGCTTGTGTTCAGCAAACTGTTTGCGTGCTTTCTTGTGCATCATATCTAGAAGAGGCTTCCTTCTGGGACAACAACCATGCAGACCAATTTGATGCAGTGTCCCTATCCCTTCAACCTTTGCAGCAATGCTGGCAGCACTCATACGTCGATTTCCCAAAGACAACCTCTGGATACGACGCTGAGCACATGCACTCAGCTTCTTTAGTCGGCCATGGCGAGGCCTGTTCTGATGGAACCTATCCTGTTAAACCGCTGTATGGTCTTGGCCACCATGCTGCAGCTCAGTTTCAGCGTCTTGGCAATCTTCTTATAGCCTAGGCCATCTATATGTAGAGCAACAATTCTTTTTTTCAGATCCTCAGAGAGTTCTGTGCCATGAGGTGCCATATTGAACTTCCAGTGACCAGTATGATAGAGCGAGAGTGATCAGACCAAATTTAACACACCTGCTCCCCATTCACACCTGAGACCTTGTAACCCTAACAAGCCACATGACACCGGGAAGGGAAAATGGCTATTTGGGCCCAATTTGGGCATTTTCACCTAGGGCTGTACTTCAACATTACTGGCTGTGTGTTGAGTTATTTTGAGGAGACAGCAAATTTACACTGTTATACAAGCTGTACACTCACTACTTTACATTGTAGCAAAGTGTCATTTCTTCAGTGTTGTCACATGAAAAGATATAATAAAATATTTACAAAAATGTGAGGGGTGTAATCACTTTCATGAGATACTGTATGCATTGCCCTGTCTGACATCCCACACTCCTCATGCGTCCAGTAAGGAGGATTTCATGGCTTCTTT